>NC_140991.1:35218317-35818317 GCF_052327205.1 Somniosus microcephalus | reverse complement strand
CCTTGTCTGGGAAGTATCTGATCTACATGTCTGCGTACTACCCTACCATCTCCCAACATGACCTTGTATGATACTGGACCTGTCATTGAGTCTATGAAGCCAGGAATCCACTTTGGTCCATAACTGAAATTCCTGGTAAGGATCGCATCTCCTTCTCCAAAACTTCGGCTCTTTGTTCTTTTGTCATGGTTCTCTTTTTGTTTGTTTTGTCTGTTTTCCATTTTCCTTTTTAGGTCTGGGTGGACAAGGTCAAGAGTGGAGCATAATCTACGACCTAATAACATCTCAGCAGGAGAGAGTCCTGTGGTGGATTGAGGTGTTATTCTGTAGCTGAACAGAACCCATGACACTTTGGCTGCTAATCTCTCTTCTGCACTTTTTTTCATCATCTCCTTAAATGTTTGTACGGCTCTCTCCGCAAGTCCATTTGAGGACGAATGATATGGAGCCGAGGTCACCTGCACTATGCCATTTTTTCTCAAGAACTCTTTTGTCTCTGTACTCACAAAACAAGTGGCATTGTCACTCACCACGATCTCCGGTAGTCCTTGATTACTGAAGCTCCAACGCAGGCAGTCTATAGTAGTAGTGGCGGAAGCAGAATTTACAGGATAAACATCCATCCATTTGGAATGTGCATCAATGATTATGAGGATCAGCTTCCCCATCAATGGACCCGCATAATCTAAGTGCAATCTTCTCCATGGTTTATTCGGCCACTCCCAGGGGTGGAGAGGAGCCGCTGCTGGTGCCTTCCGGTATTCCTGACAAGTGCTGCATGTCTTGACTAGATTTTCTATCTCCTCTTCTAGCTTTGGCCACCACAAGTAACTCCTAGCCAAGGCTTTCATACGCGAGACCCCAGGATGACACTGATGTAGTTGCTCTAGGATAGACTGTCGTGCTGGCTGTGGAATAATCACTCGTGCTCCCCACAACACGCAACCATCCTGCACACTCAGCTCTGTTTTCCTGACACTGTAGGGTGTGAAGTCAGCCCCTTCCGGATGCTGTGGCCATCCCCTCACCACATATTCTCGAACTCTAGACAGTACTGGATCTTTACCTGTCCATGTTCTTACTTGCTCTGCAGTCACAAGTGCCGTGTCAGTGTCCTCCAACATCAAAACTCTGTCCTCTGGAGCTGCACGGATAGGTGTGCCTGGCAATGGAAGACGGCTCAAGGCATTTGCGTTCCCATGGTACTTGCCCGCCTTGTAGATGATGACACACTCATATGCCCTCAACGTCACTGCCCACCTCTGGATCCGGGGTGACACCATCTGTGGAACTGCTTTCATTTCATTGAAAAGAGAGAGAAGAGGTTTATGATCAGTGCATATGGTGAACTTCCTGCCGTATATGTACTTGTGGAACCTCTGTAACCCAAACATTACTGCTAACCCCTCTTTGTCTAACTGGGAATAGTTTTTTTTCCGCTGGTGTTAGAGTTCGGGACATAAACCCTATTGGTCTTTCAGTTCCATCTTCCATGCAGTGTGAAAGAACTGCCCCCACCCCGTAAGGTGAAGCGTCACAAGAGAGAATGATGTCTTTCTCTGCATTGCAGTGAACCAGCACATCCGACGACAGCATCAGTTTCTTGGACTGTTCAAATGAAACCCCCTGCTCCTCTCCCCACTGCCACTGTGTCTCCTTGTGCAGTAGTTTGTGAAGAGGTGCTAACACAGTTGACAAGTTTGGTAAAAACCTGTTATAATAGTTCAGCAGTCCCAGGTAAGCTTTTAACTCAGCCACATTTGCAGGAGCAGGGGCGTCCTGCAGTGCTTGTACCTTCTCCTTGAGTGGATGGAGCCTGGTGGCATCCACTCTGTGTCCCAGGAACACTGCCTCATTCCCCAGGAAAGTGCACTTACTCCTCTTGAGCCAGAACCCTGCCCTCTCCAATCTCTGTAGTACCTCTCTCAGAGTGCCCAGATGCTCCTGGTCGGTTCTTCCCATCACCAGAATGTCATCCAGATAGATGGAAACATGTGGAATCCCTTGCAGTACACCTTCGATTGTCCTCTGGAAGATAGCTGGACTAGATGAGACACCAAACGGTAAGTGGTTATATGTAAACAAGCCCTTGTGTGTATTTATGGTGACATACTTCTTTGATTCGTCATCCAGTGTAATCTGCAAGTAGGCATGACTCATATCCAACTTTGTGAATTTCTTTCCTCCAGCCAGGTTTGCAAAGAGATCCTCTGTTTTGGGAGTAGGATACTGCTCCAGTTTGGACACCCGATTGACAGTCAATTTATAGTCTCCACAGAGTCTTACTGAATTGTCCGGTTTTAAAACAGGTACTATGGGAGCTGCCCATTCCGAACATTTCACCGGCTCCTGTATGTTCCCTCTCAATAGACGGTCAAGCTCAGCCTCTACCTTTGGCTTCATGGCATAAGGCACAGGTCGTTGTTTAAAAAACCTTGGCGGTGCCTCATTGTCTACATAAATCTTAGCTGGAGGGCCATTAAATGTGCCAAATTCCTCTTTGAACACACTCTCATGTTCACTCAACACTTCTTGCAAAGTCAACTGTTTGCCCGCATCTATTTGATGTACTGCTCCCCAGTCTAATTTAATTCTTTTATCCAGCCCCGACCTAATATGTTTGGTCCGGTACCCGATACTATAACTACAGGTAGCTGTTCCACTGTGTCCCTGTGTTGCACAGTTACCTTAGCTGTACCTAATGTCGCTACTCGTTCACCTGTATATGTTTTAAGATGCAGGGAACAAGGCTTTAACTCTGGAACTTTTGCACGGTTCCACAATTTTGAGTACTCTGCCTTGTTCATTATGGCCACACCGCACCCTGTATCCACTTCAAAGTTCACCCTAGAGTCATTTACTGTCAGTTGCAAAGTGATAGGATCCACTTTTGGAATGTTCTCTAACATGCTGTACATTATGAACATGTCCTCTTCTTCCTCAGCTTCCCCGCTGATGTGGTGTGCTCCATGTTTTTTCACTTCTCTCCCTTGGTTTTGCTGTCCTCCCCCTTTTGGTTTGGATTCCTCCACAGGTGATTTCGCCCTGCAAGCTCGTTTTATGTGTCCTTGTTTCCCACACTTGTAGCACTTTTCCTCCAGAAACCGGCATTCACTCGCCAGGTGATCGCCCTTGCATCTATAACATGCCTTCACTAAATCCAGGGCTAATGCTACGCAAGTTGCAGGTCAGGTTGTTGTGCACAAGTTGAACATGCTCACGTTGTGGTTTCTGACGCATGTTCAACTTGTGCACAACAACCTGACCTGCAACTTGCGTAGCATTAGCCTTGTCTGAACCCTGTATTTCTTTTACATCTTGGTTCGCTGTCTCTATGGCTTGAGCAAGTTCCAATGCTTTTTCATAAGTAAGCCCAGTCTCGGATAATAATATACTCTGCATTCGGTTGTCCATAATTCCGCAAACTAGCCTATCTCGCAGCATTTCCTTTAGGTTGTTCCCATAATTGCAACCTTGTGCTAATTTACGCAACACCGCTACATAGTCCATTACGCTCTCTTCCTCTTTCCTGTTCCTTGAATTAAACTTGAACCACTGTACAATCTCACTCGGCTTAGGGTTGAAATGTTCTTTTAGCAAAGCCACTAATTCAACAACTGATTTGTCTCCAGGCTTTTCAGGACTGAGCAGATTTTTCATCAAACTGTAGGTTTGGCTTCCCACTGAACTAAGCAGAATGTCATTCCTTTTTCTGGCATCATTTATTTCATTTGCTTCGAAAAAATAACCCAACACTTCACAGTATTCTTCCCAGGTTTGTGCTTGAATATCAAAAGCGGAAACCATTCCTACCATGGCAGCCATGCTCTCTTCCAGCTTGTAGCTAACTTTAGCTCGTGATTTTGTTGTTTAAACATCCCGGCAGACTTTTCTTCTTTACGCAGGGTCCTTTAGTTGCCTTATCGCCAAATGTGATAAATCCAGAAAGTGGAACAAGGAACTCAAAGAGGCTAGATGTTAGAGTTAACACGAGTACTTAATTAACAACTGGGAAACACGTTTACAGACAGCCTGCATCAGCATCCTGGCATTCCACCTTGTGCTGACCTATACAGGAAGCAAACCTCTGACCTTAACAGGAAGCAAACCTCTGACCTTAGTAGCAGCATTGGCTACAGCACCACCTGGTGGATAACTTTAATCATAACATCCCAGATTACTATACTTTGTCCTCCTTTGCTGAATCCTAAACAGCACCCAATCCTCAGTTTTGCTGCTTTTTCTGGCCAATTTATGTGTTTTCTCCTTGGATCTTATGCTATCCCTAATTTCCCTTGTTAGCCATGGTTGAGTCACCTTCTTTGTTTTATTTTTATGCCAAACAGGGATGAACAAATTCTGTAGTTCATCCATGCGATCTTTAAATGTTTGCCATTGCCTATCCACCGTCAACCCTTTAAGTAACATTCCCCAATCTAGCCTAGCCAACTCGCACCTCATACCATCGTAGTTTCCTTTATTTAAATTCAGGACCCTAGTCTCTGAGTCAACTACTTCACTCTCCATCTTAATGAAGAATTCTATCATATTATGATCGCTCCTCCCCAAGGGGCCTCACACAACATTGCTAATTAATCCTTTCTCATTACATAATACCAAGTCTAAGATGGCCTGAACTCTATTTGGTTCCTCGACATATTGGTCCAGGAAACTATCGCGTATATGCTCTAGGAATTCCTCCTCCACAGTATTGTTACTAATTTGGTTAGACCAATCTATATTTAGATTAAAGTCACCCATGATAACTGCTGTGCCCTTATTGCATGCATCTCTAACTTCCCATTTAATGCCATCCCCAACCTCAGCATTACTGTCTGGGGGTCTGTATACAACTCTCACTAACGTTTTCTGCCCCTTGGTATTTCTCAGCTCTACCCATACAGATTCCACATCATCAGAGCTAATATCCTTCCTTACTATTGTGTTAATCTCCTCTTTAACCAGCAATGCTACACCACCTCCTCTTCCTATTTGCCTGTCCTTCCTGAATATTGAATACCACTGGATGTTGAATTCCCAGCCTTGGTCACCCTGGAGCCATGGGCCCAATTTTGTGGATTGTGTGGGAAATGGTCGGATTCCCCGAATGTGGGGTTTTGACCCACAAAAAAATGTGTCAGCCAGCTGCACGCAGTTTTCCTTCAAGTGGCCAATTAATTTCCAGCCTGTGGGCAGCCTTGCTAATTGTCCATTTCTAGTGAGAAAGCCCCACAGTATGATGTCATCATTCATGGTGCTTTCAAGGTCCACAGCAAACATAGAAACATAGAAACATAGAGATAGGAACAGGAGTAGGCCATTCGGCCCTTCGAGCCTGCTCCGCCATTCAATGAGATCATGGCTGATCTTCCTCTGAGATCTTAGCTGATCTTACCAGTTCAGTACCCCGTCCCCGCCTTTTCTCCGTAACCCTTAATCCCCTTAGCCTTCAGAAATATATCCAATTCTCTCTTGAAAATATTTATTGAATTAGCCTTCACAGCCCTCTGTGGCAGGGAATTCCACAGGCTCACCACTCTTTGAGTGAAGAAATTCTTCCTCATCTCTGTTTTAAATGATTTGCCCGCTATTTTTAGACTGTGGCCCCTGGTTCTGTGCTCCCCTGCCATTGGAAACATTCTCTCTGAATTCAGCCTGTCCAGGCCTGCCATAATTTTATATGTTTCGATGAGATCCCCTCTCAATCTTCTAAACTCCAGTGAGTACAAGCCCAAACTATTCAATCTCTCCTCGTAGGTCATTCCCGCCATTCCAGGTATCAGCCTGGTGAATCGCCGCTGCACTCCCTCCATGGCAAGAACATCCTTCCGCAGATGGGGCGACCAAAACTGTACACAATACTCCAGCTGCGGTCTCACCAGCACCTTGTACAGCTGTAGTAAGGTATCCCTATTCCTATACTCGAACCCCCTTGATATGAAGGCCAACATACCATTTGCCTTCTTAATCGCCTGTTGCACCTGCATGCTCTCCTTCAGTGACTGGTGCACAAGAACACCCAGGTCCCTCTGCACTTCCCCATCTCCCAATCTATTGCCATTTAGATAATAATCCACCCTCCTGTTTTTACCCCCAAAGTGGATAACCTCGCATTTATCCACATTATAGTGCATCTGCCACGTATCCGCCCATTCTCCCAACCTGTCCAAATCGCACTGTAGCCTCCTGACATCCTCATCAGAGCCCACCCCTCCTCCTAGTTTAGTGTCGTCAGCGAATTTGGAAATATTGCATCCAATTCCCTGATCCAGGTCATTTATATATATTGTGAACAGCTGGGGTCCCAGGACAGATCCTTGCGGCACCCCGCTGGTCACTGCCTGCCACTCCGAAAACGAGCCGTTTATTCCAACTCTCTGTTTTCTATCCGCCAGCCAGTTCTCTATCCACGTTAATACTTTGCCCCCAATCCCATGAGCCTTAATTTTGCATGATAATCTTTTGTGTGGAACCTTATCGAAGGCTTTCTGGAAGTCAAGGTACACCACATCCACTGGCTCTCCCCCATCTATTTTACCAGTTACTTCCTCAAAAAATTCCAGCAGATTAGTCAAACACGATTTACCCTTTGTAAATCCATGTTGACTCTGTCCGATCCTTTCCCCATTTGTCAAGTGCTCCGCTATTTTATCCTTAATAATGGACTCTAGCATTTTTCCCACAACCGATGTAAGGCTTACTGGTCTATAATTCCCTGCTTTCTCTCTACCCCCCTTTTTAAATATTGGGGTAACATTAGCTACCCTCCAATCCACGGGTACTGTTCCCGAGTCAATGGAGTTCCGGAAGATGATCCTTAGAGCATCTGCTATCTCCAGGGCCACCTCCTTAAGTACCCTAGGATGTAGTTTATCAGGCCCCGGGGATTTGTCGGCCTTCAGTCCCCTCAACTTACCCAACACCATATCCCTAGAGATACTAATTTCTGTCAGCTCCTCCCTCTCATTAGTCCCTATGTTTGCCGATATTCCTGGGAGGTTATTTGTGTCCTCCTTTGTGAATACAGAACCAAAGTATGAGTTTAATTGGTCTGCCATTTCCTTATTCTCCATTATATATTCTCCCGAATCGGACTGCAAGGGACCGACTTGGGATTTTACCAGTCTTTTCCTCCTGATATACCGATAAAAGCTTTTGCAGTCTGTCTTTATGTTTGCTGCAAGTTTACTTTCGTATTCTATTTTCCCCTTCCTGATTAATCCCTTTGTCCTCTTTTGCTGTATCCTGTACTGCCCCCAATCTTCCGGTCTGGTGCTTTTTTTTGCCAGTTGATATGCCCTTTTTTTTGATTTTATGCTGTCCCTAATTTCCCTCGTTATCCACGGTTGAGCCACCTTTTTAGGTTTATTTTTATGCCAAACCGGTATAAACATGTTCTGGAATTCTTCCATTCTATCTTTGAATGCTTGCCATTGTCTATCCACTGTCAATCCCCCCAGAAACACCACCCAATCAATCTTACCCAATTCCCGTCTCATACCCTCGTAATTCCCTTTATTTAAGTTCTGGACCTTAGTCTCTGATTCAATTTCCTCACTCTCCATCTCGACTGAGAGCTCGATCATATTATGATCGCTCTGACCCAAGGGGCCTCATACAAGAAGATTGCTGATAAGTCCCTTCTCATTGCACAATACCCAGTCTAAAATGGCCTGATCTCGAGTCGGCTCCTCGACATATTGGTCCAGATAACCGTCCCGAAAACATTCCAGGAATTCCTCCTCCTCAGAATTTTTACTAATTTGGGTAGTCCAATCAATATGTAAATTAAAGTCACCCATGATGACAGCTGTGCTCTTATCGCACGCTTCTCTAATTTCCCTTTTTATGCCTTCCCTCACCTCCATATTACTATTTGGAGGCCTATATATCACACCCACTAACGTTTTCCTCCCCTTGCTATTTCTCATTTCTACCCATACAGATTCCGTTTCATCCGAGTTAATATCCTTCCTTTCCATTGCATTAATCCCCTCCTTTACCAGCAATGCTACCCCACCTCCCCTACCTTTTTGCCGATCCTTCCTAAATATTGTATATCCCTGGATGTTAAGTTCCCAGCCTTGCCCACCCTGCAGCCACGTTTCTGTAATCCCAATCAAATCATACTTGTTTACCTCTATTTCCACAACTAATTCATCCACCTTGTTCCTAATGCTTCTAGCATTAAGATACAAAGCCTTCAGGCTTGCTTTTTTCACACTCTCATTATGAATTAGTTTGGCCCTTTGTGTTTCTCTCCTTTGCTTATTGCTTCTCACCTTTCTACCATCTATTTCTGACTTCATATGACTTCCCTCTTTTCCACTACCTAGGTTCCCATCCCCCTGCCAAATTAGTTTAAATCCTCCCGAACCGCCCTAGAAAATATTACCCCGAGGACATCGGCTCCCTCACAGTTCAGGTGTAGACCGTCCCCTTGGTACAGGTCACTCCTCCCCAAGAACTGGTTCCAATGCCTCAGGAATTTAAATCCCTCTCCCTTGCACCACTGCTCAAGCCACGTATTTAGCTTATCTATCTTACTCTCTCTAAACTTATTAGCTCGTGGCACTGGTAGCAATCCAGAGATTACTACCTTTGAGGTCCTACTTTTCAATTTAGCTCCTAACTCCCTAAATTCAGCTTGTAGGACCTCCTCCCTCTTTTTACCTACATCGTTGGTACCTACATGTACCACGACAACTGGCTGATCCCCCTCCCCCTTCAGAATGCTCTGCACCCGCTCCGAGACATCCTTGACCCTTGCACCAGGGAGGCAACATACCATCTTGGAGTCTCGGTCTCGGCCACAGAAACTCCTATCTATCCCCCTTACAATTGAATCCCCTATCACTATAGCCCTATCCCTCTTTTTCCCACCCTTCTGTGCAGCAGAGCCAGTCATGGTGGCCTGAACCTGGCTGCTGGTGCCTTCCCCTGATAAGTCATCTCCCCCAACAGTACCCAAAACGGTAAACCTGTTTTGGAGGGAGATGACCGCAGGTGACTCCTGCACTACCTTCCTGCCTTTACCCTGCCTTTTGGTCACCCATTTACTGTCTGAGCTAGCCTTTACCTGCGGTGTGACCAACTCACTGAATGTGCTATCCACAAGATCCTCAGCATCGCGTATGCTCCAGAGTGAGTCCATTCGCAGCTCCAGCGCCGCCATGCGGTCTGCTAGGAGCTGCAGCTGGACACACTTCCTGCACACATAGTTGTCAGGGACAGTGTCCCTGATTTCCCACATGGCACAGGAGAAGCATGACACGGGTCCGAGCTGCCCTTCCATGACTTAACCCTTACAATACCCTTTTATTTACTACGATTTAGCTTAACTATTGAATTCTACTTAGAATAAGTTTGTGAAAGTACTCACCAACCAGTCACCTACCTGTTTTCTGGTGTTGTATTTTCACTGCCGCCTCCTGTCCTGGAAACTTCTCCACCTAGGTTAGGCTCCTGAAATAAAATAAATTGCTTCCTCGGTTGGCTTCCAAACGAACCATACAGGATGGCAGAGGAGCCTACAGCAGCTGTGGCCAGTGCCAGACCCCAAGCTGCCTCCAAATTCAATGAAGCTTCACTACAGGCATTATTGGATGGGGTTAGGGCCCACAGGGAGGTCCTCTTCCCTAGGTCAGGGAGGACGAGACCTCCCACTGAGACCAAGGCTGCATGGATGCAGGTGTCAGCAGATGTCAAATCGAATGTGCATGTAACCTTGGCATCACATCTCTAACTCCTTCCTCTACTCCCCCACAGGACCATCCAGAGCCCCCATCCCCACTGTGGAGGAGGAAGAGGCTGTGCAGCCAGGCTCCTCAGAGGAAGCTCCAACCTCTGAGGGTGCAGCGTCAGCAGAAGTAAGCGCACCCAGCTCCAGCGCAGACACTCACACCTCGGGGGGACCTTCGGGACATAGAGTAGTGTTGTCACCTGGTGTTTCACAGCTCACAAGTGAGCCTCAGCAGATGCTGGAGACAGGGACAGCAGTGGAGAGTCCTCATTGGAGGGCGCAGGACTCTGCCAGCTCAGCTCAGCTGTGCTGCATGTCGACCCTCTGCCTCTGGGTCCATCCGCAAGAGAAGAGGTGATGGATCTCCATGCACAGATGCAGGAGTCTCTGGCAGGTTTTGTCTCCAGGGTCGCTGCGAGTGTGCAGCAAATGGAGGAGTCCATAGCGACCATGAGCAGAGCCTTTGTGGAGTCATTGGTGCATGAACGCATCACCATGGAAAGGTTGGCAACCTCCATGGAGGAGATAACTCGCCAGGGTACGGAAAACATGGTGAGTGCTCATAAGAGAATGACATCTCTTGAGGAGCATTGGCCATCTATTGAACATAGAAACCAGACCTTCGTGGAAGTCCTTCTGAGTGGGACTGCCAGTGCAGAAACGGGTCCCCATGGCCCCCTAAAGCACAGCAAGGTGCTCTCAAGCCACTTCCAAGCGCTGGCCCCTTCTGGCCTGTGCAGCTTCAGGTGAGTGAGCAGCAGCCTGGTGCTCCTGGTGCTCATCCTGCTGTTCCTGGTTCTGCTGCTGCCAGCTCTGCTGCTGGAGATCCTTTAATGGCAAGAAGGGAAGGAAAAAAAGGCGTCCCATGTTTCTCGTAGATGCCTCCGCTGAGGAAGCGCTGAGTGAGGGTGGCAAGAGGGGCTTCCCAGGAGATCACATTGGAGAAGTGTGTGAGCCTCCAACCTTCCACAGCTGTGCCTAAGCCTTGAAGAAGTAGCCCCAAGCCTGCAGCAACAAGGTCCTTCACCATACAAATGCTCTCCGATTAAATCGCAGCTTTCCGAATGACCTGCAGCTGACAGCTAGCAAGCCGGCAAGCTTCACGCCAGGTTTCATCAGCGGGGTTCCCCGCAGGCGTGTTGAGCTTGGGGAACCCCACAAAATCGCAATGGCCCCTGAAAATGGCATTAAACATGCCAATAATTGGTGATTAGGGTCCCGATGGCCAGTCCCGCCAGTGGCGGGCGGGACTGATTCAGGTCGCGGAGAAAAGGCGCTCCGAAAGTCGGACGAGGCGGGGAATCAGGAGGGGGGGTGGGTCACGACCCCCTATTTCTGCGACTTTCGGCCCCCGCCCGCCTGAAAACCCGCCCAACGGCTGGCAGAAAATCGGGGCCCATGTCTCCGTAATTCCAATTACATCATATCCGTTTACATCTATTTGCGCAGCTAATTCATCCACCTTATTACAAATGCTCCTCGCATTAAGACACAATGCCTTCAGGCTTGATTTTTAAGCACTCTTAGTCCTTTTAGAATTATTATTTACTGTAGCCCTGTTTGACTTACACCCTTGATTTCTCTGCCTTCCACTTTTGCTTTTCTCCTTCCTGTCTTTTGTTTCTATCCTTGCTTCCCTTTCCTCTGTCTCCATGCACAGGTTCCCAACCCCCTGCAATTTTAGTTTATATCCTCCCCAACAGCACTTGCAAACACTCCCCCCTAGGACATCGGTCCTGGTCCCGCTCAGGTGCAAACCATCCAGTTTGTACTGGTTCCACCTCCCCCAGAACCGATTCCAATGTCCCAGGAATTTGAATCCCTCCCCCTTGCACCACTCCTCTAGCCACGTATTCATCTGAAATATCCTTCTATTTCTACTCTGACTAGCACGTGGCACTGGTAGCAAACCTGAGATTACTACCTTTGACGTCCTATTTTTTAATTTACCTCCTAACTCCCTATATTCAGCTTTTAGGACCTCATCCCATTTTTTATCGATATCGTTGGTACCTATATGCACCACGATAACTGGCTGTTCACCCTCCCCCTCCAGAATGCCCTGCAGCCGCTCCAAGACATCCTTGACCCTTGCACCAGGGAGGCAACAAACCATCCTGGAGTCTCGTTTGCGGCCGCAGAAATCCCTATCTATTCCCTTTACAATAGAATCCCCTACCACTATAGCTGTTGCAGTCTTTTTCCTCCTGTCCTGTGCAGCAGAACCATCCAGGAAGTTGGCTGCTGCTGCCTTCCCCCATTAAGCCATCTCCCTCAACAATATCCAAAGTGGTATATCTGTTTGCGAGGGGGATGGCCACAGGGGATCCCTGCACTACCTGCCTGCGCCTACTACTCTGCCTGGTGGTCTCCCATTCCCTTCCTGCCTGTACAGCCTTTACCTGTGGTGTTACCAACTCCCTAAACATGCTATCCACGATGTCCTCAGCATCACAAATGCTACAGTATGTATCCATTCGCAGCTCCAGCGCTGCAATGCAGTCTGTCAGTAGCTGCAGCTGGATACACTTCTCGCACACATGGTGTTCAGGGACACAGGAAGTGTCCCTGATTTCCCACATAGCACAGGAGGAGCATGCCACGGGGCCAAGCTGTCCTGCCATGACTTACCCTTTAATTAATTTAAATTAATTTAAATCAAATCAATACCACTAATTACACTACAATTAAATGATATACTCAAGAGCCCTTGGTTACTAGCACTCCCCGATACACAACAGAGATCTTCGAAACTATAACCACAAAAATTAAGACCTTCTAAATTTTATAAACTATTAATCTTAATTGTCAAACTATAGAGTAGTGTAAATACTCAACTGGCCGTACTCACCCAATCAGCTGCTTCCTCTTGCCCGCGTCACTTTTTGAATCGTGACGTGGCTCCGGAATGCCACCACCGGTCTGTGAGATTGGTAAGTCTCTGTAAAAAAGCCCGCAAAAGTGAGATTCAGTACTTACTGTACCGCCACTCTCTGCTCCTCCTGACACTGGCCACTGTATAAAAGCCTGCAAAAGTGAATTTAAGTACTCACTGTACCGCCGCTCTCTGCTCCTCCTGACACTGGCCTTTGTAAAAAAGCACGCGAAAGTGAGTTTAAGTACTCACTACCGCCGCTCTCACCGCTCCCAACACTGGCCTCTCTAGTTTGAGGATTTTGACCCAGCGATGATGAAGGATCGGCGATATATTTCCAAGTCAGGATGGTGTGTGACTTGGAGGGAAACTTGGAGGTGGTGGTGTTCCCATGCGCCTGCTGCCCTTGTCCTTCTAGGTGGAAGAGGTCGCGGGTTTGGGAGGTGCTGCCGTAGAAGCTTTGGTGAGTTGCTGCGGTGCATCTTGTAGATGGTACATAGAAACATAGAAGCTAGGAGCAGGAGTAGGCCATTCAGCCCTTGAGCCTGCTCTGCCATTCAATGAGATCATGGCTGATCATCCAAATTCAGTCCCCTGTCCCTGCTTTCTCCCCGTATCCCTTGATCCCTTTAGCCTTAAGAAATATATCTAACTCCTTCTTGAATATATTTAATAAGATGGCCTCACCTGCCTTCTGTGGTAGAGAATTCCACAGGTTCACCACTCTTTGGGTGAAGAAATTCCTCCTCATCTCTGTCCTAAATGGTTTACCCCTTATCCTTAGACTGTGACCCCTGGTTCTGGACTCCCCGGCCATCGGGAACATCCTTCCTGCATCTAGTCTGTCTAGTCCTGTTAGAATTTTATAAGTTTAAATGAGATCCCCTCTCATTTTTCGAAACTCCAGTGAGTATAAGCCCAATTGGCCCAATCCCTCCTCATACATCATTCCTGCCATCCCAGGTATCAGTCTGGTGAATCTTCGCTGCACTCCCTCCATGGCAAGAACATCTTTCCTCAGATAAGACGACCAAAACTGCACACAATGCTCAAGATGTGGTCTCACCAAGGCCCTGTACAACTGTAGCAAGACATCATTGTTCCTGTACTCGAACCCTCTCGCTACAAAGGCCAACATACCATTTGCCTTCTTAACCGCCTGCTGCACCTGCATGCTTACCTTCAGCGACTGGTGCACAAGGACACCCAGGTCTCGTTGCACTTGCCCTTCTCCCAATCTATTGCCGTTCAGATAATAATCTGCCTTCCTGTTTTTGCCACCAAAGTGGATAACCTCGTATTTATCCACATTATACTGCATCTGCCATGCTTCTGCCCAATCACCCAACCTGTCCAAATCATCCTGGAGTTTCTCGGCATCCTCCTCACAGCACACATGCCCACCCAGCTTTGTGTCGTCTGCGCGCCGGTGGTGGAGGGAGTGAATGTTTATTATGGTGGATGGGGTGCCGATATAGCGGACTGCTTTGTCCTGGATGGTGGAGTGTAGCTACATTTGGGTAGTTTGTAACATACTAACGGGTAACTTATGATCTATCAGTAAAGAACTATCGAGCATCACGTTCTGGAAGTCTGGAGTCACTGTGAGGCAGAGGCCTTTTCAAGTATTAGTGGTTCCAGGGTACCAGCACCAGGGTTACGGGGTGATTGCCTTCAGATCTATAGCTCCCACAACTTCCACAACAGTTGACTTTTTTGTGATGCGTTTAACTGCTGTTTCTGGATTTTGGCAAAAATTAATGGCCCAGAAATTCGGGTCGGGGGCTTCCCGCGGGTGTAAGCCCCCGACCTGCACTTACCTTGCGCGCCGGTCGTTGAGCTGTGGGCCCCCGTGGGATTCCGATCCTGGGCCTCCTCCAGCTGCCGGCACACAGTGCTTGCGTATCCCAGGGTCACAGTTAGTTTGATGCATCCCCTGGGATCACGTGGGTCATGGGGAGCCAATCGGAGCAGGGAATGCCCATTCATAAGTTTGACAGGAAGAGCTGTCAAAACTTATAAATACTACCGGCCCCAAAACATCACTAAATCTACAAATAAATTTTTAAAAATCACATTTTTAAAATAAACTATAAATTACATGAAATAACTATTTTAAACAATAATTTACATTTTTGAAAAAAATTATTTTATTTTCTAACGGGGCTAAAAATAAACTTACCTTGCTTTAAAGTATTTAAAAATAATAAACCTGTGGAAAAAATGTTTTAATTTTAATTAATTCACCACTTACCTTGTAAAAGGCAGGCCTTATGCCTGCTTTTTATATGTCTAACTTCTGGAGACTTACCCTCCCGGGAAAACCTGCAAAAATAATGTAAGTTCGATGCGCACGCGCAGCCTCTCCCACGCACGCGTTCGACCTCTTAACCCCTGCTTTCAGGGAAACGGAAGTGCCGGTTTCCCGCGCATGCGCAGTGCATGCAGGAAACCGGCACTTCCATTGGGCCTATGCGTGAGTACCCAGCGTGTACTCACCCATGGAGACCTGAAGCTCTGGGCCAATATTAATATTTAAAAACATAACTTTGTTGGCTGCAAATATCCTTGGCTCCAGGAAAAACCTAGAAATAGGGTTAGCATTCATAGTCAACGGGCAGAAACTCTAACTCACTGCTCTTCAAATATCAACGTACAAACCCATCTGTTTGCCAATATTTAAAAGGCTTCTTTTCAAACAATTTGTGTCGTATGTCAAGAAGGGAGGCATATCAATATGTATAAAGGATAAAGTGAAGATAAATTTTCTTAGAGTTACATAGAATTGCATAGAAGTTACGGCACAGAAACAGGCCATCCGGCCCAACTGGTCTGTGCTGCTGTTTATACTCCACACGAGCCCCCTCCCACCCTACTTCAATTCCACTGTTGTGGAATTGGGGCACATCTTTGGCCTGGTAGACACCTGCCCGCCTCAAAAATGTGCCCCAACCTCTGTCAATTTTCTCCACTTGGGTTTAATTTCATGAACTCGGGGGTGTGGGTGTTCCCAGGCCTTCACTGGGGAATTCACCAGGGAATGGGCACAGAGATTGGACACGGCAGCCCTTAGAGGCTCCTGTCGTACAGCCTGTGGCTTATGTGCTCCAATCGATGGATTTAAAAGAAATTATAATTTTAACTTGGCATCTTAGCCTGTGGAATCGATTGCTCTGTGTCCAATTTCTCCTCTTATCAATTTTACATCCCACTTCCACTAGCATAGCAACACTGGATGTTAGGGATAGACAGGCAATCCCTTCCTTACATAATGGAAGATATGTGGATCAACATATTTCTGTTGTTTGAAAAGCCTATATATGGGTTGATGTATTGTACATCACCCGGCCGGCTATTCACAATATATATTAATGATCTAGATGAGGGAACTAGATGTAATATCTCCAAGTTTGCAGACGACACAAAGCTGGGTGGGCGTGTGTGCTATGAGGAGGATGCAGGGAAACTCCAGTATGATTTGGACAGGTTGGGTGATTGGGCAGATGCATGGCAGATGCAGTATAATGTGGATAAATGCGAGGTTATCCACTTTGGTGGCAAAAACAGGAAGACAGATTATTATCGGAATGGCAATAGATTGGGAAAAGGGCAAGTGCAACGAGACCTGGGTGTCCTTGTGCACCAGTCGCTGAAGGTAAGTGTTAAATCTGTGAGTTATCTAGTTAATTAAGACACAGACTAATTAATAACAATCAAAAACAGGTCTTTACTGGTTGGAGGTAGGGACTATTCTGAATACAAGATTACTGCACAGTGCTTATATACCGGTGTGTTCACCCCCGGTATTACGTCTACAGCAGCCTGAGAAAGTAGTACATCTCTTAAGGTGGAACAGGCTTAAGCTCTCTTAAGGTGGAACAGGTTACATACACAACACTCCTCCCTTCTTAGCTTTATAGTCATCCCCCCATTTAACATAACGTAATAACATATATACATATATAACTTCATGTTTAACGTCACATATCACAGATTCAGTCTCTGCGGAAAACAGTTCACAGATTCAATCTCTGTGGTGTAGTCGGTTCACGTTACTCATTCAATAGTCCTTTCATGGATTTAACAGCTTGAACTTCCGAACTGATTTGGCTCCGTTCGGAGGGACCACGTGTGTGATCTGGTAGAGGTGATAATGGTTCAGATGGGTCATCTTCTGTTTTTACTTTTCCTTTTCTGCTTCTTGGAGACTCTCTGGGCTCCATTGTCAGCTGCCACAGCTGCCAGCTGCATGCGCAGTTCCTCCTTCTCTTCCTCCTGTTTCCGTCGTAGAGCCAGCTTCTCCCGATGTTCCGTAGACTTTTGGTGCTCCTCCATGATTTCTGCACTTTGGGAGTCGAAGTTACAAGCTGGGCAGGACAGGACATCGTAATATTCGGTGTCGTCCACCAGGTCATGGTAATATTCGGTGTCGTCCTGAGCTAGACCAGTGAGAGGGTCGTCTATTTCCTCCATACCCAGCTGGACGTTAGCCAGCTCTTGTTCCAAATCCAGACATCTTTCCTGAAGAGACTTCTTCATGTGTACCTCTGCATCCAGCTTTTTCTGGGCTTTCAGCAAGTCGTTTACTAGTGACCTCATTTGTGATTTTAATACTTCAACTTCCTTTGGAGATTGATTGATCGGACTATGCAATCCCTCTACCGGAGCAGCTGTTTCAGCGGTCTGTTGTTCTACGTTGACATGAGTCAGCGTACTTTTGGCATCCAAGGGCTGCTCTGTTGCAGTCATCTCAGTCTGTGTTGCCACCTCAGCTCTTCCAATAACCTTTGAGAGCTCCGAACCCCTTTCGTTTGAATATTGAAGTTCGTGTTCAAGTTTTTCCCATTTCAGAGTCCTGTCCTTCAGCATATGCAGGAGTTGGCTGACCGTTAACTCCTCTGACATCAGACGTTTTGTGTGCTCCTGCTCCGTTTTCTCCATCAGCTGCTTCTGTTGTCTTTCCAGATTCTCCAACTCTATATCAAAGAACTCTTTCGTTGCATTCAACTCTTGCTCAAAACGGTGAAGCATTTGTTCTAATTGCTGTTGTAGTTTGAAATGGAGTTGAGTTCGAGCCCGGTGTCCCTCAGAAATGGGCACATCAGTAGACTTGCCAGACTCAGAATCCACAGTTAAACTATGTTGTTGTTGCTCAGTGGAATTCTGTGCTGAAACTTTGTCTTTTGCACCTGAGTTGGGCTCACCATCATCCGTTCCAGAGTCTGGGCCGACTATCTTCACCGAGTTCTCACTCGTTATTGTTTGTAGGAAATGCCAGTCCATATTCATTTTCCTAATCCACTCCCGTCCTAGTAGTGGAGGACCTCCTTCAGATATCACATATAAGTCCATTATTTGACTGTCTTCGCCCTTGTGGACCACTGCAACCTCTATTTTCCCGATGGGGTACACTCTTTGCCCCGTGTATGTTTTCAATATAATCCCCGTATCCTGTAGGGGAATATGTTGGAATAACTTTCCGTAATCTTTCTTATTTATGACCGTCAATGCCGATCCAGTGTCCAATTCCAGTTTTACTTGGACTCCTTCTATCTGAAGAGTGACCCAAATTGTCTGGAGGTCTGCACCCTTACCAGCGTTGAGTACTCTTAAGCTAGCCAGTTCATTACAGCTTAAGCTAGCCAGTTCATTACTGCTAGCGTCTGAATCGGACTCCTGTTCGGTCACCTTGTGTACCTTTGCGTATTTTCCTTGCGGTGACTTCTTGTTGCTGGTCTTCTTCCCTGACCTGCATACTCTAGCTATATGTCCAAGCCTACCACATGTTCTACATTCTTGGTTTTTAAACCAACACTGGTTCTGATCATGCGTTGTCTTTCCACAACGATAACATTTGACAGAACTCCACTCCAATTTGTTTGCACTGAGCTCCGGTGACCGTAGCTGCATTACTGCCGTGCCTCTCGCTGCGGCTTCGTGTGCTGCTGCCATAGTGACCGCCTTCTCAAGCGTCAGCTCATTCTCCTCGAGCAGTCGCTTTTGTGTATCCTGTTTAAATAAACCACACACAAATTTGTCTCGTAGTGCATCTGTCAGTCCCGTTCCAAACTGACAATATTTCGCTAATTTACGCAATTCCAGCAAATATTCAGCATTGCTTTCATTCTGTAGTTGCCTTCTGTCGTAAAATTTAAATAGTTCCGCTAGCATCAGCGGCGTGGGGTTTAGATGATCTTTCAGGACAGTAACAATCTCATCGAACGTCTTATCCGCCGGTTCATCTGGTGATAACAGGTGTCTCAATTGCCCATATGTCTTCGCACCCATTAAATTTAATAATGTTAGAGCTTTATCTTGGTCACGAATTTTATTGGCCTTACAATAATTTTTTTCTCTTTCAACATCTATGGCCCAATCTTCGATGTCACTATCAAAGGTGCTAATATTCCCGTGTTTAGGCATTGTAGTACTTTATCAGATTTGTAATTCCTCAGATGTTTTTTTTTTACAATCAAAGATGGCGGCTTCCCGCTCTTGCTGTCGTCCTCCGCCCCCAAAATGGCGGTTTTCCCGCGCTTAGCGGTCTTCACCCGTCCCCCGACGCTGTCAGCCCGAGTGCAGCCCTTATCTGAAGATGTGATCGTTCTCGCGGCTCCCGGCCCTTATCTGAAGATGCGATCGCTCTCGCGGCTCTCGGCCCTTATCAGGAGATGCGATCGCTCTGTTGAAACGCCTCCCGCTCGAAGCGGCTCTCGCGCCCTATTCCTCCGGCTCCCCCAGCCCCGTTCGTGCGGCCAACGCGGTCGACTGCCTGTCGTGTCGCTGCCCGGCTCAGACAACGGCTTACCCACCACCAAGCTGGAGAAGAAGCTGACGGTCGCTGAAGGAGGCTCCGAGGTCAGGATGTCTTCCAGTGGGGTGGAGAGGGTGGAAACCTATCTGCAACATCCTGGCTGTGGACGAAGCTGCCGTGGAGTGACTGCCGCAGGGTCCGAATCAGACTCGTCGCCAGTGTTAAATCTGTGAGTTATCTAGTTAATTAAGACACAGACTAATTAATAACAATCAAAAACAGGTCTTTACTGGTTGGAGGTAGGGACTATTCTGAATAAAAGATTACTGCACAGTGCTTATATACCGGTGTGTTCACCCCCGGTATTACGTCTACAGCAGCCTGAGAAAGTAGTACATCTCTTAAGGTGGAACAGGCTTAAGCTCTCTTAAGGTGGAACAGGTTACATACACAACAGTAAGCATGCAAGTGCAGCAGGCGGTTAAGAAGGCAAATGGTATGTTGGCCTTCATAGCGAGAGGATTCGAGTACAGGAGCAAGGATGATTTGCTGCAGTTGTACAGGGCCTTGGTGAGACCACACCTTGAGTATTGTGTGCAGTTTTGGTCACCTTATCTGAAGAAGTATGTTCTTGCCACGGAGGGAGTGCAGCGAAGATTCACCAGACTGATAGCTGGGATGGCAGGAATGACATTTGAAGAGCGATTGGGTCAATTAGGCTTATATTCACTAGAGTTCAGAAGAATGAGAGGGGATCTCATTGAAACATAAAATTCTAACAGGACTAGACAGACTAGATGCAGGAAGGATGTTCCCGATGGCGGGGGAGTCCAGAACCAGGGGTCACAGTCTAAGGATAAGGGGTAAACCATTTAGGACTGAGATGAGGAGGAATTTCTTCACCCAGAGAGTGGTGAACCTGTGGAATTTTCTACCACAGAAGGCAGTTGAGGCCAATTCATTAAATATATTCAAGAAGGAGTTCGATATATTTCTTAAGGCTAAAGAGATCAAGGGATATGGGGAGAAAGCTGGGACAGGGCACTGAATTTGGATGATCAGCTATGATCTCATTAAATGGCGGAACAGGCTCGAGGGGCCAAATGGCCTACTCCTGCTCCTATCTTCTATGTTTCTATGTTTCATTGTTTCTAAATCAAAGGGCCAGAAAAATGGACGCGGACCCAGCGGAATGGGACCCCAACCCGTTTCTCGACCCTGCACACCCTCTCCGTCACTATTTAGGAACAGCTTCTTTCCCAGGGCTGTCATCCTACTGAACTCTACAAATAAACTCTAAAGCCTGCACATCTGCCAATGCACTTTATTATGTTTATGTTTATGTGTTACAAGCCAAATGAATGTTGAATGTTAAATGTCTTAATCTAAATGTACACTCTCGGGAGCCGCAAGCCTACATTTCGTTGTACTGCACTTGTGCACTAACAATGACAATAAAGTTGATTATTATTATTATTATTATTCTGCTAAAATAAATCTGTGGAGGAAGGGTGGAAAATGTCATATCATGAGACCAGAAGGGCCAGTGATAAAGAATACCTTTTTTGATAGCTTAATAACAGAAAATATAATTAGTACTTTGCATTGCATCCAGAGATGTACACAGACGTAGGCCGGAATGGGGTGGGTCGGGGGGGATGGGGAATGGGGGCGGTCAGTGGGTTGGACGGTCAGTGGATGGGATTGGTGGCGGGTCGGGTGGGAAATTAAATTATTTTCTGACAGCCTGTCGGGACCCCGTTGTCAACCCTCCGCAACGCGCCTTTCCCAATGCCGTGTGTGTGACCTCCGATCTGACCCGACCCGACCCGCAGAGGCAGGTGACCCAATTAAAACAATTATTGGATTGATGACAGACCCTTAATAATGCTTTTAACTTTAACTGCTCGCCCACGGGGTCCATGCTGCTCGGGGACCACGTCTGTGAACCTGAGGCTGGAGTTGAATGGCCATTGAATCAACTGATCAGTTGACAGATTGAATTGTACTATAAAAGCTCCCACTTCATACCTGTTCACTTTCCAAGCACAGAAGCTGTTGCTTACTCCATTTGGAAGATAGATTGAGCTTTATGCAGGCTGCAAGTGTTTGTAGCAAACTTACCATTCAGTGTCACCTCATTGGAACCTCTCCCACCATTGACAGATTGCTTCTGTCATCTCAACTACACCTGCCATCTATTCCATCAGCATGGGTACCATTTGTACTGTCTCACCTTGGTCCTCAGAATCCCACCATGATCAGCCCCAACACCAGCAACACCAGGCACACCAGCAGCACCAACAACAACACCAACCTTCTCCACAATCACCTGATGCTGCACAGGACAGAGGGTATCAGCACCTGACCACATTGCTGCCCGGGAGGCCAAGGACGGCCTTACCATGGCCAGATTTACTTCACTTGACACTAAACACCCTGGCTGCCACATGATGCGCCAGGTTGGCACCACCCTATGTGAAAGAATAGCCATGATTCAGAGAAATACATAATACCATGAACAGATTTCTAATATTATTAATACATGATATACTGGGTTTAAAAACCTAAAGCCTCGGAGACACAGGCTGCAAACAGAATACAGGCTCTTGAGATAAAGATCAGTTGATAACAAAGTTGTAAACAAGCTTTGAAATGGGAATTAATTAAATATACTAAAACAATGAAAGATTGAAGCAAACCATTGGGGTGCTTCCGAAAGGTCTACGGTTTGCAACGAACACAATGAGAATGCCCAGTTTAAAGTGTTAAGAAGCTAACACGTAAAACAGAAACACAAACATTAAAAGAGGCAAGTGCCTTTGAAAGAATGACATCAAGTAAAAGAAACACCTGCTGGTCAAATAGTTTTTATGTTAAACTTGTGAGACAGGAACCATAAGATTAAATATGCAACCAATTGAGATAGCTAGAAAACAAGTAAACACACAGTTAAAGTGGTTTTGATTTACATATTGTAAATATAATACCAACAAGAAGGCTTTGAAAATATGACTTCAATAGAGACACCAAGCAATTGCACTGTGTTTGTATTGAACTTGGAGCAGTAAGGAGAGTCACAATGTCTGCTAAAAACCAATAGAGCCAATATTAAGAATTAAATGGAAAGCATTTTGATAAGAATGGCATCAAACAGAAACCATAGCTGTCATTGTTTTTATGATGGTTTTTGGAACACCTAAAGGTAGAGAAATAATTATGCATGCAATAGTTGAATTGATAGTAAGATAGAAAGCATTCAAACAGAGGTATCAATAAAGACAATTAGCTGACATCAGCAGAGAACATCAAAGAAGAAACCACTGCCAAAAGAGTATAAAAATAAGACCTTTTCAACAGAGAGTCAGAACTCGCTGAACGGGCAAAGCGTTTCTCAACTCTTCAGAGGCACCTCTGTAGGTCTTTAATTATGAGTCTCGGGAAGTCAAATGATTGATTTTGGTGGATGTTCTGGATTTAGAAATAAGTAAGAAATAAGAAATGTAACAAAGTAAAGATTTGAGAATAAGGATCTCTGAGAAATAAGAAATGTAAGCTAATTGTATTTTGAATTGTTAATGTTGCGACTGATTCAACAGCTGTTAACTGAATGTCGGCTCTTAAATAAAACTATATATTTTTAGAATTGTCTCAAAGAGTAATTCTGTATAAACTCGCAAACCCAAATTCTGTACACTCTTTTGTAAGGAGTTGCAGAATTCTGGGTGTATTCCGGACCCTCATAATATCCAGAAGGTTACAGTCCAGTTCAACTTATTAAAAGTACTATATGGAGGATGGTAATATCTTCAGTCATTCCTTTCCTTTAGGGAGAGATAGCCTAAAACTTTAGACCCATTTAAGCGTCTTATGGAATTCGGCTATCTCTAACTTAAGTTGAAGGTGAATGTCTGGGGAACACGCCTGATCTGGGATAGCCCAAAAGGGCTAGGACTGTAATTATCCCTTTGCCCACACCAATACCATAAAGCATCTCTACAATACCCAAGCCATTCCTTTCACACTCATCAGCATTGCGGGGAGTACCGTTGTGTCTCACCATTTACTGCAACTCACTAAGCCACTTCCAAAGGTGCACACAAATCTGTCCAAGAACGTAAAGTGTTGAAAATAAAGGTTTCAATGTTCACCAGCACATTAACAGAAACTTTACATGAACATTGGATAAAACACCCAAGTGGTTACCCTTGTGTGTTAGTTGGTATGATTGCACTAGGATGAGGGTGAGTGTGAGGGGTGGTGTAAGATCTTAATGATCTCTGAGTTCTTGGACAAGACACCAATATGCAGCAGCCAGTATGTTTGAGCAATAGATTAAGATTTAATAAGCATACAGCGTAATATACTTAGTATTAGGCGATAGTTTTAACGAGTAGCTCACAGCCCTTGGTCTCTGGAACCTCTCGGACACAGATGATGTCGTCTTAAGTCTGTTCCTTTGCTCTCGCAGTACGTCTGTGTGAAGTTATTCTTTGAGTATCAAGGTTTTAACCCTTTTCTTATCAAAACTTCATTTGGTCAGTGTCCGTATATGGTCTTTAACAAAATCACCTTTTTTAATTGGTTCTAATGGTCAAAATACCATTGTCACTCAGGTTAAGGCTAGTAACCTGGCCACTCCTTTTCCAGTACATTTCCACTAACTCTGCTCCGTTGTCGTGTTATCTTGTTTATAGCTTTTCATCCCATTGGAATTTACCATATCTCTTTCACTTCATAGCCTCCCTGGTACAAGGCCTTTATACCAAGGGCCCATATCATTCTGCTGTCTCACTTGTCTTGAGTTATCCAAACTATCTCACTTTAATCTACCAGATAAATACCTTAACTTCCATGATCTCTCTCATTTTATCTCCTTATACTAATTATTTTTTAAATATTGTTGCAATTAGTTTAGTTAAGCGAATTCTAAATTCTAGTCAGCATTATAATATGTTATTTAATGATTTGACCTTCACTTGCAGCCTGTAATTGCTTGTTATCAAAGCTTAGTTAAAACTGCATTTGGCTGTCCCCACAGCTACATTCTGAACAAGACTTAGCTTTTTAGTTATCCAGGAGTAATTATGGGTAATATTATTTGGTCAATGGCTACACTTGATTTTATACATACATGCTTCTCGTCTACTAAATATGTCTAAATATCAGCCTTTCGTACAGTGGCTAGTGAGATGGGAATGTGATAATGTAGATAGAGAGGGATGGGTGGAGGTGCAAGGTAAGTTGGTGTGAGTAAGGATGTGCAGGAGTAGGGTAGGGAAGGCAGTGTGATGGGGATGTGATGAGAGGCACAGGAGGATGAAGATGAATGTGGCTTTGTATTAATGTTTTGTGATCTAATGAGATCATTGAAAGGTGTGAATCACTGCACCCAGGTTCTCCTGACGACATCTCTGCTTGTGATTTCCTCTACAATGTGAAACCAGGCTGTGTTGGTCTCCTGGGGAGGTCTCTTCCGCCTATGGGAAGGGAAGAGGACCTCCCTGCGTGCTCTGATGTGTATGGAGGGAGTCATGGAAGAATCTGGGTGCAGCCCTGCACCTCTGTGCAGTCACTGTCAGTGCTTGCAGCCCCTCAATGCTGTAGCACACGGACAGCACAAACGTCCAAAGAAATTTGGCCATGGTTCCTTTAAGGAAACCGGCTGATGATACGTCATGAATGACGTCACCAGACCCGCTTCCTCTAATTGGGCCGGGAAATGCGCTGGGCGGGCTTGACAAGCCCCATCAACGTAAATTCATTTTAGGCAGTGGGATGGAGCCAGCAGTGGAGCCGCATCCCGCCGCCAACATCACCCGCCCCAGACCCGCTGAGATGAGCAAAATCCCAGCCGTAGATATTTTATTGTCACAGATTCAATATGTTGGCCTTATCAATCTCGTTCAGTCTTTGTAAGGCTCACTTACTAATTTTGATAAATAACACCACTAAAAAGGTCAATTAAAAAAAAGAAATGATGATTGCATTTCAACAGCATATTTTGGGGAGAACATATTCAGCAATAATTTGCAGTCAGCGGCGAAGCAAAGGCATTCACCACTGGCCTCAAAGAAAGTTGCCCACAGAGATCTCGTGATATCTGTTGGGAGAGGTTTGCCTTTTTCGAGGTTCAAGTGATTTCAGCGCAATGTAGATGGAATTCCCTAGTGCGATCTGCTGTGACATCAACAAGCTGTCGAAGCAGCCAATCATATTGCAGAATTCTCACAGACAGGGAACCAGGAAATGAGAAGCTGCCTTTATCTGGACTTTTAAAAAATGTTACAGAGAGCAAAACCTAGATTGGGGCTCTCACATTGGGATAAGGTAAAACCTGAAATACCATGAACAAACTTTTAAAAATTAAAGTTTCTTAAAAATTGTACTTTTTATTACAATGGAGAAATTTGACACTCCACAAAATTTAAATGAGTTTTTCAAGGCCATAACGTTTTTTTAAGCAGTCATTACACTGTTAAAACGCTGGTTACAACTAATCCAACAATGGGGTATTTAACAGCGATATTACCGCGGAAAAGCCCAAGTTTTCGTCAGTTTCACTTATTTCCTTGATTGCACTGATTGCCGGCTATGGGGGGGGGGGGGCGCGGGGCACAGCGCAGCCAGTGTCGGAGCAGTTAATGACTGACCGCAACCTCGGGATTTCCGCGATAGGACACGCATGCGCTAAATCCTGAAGTTGCGGACAGTTTCAAAGGGGTAATAACAAGCCAATACTGTTAGTTCGCCGTTATTGCCCACCGCAAATCCCGGCCCAATATTCATACTATCTCTGCATTCAAGGGTTTTTGCTCATAGTTATCCCTAGCTCTCCACTTCAACATATAAAATTCTCAATTTATATTAAATGTAAGATGGGAAAGGCCATCTAATAAAAAATGATTGCACAATTGGTATAAAAATACCCAACAAATCTCACTCACCCACGACTGTCCCATTTTCATCAGGAAAGGTCAGCCTTTACTCAGGTAAAATAGAAAACCCTTATCTTGTGAATAGTCCTCCTAATTGTTTATTTAATAGTTTTTCTGGCAGTGAATACAGAAACGCATATCATTTAACCATTGTTCTGTAAAAACAGACAAGACAAAAGACCTTTGCTTCCATGATATGTCATCAAACAGTAACTGACAACAGAACATAAAAACCTTTAAAGCAGTGTTGCAGTTAACCCAGTAGTTTTTATAGTCTTTAGCATACAAGGTGGGTTATTGTGCTTGTCGCTCTCCCTCGTGTTATTGAACTTTTACCATGTTTGCAATATATAAATGCATATTTATTACAATATTTATGCCAATACAGAACTGAATTAGAGCACCTAGGTAACTCGTAAAATAGTCTTCAACTTGATGCTTTTTTCTCTGTGTTATCATCTTCAGCCAGAAGTGCCGAGTGGATGATCCATCTTGGCCTCCTCCTGAGGCCCCCGCCACCACAGAAGCCAGTCTTCAGCCAATTCGATTCACTCCACGTGATATCAAGAAACGGCTGAGCGCACTGGATACAGCAAAGGCTATGGGCCCCGACAACACACCGGCTGTCGTGCTGAAGACTTGTGCTCCAGATCTAGCTGCATCTCTAGCCAAGCTGTTCCAATACAGCTACAACACTGGCATTTATCCGACAATGTGGAAAACTGCCCAGGTATGTCCTGTCCACAAAAAGCAGGACAAATCCAATCCAGCCAATTACCGCCCCATCAGTCTACTCTCAATCATCAGCAAAGTGATGGAAGGTGTCGTCGACAGTGCTATCAAGCGGCACTTACTCAAAAATAACCTGCACACAGTTTGGGTTCCGACAGAACCACTCGGCTCCAGACCTCATTACAGCCTTGGTCTAAACACGGAGCTGAATTCCAGAGGTGAGGTGAGAGTGACTGCCCTTGACATCAAGGCAGCATTTGACCGAGTGTGGCATCAAGTAGCCCTAGTAAAACTGAAGTCAATGGGAATCAGGGGGGAAAACTCTACGCTGGCTGAAGTCAGACCGAGCACAAAGGAAGATGGTTGTGGTGGTTGCAGGTCAATCATCACAGCCCCAGGACATCTCTGCAGGAATTCCTCAGGGCAGTGTCCTAGGCCCAGCCACCTTCAGCTGCTTCATCAATGACCTTCCCTCCAACGTAAGGTCAGAAATGGGGATGTTCACCGATGACTGCACAGTGTTCAGCGCCATTCACAACTCCTTAGATAATGAAGCAGTCCATGCCCGCAAGCAACAAGACCTGGACGACATTCAG
This sequence comes from Somniosus microcephalus, assembly GCF_052327205.1. Lineage (NCBI taxonomy): Eukaryota > Metazoa > Chordata > Chondrichthyes > Squaliformes > Somniosidae > Somniosus > Somniosus microcephalus. The sequence continues at coordinate 35,790,680 of NC_140991.1, read as the reverse complement.
GCTTGGGCTGATAAGTGGCAGGTAATATTCGTGCCACAAAAGTGCCAGGCAATAACTATCTCCAACAAGCGAGAGCCTAATCTCCGCCGCTTGGCATTGAATGGCATTACCATCGCTGGATCCCCCACCATCAACATCCTGGGGGTCACCATTGACCAGAACCTTAACTGGACCAGCCACATAAATACAGTGGCAACAAGAGCAGGTCAGAGGCCGGGTATTTTGCAGCGAGTGCCTCACTTTCTGACTCCCCAAAGCCTTTCCACCATCTACAAGGCACAAGTAAGGAGTGTGATGGAATACCTTCCACTTGCCTGGATGAGTGCAGCTCCAACAACACTCAAGAAGCTCGACACCATCCAGGACAAAGTAACCCACTTGATTGGCACCCCATCCACCACCTTAAACATTCACTCCCTCCACCGTGCCGTGTCTGCCGTGTGCACCATCTACAAGATGCACTGCAGCAACTCACCAAGGTTTCTTCGGCAGCACATCCCAAACCCGCGACTTCTACCACCTAGAAGGACAGGGCAGCAGGCACATAGGAACACCATCACTTCCAAGTTCCCCTCCAAGTCACACACCATCCTGACTTGGAAGTATATCGGCCGATCCTTCATCGTCGCTGGGTCAAAACCCTGGAACTCCCTCCCTAACAGCACTGTGGGAGTACCTTCACTACACGGACTGCAGCGGTTCAAGAAGGCAGCTCACCGCCACTTTCTCAAGCACGCCTTGTTTCACCACAGCTTCGATTGGCAGGATCACAATTCCTCAAGCAAAGACAAAACAACTGTCAAATGAAATGATAAATGAAGCGTCGCTCCACTTTACATAATGTAAGCTCAGGCCTACTAGTGCTTAACATTGCAGAGAAGATATTAGCTATTGACTTGAATTGAATTCCCTACAACATATGCAGCATACCAGATGAACACCCGTCTGACAATGATGACAATTGCTTCAGCATACAGATAAGGCAAAATTACATCAGTTAACTCTTTCACTGACTATTACTGTTTCATACTGGAATCATAGGAAATTACAGCACAAGAGACAATTTGGCCAATAACATACATGCTGGTGCAGGTCTATCAATTAAAATGACTTACTCCAATCCCATTCCCTTGGCCTTTCAACCATACCGTTTTACATTCCTCTTTTCCAATTCCCATTTAAACAATGTTCTTATCTCTACCTCCATAGCCACTGGTGATAAAACATTCTGGCCTGGATTTTCCTCTGGGGCACTGCTGCATTTGGGCAGTCTGAGAGCCATGCTGCATAGAGAATGGGGCAGGGAGGCCACCCAATGATTCCCCGCCCCTAACTTGGCCCAAAGAAATTGCCCCTCCCTCTTGCCACTAGCAGAATGTCAGCTGGCTGATCTTTGACCATCCTGTTACATTTAAGTGACGACGGGGGTGGGTAAGGCTTGGGTCTCTGACCAAACATACTGCCCTACATGGCCATCGCCACATAAGAACTGAAGAAAGGAGGTGAGAGGAAAGAGGGGCAATGTACTGGTGAGAGACAGGGAGAATTAGCTGACAGGAAAACATAGTCTCCCAGATGTTGCTAACAGCAAGACACTGGATCTGGCTTCCATCAAAGCCCCTACCAAATTTTGTCAAACTTTCTTTGGCATTCGAAGAAGAGCCTCAGAGTTCCCCCTGGTGCTCCCTTTAACACATGCTCTGCCCTTTTCCAGTGTTGCAGTGACTACCCTGCTACAGCACCATGGAATTTCCACTGTGACAATGACGGGCTAATGGACCCCGACTCAGGAAAAAGGCACCTTTCTTCTCCGAGAGCAGGAGATGGCCTTTTGCAGGATGGATCACGCTGTTACACCGGAAGCTTTGGCCTGGATATCTGACTTAGATATTGACATTTGATTTGCTCTGCTGCTACCATACGAAAGAACATTGCACAGCTGGATTTCACCTCATGATTTCTGAAGAAGGAGCAATTTGGCTTTTTAAAACACAATTAAATTTAATGGTCCTGAGTTGGCAAGGTTGCAATGGCAGATTTCAGTCTAAGGGGCCAGGAATTTGAGGTGGGACCTCGTTACATGGGGATTTTGTCCCATTTACATTGTCCCTTTGAATTCTGATGTGGGGAGGGTTTGGGCAGATCTTCCACCTCACCGTCCCCCTCCCCCCACATTAAGGGGGAATTGTGCATGTTTAGGACCGATCCCGGGAATTCTGTCCATTACACTGTCAGTAGGCCTCAACACAACTCGTGAATCCCTTTCAAAGCTTTGGAAAGGCCCCAAAACTTTTACTAGACTAAGGTGACCGATTCCAGAGGCAACTGATTACTTTTAGCCTGCAGGGATGACTGAGGTCAATTTTCACTTCCATCGCCAGGCGAAAGGGAGCGATAAAGGCCTCACACTGGGGGTCGGTAGCCTTACCGCCAACACCAACAGAGAGCCTGGTGACATTTTGCAATGGGCCTACTGCTGGGAGCCCGAAACCTGGGACCCCGTTTGCCATTTTAGGTTGGAAACGGTCGGGGCCTGCGCCGTGCACACTCCGACTTGTTCCTGGGTGAAGGAGCTGAGATGGCCCGCTCAAGGTCAATTTTGAATGATTTTTGTGGGGCCCGAAGGAGCCCACCTCAAAAAATAATCTAGGCCACCGATGACTCGTGAACCCCCCAACCTTCCACGATCACGATCCGCCCCTCCCCCCACACATACACATACCAAGTTGATGGCCGGGGAGGCCCGATATTGGGAGGCCACAATCGACAGGCCCAATGGCAATGAGGCCGTTGCCTCAGAATCGCGGCCGCCTCTTCGCCGCGGGTGCAGGCTCCGCCGCTCGATCCCCCCCCAAGTCAAAATTGACCCCAGAGGCTCTGCTGAGAGCCCCTACAAAAATGTTTGCAGTTTTGCCGTTGGCACAGGAAGGGCCTCGGGGCATCTCGGGTGGACCAACGGAGGGGCTGCTGTTCTTTTCAATTGTGGACTTGGGGCAGATGCCACTGAATCGACCTTGCAGGCAGAATGCACCCACTGCTGATGCGGAAATGACCCTGTCCCCACAGTTTGGGCCGGGGTTAATGACGTCAGGCTTGGGGTGAACATGCGCTGACAAAGTGGGTCCCCAGGAATTTCAGGGCCAATGTTCTCGCTCAAAAAGAAAAGGAAGAAAGCACTTGCATTCTGATGAAAGTTCATTGACCTGAAACGTTAACTCTGTTTCTCTCTCTGCAGCTGCTGCCTGACCTGCTGAGTGTTTCCAACATTTTTTGTTTTTATTTCCAATTTCCAGCACCCGCAGTATTTTGCTTTTGTAGTTGCATTTATATAGTACCTTTCCCAACCTCAGGACATCCAAAAATGCTTCACAGCCAATGATGTACTTTTGAAGCCTGGATACTGTTGTAATTTAGGAAACACGGCAGCCAAATTGCGCACAGCAAACTCCCACAAACAGCAATGTGATAATGAGCAGATAATCTGTTTTAGAGATGTTTCGTTGATGGATAAATATTGGCCAGGACACCGGGGAGAACTCCCCTGTTCTGCTTCAAAATAATGCCTCTGGATCTTTGTTGTCCACCTGAACAGGCAGACGAGGCCTCGGTTTAACATCTCATCCGAAAAACGGCACCTCCGACAGTGCAGCACTCCCTCAGTCCTGCGCTGTGGTGTCAGCTGCTTGAGCTGTCGGGTCACCTTTTCCAGGTTAACTGCCTTCTCTTTTTAGATCTTAACAACCCTCTGTGTGAAAACTAGAACTCTAGAACTAGAGGAGAAATGAGCAGAATTTTTTTAATACAGAGAGTTGTTAAAATCTGAAATGCACTAGATTGATCCCTGGGATGAGAGGGCTGTCCTATGAGGAGTGATTGAGTAGAATGGGCCGATACTCTCTGGAGTTTAGAAGAATGAGAGGTGATCTCATTGAAACATACAAGATTCTGCGAGGGCTTGACAGGGTAGATGCTGAGATGCTGTTTTCCCTGGCTGGGGAGTCTAGAACTAGGGGGCATAGTCTCAGGAAAAGGACTGAGATGAGGAGACATTTCTTCACTCAGAGGGTTGTGAATGTTTGGAATTCTCTACCCCAGAGGGCAGTGGATGCTCAGTCGTTGAGTATATTCAAGGCTGAGATCGATAGATTTTTGGACTCTAAGGGAATCCAGGGATATGGGGATCGGGCGGGAAAGTGGAGTCGAGGTCGAAGATCAGCCATGATCTTATTGAATAGGCTCGAAGGGCCGTGTGGCCTACTCCTGCTCTTACTTCTGATGTTTCTTTCCCATCATCCTGTCTTTCTGTCGATGCTTTACTGTCTCGTTACAATTTTAAAATCATTTATGACAGATTCTGTTTGGGTGCAGCCCGTGATGATGATGATCATTATCTTTGCCACATCTCTGCTGAGAATGAGATTATTCTGTTGTTTTTTCGTGAGATGCCACACGATTCAAAGCAACATTTCGATAATCATCCAAATACACACAATGAATATTAAACTGTTTAAGACTTGACCAGGCAGTTGAGTATTAAATCAATCATCAGTTGACAAGCTGCGTATTAAGATATTGAAAAAAAGACAGCAGGTTTTGGAGAGGGTACAGAGGAGGTTTACCAGGATGATACCAGGGATGAGAGATTGGAGAAGCTGGGATTGTTCTCCTTAGAGCAGAGAAGGTTAAGAGGAGACCTAATAGAGGTATTTAAAATTATGAGTGTTAAGTCTGTGAGTTGTTCAAGTAATTAATACTGAGACTTAATCAGTAACAATAAAACAGGTCTTTACTGGTTGGAGGTAGGGACTATACGTAAGTCTTTACTTCATGCCCACAGGCGGGAACTGAGGGGAGATCAGTACCCACAGTACTATTTATACCCCTATGGCCAGGAGTGGTACTGCGTATCACTACGCCCAACAAGTAGTGCAGTCCTGTCCATAGGTTCAAAGTAGCACACATATTACATACACAACATTCCTCCCTTCCTAGCTTTACAGTCATCTCCCCATTTAACATAACGTAATAACATATATACATATATAACTTCAGGTTTACATAACAGAATAACATAGATAACTTCATGTCAAAACAGATCACAGATTCAGTCTCTGCGGAAAACAGTTCACAGATTCAATCTCTGTGGTGGAGTCGGTTCACGTTGCTGGAGTGACTCATTCAATAGTCCTTCCATGGATTTAACAGTTTGAACTTCCGAACTGAATTGGCTCCGTTCGGAGGGACCACGTGTGTGATCTGGTAGAGGTGATAATGGTTCAGATGGGTCATCTTCTGTTTTTACTTTTCCTTTTCTGCTTCTTGGAGACTCTCTGGGCTCCATTGTCAGCTGCCACAGCTGCCAGCTGCATGCGCAGTTCCTCCTTCTCTTCCTCCTGTTTCCGTCGTAGAGCCAGCTTCTCTCGATGTTCCGTAGACTTTTGGTGCTCCTCCATGATTTCTGCACTTTGGGAGTCGAAGTTACAAGCTGGGCAGGACAGGACATCGTAATATTCGGTGTCGTCCACCAGGTCATAGTAATATTCGGTGTCGTCCTGAGCTAGACCAGTGAGAGGGTCGTCTATTTCCTCCATACCCAGCTGGACGTTAGCCAGCTCTTGTTCCAAATCCAGACATCTTTCCTGAAGAGACTTCTTCATGTGTACCTCTGCATCCAGCTTTTTCTGGGCTTTCAGCAAGTCGTTTACTAGTGACCTCATTTGTGATTTTAATACTTCAACTTCCTTTGGAGATTGATTGATCGGACTATGCAATCCCTCTACCGGAGCAGCTGTTTCAGCGGTCTGTTGTTCTACGTTGACGTGAGTCAGCGTACTTTTGGCATCCAAGGGCTGCTCTGTTGCAGTCATCTCAGTCTGTGTTGCCACCTCAGCTCTTCCAATAACCTTTGAGAGCTCCGAACCCCTTTCGTTTGAATATTGAAGTTCGTGTTCAAGTTTTTCCCATTTCAGAGTCCTGTCCTTCAGCATATGCAGGAGTTGGCTGACCGTTAACTCCTCTGACATCAGACGTTTTGTGTGCTCCTGTTCCATTTTCTCCATCAGCTGCTTCTGTTGTCTTTCCAGATTCTCCAACTCTATATCAAAGAACTCTTTCGTTGCATTCAACTCTTGCTCACAACGGCGAAGCATTTGTTCTAATTGCTGTTGTAGTTTGAAATGGAGTTGAGTTCGAGCCCGGTGTCCCTCAGAAATGGGCACATCAGTAGACTTGCCAGACTCAGAATCCACAGTTAAACTATGTTGTTGTTGCTCAGTGGAATTCTGTGCTGAAACTTTGTCTTTTGCACCTGAGTTGGGCTTACCATCATCCGTTCCAGAGTCTGGGCCGACTATCTTCACCGAGTTCTCACTCGTTATTGTTTGTAGGAAATGCCAGTCCATATTCATTTTCCTAATCCACTCCCGTCCTAGTAGTGGAGGACCTCCTTCAGATATCACATATAAGTCCATTATTTGACTGTCTTCGCCCTTGTGGACCACTGCAACCTCTATTTTCCCGATGAGGTACACTCTTTGCCCCGTGTATGTTTCCAATATAATCCCCGTATCCTGTAGGGGAATATGTTGGAATAACTTTCCGTAATCTTTCTTATTTATGACCGTCAATGCCGATCCAGTATCCAATTCCAGTTTTACTTGGACTCCTTCTATCTGAAGAGTGACCCAAATTGTCTGGAGGTCTGCACCCTTACCAGCGTTGAGTACTCTTAAGCTAGCCAGTTCATTACTGCTAGCGTCTGAATCGGACTCCTGTTCGGTCACCTTGTGTACCTTTGCGTATTTTCCTTGCGGTGACTTCTTGTTGCTGGTCTTCTTCGCTGACCTGCATACTCTAGCTATATGTCCAAGCCTACCACAAGTTCTACATTCTTGGTTTTTAAACCAACACTGGTTCTGATCATGCGTTGTCTTTCCACAACGATAACATTTGCCAGAACTCACACCCAATTTGTGTGCACTGAGCTCCGGTGACCGTAGCTGCATTACTGCCGTGCCTCTCGCTGCGGCTTCGTGTGCTGCTGCCATAGTGACCGCCTTCTCAAGCGTCAGCTCATTCTCCTCGAGCAGTCGCTTTTGTGTATCCTGTTTAAATAAACCACACACAAATTTGTCTCGAAGTGCCTCTGTCAGTCCCGTTCCAAACTGGCAATATTTCGCTAATTTACGCAATTCCAGCAAATAATCAGCATTGCTTTCATGCTGTAGCTGCCTTCTGTCATAAAATTTAAATCGTTCCGCTAGCATCAGCGGCGTGGGGTTTAGATGATCTTTCAGGACAGTAACAATCTCATCGAACGTCTTATCCGCCGGTTCATCTGGTGATAACAGGTGTTTCAATTGCCCGTATGTCTTCGCACCCATTAAATTTAATAATGTTAGAGCTTTATCTTGGTCACGAATTTTATTGGCCTTACAATAATTTTTTACTCTTTCAACATATATGGCCCAATCTTCGAGGTCACTATCAAAGGTGCTAATATTCCCGTGTTTAGGCATTGTAGATTTGCAATTCCTCAGATTTTTTTTTTTTTTTACTGCTATCCAAGATGGCGGCTTCCCGCTCTTGCCGTCGTCCTCCGCCCACAAAATGGCGGTTTTCCCGCGCTTGGCGGTCTTCACCCGTCCCCCAACGCCGTCTCCCTTCAGCCCCCGAGTGCGGCCCTTATCTTCGTCGCGATCGCCCGAGTGCGGCCCTTATCAGCGGATGCGATCGCTGGATCGCGAAGCGGCTCTCGGCTCTTATCAGGAGATGCGATCGCTCTGTTGAAACGCCTCCCGCTCGAAGCGGCTCTCGCGCCCTATTCCTCCAGCTCCCCCAGCCCCGTTCGTGCGGCCAACGCGGTCGACTGCCTGTCGCGTCGCTGCCCGGCTCAGACAACGGCTTACCCACCACCAAGCTGGAGAAGAAGCTGACGGTCGCCGATGGAGGCTCCGAGGTCAGGATATCTTCCAGTGGGGTGGAGAGGGTGGAAACCTCTCTGCAACGTCCTGGCTGTGGACGAAGCTGCCGTGGAGTGACTGCCGCAGGGTCCGAATCAGACTCGTCGCCAGTGTTAAGTCTGTGAGTTGTTCAAGTAATTAATACTGAGACTTAATCAGTAACAATAAAACAGGTCTTTACTGGTTGGAGGTAGGGACTATACGTAGGTCTTTACTTCATGCCCACAGGCGGGAACTGAGGGGAGATCAGTACCCACAGTACTATTTATACCCCTATGGCCAGGAGTGGTACTGCGTATCACTACGCCCAACAAGTAGTGCAGTCCTGTCCATAGGTTCAAAGTAGCACACATATTACATACACAACAATGAGGGGTTTTGATAGAGCAAGTAGGGAGAAATTGTTTTCTCTGGCAAGTGGGTCGGCAACCAGAGGTCATAGATTTAAAATAATTGGCAAAAGAACTAGAGGGGAAATGAGGAGAAATTTATTCACACAGAGGGTTGTTAAGATCTGGAACGCACTACCTGAAAGGGCGGTGGAATCAGATTCCATGGGAACTTTCAAAAGGTAATTGGACATGTATTTGAAGAGGACTAATTTGCAGGGCTATGGGGAAAGAGCAGGGGAGTGGGACTAATTGGACAGCTCTTTCAAAGCACAGGCACGATGGGCCGAATGGCCTCCTTCTGTGCTGTAAACTTCTATGATTCAATCTGGAAGAAAGTGAAAGATTACAAACAGTAAAAGGGGCTGGGTGCTGCAGTGGGTGAGACAATGGAGGTAACCTGGTGGAGTGAATCGCCCGCCTGTTATAGAACCTGCCCGATTTTTTGTTCTATTGAAATCACCTCGCCTGCTTTCTGCGCAACCTCGCTGCCTGTTGTCCACTACTGCAAAAAAAGGCACCTCCCCTTTAAGGTGCTGCAGGATGCCTTTAAGTAGCAGCCGGCCTGGTGGATTTTCCACCCTCCCAATTGTTGAGCTGTCTATTTAATTTAACTTAGGCACTCCTGGCTGGCCTCCCACGTTCTACCCTATATAAACTTGAGCCCATCCAAAACTCAGCTGCCCGTGTTCTAACTCACATCAAGTCCCGTTCGCCCATCTCCCCTGTGCTCGCTGACCTCCATTGGCTCCTGGTTAAGCAACGCCTTGATTTCAAAATTCTCATCCTTGTTTTCAAATCTCTCCATGGCCTCGCCCCTTCCTACCTTTGTAAACTCCTTCAGCCCCAGAACCCCCCGAGATATCTGCGCTCCTCTAATTCTGCTCTCTTAAGCATCCCTGATAATAATCGCTCAACCATTGGTGGCTGTGCCTTCAATTGGGTAGGACCTAAGCTCTGGAACTCCCTCCCTAAACCTCTCCGCCTCTTTACCTCTCTTTCCTCCTTTACAACGCTCCTTAAAACCTACCTCTTTGACTAAGCTTGTCAGCAGGGTCAGAGCTGGCCAGGCAGCTCAGCAAGAATGGCTTGAGAAATGAAGTATTACTTTGCTTTGCAGCCTCCCAGCAGATCATTGGACCTGGAGGCCCCTTGGAATGCAGTTGAGGAACAGTGGCCACAAGGCCCCAAGACCATCTGCCAGTTCTGTGTTCCTTTTTACTAAAACTGGACTCTGGGGATTCACTTCACATGCCAAATAAATGAATAAATCACTGTTATTTAATGTTCACTCATGGAAAAGCCAACAATCAACCTCTTATCAATTAGTCTATAACAGACGCAGAAATGACACGAGTAAAACCCCAGTGCTAGAGAATGTTGGGAACCATAGCAACAACAATGTGTATTTATATAGCGCCTTTAACATAGTAAAACGTCCCAAGGAGCTTCACAGCAGCGTTATCAAACAAAATCTGGCATGAGCCACATAAGGCGATATTATGTCCATGTGACCAAAAACTTGGCCAAAGAGGTAGATTTTAAGGAGCACCTTAAAGGAGGAAAAAGAGGTAGAGAGGCAGAGAGGTTTATGGAGGGAATCCCTGAGCTTAGGGCCTCGGCAGCTGAAGACATGACCACCAATAGTTGAGAGATTAAAAGCGGGGATGCTTGACCATAGATCCAAAGTCACTTTTTTCCTCACAAGCACGCTACATTTCCCATCAGTAATCTGATTTCTGATGCATGGTCTTTATTTCATTGGCACTGGCTTTTTTAAGCCACAGTCTATAGTGCGATAATGACTGAAATGGGTTAATTATAAAAGTATGTGATTATAATCATTGATCCCAAAATACAAAGGCAGCTGTAAGTTAAGCGAATTCACAAGGCGGAACTCCAAAAGGGAGCAGTTTTATACTTTTTGTATTAGGGTTCCAGTTTTTGATGAACCTAATAACCCTCCCTCATTCCAGTGGACACTTCTGACATTTATGTTACATAGAACAGGTGCAGAAACAGGCCATTCAGCCCAGCTGGTCTATGCCGGTGTACATGCTCCACACGAGCCTACTCCCACCCTATTTCACCTAACTCTATCAGCATAACCATATGTTTATTTGGATCCACCAACACAACACTAAAAATATGCAAAACTAGCAAGAAACTCAGTGACGTCTTTGTATGATAGTCCTACATCTTGGTCTTGAAATTCGTCTCGGGCGTTATACCCAGCGTCTGATGTCAGGTGCTGCCTATAATGGGCGGCCGACGCAATACTGCCCATTTTACACCGCTGCCCGAGACAAATTTCTAGGCTAAGTGTCTTAAATTTTTAATACCAATGCTTTCTCTGAAATCAAAAAGTTATTTTATTTTCCTTAACCGTTACACAGAGAGAGAGACTGTTCATTGCTCAGTCAAATAACACTGAAATTGCCTGACCTGCAGGGGTGCCACGAGACACTGTATCAGTTCCTGGTTCTGATATTGCTCTGATTTTATCCTTTTTCGGAAAAGGAAACTGAGAAGCACCTCAGAAAAATCATATTTAGCGCAGCCAAAAGAAAACGGCTAAAATAAGTAGCGTGAATCATACAGAAATAAATGGCAAAAAGCAGCTACCCAGCAAATAGACCAATAACAAAAGCTCAAGGTGAGATCTCAGCAATGCCTAGGGCCCTTTCATTTCCTTTGGTGGGGGAATAGGTGTTGACGGGGATGTGAGTGGGCACTTACTTTTTAAAGAATAAATTTAACAAATAAAATGACAGGTCTGATGCTCGAGGCTGGCCAGAAATATATGGCTTGATAACAAATTCCCCAAAACGCAGCCTCCTCCCTATCACTTCACAATAGCTAAGCAGCAGAAGGCCCAGAACACCCCTGGAGCGCTGCTAAAGCTCCCATCCCCGATACAGCCATTTTCAATCATCATCGCCCAAATTCCTGTTGCCATGCCAATGTTGTGGGAATGATGCCCGTGTTTTCAGAATAACAAAACTGCATGAAAAAAATGAAAATGAATAACCTCGTAAAGGCTGACGGTAAACATTTTTTTGAATGACAGTACAGTAATATCATTTTGTTACACTTTTTCAAGGAGGCTTTGAGGGTGTCCTTGAAGCATTTCCTCTGCCCACCTGGGGCTCACTTGCCGTGCCGGAAAAGTGTAACATCCCCACCGACACCTGGGAATCCCTGGCCCAAGACCGCACAAAGTGGAGGAGAAGCATCCGTAAGGCGCTGAACATCTCGAGTCTCTTCATCGGGAGCAAGCGCAGGCAGCACAAAGAGCACACATCAACCCAAGCACCCCACCCCACCCACCCACCCACCCCTTCAACCACCGTCTGCCCCACCTGTGACAGAGACTGGAGGTCCCGCATTGGACTCATCAGTCACCTGCGAATTAATTTTTAATGTGGAAGCAAGTCATCCTCGGTTCCGAGGGACTGCCTAAGAAGAAGAAAAAGATTATTTTGTAAGGCAAGCTCTTTATTTTCTTTCCATCGGCTTGTTAGCGTTGACCTCATCCAATTGTAAGTACGTAACAACAATTTTAGAAAGGCCATCGAAGGTTGCAGTGATGTGTAGCAACGCCTGTGTCAGTCACAAATGACTGTAAAATGATCACTGGGACTTCCTCAGCTGCTTCCTTTAATGGGGGGGCATTGAGTTCAGGTTGCAGTCCTTTCACAAATACAAAATACAAGGGCCTCGATTCTAACTGACCTGTGGAGTCAGGATTGGAGGCGTGCGGGTGGTTAAAGCCCCGAATTCAGAAGACCCGACACCTTCCCGCCCCCAACCCGCCTCCATGTAAGTTTCAAAGGAGGCAGGTACTCGCCCCACACTGGGATCCGCCTACCTGAGGCGGGAAGGGATTAGTGACAATTAACTGCCTGTTAACAGGTAGTTAACAGGCAGTTTTTATCCTAATCCCTATTTTAAAACTTGAAACGTGGGATTCCCGACGGCTCCAAACCACACCAAGTTAGAAGAGTTGGGCCATCGGGTTGAAGGACTTGGAGGGGTCGAGATGTCGGTGTTCAGGTGAGTGATGGGTGCATGAGTGCAAAGGTAAGTGTGTTTGGTGTATCTAAAGTGTGTAAAGAAGTTTAAATTACCTGTACTTACCTTTTTAGCCTTCCTTCCTCTAGGTTTCGGGAGTCCATCATCTAACCGGCACAGAAAGCAGAATGGCTGCGAACTGTCAAAAGTGACAGCCTGCAGCTTTCTGTGCCTGAGAGATTTCTAACTGAGTCTGTATAGAAGGACTCAGGTTAGAAGTAAGACTGTCAGTGTTTGACAGCTTCAAACAGCTGCGAAACACTGATATTTCATCTGTCAAAACGTCTTGACAGATGAAATGTCAGTCTGTGACGTCACCTGTTGCCGGGTGGCCCTTAATTGGCCTGCTGAGCCCGCTGGGTAGGCTCAACAAGGTCAATCAAGTTAAAATCGTGTGGATTGGCCGCATCTCGATGGAGGCGGGAATACAACCCCAAAAGTTGTAGTCCTGCCTCCTTCCTGACTTCTGAGTGAAAATCACCCCCAAGGTGTCTGCTCATTTATTTTGTAGTAAATATTATTCTTCCCATGCGTTGAAGCAATACAGTAGCATGGAATTTACCTGATATAAATAAAACACAATGAATGTAATGGGAGAAAGGTCATACCAAGGGACATTACATGCTCTTCCAAATTGAGGGGGGGTGGAATGAAATGAGGCCCACTCACTCAACACATTGGCCCAGATATTCCGATCCCTACGAGTGGGTACGCGCTGTGTACCCACCCGTAGGGACATCGGAATTGCCGGTTTCAGATATGCACAGCACATGCGCTGCAAACCGGCATTTCCGATCTGTCAAGAAAGCTCTTGACAGATCGGACGCCTGCCTTGGAGAAGGGCCTCTGTGGGGGGATAGTTCCACTTTCTGGAGACCGTCCGCCCGCAGAAAACCCTTACAATTCTTACGCCTGGTAAAAGCAAGCATAAGGCCTGCTTTTACCAGAATAAGAAATGAAAATAAAATTTAAAAAACTTTCACTGATTTATCATTTAAAAATACTTTTAAAAAAAGGTAAGTTTATTTTTAGCCCCGTAAAAAAATGTAATTATTTTTTTCAAAAAATTACATTTTTGATTAAAATACTTAATTTATTGTAATTTCAAGTCATTTTGAAAATGTGATTTTTTAAAATTTATTTGAAGTTTTACTATGTTTTGGGGGTGATCTCCATTCATATATTTGACAGGTCTTCCTGTCAAGTGTATGAAGGGAGATTCCCTTCAGTGATTGGCTCCCCATGGCCCACGTGATCCCAGGGATGCTGCGAACTACCTGCGCCTCTGGGATACGTGGGCCCGGCGCACTTCAAGTTTGGTGGGGCCCAGGAATGGAAGCGTGTGCGTCCCGGGAGCCTTCAGGTAAGGGTGCAGATTTTTCCAGAACGCAGACCTGCGATCGGAAAATATGGGCCATTGTAATAAGAAGGCAACAAAGGATAAAGCAACAGTTGACAGGAATTAACTGACTAAAATGAGAAAGAACAGAGAGCAAGGCCGAGAAATCTGCCTCGGGCGAGAGCAAGGCCGAGAAATCCATCTCGGGCGGTGGCACAAAGCGGGCGGTAACAGAGCAGTCGCCCGTTATACACAGAGCCTGATATTCAGTTCCCATTGCAGCCCAAAATATACTTGTGGTTGTAGGCCGACATGAAGGGAAGAATTTTGGCTGGTGGTAGCTCTGTCATGGTCATGATTTTTTTTCTCTGTGGTTGTTTAATATGCAGGTTACCTAATACTTGAGTAAATATGGCAATGCTCTCCTGGCCGGCCTCGCATCTTCCACCCTCCCTAAACTTGAGCTCAACCCAAACTCTGCTGCCTGCATCATAACATTGCAACAAGTCCCGTTCACCTATCACCCCTGTGCTTGGCGGGTCTCTTGGTCCACCAGCACCTCGATTTTAAATACTTTGGGCTAGATTTTCAGTATAGGCAGTTTTGGGGCGCTAACCTTAGCGCCCGCCCGAAGTTAGCGCCCGCCCCAAAGTAGCGCCCCGTTGCCGGGAATTCAGTGGCTTCGCCCTAAGAGGTTGGTGGAGCGCTAAAAGAGGCGTTCCACTACTCTCTTTAGGCGCTAAGCCGGCGGTCCAGAGGGATAGCGCCCAGGCGGGGCGCAGCGCGAGTGCGGTCATTTTTGGACTGACAGCAGACCCCGTGGCGCCGACCAGCTCTTAAAGGGGGAAGGGACGAATTGGTCTGCTGCCACACCCTGCACACTGCAGCCTTGCAAAGAGGCCTCAACACTGCTGCTCAGCCCCAGGGAGTCATGGCAAGACCAGAGAAGGCCCGTCAGCGTGCCCTGCGCTTCTCAGAGGGTGATCTGGACATAATGGTCACAGCTCTGGAGGTGAGGCGCAAGATCTTGTTCCCAGAGAGTGGGAGGAATCCAACCCACCACGACTACACCAAAGCCTGGAAGCAGATCGCCCAGAGGGTGACGTTCACCGGCGATGCCCCCAGGACCCACAAACAATGTCGTAAAAAATACAACGACCTGACCAGGATTGTGAAAGTGAGTAGCCTTTCCAGTCTCCTCCTCATTCTTGCATGTACACCTGACATGATGGGCAAAGGGAGCTGAAAGTCCTATTGGCCAGCCCTCAGCCAGCAGCATTGGGACAGTCATGAGCATCAAATGGCCATTCGGCACTCTACACTTTGGCCAAGCTATTCCACCATGGGAGGCTGTGCACACTACATCAGGGCTTCACTCTGTCCAAGCTATTCCACCATGGGAGGCAGTGCACACTACATCAGGGCTTCACTCTGGCCAAGCTATTCCACCATGGGAGGCAGTGCACACTACATCAGGGCTACACTGCGCACTTACAGCCCGTCCTTTCTCTTGCAGGCTAAAGTAGCCTTTAATCGCCAGGCCCGTGCCAGGGGTGGCCGCGCCAAGCTGCAGAAGCTCACTCGGCTGGAGGAGCGCGTGTGTGTGCTCATGGGAGCCCGTGTGATCGTCCCCACAGTGTGCGGAGTATCCGACCCTCCACTGCCCGGCAATGGTAAGGACCTCGCCTTTTGGCCCTCTCGCGTTGCACTGGCCCATCCGAGCTACCTCCTTTGCCACTGTCCCACCAATGCGCTGAATGCCACCAGTCCTAACTCCCTCGCTGACGCCGTCTCCTCACTCTGAAGCTACTCTTGTGCATTCCTGCTTTCAGCTGGTGACTGTTGTGTATGTAACTTGTTCCACCTTAAGAGAGCTTAAGCCTGTTCCACCTTAAGAGATGTACTACTTTCTCAGGCTGCTGCAGACGTAATACCGGGGGTGAACACACCGGTATATAAGCACTGTGCAGTAATCTTGTATTCAGTATAGTCCCTACCTCCAACCAGTAAAGACCTGTTTTATTGTTACTCATTAGTCTGTGTCTTAATTAACTAGATAACTCACAGACTTAACACTGGCGACGAGTCAGGTTCTTACCCTGCGGCAGTTATTCCACGGCGGTTGAAGAGAGGTTTCAAACCACACCACCCCACTGGAAGCGACAGGCATTAGGACCCTGAAGCCTCCATCAGCTTGTGAACCGGAGTAGAAGACAGGGCTGGGGAAGACAGAGGTACAGGGCGATCGCGATCGGGAGATAAGGGCTTTGGAGTGCGAGGCGCAGCCGGGCCATCGATCGCAAGCACTGATAAGGGCCGGGCCGCTTTCAAGTGCGAGGCGCAGCCGGGCCATCGATCGCATCCGCTGATAACGGCCGCACTCGGGCGATCGCGGCGAAGATAAGGGCCGCACTCGGGGGCTGAAGGGAGATGGCGTCGGGGGACGGGTGAAGACCGCCAAGCGCGGGAAAACCGCCATTTTGTGGGCGGAGGACGACGGCAAGAGCGGGAAGCCGCCATCTTGGATAACAAGTAAAGAAAATAAAATCTGAGAAATTGCAAATCTACAATGCCTAAACACGGGAATATTAGCACCTTTGATAGTGACCTCGAAGATTGGGCCATATATGTTGAAAGAGTAAAAAATTATTGTAAGGCCAATAAAATTTGTGACCAAGATAAAGCTCTAACATTATTAAATTTAATGGGTGCGAAGACATATGGGCAATTGAAACACCTGTTATCACCAGATGAACTGGCGGATAAGACGTTCGATGAGATTGTTACTGTCCTGAAAGATCATCTAAACCCCACGCCGCTGATGCTAGCGGAACGATTTAAATTTTATGACAGAAGGCAGCTACAGCATGAAAGCAATGCTGAATATTTGCTGGAATTGCGTAAATTAGCGAAATATTGCCAGTTTGGAACGGGACTGACAGATGCACTACGAGACAAATTTGTGTGTGGTTTATTTAAACAGGATACACAAAAGCGACTGCTCGAGGAGAATGAGCTGACGCTTGAGAAGGCGGTCACTATGGCAGCAGCACACGAAGCCGCAGCGAGAGGCACGGCAGTAATGCAGCTACGGTCACCGGAGCTCAGTGCACACAAATTGGGTGTGAGTTCTGTTAAATGTTATCGTTGTGGAAAGACAACGCATGATCAGAACCAGTGTTGGTTTAAAAACCAAGAATGCAGAACTTGTGGTAGGCTTGGACATATAGCTAGAGTATGCAGGTCAGGGAAGTAGACCAGCAACAAGAAGTCACCGCAAGGGAAATACGCAAAAGTACACAAGGTGGCCGAACAGGAGTCCGATTCAGATGCTAGCAGTAATGAACTGGCTGGCTTAAGCAGTATTGAACTGGCTAGCTTAAGGGTACTCAACGTTGGTAAGGGTGCAGACCTCCAGACAATTTGGGTTACTCTTCAGATAGAAGGAGTCCAAGTAAAAATGGAATTGGACACTGGATCGGCATTGTCGGTCATGAATAAGAAAGATTACAGAAGGTTATTCCAACATATTCCCCGACAGGATACGGAGATTATATTGACAACCTACACGGGGCAGAGAGTGTACCCCATCGGGACAATAAAGGTTGCAGTGGCCAACAAGGGCGAAGGAAGTCAAATAATGGACTTATATGTGCTACCGGAGGGAGGTCCACCACTACTAGGCCGGGAGTGGTTTAGAAACATAAATATGGACTGGCATTCGCTAAAAGCCATAAAGAGTGAGAACTCGGTGCAGATAATCAGCCCAGACTCTAGAACTGATGATGGTAAGACCAACCCATGTGCAAAAGACAAAGTTTCAGCACAGAATTCCACTGAGCAACAACAACATAGTTTAACAGAGAATTCTGAGTCTGTCAAGTCTACTGATATGCACATTTTTGAGGGACACTGGGCTCGAACTCAACTCCATTTCAAACTACAACAGCAATTAGAACAAATGATTCGCCGTTTTGAGCAAGAGATGAATGAAATAAAAAAGTTCTTTGTTACAGAGTGGGAGAATCTGGAAAGGCAACAGAAGCAACTGATGGAGAAAATGGAGCAGGAGCACACCAACCATCTGCGCGAGGAGGCCGAACGAATCAAAGCTGATTCAGGTTCTGAAGGTGCGTGCCATAATCTGGTGTCAGAAGAGTTAACGGTCAGCCAACTCCTTCATATGCTGAGGGACAAGACTCTGAAATGGGAAAAACTTGAACACGAGCTGCGATCTTCAAAGGAAAAGGGTTCGGAGCTCTCAAAAGTCATTGAGATGGCTGATGTGACGACACAGACTGAAACGACTGCAACAGAGCAGCCATTGGATGCCAAAAGTACGCTGACTCACGTCAATGTAGAACAACAGACCGCTGAAACAGCTGCTCCGGTAGAGGGATTGCATAGTCCGATCAATCAATCTCCAAAGGAAGTTGAAGTATTAAAATCACAAATGAGGTCACTAGTAAACGACTTGCTGAAAGCCCAGAAAAAGCTGGATGCAGAGGTACACATGAAGAAGTCTCTTCAGGAAAGATGTCTGGATTTGGAACAAGAGCTGGCTAACGTCCAGCTGGGTATGGAGGAAATAGACGACCCTCTCACTGGTCTAGCTCAGGACGACACCGAATATTACCATGACCTGGTGGACGACACCGAATATTACGATGTCCTGTCCTGCCCAGCTTGTAACTTCGACTCCCAAAGTGCAGAAATCATGGAGGAGCACCAAAAGTCTACGGAACATCGGGAGAAGCTGGCTCTACGACGGAAACAGGAGGAAGAGAAGGAGGAACTGCGCATGCAGCTGGCAGCTGTGGCAGCTGACAATGGAGCCCAGAGAGTCTCCAAGAAGCAGAAAAGGAAAAGTAAAAACAGAAGATGACCCATCTGAACCATTATCACCTCTACCAGATCACACACGTGGTCCCTCCGAACGGAGCCAAATCAGTTCGGAAGTTCAAGCTGTTAAATCCATGAAAGGACTATTGAATGAGTAACGTGAACCGACTACACCACAGAGATTGAATCTGTGAACTGTTTTCCGCAGAGACTGAATCTGTGATATGTTACGTTAAACATGAAGTTATATATGTATATATGTTATTACGTTATGTTAAATGGGGGGATGACTATAAAGCTAAGAAGGGAGGAGTGTTGTGTATGTAACCTGTTCCACCTTAAGAGAGCTTAAGCCTGTTCCACCTTAAGAGATGTACTACTTTCTCAGGCTGCTGCAGACGTAATACCGGGGGTGAACACACCGGTATATAAGCACTGTGCAGTAATCTTGTATTCGGTATAGTCCCTACCTCCAACCAGTAAAGACCTGTTTTATTGTTACTCATTAGTCTGTGTCTTAATTAACTAGATAACTCACAGACTTAACAGTGACGACCAGGACCCTGAAGCTGCCAGTGACAGCACCTCCGAGCAGGAGGAGGAGGAGGAGCAAGCCGGACCATCGGGGGAACAGTCACATCCCGCAGGAGAGGAAGAAATGCTTGACACCTCCTCACTGGACGAGTGCCTGGAGGAACTGTCGCAGGGCAATGCAGCTTCTGGGACCAGTGGTGTCCAGCCACCCAGGAGCTGTGCGCGTGGCCCGCGGCCTTCCCCCCAAAGGGGGGAAGGATCAGAGGGGAGTGCTGCTGATCAGTACACTCGCCGCCACCAACGTGGCAAGGGTCCCTTAGATCGGCCCCCTCCTCCCCAGCGGGAGAGTCGCGACTCCAGTCCGGACACCTTCACCTCGGAGGAGGTGCGGAAGCTGGATAAGATGGCCGAGGATTCGGACCGGCGCCACACGGAGCTCATGAGCGTGGTGGGGCGCATGCCTGAGGCCATCGAGTCGCTGGCGACCAGTGTGCGCGAGTTCGGGGCAGCAACTGCCGCGAGTGGCCGCATGCTGACTGATGCCATCAAGACCCTGGCGGATGTGATGCGTGCGCACACCAGGACAACAGGGGCACTCACTGCTGCCACACGCGCTGTCTCAGGCAGGCATCGCCAGGGCAGCCGCCGCGCTGGACCATCCCAGCAAGCCGCCCCTCGGCTGATTGTTGCGGATCCTGCAGTGCGGGCCCGGCCGAGTGCCACCGCGCCACAGCACCAGCCAGCGCATCCCAGACGCCAGCTGGCCCACATTGCGCCATCCGTCGCCGCCATTCCCCCACTGGGGCGTCAAGGGCAAGCGGCTGCAGCTGATGGTGGCCAGGCTCAGGTGCGCCACTCAGCAGACGGCCCCTCGAGGCCCAAACGCCGTGTAGGCCGCCCCCCAGCGGCATCTGGCGGAAGGGCATCTGAGCCTCAGGCACCTTCCCCCAGCCTCGCAGCAGCCACTGGGCAGAGCTTGCGAAGGAGCAGCAGGCCGGGCAGGGGAGGCAAAAGGCTGGGCAAGGTCTCGCCCTCGCGGGCCACTCAGTAGAGGGTGTGGCCAGCTTTCCTTTTATATGGCGGTGGCCATCTTTATTTTGCCCATGGTTGTGTTGTTGGAGGGCTTATTTTTTGCGTTAGGCCGACGTTGAGGCCCGGTTTGAAGAAAGGTGGAGTGACTCCTCCCCAGTTTGTGGGAGTGAGTCGTTTGTTGGGCTTTTTGTGGGGCCCGTTTATTGTTTTTGGGGATTCATGTGGGAAGGGCTTTTCATTTTTGTGTAATAAAAAATTATCTTTATTCATGCAGTCTCCATGGTTGTTCTTCTTAGTGTTTGTTGGCTTCGCCGGCTGAGGGGTTGCGGAGCGGCTGCATTCATCTTCCCTCATGGCCCCTGGCCATTCCCTGACAGGGGGCTTAGAAGTACCGTGTAATAAGGTGGCGTCGTGCGGCCCTTGGCCCTGGTCGCTCCCTCCTGGGAATGTACTCCTGCTCCTCCTCCTCCTCCTCCTCATGCTCCTCCTGCTCCTCCTCCTGAGGTGCTGGTCCAACGTCAGGTGGCAGTGCCTGAGTCCTGCGGATAGCCAGGTTGTGTAGCATGCAGCAAACCACCACAAATTGGGAGACCCGGTCCGGCGAATACTGGAGAGCTCCTCCGGAGCGATCAAGGCAGCGGAACTGCTGCTTGAGGACCCCAATAGTTAGCTCGATGATGTTGCGGGTGGTTTGATGGCTCTCGTTGTAGGCCTCTTCAGCAGCGGTCCTGGGCGCGCGGAGCGGGGTCATGAGCCAGGTGCACAAAGGATAGCCTTTGTCCCCGAGTAGCCATCCTCTTGGGGGAGGCTGTGCCTGGAACATGTCATGCACAGTACTCTGCCGCAGGATAAAGGCATCGTGGCTGCTGCCTGGGAAGCTGGCATTGACTGCCATGATGCGCTGCTTGTGGTCACAGACCAGCTGCACATTCAGAGAATGGTAGCCCTTCCTGTTGCGATACTGCTCGCCATGCTCCAGAGGGGCCCGCAAAGCCACATGCGTACAGTCAATGGCGCCCTGCACCAAGGGGAATTCCCCGAGTCTGGAAAATCCCAATGCGCGCTGATGCTGGCTCTCCAGGGCCATGGGGAAGGAGATGAATTGGCTTCTCCTTCTGAACAGTGCTTCGGTCACCTGGCGGATGCAGCGATGCGCGCCGTACTGGGAGCTGTTTGCTCTGTCCCCAGCAGCGTATTGGAAGGAGCCGGTGGCATAGAAGTACAATGCCACCGTCACCTTCACTTCCACCGACAGAGACGTCCTGCACCTGAGCTTTGGCCGCAGATCTCGGCGAAGCAGGTGGCAGATCTCTGCAATCACCTCCTTTCGGAATCGGAGCCTCTTAACACATCGCGCGGCACTCATGTTTAGGTAGGAGCGCTGCTGGCGGTATAGCCTGACTGGGTAAGGCCTATGTGGCCGACGCCTGTAGCCCCCTCTGCCTCTAGCCAGGGCTGCCCCTCTCACAATGCGTCTGCGAGCCCTACGGACATGGAGCTGCAGCTCCGCGTTGGCACCCCATGCAACCCCCATCAAATCCTGGCAAACACTCAAATTTCCAAAAGGCCACTTGCAGTGCTCTGGCCTGAGTCCAAAAATACCTGAGCTCTTGCTGCTTGAAACCAGTTAGCTATCCGCCTTGTTGTGTCTCCAGAAATGCGTTGCACAAGAGTGTTTTCTGAAAAAAGGCTGGCCTTTATACTGGAGAGCACGTCCCCTTTAATTTGCGCCCCCCGGGGCCCGCGCTGGTTGTGTTGCGTTCCTTTTTCCAAACGCTCCGGCCGCCAGCCGCACAATGGGGTGGTCCGACTGAAGTTTGGAATCGGGGCGCACAAAGGGCGTTGCACGAGGATGTGACGTCATTTTCTGCGCGCGCATCCGGACGGGCGCTAAACTTTGCGCCGGCGCTAACGGGCAACTTAATTTGGGGCGGGGCGCAAACTGCGCTGCGCACGGGCGCTACATGCATAGCGCCCGAAAATCACTTCTCTTAAGGCGCTAACTGCTGGCGCTATCAACTGAAAATCTAGCCCTCGGTATTCACATCCCTCTATAGCCTCGCCTCTCTCTATCTTTTTAACAGCCTCCAGCCCTACAACCCTCCAAGAACTCTGCATTTCTCCAACTCTGGCCACTTGTCCATCCCCACTTCCTTCGCACCAGTGTTGGCTGCCGTGCTTTCCTCCATTTAAGCTGTGGAATTTCCTCCCCAATCCCCTTTGACTCTCCACCTTTCTCTCCTCCTTTAAGATGCTGCTTAAAATCTACCTCTTTGACCAAGTGTTTGGTAACTTGTCCTAATATTTCCTTCTTTGGCTTAGTGTGTCAATTTTTGTCTGGTTAACACTTCTGTAAAGCTCCCTGTGATGTTGTACTACATTAAAAGGCACCAGATAAATACAAGAAGTTGTTGTTATACAGTAGTTGGAATTCAGATAATAGTTTTGATTCAGAAGTAGAACATCGCCATACATCATAAATATGGAACTATTCCCATGTGTTTCAAGATATATATAAACCCTGTTTAAATTGTGCTGAAGATATCTTGTTGAGTAATCTGAGTTTACCTGAATTTTCTTCAAAGCTCCCCCACTTGAAGATCAACATGCTTGCTGGATGACTGTGGCTGCAATAGGATGTAGGATGTGCATTATCATAAACACGACTACACTTAGGACCCTAACTTGCTGACTTACAATGAGATTTTTTGGAATTGGAGAATCCATTCCTTTGTTCCCTTTAGCAGTTGCAATTACTGCTGATGTTTGAGATTGACAACATAAATCCCTCTTTTCAAAATGAATACGAGACAAACATGAGTTTCTCGCGCCCTTATAACCCACTGGCTGATGAAATGTTGGTGCTGAGGATTATTTCTAATTAGCGCCAGAGTCTCTGGGGAACTGACTTAAAACATTAAAATGAATCTCGCTCAATCTAACACTCAAACTTCACTCTGAATGACAAAATAGGAATGAGAAATGTATCTAACACAATCGCATCCTCAGATAAATCGCATGTGTTAGACCTGCGTATTTTGTTAGTGGTAATAATTACAGGAAAATCCACGGCATTCTCCTGATTTCCATTAAAAGACGAATTCCCTCTAGTCTTGTTCATAGAATCCTAGAATCTTACAACACAGTAGGAGGCCATTCTGCCCACTGTGCCAGCTCTTTGAAAGAGCTATCCAATTACTCCCACTCCACTGCTCTTTCCCCATAGCCTTGCAATTTTTTCAAGCATATATCGAATGATTGTTGTTTTTGAACTGTTTCACTACCTTTAGACTAATCTAAAGAGGGAGTTCCAGATTCTCATGCTTACCTTTCAAAAGCAAATTAATTCTTTTCTGCATTAGCTGCAGATTTGAATTCAATGTTCTAAGCTTGAGATTATTGCCTATGGGGCTGGTACACTTTGATCAAAAATACTATAATTTTCAGCATCTGATTTGAAGAAAAAAATGAAAGCTGAGACAAAACTGTACATAAGTATAATTGTTAATCCCCACTGGGTAAGGACATAGCGAAAGGGCGACCGGTAGTGCTCAGAGTTTCATCAGGATCTTGTAAAGTTTTACTGATTGTTTTAGGAATGGAGCCAATAGAAAGTAAGAAAGACTTGCATTTATATAGCGCCTTTCACGACCACCAGACATCTCAAAGCATTTTACAGCCAATGAAGTACTACTGAAGTGTAGTCACTGTTGTAATGTGGGAAACGCAGCAGCCAATTTGCACACAGCAAGCTCCCACAAACAGCACTGTGATAATGATCAGATAATCTGTTTTATGTTATGTTGGTTGAGGGATAAATATTGGCCAGGACACCGGGGATAACTCCCCTGCTCTTCTTTGAAATAGTGCCATGGGATCTTTTACATCCACCTGAGAGAGCAGACACCTCCGAAAGACGGCACCTCCGACAGTGCAGCGCTCCCTCAGCACTCCCCTGGAGTGTCAGCCTAGTTTTATGTGCTCAAGTCCCGGGAACGAGACTTGAACCCACAACCTTCTGACTCAGAGGTGAGTATGCTACCCACTGAACCACAGCTGAAGCTATAGGTGCAGATTCTTGCTTTTCCGTGCAGATGACAGTTGCAATGCAACATTTTCTGAGGTTGAAAAAATCTTGGTGGGTTACTACTCCCTATAGGTAGTACCCACTGCAGCCAGAGTGCATGGAGGTTGAGGGAGTGGCTATTGGGCCAGAGCACGCTGTCAAAATACCGGCAAGGCTAATGGCGCTCACCGTTATTTATGGGTAAATGGTACAGCAACTTATGGCAAGGAGCAGATGCGCGGTTAAATGTGAATATCCAAAAGTTGCTGTCCAAGTTTTGCTGCTCCACCATTAGCTTCTCAAAAGCGGCATCTTGCCCTTAACCTCCCCTTTTTTTAGGAACTTGCTGTATTTGTCCATTAATTGCCCAGTAAATTCAACACGGAACTTTAAGTCTAGTCATTACAAGTGTAAGCACCCTTTTAACGATGTGATAATTGTTCATTACTGCCAATCAACCTCTCTGGCACTGAAAAGTAACAATTACAAGTATGGAGTCTCATTCCTTCAGGTTTTGAACTTTTCAGGGAGAATTTGAAAATGTCAAATTTGAAGTTTATTTTTTTCTTCGTTTTCCTTTCTGTCTCTTTTTTTCTGTCTCTCAATTCAATCTTTCTTTCCCTCTCTTTATTTCGCTTTCTGTTCCTGAACTGACATTGAATTCACCCACAATAATTCATCCTCCTGCTCAGTTCTTCCTGTGTTTATTTCCCAATCGTTCAATCTCATTGGTTTTTGTTTTTAAGGTGAGTGGAAGCTTTAAGGTTAACATTCCTGCCCCTTGCCCCTGGGGAACACCCATTTCCTTATGCAAAATATTTGTACCAGGTAAGTACCTGGTAATGACCATCTCGAACAAGAGAAAGCCCGGTCATCTTCTCCTGGCCTTCAATAGCACCACTATCACTGAGTCCCCCCATCATCAAATGACATTTGGTGTCACCGTTCATCAGGAGTTTAGAAACATAGAAAAATAGGAGCAGGAGTAGGCCATTCAGCCCTTCGAGCCTGCTCTGCCATTCAATATGATCATGGCTGATCCTCTATCTCAATACCATATTCCCTCTCTCACTCCCCATACCCCTTGATGGCTTTTTTGTCGAGAAATCTATCTCCTTCTTAAATGTATTCGGTGACTTGGCTTCCACAGCCTTCTGGGGTAAAGAATTCCACAGGTTCACCACCCTCTGAGTGAAGACATTTCTCTTCATCGCAGTCCAAATGTCCTACCCCGTATCCTGAGACTGTGACCCCTCGTTCTAGACCCCCCCACAGCCAGGGGAAATATCCTCCCTGCATCCAGTCTGTCTAGCCCTGTCAGAATTTTATACGTTTCAATGAGATCCCCTCTCATTCTTCTAAACTCTCGTGAATAAAGGCCTAGTTGACCCAATCTCTCCTCATACGACAGTCCTGCCATCCCAGGAATCAGTCTGGTGAACCTTCGCTGCACTCCGTCTATGGCAAGTATATCCTTTCTTAGGTAAGGAGACCGAAACAGCACACAGTACTCCAGGTGTGGTCTCACCAAGGCCCTGTATAACTGTCGTAAGACGTCCTTGCTCCGGTACTCAAATCCTCTTGTAATGAAGGCCAACATACCATTTGCCTTCCTAACTGCTTGATGCACCTGCATGTTTAACTGGGCCAGATAGATAAACACCATGGGCCAGATTTTTCTGTAATAATAACAGTGTCTGAATGACGCACGCTGTTATTAATGTGCAAATCGGCTTGCAACTTGTAGTAAGGAAGAGATATCTTGTTAGTTGCTGGACGATTTGTGCCGCTCTGCCGGTAGCTTCACGAAAATGGCATCTCGCACATAACCCCCCCTGTGATTTTCATGGGCATATTAATTGCCCATTAAACTCGCTGCGGAAAGTTAAGTCTAGTAATTATCAGCATAAGTAACCTTTTAATGATGTGATAATTGTTTATGACATAAGAACATAAGAACATAAGAAATAGGAGCAGGAGTAGGCCAATCGGCCCCTCGAGCCTGCTCCACCATTCAATAAGATCATGGCTGATCTGATCCTAACCTCAAATCTTCTATCACTCTGCATCCACCCGAACCCATGTGATCTCCCGGGAGAGGCGAAAAACCAGATAAAGACCCAATGGCCAATTTGGGAGAAAAAAATCTGGGAAATTCCTCTCCGACCCATCTAGGCGATCGAAATTCTTCCAGGAGATCACTCTGTCCCTATATTTTCTACAGTACTTACCTTCTGTAAAGGCGATCTCCACCCCAGGCAGGAACAGGAATAAAACCATCTCCTGAAATCTAACAGAATTAGAACACAGTCGGAGCAGAACAAGGCTACACGGCCCCTGGGCCCGCTCCACTACCCACAGGGCCATGACTGCCAATCAACCTCTCTTGCCCAGAAAGTGACCAATTAAAAGTGTGGAGTCTCATTCCTTCAGGTTGTGAATTGTTTTAAGAGGTTTTATAAATGTCAAAGTTTAAATTTTTTTGTCTTACTTTTCCTTTCTGTGTCTTTTTGTAATTAGACCTGGGCATTTTCTCAAAGATTAAGTTCTTCTGCAGCTTTTCATTGAAATGAAACCTACTCTAATAGGTAATTCTGAGTGCAGCAAAAGCTATTACTTTTCATCCGGCCACTGAGCATCCAATTATTAACTTGTAACGAACATCAACCCAGAGGGGAGAACTGGAGCAGGGGATGGGGGAGGGTGTGGGGGAGAGTTGCAGAGACCTTTCCAATCTATGGCCATCTCTCTAATAAACAGCCTCTGCATGACTTCAATTCCTGTCTCTTATTGTGGAGTTCAATCTGTGTGGGCGGCACAGTCTTCTGATTGAGGCTAGATGGACTCCTTTTGCTTTATGCGATGGGGTAAAACTAAAGCATGATGTTGGGACGAGTTTTCTTAATGATCTGACATCCTGGGGTCGATTTTCATTGACCCGCGGAGTCGGGATTGGAGGCTTGCGGGGGGTTAAAGTCTCGAATTCGGGGGTCCCGACACCATCCCGCCCCCAACCCGCCTCCATGTAAGTTTCAAAGGAGGCGGGTACCCGCCCCGCACTGGGATCCGCCTACCTGAGGCGGGAACGGATTAGTGCCAATTAACTGTTTGTTAACAGGTAGTTAACAGGCAGTTTTTAGCCTAATCCCTATTTTAAAGCTTGAAGTGTGGGATTCCCGACGGCTCCAAACCACGCCAAGTTAGAGGAGTCGGGCCGTCGGGTTGAAGGACTTGGAGGGGTCGAGATGTCGGTGTTTAAGTGAGTGATGTGTGCATGAGTGCAAAGGTAAGTGTGTTTGGTGTGTCTAAAGTGTGTAAAGAAGTTTAAATTACCTGTGCTTACAGCCTTCCTTCCTTTAGGTTTCGGGAGTCCATCATCTCACCGGCACAGAAAGCAGAATGGCTGCGATCTGTCAAAAGTGACAGCCTGCAGCTTTCTGTGCCGGTGAGATTTCTAACTGAGTCTGTGTAGGAGGACTCAGGTTAGAAGTAAGACTGTCAGTGTTTGACAGCTTCAAACAGCTGTGAAACACTGATATTTCATCTGTCAAAATGTCTTGACAGATGAAATTTCAGTCTGTGATGTCATCTGTTGCCGGGTGGCCCTTAATTGGCCTTCTGAGCCCGCTGGGCGGGCTCAACAAGGTCAATCAAGTTAAAATCGCGTGGGTTGGCCACATCTCGATGGAGGTGGGACTACAACCCCGAAAGTTGTAGTCCCACCTCCTTCCCGACTTCTGAATGAAAATCACCAACCCCCCCAAGTTCAAACTAACAGTACTTAGCAAGCAAAATTCAAAGGTTAGCCTCTCAAATATTCAGTAGCCTGTCATCGGCATAAAGAAAGTGTCAACTTGCATTTATAGAGCATCTTTCTCAACCTCAGGATGTCCCAAAGCGCTTTACAGCCAATGAAGTACTTTTTGGAATGTAGGCACTGTTGTAATGTAGGAAAATGCAGCAGCCAGTTTGCGCTCAGCACAGTCCCACAAACAGCAATGAAATAAATGACCAGATCACGGGCTGGATTTTACCAGCCCCGAGGAGGTGGGTCTGGAGGTGGGACTGCTGGGAAAATCCCCAAAAATGGGAACGGGTCCCAAACCCGCTCCCAACCCGCCTCCAACCAATCTTCCCGGGAGTCGGGTCCCCGATTTGTGCAGGGTCCCAACTCCTAGAGGCGGGAAGAGGATTACAGCCACTTAACTGCCTGTTAACAGGCAGTTAGCAGGCAGTTAAGAGGCTTTTTCCAATTTTTTGACTGCTGCTGCAGGTTTCCCAACATCAGAAAACCACGCCAGGGTAAGTGAGGTGTGATGTGGGTCTACTGTAATTTTTGTTTATAGATGACAGCTGCAGAAGTGGTTTAAAGGATTCAATGGGACACTTGTGAGTATCAGAGGTGAGAAAATGTTGTGAAAGTGATTTTTAATGTGGTTAGTAGTTTCTGCAGGTGACAAGCTGTGAAGTGTTTGTGTAGCCACATCCCATCGGGTGAAGTGACAGATGGCTTCTGCATTCTCAGCTGCAGCTGCCATCTGTTTTATCCTAAGGAGAGAGTAATTGGAGAGCCTGGGTCCAAGGGCTCACCTTTGGACAGTGATTGTTTGTGTTTGACAGCACCTCAATGCTGTCAAACACTGTTAAATCATCTGTCAAACAAGTGTGGTACATATGCCTTTAAGAAAACCAGCAGATGAAGCGTCATCAACTGACTTCATTTGACACTGGCTTTCCCTTAATTGGCCAGCAAGCCTGCAGGGCGGGCTTAACAAAGACAATCAGGGGAAAATAGCGTCAGTTCGTCGGACTTCACTGGGGGCGAGACTGGAACCCGAAAACCAGCTGTCCCGCCTCGAACTCAGCCTGGAAGCTAAGATTCTGCCCCATTTGTTTAAAGTGTTGGTTGAGGGATAAATATTGATCACCAGGGAGAACTCCTCTACACTTCCTCAAATAGTGCCGTGGGATCTTTAATGACCACACCTGAGAAGGCAGACGAGACCTCGGTATAATGTCTCATCAGAAAGGCAACACTTCCGACATTCCCTCAGTACTGCAGAGAGGTGTCAGCCAAGATTATGTACTAAGTCTCTGGAGTGGGGCTTGAACCCATGACACAGAGACAAGAGTGGTGCCACTGAGACAAGGCTCACACATGAGGAGCTGCCATATGATTCAGACTGATCTAAATCAGCTGAATTCCTCTGTGTAATCTAATCACTCTACCTGGTGTCTCTACATATGCCAACCTAGAAAAGCTAGCAAAAGCTGACCAACCACTTTCAAAAAAGTGACAGTCTTCGGAACTCGCTACTGTAGTGTATGTGCCTTTAAGAGCCCCCTGTGTACTGTAATGCCGGTAATGGCCACTCGGGCTATATAAGCCTGTATATTGTGTTGTATCAGTTAGTTCCCCTCCAGACTTTGTTCAGTAAACACCTGTGAAACCAACTCCTGTCTTCAGTGTCTCTATTAACACATGGACACAACAGTGGCGACGAATTGGAAACGGACTTGCCTGCAATTCGGCAGCACCTCAAGGACATCGATTCCTCTGACGTCCAAAGTCGAAGCAAGGAAAAGAAAAAAGCTGTGGTTTCACCAGCTAGCCGAGCTGGTGGCAGGTACTGCAATAATCCTTCCTGGGCGTCGGGCTGGGGCTCCAGCGGCTGGCTCTGCAGCGAGGCCAAGCAGCGAAGGTGGAGGCAAGCAGTAACAGACAGGGAGGGAGAACTCGGGAGACGGCCGGCGCTGCAAGCAGGTCAGCGTTCAGACCTAGCAGAGAGAGTCCGGCGGGAACGAGTTTCCACCTGTAAATAAATAATTAAAAAAAACCCAAAAAAACTGCGGAAAACAGCGTTGTCATCGGCAGCAGCGGCGGGGAAGCACGGGAAGCACCATATCTTTTCTGCAGAAAAGAAAGAAAAGCGCGGGAAGTGCCATTTTTTTCCAGGATACCTAAGGCTGGCAATATTGATGCTTTTGATAACGATATAGAAGATTGGACCACGTATGTGGAAAGAGTGGAGGTATATTGTACCGCAAATGGAATAGAAAATGATAAAAAAGCGTCAGTACTTCTAAATCTAATGGGCGCAAAGACATACGGGCTGTTACGAAACTTAATCACTCCAGCCAAACCAAAGGACAAGAATTTTAAAGAAATTGTTGATACCCTACAGGAGCACTTAAACCCAACACCGCTGCTGATAGCAGAACGATTCAAATTCTTCAAGAGGAATCAACACAAAAATGAAAGTAACGCTGATTACCTCACCGAATTAAGAAAGCTATCAAAGCACTGCCAATTCGGGGCAGGACTAGCAGATTATCTTCGAGACAAATTCGTCTACGGTCTCCTAAGTGAAGGAACACAGAAAAGGCTGCTTTCTGAGAAAGATTTAACACTGGACAAGACTTTCAGTATGGCTGTATCATACGAAGCAGCCGCAAGAGGAGCTGCAGAGATACAACAAAAGACACAAGACTTCGGCACTCATGAAATGACACAGGGTTTCGAGAGATGTTATCACTGCGGCAGATCCACCCATGACCAGAGGGACTGCTGGTTCAAGAACAAAGCATGCAGGCAATGCGGAAAGATTGGACACATTGCATGGGTATGCCGATCTGGACAAAAAAAATCAACGGACAGAAAGAAAAAAATCAATAAAGAAAAGTACAGAAAGGTACAAATGATGACGGACAGTAGCTCCGAAGACCAAAAGAGCAATAGCGACTCCGAAAACAAGAGACTAAGCTGTCTCAAATTACATAATGTAATTGCCAAAGAAGATTACCAGACCATTTGGGTTACCCTCATGATAGCAGGGTCCCCAGTTAAAATGGAGCTAGATACAGGATCAGCTCTGACCGTCATAAATCGACGGGATTACGAGCGGCTATTTCCGCATATACCTTTAAAAGACACATCCATTATCTTGAAAACATATACGGGGCAGAAAGTATACCCCAAAGGAAAAATAAGGGTGCCTGTTGAATACAACGGCAAGGAAATACAAAAGTTGTATTTATACGTTCTACAAGATGGTGGTCCACCGCTGTTGGGACGTGAATGGATCAGGAAAATACATTTAGACTGGCACTCCATTCAAGCACTGACGGTGACCAGTAAGGAAAAAAATGATGATTACATCATACCTGAACGATTAAAAGACATCTTGGCCAACGCCAAAGAAGTGTTTCAAGAGAAACTAGGAACCTTGAAAGGCATCACCGCCTCAATAAAAGTGGAAGTTGCAGCAATTCCCAAGTTTTTTAAGGCAAGACCGGTGCCATACGCAATTCGTCCAGCAGTCGAGGCAGAGCTGGAGAATTTGGAAAAGGCAGGCGTATTATCCAAAATAGATTGGAGCGAGTAGGCAACACCCATCGTCCCAGTCATGAAGAAAACGTTGAATAATGATAAATCTGAAGAACAGAGAAAAATTCGCATCTGTGGAGACTTCAAGGCGACTGTAAACCCGGTCCTTCACATGGTACAGTATCCTCTTCCGAGGATAGAAGATATTTTCGCCTCACTATCCGGAGGGAAACGTTTCACCAAAATTGACTTGGCACAGGCATATCTACAGATGGAGGTTGAAGAGGCCTCTAAAAAGTATCTCACGATAAATACACACAAAGGCCTGTA
Source organism: Somniosus microcephalus (assembly GCF_052327205.1). Classification (NCBI taxonomy): domain Eukaryota; kingdom Metazoa; phylum Chordata; class Chondrichthyes; order Squaliformes; family Somniosidae; genus Somniosus; species Somniosus microcephalus. The sequence goes on along the minus strand of NC_140991.1, from coordinate 35,758,786 downwards.
CCAGTACAATTGACTGGTTTTCGGAGTAGCATCAGCTCCAGCTATCTGGCAAAGAGCTATGGAGCAAGTCCTCCAAGGGATTCCGGGGACTCAATGCTACCTAGACGACATCCTTGTAACAGGAGAAAACAACAACGAGCACCTTGCCAATTTGGAGCAGGTGCTCACGAGGCTGAGAGAATGGGGCCTACGAGCAAATCGCCCCAAGTGCGAATTTTTCCAGAATCAAATATCATATTGTGGCCACATTATTAATAAGGAAGGGTTGCATAAGTCACCTGAAAAAATTGAAGCAGTCATAAAAGCCCCAGCACCTGAAAATGTTTCACAATTAAGGTCGTTCCTGGGATTAATAAATTATTATCATAAATTTTTACCGAACTTATCAACTCTTCTGCACCCTCTTAATGAACTGCTACAAACAGGAGTAATTTGGAAATGGAGCGAAGACTGTAAACGTGCCTTCCATAAATGCAAAGACTTAATCACGTCCAAAGAAGTTTTGGCTCATTACAACCCATCACTGCCAATCAGACTGGCGTGCGATGCATCCCCTTACGGCGTAGGAGCGGTATTATCGCATAAATTCCCTGATGGCTCAGAACGGCCGATAGCTTTTGCGTCACGCTCATTGAACTCAGCTGAGCGTAACTATGCCCAAATCAACAGGGAAGCACTCAGCCTGGTATGGGGAGTGAAGAAATTCAACCATTACCTACACAGACAAAAATTTACTTTGTTGACTGACCATCAACCCCTCATCTCCATATTCAACCCTAAAAAGGGTGTTCCCATTATGACAGCGCAAAGGCTACAGAGGTGGTCCCTTTTTCTAGGGGCACACCAATATAATATAGAATACAAAGGATCAAAACAGCATGGGCATGCTGACGGTTTATCGCGCCTACCGTTGCCAACGGTAGAAGAGGCACCTACCGTAGACCCAGTGGAAATTTTCCACTCTACCATAGTCGAATGTCTACCAGTAACAAATTCTGCCATTGAAAGGGAAACTAGAAATGACCCGACTCTCTCACGAGTCTACGATTTAACAGTGAAGGGATGGCCAGCACATGGCGAACCACTGTTGCCAGCATTCTCGCAAAGAAGAGAACAGCTGTCAGTGTGCCGAGGAACCTTGATGTGTGGATCCAGAGTGGTGATTCCACCCAATCTCCAGGATAAAGTTCTAAAGGAGCTTCACGAGGGGCATCTGGGTGGAGTGAAAATGAAGAACCTAGCCAGGGCGTTTGTATGGTGGCCAGGTATCGATGGAGACATCGAAGAAATGACCAAGAGCTGCCTAGGATGCCAGAAGGTCCAAAACGCTCCACCACAAGCCCCTCTACATCCATGGGAGTGGCCCTCATCTCCCTGGCAAAGGGTACACATCGACTTTGCTGGTCCATTTTATGGACTCAATGTTCTTAATCGCGGTTGATGCACACTCCAAATGGCCGGAGGTAATAAAGATGTCCTCCACCACCACGGAAAAAACCATCACAGTATTAAGGACCATATTTGCCAGGAATGGGCTGCCTGAACAGATCTGTTCTGATAATGGACCGCAATTTGTGTCCGAAGAATTCAGGAAGTTCTTAAGAAACAATGGGGTTAAGCACTACACGTCCGCCCCATACCATCCCGCCACCAATGGATTGGCTGAAAGGTTTGTCCAGACCTTCAAGAAGGCCATAAAGGCCATGGGTAATGAAGACATAAAACTTCAGCATAAGGTGGATAACTTCTTGTTTGCGTACAGGAATGCAACACATGTGGTTACAAACCAAACTCCTGCCATGCTGTTCTTCAATAGAAGCCTAAGATGCCAACTGGATTTGATCAAGCCAAACATCAGAAGGGACGTGGAGAACCGGCAATTTCAAGGCATGAATGAAAGGCCAACTAGAACCTTCCAGATAGGTCAACAAGTTTTGGCCCGGGACCACCGTACCGAGAAATGGCAGCCTGGAACTATCTGCACACGACTAGGACCACTGATGTATACCGTGGACATTGGAGAAAGCATAATAAGGCGCCATGCTGACCAAATCATAGAGTCATCCGAAAAGGGACAACCTACACCACAACTCTATACGCCTAATGATGAAGTAAAGATACCCATAGTATCTACGTCCGATCCGGTGATACTGGAACCCGATGAACCCGACACTGGCATTCAAGCCGAATCAGCCTTGCCAAAAGAACCTACTACACCACCAGAAACTACTACACCACCGAGGCGTTATCCGGACCGAGTCAGGAAGCCGCCAGAGAGACTGACTTATAATTGATTAACTGCAGCAATGTGTAGATTATTGTTCTTGTAACATGTAATTAATGATTACTTAAAATATTATGTACTGGTTGGCTAAAAGGGGAGGAATTGTAGTGTATGTGCCTTTAAGAGCCCCCTGTGTACTGTAATGCCAGTAATGGCCACTCGGGCTATATAAGCCTGTATATTGTGTTGTATCAGTTAGTTCCCCTCCAGACTTTGTTCAGTAAACACCTGTGAAACCAACTCCTGTCTTCAGTGTCTCTATTAACACACGGACACAACAGCTACCACAAGGAGTTGCGGTGATTAGCCTAGAAGCACTTAAAGGGAAGCTAGATTAAAACATGAGGGAGAAAGGAATAGAAGGTTATGCTGTTAGGGTTAGATAAAGAGGGGTGGGTAGAGGCTTGTGTGAAGCATAAACACTGGCATGGACCAGTTGGGCCAAGTGGCCTGTTTCTGTGCTGTAAATTCTATGTAATTCACCCCACCACCTCCCCCACAAAAGGGCTGACAGCTGGAAAACAGCCCTGGATATAGGCCCTATGATACGAGGGTAGATTATTCCCTTCTAGCAATGAAGAGGCGAGACCTCAAAGCAGCAACTGTAATGTTGAAGAAACTCGCGCTGGCCCAATCTTGTGGGATTACCCGAGTTTGGCCTCATTGGCTATTCATAGCGAGCTCCATGGACCAGAATGGGGCCAATCCCAGTCAGTGGGGATGAGAAATAACCTGCAGCTCTTAATGATCGCAGCTGCTATTCAAAGGGACTGCCTCACTTTTGTTCGGCACAGAAGGAGAAATGGCTGGAGAAGAGCCCAGGTCACCTTTATTTCCTGAGGCATCTTACATCCTGACTAAGGCCCTAATTAAAAAAAAGCTCGTCCTTCACGTGCATGCCTCACACTGCAGTAGGACACACTTCATTACCGCTACTTCAAACTGGAATTATTGTCGATAATTATTCGTAAAAGTGACCCCACGAAGCAAGTTTACCACACAACTCTTCAACTGATAAAAGGATTCGATAGGGTAGATACTGAGAAGCTATTCTCTCTGGCGAGGGTATCCAGAATAAGTGGGCGTAATCATAAATTAGAGCCTGACCATTCAGGACTGAAATCAGGGAATGCTTTTTCACGCAAAGGGTAATGGAAATCTGGAATTCTCTCCCTCAGTAGGATGCTGAGTTAATTGAAATTTTCTAGCCTGTGATCGAGGAATCTTAAAATATATATTTTTTTAAACATTGGGCTAGAAATTCATTATAACCCAGGAATGGGCGGTCTCTTTAGAAAAGTTTCAGAATTACCGCAAGGCGCTAATGCTTTAGACTCCTCGCAAAATTCATTCTCACTGCTCAAAGAAATGACTGGGGCGCTAAATCAAGTCTTAAAGGCTTAGCTCAGTGGCGTTACACTCAAAGGGTGGACCAATATCGGGTGCAGTCTAATCGCAACTCATCATTGCCACAGGCTTTTCCCAGTACTTAAAGGGGAGGTTCATTGATACTGCAGCACCTCATTCTCAGCATTGCTGGCTGTGCAGCTGCCTCAGCAAGGAGAAGCTCAACAAGGAGAAGGAGCTGGAGGACTGAAGCAGGTGTGCTCATGGCAGATCTGCCTCAGTCGGGTGGTCAGGGTGATTGAATGCTTCAACAAATGTTACATACCACCTTCTGTACCACAAGCTTCACACACTGCCCAAAGCACCACACCCCCAGCGCTCACCCACTGTGCTGTCAGAATACCCTCGGAGGGTAAGGCCTCCTGGTGAGAGCCCTGATGTCCCTCCTCATCCCTCTGCGCACATGTTCCCATATTTCTGGCTGCCTAAGCACCCTCCGCCGTAGATCCTGGAGGGCGAGGTGGCATGCCAGTACAGCCCCCATTAATGCTGCCAGATATAGCAGTTTGAATCTTTGAGCAATAAATGTAGCTACTTTGCACTTGCCAGAAGACTGCTGATACAAAAGAGGCTTGAAATTACTCATACAAACTGTTCCACTGGATGAAACTGACAAGGAACCACTGAAACTAACCTGCCCTGACAGCGGCGAGTAATTAATGCTGATGCCTTTAAATAACGTCACTGGAGCCGGCTTCCTGCAGCTGCACACCTGCTCTCCCTGTCGCTGTCTGACTGAGGCGCTAAGGTAAGTGGCGACAATGAATTTTCCAGATCGGGTGCCCAGTGAGCATGCTCACTGATGTCACAATCTGCCTGGCATTGAAGTGCCCGGCAGTACCTCGTACCAGCGGCGCAACGGCGGGGGGGGGGGCCGGATTTGCCATGTGGCTCTGGATTCGCCTCACCCCGGCGCTACTGCATCAGCACCCTGTTACTGCCATCTGCAGGCTAACAAGAGGCGCTAAGCTTCAGAATTTTTCCCCCTTAGCTTTCTGGCCCTGGATCTACTTCCCAACAGCTTTGGCCCAGGATTGCCACAATTCTGGCTGGATCTATTACTGGAGGTTTCATCACATGACTTATCCCTCTAACTGCTGCCCCCCCCCCAGCCATTGGTCGCCCGACACGTCCGTTCTCAGGGCGCAACGCCTTCCCATGCCAATTAGAAAGAGAATAGATTCTTTATTACCCGATTGGATGCTTTTTGATTGTCGGTCAAACAGCCTTTTCTTTCCTGTCTCCAACATTTTTGGAACTAATAAATAAAAGTGCTGAAATATTTTTTTATTTTTAATGCCCCTCTGATCTTTCTCCTGGGATGCACCAGCAGTGTCCTGGAGATGAATTTTCAATTTCTGAAGACCCCAGGACACTTCACAGCATATCTGTATTTTACAGGAAAACCTGCAATGAGCTCAAGACTGAAAACTCATCTTCGGGTTCAAATGATTGATGAGATTTTTGCCTCACGATCAATCCTAGATATCCATTATACTCTATATAGCATCAGGCAGGAAGAATTATTATTGTGTTGAGCCTGAAATCTTTCACAAGTTAATATAGGGTTGGCGACCCGACTTGGCGACCCTGTTCCTGGGACTAGGGACAGGGTCACTGGCAAGGCTTGGAAACTAAGCAGAGCCAGACCTGGTTAGTACCTGGAGGGGTGACCATCAGGGAAGACCAGGTACAGAAGATCACGGAAGGTGCCCCGAGGAGGGGCAGTTGGTGAGAAGGTCACGGAAGGAGCCCCGGGAGGGGCGGCTGGTGAGCAGGCCCGGGCGTTGGGCTGAAGATTGTCAGACAGGAGGAATGGTGGAAATGGAATGGCGGCGCGCACAGACGCAGCGGCTTTGCTTCTCCCAGGACGGTGCTATTTACGTTTAATGTTAATGTTATTTGTACTGGACTCATGGGAGCTTGCAAGATCACATTTCGTTGTTCATGTACTTGTGCATTGTACAATGACAATAAAGTTGAATTATTATTATTATTATTATTATTTGGCCTGGCAGGGAAGACATCACTGCCGCTCCACTCAGGCCTCAGGTTAATATTGCTGTTGGGCCTCAGTGATGTCATCAGAGCCTGATCTTCACATTTAAAGAAGGACCCCACCGGCCTCGGGCAGGTGCCCTTGCCGCCTGCAATTTAAAATTGCAATCAAAGGGATCTGGGCGGGAACCCAGTGGGCAAGTTCCCCGTTCCATTTTAACTGCGCTCTGCCCGGTTTTTGCTGGGCAGGGGAGGTTAAAATTCCCACTCCCTTAATGTCAAGGAAGGAGTTGTCACCATGAGAGACTAGCCTTAGTGCAAGGCCGTTCTGCTCAGTCGAAAGCTCGTACTTCTATTGCTTGTGGAAGATTACAGGCTTAACACAAAAATAATTCTTCCAGGCTGATGTTATATAGCGTGCAATAGATATCTAGGATTGATCCCGAGGCAAAAATCTCATCAATCATTTGAACCCAAAGATCAGTTTTCAGTCTTGAGATCATTGCAAGTTATCCTATAAAATACAGATATGCTGTGAAGTTGATGGAGTTGGTTTTGAGCTGGTTTGTCTGCAGGGAATAGTTACCAGTTTGGATGGCAGTGGCAGATATGTTCGGTGCCAATGATGCAATAACAACTTGTACTTATATTGCGCCTTTAACGTAGTAAAATATCCCAAGGGGCTTCATAGGAGTATTAAACAACAAAAAATTTGACACCAAGCCACATAAGGAGAAATTAGGGCAGATGAGCAAAAGCTTGGCCAAAGAGGTAGGTTTTAAGGAGCGTCTTAAAGGAGGAAAGAGAGGTAGCAAGGCGGAGAGGTTTAGGCAGGGAATTCCAGAGTTTACGGCCTAGGCAACAGAAGGCACGGCCACTAATGGTTGAGCAATTATACTCATGGATGCGCAAGAGGGCAGAATTGGAGGAGCGCAGATATCTCAGGGGGTTGTGGGGCTGAAGGAGATTACAGAGATAGGGAGGGGGAGAGGCCATGGAGGAACTTGAAAACTAGGATGAGAATTTTGAAATCAAGTCATTGCTTAACCGGGAGCTAATGTAGGTCACTGAGCACTGGGGTGATGGGCAAACAGGACGTGGTGCAAGTTAGGACACGGGCAGCCGACTTTTGGACGACCTCAAGTTTACGTTGGGTAGAATGTGGGAGGCCAGCCAGGAGTGCATTGGAATAGTCAAGTCTCGAGGCAACAAAGGCATGGATGAGGGTTTCAGCAGTGGATGAGCTGAGGCAAGGGAGGAGACGGGCGATGTTCCGGAGGTGGAAATAGGCGGTCTTAGTTATGCTGCGGATTTGAGGGTTTAGTTTGCTCTGTGCACTGTACGTTGCAAATTGGTTATTGGGAAGGGGTTGGTGACTATTAAGAATTTAATATGAATATGCAAATGTGTTGAATGAAGCGCAGAGGGGAAATTAAACTACCATGTCACCTTTAAACATTGCAAGTTTATTGATTATTAATCAACAGCCAATTACCTGTAAATAATATGCTCAGGTAGCACCCCATACTTGCATAATGTTTGTCATATCTTTCTCATTCTCGGCGTCATTTAGAAGGATATGTTGATAGGGTTAGACGAAATAGAGTGGGAGGAGGCTTGTGCGGAGCATAAAAACCGGCATAGACTAGTTGGGCCGAATGGCCTGTTTGTGTGCTATGTAATTCTATACTGTGAAGGAGCACAGTAACTGACATTTCAATGGTGCTAGTGGCACTGAGGGTATCAGTGTATTCAGACTGGGGTTTGTATAGCATAATGATTGGGTGGCCAACCTGAGTTATACTGCAGACTGCTCCTCTCACTTAGCTCAGCAACAAAGAGCTACTGTCATTAATTCTTTGAATGCAGAGCTTCACTACGCGGGCGTTAATTTTTTATGTTGAGCCTGTGAGCAGGAGTATCCACACTCCTAATATGAAGAATATTGAAAAGCAATTTTAGTAAGTTCCCAGCAGTTCTAGTGGGCAAGTCGTATACTTTTAAAATGTAGCTTCTGTAGGGGTTAGCAAAATCCCCATAATCCCTGGAGATCGGAAAATATTGGTCCACATTGTGGACGAAAAATTGTGTGATGTGAATTGTCTCTGGGTTGGAAAATGTTTTAAAAGGCATACCCAGAATCATGAAAGGCTGCGTCAGGCAGAGCAGCATGTGGACAACACCGGGATCGAGGAACTTCATGGAAAAATTCGCACACCTTAAGACAGTACATTTTATTAATAAAATTGTTCCCTGGAGTTTGGTGAATCAAAAGGGGTTTTAAAATGGCCATCAGGAAAGAGCATGGCCAGGACAAAAGCAGCTTGGAGTATGTCTGTGAAAAAGTGGGAGGGTCAAACAGTGGAAGTCAGATCTGCCAATCAAAGGGAGTTTCCCTTCTCAGAAGCAATCGATGTTTGTTTATTGACATAAGGAATTATCCACTTGAGCAGTAACCACAGAACAATCGGTTTCTGTTTACACAGAAATCCAAACCCATTCAAAGCCCTTACACACATTGAGACACAACAAAACTCTGGAAAAAGGACTTTTGAAAGAACAGTTGGGAATGAATGGGTTTTTGAATCACCCATTATTCCCTTTTGTTTTAGCCCAGGTGAAATCCGGATGTGGGTGGGTACACTTTGGCCTCAGTAGGTAGACACATCCAAACCACTCCAACCACTTTGAATCAGCCAATCAGGGTCTTTCTCTTGTGTATTGGGACTTTTGGGTGCAAATTTTGCACACAGACCTTTTCAGCGCCAACCAGCAGGAGTTGGCAGGATATAAAGATAGCTCCTGAGAAGCTATCTCTCTCTCTTACTTCCTTGGACCCCAGGTGAGCAGGTTTCTGACTCCTCAGCAAGGCACCTAGTAAGGAGTTAGGGGGTGGTAATTTAGGGGAAATTGCTAAGATTGTTTAATTAACATTGTAGACATTTATCCCTTATTTTTGCCGTCTGCCTTCCCCTGTTAAGCAATTTACTGTAATTACTGTGTTTGTGTGGTATAGTTTAAAATTTGATTATAGTTTCTTTAGTTTAATAAAAGTTGACTTTCTCACATCCAGATCAGTTGTCCATTTTTAATATATCATTAATTATAAGCTCCTCCAGTCAGAACTGGAAGGTGGGGTAGCGATTCAAAACTGCTGTTTAAATTGGTTGACAGTGTAGCAGCAAAAGGCTGCCTGACCAGGTGAATTACCGTAAACCAGGTAAAAGATTGGAATTGGTCAGAGTGCAGGCAAAGGCTGCTGACCAGGTAAATTACTGTAAACCACAGAAAAGATGCCCCCTACAAACTGGCAACCGCGGCAGGACTGGAGGCAGTTCTTGATATGATAAGTGGTCTGGATCTGGAGAAAGCATCAGCTCTTGGTTCTCTCGTTTTCAGTATGTGGGTAGCCCTGCAGATGTTAGCAGCAGCGTGTAGGCTGACCTATCATGGTATAGGTGGCTGGGTTAAGGAGGGTGAGATGAGGGTGCAGGAGGAGGTTTAAGAGGCCAAGAATCGGGAGACCCAGCTTGAAAAATGCCAGGCGGAGGTAGAACGCCTCATAAGAGAGGTGAACGAGGCCAGAGATAGTGGGATGAGGGTGCGGGAAGCGAATGCACGCCTCACGCTAGAGGTCACGAAATGCCAGGCAATTATAGAGCGCCTTGTGCAGGAAGTCACAGAGGTGAGGGACAGTGAGATGAGGCTCCAGGAGGAAAACGCACACCTCACCCAAGAAGCTAGCGAGGGCAAAAGCCACGCGAGGAACAAGATAGAGTTCCTAAAGTGCCAAATTTACAGTTCAAAGGGGAACGAGATGAGACTGCGGGAAGAGAATGCCCGCCTCACCTCAGAAGTAACAGAGCAGGAGGAGAAGGTTAGGGAGGTAAAGGCAGCTTATAAGCTGGCCTGCGACCAAAGGTTTAGTGGAGCAGATCATACCCCATGTAACAGAAAGATAGAGAGTTTGGGTATGGAGTTAAGGAGGACTAAGCTACTTGAGCAGGGGAACAGGGAAGGAGTGTTCTGGGACACCTGTAGAGCAGGTCCGGTAGCAAAAATCCGGGACAAGGGAGACACACAGGGGATAGCTTTGGCCCCAGATCAAAGGCAGGTCCAGGTCCAAAATTCCCCATTTAAAGCCACCCGGGTAAGAGAACATGAGTTTGTTGACCAGACAAGTTCAAGTTCACAGCCTGTAAAGACAGGCACTGTGGCTTGTTTCCAGGGAAAAGTTGTCCAGCCCACAAATTGGGACACTTCCCTGCCCCAGTGGAACCTAGGTTTTGGCCAAAGTTTAACTTTGAACAAGTTATGTGGCTCAGAAACAGAGAAACAGCAAACTGAGATTAGAAATCTGCAGGCTGCTGCCAATCCATTCACAGAAGATCGCTTGGAGACTGCCCGCGCATGCGCAGTCACTGGTCTGGAGACAGGAATTCCCCAGTCTTCTGAACAGGTTCGTGCAGGCGCAGTCACGCGCCTGAGGTGAGAGGTTTCCCAAGGCCAGGTTTGCGCAAGCGCGGTTCCCCAGCCCGTACCCCAAGTGGCTCCTCCTCAGCTTTCCCGCGCAGGCGCAGTCGCGCGCCTGAGGGGAGAGTTTTGCCAACAGGAGGTTCGTGCAGGCGCAGCCGCGCGCCTGAGAGGAGAGGTTTCTCAACACCGGGTTCGCGCAGGCGCAGTCGCGGACTCGGAACCCCGAGCAACTCCTTTTCTGTGTGAGGCCGAGCGCGCAGGTGCAGTCGTCCATTTAAATGTCCCCGCTTCCCAACCTATACGCGCAAGCGCAGTAGCTTGCTTGGAAGACCCAGCGGTTCTTCCTATCTTTTTCAAACAAATCGAACGTGCAGGAACAGTTGCCTGTGAGAGTGTAGCAGTTCCCCAGCCCTTTAAAGAGATTGTTTGTGCAGGCGCAGTTGCCTGCGGGACCACAGTGGCTCTTTTTCAGGGGGTTTGCACAGGCGCAGTCACCTGTTTGAAGCCAAAGGCTTCGCAGCCTCTGCCGCGGGACTCCGAGGAGGAGGTTTGCGCAAGCGCAGTTGCCTGCGGGACCCCAGCAGCTCCTCATCGGTTATCCCATGCAGGCGCAATCGCCTGTTTAAAGGGACCAGCTTCCCAGCCCGCTTCTAGAGTGGTTCCCCCCATGATGTGGGACCCTGGGGAGGCAGGGATAGCAATTCCTCTTGCAGGGGAGCTGGTAACAGGTTTTGGACATGGGGAGGAAAATTTCCAGCCACCAGCAGCGGGTGGTGAGGGAATACCTGCCCCCAGTACAGGAGTGGGTAGGGAAAAGGAGACAAATCCGGAGTACTGGCAGGCTGCTGTGGTGTATGTGCCTTTTAGTGCAATTATGGTGTATGTGCCTTTAAGAGCCCCAGGTGTGCGTAAAGCCGGTAATTGCCACTTGGGCTATATAAGCCTGTGTATTGTGTATATCCTTTAGAAAACCCCCCCCAGACTTGCTTAGTAAATACCTATGAACCAACTCCTGTCTTCAGTGTCTTTATCTACACACGGACACTACAGTGGCGACGAAGTGGAAACGGACTTACCTGCAATTCGGCAGCACCTCAAGGACATCGATTCCTCCAGCGTCCAGAAGACTCAAGGAAGTAAGAGAAACTGTGGTTTCACCAGCTGGCCAAGCTGGTGACAGGTACTGCGCTAATCCTTCCTGGGCGTCAGGCTGGAGCTCCAGCGGCGGGCTCTACGGCTGAGACAGGCAGCAAAATCGGAGGCAAGCAATAACGGACTGGGAGGGTGCACTCGAGAGACGGCCGGCGCGGCAAGCAGGTCAGCGTTTAGACCTCCGTCGGGAACGAGTCTCCAACAGTGAATAAACGGGAACCACAGTAAAACAGCGTTGTTATTGGTAGCAGCGGCGGCAAAGCGCGGGAAGCGCCACATCGTTGCTACAGAGAGAAAAAAAAAGAAAAAAAAAAGCGCGGGAAGCGCCATATCTTTTCTGAAATGCCTAAATCTGGTAATATTGAGGTTTTTGATGGCGAAATAGAAGATTGGACCACATACGTGGAAAGAGTAGAGGTTTATTGCACTGCAAATGGAATAACAGATGAAAAAAAAGCTTCAGTACTTCTGAACTTAATGGGCGCGAAGACATACGGGCTGTTACGAAATTTAATCACTCCAGCCAAACCAAAGGACAAGACTTTTAAAGAAATTGTTGATACCCTGCAGGAGCATTTAAACCCAACACCGCTGCTGATAGCGGAACGATTCAAGTTCTTCAAGAGAAATCAACACAAGAATGAAAGTAACGCTGATTACCTAACCGAATTAAGAAAGCTATCAAAGTACTGCCAATTCGGAGCAGGACTATCGGATTATCTTCGAGACAAATTTGTTTGCGGTCCCTTAAGTGAAGGAACACAAAAAAGACTGCTGTCTGAAAAAGATTTAACATTGGACAAAGCTTTCAGTATGGCTGTATCATACGAAGCAGCAGCAAAAGGAGCTGCAGAGATACAACAAGAGACACAGGACTTCGGCACCCATAAAATGACACAGGAGTTCGGAAGATGTTATCGCTGCGGCAGATCCACCCATAACCAGAGGGACTGCTGGTTCAAGGGCAAAGCATGCAGGCAATGTGGTAAGATTGGACACATTGCACGGGTATGCCAATCTGGACAAAATAAATCCACTGACAGAAAACAAAAAATCAATAAAGAAAAGTACAGGAAGGTACAAATGATGACGGACAATAGCTCCGAAGACCAGAATAGCGATAGCAACTCCGGAAACAACAGACTAAGCTGTCTCAAATTACATAATGTACTTGCCAAAGAGGATTACCAAACCATTTGGGTTACCCTCACAATAGCAGGGTCCCCAGTTAAAATGGAGCTAGATACAGGATCAGCTCTAACCGTAATAAATCGACGAGATTACGAGAGGCTATTTTCGCATATACCTCTAAAAGACACATCCATTATCTTAAAAACATATACGGGGCAGAAAGTCTACCCCAAAGGAAAAATAAGGGTGCCTGTGGTATACAATGGCAAAGAAATACAAAAGTTGTATTTATACATTCTACAAGATGGTGGTCCACCGTTGTTGGGACGTGAATGGATAAGGAAGATACGTTTAGACTGGCACTCCATTCAGGCACTGACGGTGACCAGTAAGGAAAAAAACAATGATGACATCATACCTGAACGATTAAAAGACATCTTGGCCAACGCCAAAGAAGTGTTTCAAGAGAAACTAGGAACCTTGAAAGGCATCACCGCCTCAATAAAAGTGGAAGATACAGCAATTGCAAAATTTTTTAAGGCAAGACCGGTGCCATACGCAATACGTCCGGCAGTCAAGGCAGAGCTGAAGAATTTGGAAAAGGCAGGCGTATTATTCAAAATAGATTGGAACGAATGGGCAACACCCATCGTTCCAGTCATGAAAAAAACATTGAAAAATAACTCTGAGGAACAGAAAAAAATTCGCATCTGTGGGGACTTTAAGGTGACTGTAAACCCGGTCCTTCACACGGTACAGTATCCTCTTCCGAGGATAGAAGATATTTTCGCCTCACTATCCGGAGGGAAACGTTTCACAAAAATTGACTTGGCACAGGCATATCTACAGATGGAGGTTGAGGAGACCTCTAAAAAGTATCTCACAATAAACACACACAAAGGCCTGTACCAGTACAATCGACTGGTTTTTCGAATAGCATCAGCTCCAGCTATCTGGCAAAGAGCTATGGAACAAGTCCTGCAAGGGATTCCGGGGACTCAATGCTACCTAGACGACATCCTTATAACAGGAGAAAACGACAACGAGCACCTTGCCAATTTGGAGCAGGTGCTCACTAGGCTGAAAGAACGGGGCCTATGAGCAAATCGCCCCAAGTGTGAATTTTTCCAAAATCAGATATCATATTGTGGCCACATAATTAATAAGGAAGGGTTGCATAAGTCACCTGAAAAAATTGAAGCAGTTATAAAAGCCCCAGCACCTGAAAATGTTTCACAATTAAGGTCATTCCTGGGATTAATAAATTACTATCATAAATTTTTACCGAACTTATCAACTATTCTACACCCTCTTAATGATCTTCTACAGACAGGAGTGATTTGGAAATGGAACGAAGACTGTAAACGTGCCTTCCATAAATGTAAAGACTTAATCACATCCGAGAACATTTTGGCTCATTACAACCCATCACTACCAATCAGACTGGCGTGCGATGCATCCCCTTACGGCATAGGAGCGGTATTGTCCCATAGATTCCCTGATGGCTCGGAACGGCCGATAGCTTTTGCGTCACGCTCATTGAACTCAGCTGAGCGTAACTATGCCCAGATAGACAGGGAAGCATTCAGCCTGGTATGGGGAGTGAAGAAATTCAACCATTACCTACACGGACAAAAATTTACCTTGCTGACTGACCATCAACCCCTCATCTCCATATTCAACCCTAAAAAAGGTGTCCCCATTATGACGGCACAAAGACTACAGAGGTGGTCCCTTTTTCTAGGGGCACACCAATACAACATTGAATACAAAGGGTCAAAACAGCATGGGAATGCTGACGGTTTATCACGCCTACCGTTGCCAACGATAGAAGAGGCACCTACAGTAGACCCAGTAGAGATATTCCACTCTACCATAGTGGAATGTCTACCGGTGACAAATTCTGCCATTGAAAGGGAGACAAGAAATGACCCTACTCTCTCACGGGTCTACGATTTAACAGTGAAAGGATGGCCAGCACATGGCGAACCACTGTTGCCAGCATTCTCGCAAAGAAGAGAACAGCTGTCAGTGTGCCGAGGAACCTTGATGTGTGGATCCAGAGTGGTGATTCCACCCAAACTCCAGGATAAAGTGCTAAAGGAGCTTCACGAGGGGCATCTGGGTGGAGTGAAAATGAAGAACCTAGCTAGGGCGTTTGTATGGTGGCCAGGTATCGATGGAGACATCAAAGACATGACCAAGAGCTGCCTAGGATGCCAGAAGGTCCAAAATGCTCCGCCACAGGCCCCTCTACATCCATGGGAGTGGCCCTCATCTCCCTGGCAAAGGGTGCACATCGACTTTGCTGGTCCATTTATGGACTCAATGTTCTTAATCGCAGTTGATGCACACTCCAAGTGGCTGGAGGTAATAAAGATGTCCTCCACCACCACGGAAAAAACCATCACAGTATTAAGGACCATATTTGCCAGGAATGGGCTGCCGGAGCAGATATGTTCTGATAATGGACCGCAATTTGTGTCCGAAGAATTCAGAAAGTTCTTAAAGAACAATGGAGTAAAGCACTACACGTCCGCCCCATACCATCCCGCCACCAATGGATTGGCTGAAAGGTTTGTCCAGACCTTCAAGAAGGCCATCAAGGCCATGGGTAATGAAGACATAAAACTTCAGCACAAGGTGGATAACTTCTTATTTGCCTGTAGGGATGCAACGCATATGGTTACTAACCAAACTCCCGCCATGATGTTCTTCAATAGAAACCTAAGATGCCGGCTGGATTTGGTCAAGCCCAACATCCGAAGGGACGTGGAGAACCGGCAGTTTCAGGGCATGAATGAAAGGCCAACTAGGGCCTTCCAGATAGGCCAACCGGTTTTGGCCCGGGACTACCGTACCGAGAAATGGCAGCCTGGAACTATCTGCACACGATTAGGACCACTGATGTATACCGTGGACATCGGAGACAGCATAATAAGGCGCCATGCTGACCAAATCATCAAGTCATCTGAAAAGGGACAACCTACGCCACCACTCTATACATCTAACGATGAAGTAGAAATACCTATATCTACCTCCGATCCGGTGATACTGGAGCCCGATGAACCCGACACTGGCCTTCAAGCCGAATCAGCCTTGCCAGAAGAACCTACTACACCACCAGAAACTACTACACCCCCGAGGCGTTATCCGGACCGAGTCAGGAAGCCTCCTGAGAGAATAACTTATAATTAATTAATACAGCAATGTATATTATTTTGCATATAACATGTAATTAATAATTACTTAAAATATGATGTACTAGTTAGCTAGAAGGGGAGGAATTGTGGTGTATGTGCCTTTAAGAGCAATTATGGTGTATGTGCCTTTAAGAGCCCCAGGTGTGCATAATGCCGGTAATTGCCACTTGGGCTATATAAGCCTGTGTATTGTGTATATCCTTTAGAAACCCCCCCCAGACTTGCTTAGTAAATACCTATGAACCAACTCCTGTCTTCAGTGTCTTTATCTACACACGGACACTACAGCTGCCAGGTATCTTACACAGTCTGGGATGTTTGCATCAGGGGGAGAAGGTTCCCAGCCAGCTAGGGCTGTGACCCAAGCTCAGGGTCCACCAGCCAAAGTTTCCCCCACAGAGACGCCCCTCAGAAGGTCTCTTCAGGTGACCCAGCCCAAGAAAGCATGGTCATCCACTTTACACTGGAGTAGGGCAGGCTCCCGAACCAGGGAGAAGCCAAAGAACAGAGGTCCCCAGCCAGCAGCCATAAGCTGCGAGGGACCAGAGGCAGGAGGCAGTCCAGCTTCACTGCAGGCAGCAGTAATCTGCGACAGTGCCAGAGATTAGCCTGGCCGCCCGGAGACGGGTGGCATTTGTATTATAGCTTTGTGTTAAGTTACATTGTATAGCTTGCTTTAAGGTGTAAATTGTAAGTTTAAAATTAACTGGTAGTTTTAATTTAAGTATAAAGTTTATAATTGTGCCAAATGTTTGTATTTTTGGTCCGAGGTCGAGGGACCCGACCACGCCTCCACCTAAGGCAGCAGGTCAGTCAGAGACCTGGCTGCATGTCCTTTTAAGTTTTTGCAGGAGATTGGATGAAGAAGCAGTCCTGTTCACCCAACCCGAGCTGGGCATCGAATGAAGATAAGGATACAGAATGTTGGGGATCACCTCGCCACTGGACAAATCCAGAGGGAAACCCCGCAGCGATCTTCGGGAGAAACTGGGCAGGGTCCGGAGGAAATTGCCTACTCCTCCTACACGGAAGAGATGGCCCCAGCTGGGTAGGGCATGGCCCCCAACCCAGCACTATCCTGACCGAAGTTCACTTGCGGGAGACCTCGCTGTTGAGGAGTCATGGTGGGGAAGCGTGGGCGCCTTGTCAGATAGGGACGCATTCCCCGGGAGTGGGTGGTGACGGCCCGGGGAAGATTGTAAAGAGGAAGGGGAGACCCAAGAGTCACGTGGGTGCATTCGGGGAAGGGAGGAACTCATCCGGGGGCCCACGGGAAAAGTTAGAGTGTAAGTGTGGCTGGGGAGGAGGAGTGGGTGGCCGGATCTGGGATACAAGTTTCAGTGTGGGGCCAGGGAGAGCCGCCACACAGGCACCTATCATTTTCAGCAGCCAGTCGAGGGAAGATGGGAGGGGGAGAGACTGGGAGTCGAGATCCCATACTCCCCGGTTTCGGTCAGTTGAACATGAGGGATACCCGGCCTCCACAAAGGGACAAGGGAACAGCTCGGGGCTGGCGGAGCAGGCTGGTCTGTAAATCCATTCTGTATGTTTTAAAGATTTAAGACCATTCAAGGGGGGTGGAAGGAACATTTACTGCCCGAGTGGGAGGAGCAATACCCACTCGAATTTTGCGACCCATCATTGGCACATGATGGTCGAGGTTTGTTTAAGCATGTTGTTCAAGATTTTTTTGTATTTTATGTTACAGCCCCAAGTTGAGCAGAGGCGTAGGATCCTCTCCGTGCTTGGGATCATTTTGCGACAACTCCAAGTTGAGCAGAGGCGTAGGACCCTCTCCGTGCTTGGGATCATTTTGATTACATTGTATGACTAAGATTGCAACATTTTGTAATAAGTTGTAATTTAACAAGTGATTGTAAATTTTGATTGCATTGTATAATGTAACAAGTGATGCAGGGGTATGAGACCCCTTATTGTAAACTGATGTATATGTAAGATGCCTACCTTACCATGGTTTTTTCTCGAATATGAGGGGAATAGATGGGTCAGTGGATCAGTGGTAGGTAGCTATAGGTAAACACAGGGGATGGTTGTGTGTCAGGGGTCAGAAAATTTTGCTCACTCCTTCGAGTGGATACTACAATCAAGTTGGAAGTATCCAAAGGGCGGACTGTAGGGGTTTGCAAAATCCCCTAAATCCCTGGAGATCGGAAAATATTGGTCCACATCGTGGACGAAGAATTGTGTGATGTGAATTGTCTCTGGGTTGGAAAATGTTTTAAAAGGCATACCCAGAATCATGAAAGGCTGCGTCAGGCAGAGCAGCATGTGGACAACACCGGGATCGAGGAACTTCATGGAAAAATTCGCACACCTTAAGACAGTACATTTTATTAATAAAATTGTTCCCTGGAGTTTGGTGAATCAAAAGGGGTTTTAAAATGGCCATCAGGAAAGAGCATGGACAGGGCAAAAGCAGCTTGGAGTATGTCTGTGAAAAAGTGGGAGGATCAAACAGTGGAAGTCAGATCTGCCAATCAAAGGGAGTTTCCCTTCTCAGAAGCAATCGATGTTTGTTTATTGACATAAGGAATTATCCACTTGAGCAGTAACCGCAGAACAATCGGTTTCTGTTTGCACAGAAATCCAAACCCATTCAAAGCCCTTACACACATTGAGACACAACGAAACTCCGGAAAATGGACTTTTGAAAGAACAGTTGGGAATGAATGGGTTTTTGAATCACCCATTATTCCCTTTTGTTTTAGCCCAGGTGAACTCCGGATGTGGGCAGGTACACTTCGGCCCCAGAAGGTAGACACATCCAAACCACTCCAACCACTTTGAATCAGCCAATCAGGGTCTTTCTCTTGTGTATTGGGACTTTTGGGTGCGAATTTTGCACACAGACCTTTTCAGCACCAACCAGCGGGAGTTGGCAGGATATAAAGATAGCTCCTGAGAAGCTATCTCTCTCTCTTACTTCCTTGGACCCCAGGTGAGCAGGTTTCTGACTCCTCAGCATGGCAACCTAGTAAGGAGTTAGGGGGTGGTAATTTAGGGGAAATTGCTAAGATTGTTGAATTAACATTGTAGACATTTATCCCTCATTTTTGCCGTCTGTCTTCCCCGTTAAGCAATTTACTGTAATTACTGTGTTCATGTGGTATAGTTTAAAATTTGATTATAGTTTCTTTAGTTTAATAAAAGTTGACTTTCTCACATCCAGATCAGTTGTCCGTTTTTAATATATCATTAATTATAAGTTCCTCCAGTCAGAACTGGAAGGTGGGGTAGCGATTTGAAACCGCTGTTTAAATTGGTTTACAGTGTAGCAGCAAAAGGCTGCCTAACCAGGTGAATTACCGTAAACCAGGTAAAAGATTGGAATTGGACAGAGTGCAGGCAAAGGCCGCTGACCAGGTAAATTACCGTAAACCACAGAAAAGATGCCTCCCTACACTTTGCATTGGACTGGAATTATACTGCATCTGGTGAGTAGTTCACCTGCACAGGTCTTCAAGGTGATGAAAGGGTTTGAAGGATAGACGAAAAGAAGATGTTTCCACTTGTGAGGGAGTCCAAAACTAGGGGCCATAAATATAAGATAGTCACTAATAAATCCAATAGGGAATTCAGGAGAAACTTCTTTACCCAGAGAGTGGTGAGAATGTGAAACTTGCTACCACAAGGAGTAGTTGAGCTGACTAGCTTAGATGCATTTAAGGGGAAACTAGATAAACACATGAGGGAGAAAGGAATAGAAGTCTATACTGATGGGATTAGATGAAGTATGGTGGGAGGAGGTGCATGTGGAGCATAAACAGCAGTATAGACCTGTTGTGCTGAATGGCCTGTTTCTAAGCTGTAATACTTTGTAACATTGTACTTTGTAAGTTTGTAGTTCAGCTGGTATGAGGTTCTCTTTTAGAGGTGGTGTCACTTTAGCATGGTTGGGAGGCAGATCACAGCCCTGTCTCTCTAGTCATACTGCCACTCTTGTGTTGACGTGCATCCAAAGGTACTTTGCAATGATGCGAGAGTGGCAGTATAACTTTGGCCCTGAGGTTCCACAGGGTTCCTTCCCACCCACAGTCTTCCCCCCGTAGGTGACCGACTGAACCCCCCCCCCACATAAACAGCGAAGACCAGCATAGCCTGGGCAACACCAGGTCTCCACCGTTCCCCCAGGGGGATTGTGCCACTCTCCTGCCAGGGTTACAGGAGGAGCCCGGGGCTGACATCTGTAGAACTTCAGAGCCGATAACTGTTGACTGGTAGCTATAGTTTCTGCTGGTTATTGTTGTCTTATGCGGGGTTTCTGTTCTTGCTTCTAACCTTAGACGAAGTCACAACAGAAAAAGATTGCACAATTTGTGTAGTTTACTATAAAACTCAAAGATTTATTTTCTTACCGGTGTATATGCTTTTTTAAATTAGAGGAAAAAGTTTAAGAGCAGGAAGTGACTTTAGGGTTGATTTACGTTGCCCTGGGCAACTGCTCTGCTCCACCCGTTGACATAGGCGGGTGGCCTGGTCAACTTTAGTGGTCGGGTCTCGTGTAACTAGAACAGGCTAATCACGCTGCTTACGGGCAGCTCGCTATTTGGGAGGGCAGGAAACCCAGATGGGCAGGCACTGATGGTGGGCAAGCAGCAGCACCTTAAAGGGGACGGCTGGAAACATGGTGGGGTGTGCAGGGCATGGTGGGGGCAGCGGGGGTGGGGGGAAGGAAATCTAATACGTATACCCAGCTGGAAGGAGATGGGGGCCTTTAAGGTTCAAAACTCTGACAAGAATGAAGAACATATGAGCGCCAGGCTAGCTTCCAGCTTTCCCTCACTGCAGCTAGCGAGCCATTTATGTAGGGCTGGAAATGGTTCTATTGTGACCTGCACCAACTAGGGAAATAGAGGTGGCAGCCCTGGTTGAGACGAAAATGGCATCAGGGTCCCTGACAAAGTCATTTTAGAGGCGTAAACCACATTAACAACTTGCATTTATATGGCGCCTTTAATATTTTCTTTTTATTTGTTCATGGGATGTGGGTGTCGCTGGCAAGGCCAGCATTTATTGCCCATCCCTAGTTTCCCTTCAAAAGGTGGTGGGGAGCCACCTTCTTGAATCGCTGCAGTCTGTGTGGTGAAGGTACTCCCACAGAGCTGTTAGGGAGGGAGTTCCAGGATTTTGACCCAGCGACGATGAAGGATCGGCGCTATACTTCCAAGTCAGGATGGTGTGTGACTTGGAGGGGAACTTGGAGGTGGTGGTGTTCCCGTGCACCTGCTGCCCTTCTCCTTCTAGGTGGTAGAGTTTGCTGGTTTGGGAGGTGCTGTCGAAGAAGCCTTGGCGAGTTGCTGCAGTGCATCTTGTAGATGTTACACACTGCAGCCACAGTGCGCTGGTGGTGGAGGGAGTGAATGTTTAAGGTGGTGGATGGGGTGCCAATCAAGCGGGCTGCTTTGTCCTGGATGGTGTCGAGCTTCTTGAGTGTTGTTGGAGCTGAACTCATCCAGGCAAGTGGAGAGTATGCCATCACGCTCCTTACTTGTGCCCTGTAGAATGTGGGAAGGCTTTGGGGAGTCAGGAGGTGAGACACTCACCGCAGAATACCCAGACTCTGACCTGCTCTTGTTGACACAGAATTTATGTGGCTGGTCCAGTTAAGTTTCTGGTCAATGGTGACCCCCAGATTATTGTTGGGCGGTGATTAGACGCTCACTTGTTGGAGATAGTCATTGCCTGGCACTTGTGTAGCGCAAATGTTACCTGCCACTTAACAGCCCAAGCCTGAATGTCGTCCAGCTCTTGCTGCATGCGGGCATGGACTGCTTCATTATCTGAGGAGTTGCGAATGGCACTGAACACTGCAATCATCAGCGAACATCCCCACTTCTGACCTTATGATGGCGGGAAGGTCATTGATGAAGCAGCGTAAGATGATTGTGCCTAGGACACTGCTCTGAGGAACTCCTGCAGTGATGTTCTGGGGCTGTGATGATTGACCTCCAACCACCACAACCATCTTCCTTTGTGCTAGGTATGACTCCAGCCACTGGAGAGTTTGTAGGGGGTGGCGGGTGGCAGTGTTGCCTGGCGCGTGCGTGCGCCCAGTCAGTTATGCCTCTGACTGTTTTGTGAGCAGTTCGAATTGCTCCCACGCCCCTGGGTTCTAGACACCGGACTTAGGTACAAGGCGGCGGTACAGAGAAGACTTGAGTAGACAGGTGGTTGGGTGCAAACAAAACCAAGATTTTATTGAAGAGGAAAACTTGATACAATCTTATGGAAAAATTACTAGTGTACACTTCTACAGGCAAAAAATACAAAAGAGTCATAATAATCCTTTACATATATACTTATACAGGGAATGGGGAATACACGGCACATCGAGGGAAAACAACTATCTTAACAATCCCCTTATCCTTATCCCACCCCCTATACCTAACTAGGTTAAGCTATGAGGTGCCAGAACTTCACGTTCACCAATCAAAAGGGCTTGTTAGACTCAAAACAGCGGTTGGGTTCGGGGTTTGCTCTTGGTGCTCTCTGGAGCAAGGGCGTTGTCCAGGTTCGAGTACCCCAAAGTTAAAGTCTCTGCTTGGGTACTTTACCTTGCAGGGGTGGTCCTTCGTCGACAGCCGACAGCTTGAGTTTACATGAAGACAGTCACAGGTTGGCTGAGGCTGAAGGCCCGATGATTCAAAGCCTGCCCTCAGTTGGTCTTCCTCAGTTGGTCTTCCCTCCTCCCCTCGTCGCGTCCCGCCTCGCCTGGCCTGAATTTGTCCGTGTCCGCTCGATGTAATGCTGGGGCCGATGGAGTGGCAACAGGCACAGGCAAAGGCCAGGGGGTAAGCGCGGGATGGGGAAAGAGCGGCAGCCATGAGGGCAGGCAGAGGGAGAAGAGAAGGAAAGAGCAGCCCGCGATTGCTACCCTGGGCCTTCAATTATACCTTTGTCGAAAACCCTTACCTGCGTGCCAAATCAGGTTAGTTCTTTGTTTTAATTTTGGCGGGCTAGTTAAAATAATGGTAGCAATTCACACTAACTGGTTTTTAGATGGCCGGTAATCACATCTACCAGCCCACTAATTGATTTGTATTGTCCTGAAAGTTCCTTGATGGGTCTGTCCAGCCTCGGTAGCTGTGTTAATCTGTTTCCGATAATATATGCAGACTGTTGATGGCCTTAACTACGGGCCTAACTGAATTTAGATTTTGTCTCCAATTTGGTCTAATGCATAATTCAGAGTCCTGTCTGGTTCCAAAATACAAATGCTTCTCTTCACAGAAAAACCTGCAGCTTTGGTTTCGATTTCTCCCAAGCTATCTGCGTTGCAGAATCCATTTTGGAATCCCACAGGCTTTCTGCCATGAGGCACGAACGCCATCTTGGGTACCCTTTTTAATTAAAAAATGTCCACGCAGGGTACCGTTTATTAATAACAGCCTCTGGAGAAATGCAGAAATTTTGCGAATCTTACAAGTTCTCCTCCCGATTCCCATTGACTTCAGTTTTACTAGGTCTCCTTGATGCCACACTCGATCAAATGCTGCCTTGATGTCA
Organism: Somniosus microcephalus; assembly: GCF_052327205.1. Classification (NCBI taxonomy): domain Eukaryota; kingdom Metazoa; phylum Chordata; class Chondrichthyes; order Squaliformes; family Somniosidae; genus Somniosus; species Somniosus microcephalus. Next base: position 35,735,608 of record NC_140991.1, on the reverse strand, counting down.
AAGGCAGTCACTCCCACCTCACCTCTGGAATACAGCTCTTTTGTCCATATTTGGACCAAGGTCTGGAGCCAAGTGGTCCTGGTGGAACACAAACTGGGCATCAGTGAGAAGGTTATCAGTGAGTAAGTGCCACTTGATAGCACTGTCGATGACACCTTCCATCACTTTGCTGATAATTGAGAGTAGACTGATGGGGCGGTAATTGGCCCTGTTGGATTTGTCCTGCTTTTTGTGGACAGGACATACCTGGGCAGTTTTCCACACTGTCGGATAAATGCCAGTGTTATAGCTGTACTGGAACAGCTTAGCTGGAGGTGCGTCTAGTTCTGGAGCACAAGTCTTCAGCACGACAGCCGGGATGTTGTCAGGGCCCACAGCCTTTGCTGTATCCAGCGCGCTCAGCCATTCCTTGATGTCACGTGGAGTGAATCGAATTGGCTGAAGACTGTCTTCTGTGGTGGTGGCGATGTGGATCATCCACTTGGCACTTCTGGCTGAAGATGGTTGCAAACGCTTCAGCTTTGTCTTTTGGCCTCACATGCTGGGCAGCACCATCTTTGAGGATGGGGATATTCATGGAACCTCCTCCTCCCGTTAGTTGTTTAATGGTCCACCACCATTCACGACTGGATGTGGCAGGACTGCAGAGCTTTGATCTGATTCGTTGATTGTGGGATCGCTTAGCTCTGTCTATAGCATGCTGATTCCGCTTTTTAGCATGCATTTAGTCCTGTGTTGCAGCTTCCCCAGGTTGGCACCGCATTTTTAGGTGTGCCTGGTGCTGCTCCTGGCATGCTCTTCTACACTTCTTATTGAACCAGGGTTGATGGTAATGGTAGAGTGAGGGATATGCCGGGCCATGAGGTTACAGATTGTGGTGGAATACAATTCTGCTGCTGCTGATGGCCCACAGCACCTCATGGATGCCCAGTTTTGAGCTGCTAGATCTGTTCTGAATCTATCCCATTTAGCACGATGGTAGTGCCACACAACACGATGGAGGGTGCCCTCAGTGTGAAGACGGGACTTCATCTCCACAAAGACTGTGCGGTGATCACTGCTGCCAATACTGCCATGGACAGGTGCATCTGCGACAGGTAGATTGGTGACATTGTAAAGCATCCCAAGGCACTTGTTTATTGATATACTAGCTGGAGTGCCCGGCCGTGCCGAGGGAACTCAAGAACCCTGAGCCATGTTTATAAAACTGTTTATAAAACTGTTGGGATTGAAGAACTCTTCCTAAGCACCCAGGAGTGATATTACATTATTCACAAAGTTTCAGTGTATGAGTTGAATAGGGAAATAAAAGAAACTATCTCAGGCATTTAGAGGTCAGTTTAGAAATCAACAGTGAACATTTATTCCAATAATGTAAAACAATAGAACATTTTACAATATGCTGGAGTTACAACCAAAGACTGAGTGAATACTCCTTCTGGTAAAGGTTTGTACAGAGTGATGTTATTATAAATAAAAAATGTATTCAACAGTACACTGTCATATGTGTTATCTTGTAGGAGGTATGCAGCCTCTCAGGTCTTGAAAAGTGCTGTTGAGTGCTTCAAGTGCCCTCTTGTGGGCCTTTGTACACTCATCCCACACAATGAGTTTAGACTTTTGAAGCAGCTCAGCAGCAGCAGTTCCTTTGGTAATGGGACACACTGGGTGTTGTTGTCTTGTCAGATCCAGAGGCAGAGCAAAGGTTGAGTGGGCAGTGCGACCTCCTTGGAGAAGAATTGCAGCGATTCCTGATGAGGCAACAGCCAGTGCAATGAATCCCTTAGAGGGAAGGATGGGCACAAAGAGATTTCATAGCCTTTTAGGGGAGTAAGACAGAGCAGCTTCTGTCATCGTTGCATGCCAATGAATGTCATCCTGAATGAGTCCTCTCTTGCGGCAAGCTTTTATAAAGGAGGCACAGAGATGGCCAGTGAGAGTTTTGAGGTCATTAAATGATGTTGGGCCAGCAACCTCATGGAGCAGTAGACGAAGGTGAAAGCACTCTGCGTTATTGGAGAGCCCGTTGATAGACAACATTTTCTGTTTTTCCTGAGGGTGTTAAAATAAACAGATTCTTTGATGCACCAACTCTGGAACATGCCACATATAACTGGCCATGTGAAAAACAGGGCGTGAGTAAGTTGATGCCAGCAACCTTCAAAGTCTGCCCCTGTGCCTTGTTGATTGACATTGCAAAAGAAATTGTCACAGGAAACTGTTGCCTTCTGAATTGAAATGGCAAGTCAGTTGGTATCATTGGAATTCGAGGAATGAGAACATCCTCCCCTCTGGCACAGCCTGAGATGATGATAGCCTCAATGAGATTTGGCATGAGCTTTTTGACTACCAGTCTGGTTGTGCTGCCTTTCTTTAGGAATTTATGTTAGTTTTCCAGTTAATTCAGGGGTGTGAGTAATTTGGGTCGATTCCCATTGTGTGCCGCCACCTAGTGGATATTTGGTGCCTAGCAACTGCAGTAAAAGCACAGTAAAGTGCAGTAAAGCACAGTAAGTGCAGTAAAGTAAACTACTGTATATCACAGACCTACAGCCACACATGGTCTGGGAAGTTATATTGTTGCCACGCTTGAGCCTTGGATACTATTTGTCTGTAAGTACTTGAGAATGTTATAGATGATTAGTGTACACTATATTTTGCAGAAAATGTTTAGTTTGTAACTTTTCTCTGTAAGCAAACTTACACAGCTAGCCGTGAAGTGCTCACTCTCTGTCTAGCTGGTTAACTTGTAGCTGTATTTTGATACACTATGTACAGGGCTAATTTAAAGAGAATGCCTTCCAGTTTGCTAAATGTATATTCACAGTAAGCTGTGTTTCCACGTGTTTGGTAAGTTACATGCCAAATGTACTGTGTTGCTCAGGCGTACCTAAATTTGTGTATGCATATCAGTTATGTGCTTGTATACTAATGTGTGCTTCCATTTCTGTGTTGTATTTCAGTTTCACAATAAGAATCTTTCAGTAAAGTTTTACAAGAAAAGTCAAGCCTTGTGATTTTTATGGGAAGATATCAAGTTGTTAGCTACCTGTCTAGCTCTGCATAGGAACGCGCTGCAAGGGCAGAAAAGTGAAAAGACAACAGCACAGCGGGCTCAAGCACAAGAAGATACCACTCAGCTACCATGAGTCTACGCTCAGGAAGACAATATACCATAGAGGACGTCGACCAGCCAACCGAGAAGCATGAGCCTCTCCGAGCAAATGATGCCAAGTCACAGTCCTCTAAAGCATCCTCCAGATCATCTCGGCGGTCCAGCAGACCGTCGTCATCGACAGCTTCTGCAGCCGCCAAAGCACGTGCCAAGGCAAAAGCCGCCCAGGCTCAATTGTCCTTCGCTGAAAAAGAAGCTAGTGTGATGAAGCAGAGAGCTGACCTTACGAAGCAGAGAGCTGACCTCGACGCCAGTCTCCACATTTTCCAAAGCCAGAGAGCTGCCGCTGCCGCTGAAGCTGAAGCTGCAGCTTATGAAGAATGTGAGGAGAACGAAGGCGGGGAGCACAGCCATGAAGCATATGTTCTAGAACAGCCCCTCAGTCCAGTGCAACGTACAAGTGAGTATGTCCAACAACACTCCAAATTGTTCTTCAAGGAAACATCCAGGTAACTCGACGCAGAACCAGCTACTCACCACAGTAACAAACAGCCTGTTTTCGGAGACACCGAGCTTAAAAGAGAAGAAACAAGTAAGACTTACCAGCAGAGACCTCCACAGCACTCGGCCAATCCAGCCAAGCAGTCCTCACCCGAGCCACAAGGTGCACAAGACCTCGCTAGGTACCTCATCCGCCGAGAATTGTTAAGTTCAGGTCTTCTAGAATTTGATGACTGTCCAGAAAATTATTGGTCATGGAAAGCATCCTTCCTGAGTACCACCAAGGACTTGAATCTGTCAGCCAGAGAAGAACTAGATTTGATGACAAAGTGGCTCGGAGCTGAGTCGTCAGAACAGGCAAAGAGAATTTGCTCAGCGCATGTCTGCAATCCCACAGCAGGCCTCAACCTGGTTTGGCAACGTCTCGAAGACTGTTATGGGACACCAGAAGTCATCGAACACGCACTGCTCAAGAAGATTGAGGACTTTCCGGAGCTAACCAACAAAGATAATGTCGAGCTCCGAGAACTGGGTGACATTCTCCTCGAACTGGAGTGTGCTAAGGGAGAAGGTTACCTGACAGGCCTCTCGTATTTGGATACAGCTCGTGGGGTAAACCCAATGGTGGAATAGCTCCCCTACAACCTTCAAGAAAAATGGATAGCTAAGGGATCCAAGTACAAGGAGGACAATGGAGTGGCATTTCCCCCCTTCTCTCTCTTCTCCAGGTTCGTCCAACAACAGGCAAAGGTGAGGAATGATCCAAGTTTCACTTTCTCCACCTCCAGCAGTTACGCTCCTTCGAGAACAGAGAAACCCACAAAGTACAGCAACAAAGCCTCTGTGAGCGTGCACAAAACAGATGTTCCAGCCGAACCCTCAGTCAACCAATCCAGTTCTGCTGGGAATAAAGTGGATGACCCAGATCGTCAGTGTCCAATACACAAGAAGCCCCACCCACTCAAAAAGTGTCGAAGCTTTAGAGACAAGCCTATTGATGAGCGCAAATCATACCTGAAAGAGAATCGCATCTTCTTCAGGTGTTGTGGGTCGACTATGTACATGGCAAAAGACTGCAAGGCAACAATCAAGTGCTTCGAGTGCAACAGTGAAAATCACATCGCAGCCCTGCATCCAGGTCCTCCTCCTTCAACCACCGAGAGTGCTGCGGTTGACAAAGAGGATAGCGGGGAGCAAAGCGAAAGCACATCTTCTTCAGTCACCTCCAAGTGTACAGAGGTTTGTGGAAATGCAAGCAGCCCACGCTCATGCTCCAAAATCTGCTTGGTTAAAGCATATCCTGCAGGGAGAAAGGAGAAGGCAATCAAGATGTACGCAGTGCTTGATGAGCAAAGTAACAAGTCTCTAGCGAAGACAGAATTCTTCAATCTCTTTGAAGTCAAGGCCAGCGCAGCTCCGTACACGCTAAAAACCTGTTCAGGGGCGACAGAGACTACGGGTAGGAGAGCTGGCAACTTCATGATCGAGTCCATGGATGGGAAACTACAGCTTCCCCTGTAGCTAATGTTACCCCACTATTCAAAAAAGGTGGCAGAGAAAAGGTGGGGAATTATAGACCGGTAAGCTTGACATTGGTAGTGGGGAAAATGCTAGAGTCCATTATAAAAGATGTAATAGCAGAGCACTTGGAAAGCAGTGACTGGATCGGACAAAGTCAACATGGATTTACAAAAGGTAAATCATGCTTGACTAATCTACTGGAATTTTTTGAGGATGTAACTGGTAAAATAGATAAGGGAGAACCAGTGGATGTGGTGTATTTGGACTTTCAGAAGGCTTTCGATAAGGTCCCGCATAAGAGATTAGCGTGCAAAATTAAGGCACATGGGATTGGGGGCAAGGTATTGACTTGGATAGAGAACTGGTTGGCGGACAGAAAGCAAAGAGTTGGAATAAACGGGTCGTTTTCCGAGTGGCAGGCAGTGACTAGTGGGGTACCGCAAGGATCGGTCCTAGGACCCCAGCTGTTCACAATATATATTAATGATCTGGACGAGGGAATTGGATGTAATATCTCCAAATTTGCAGATGACACAAAGCTGGAGGGGGAGGGTATGCTGTGAGGAGGATGTCGTGAAACTCCAGCACGATTTGGACAGGTTGGGTGATTGGGCAGAAACATGGCAAATGCACTATAATGTGGATAAATGTGAGGTTATCCACTTTGGTGGCAAAAACAGGAAGGCAGATTATTATTTGAATGGTAATAGTTTGGGAGAAGGGGAAGTGCAAAGAGACCTGGGTGTTCTTGTACACCAGTCGCTGAAGGTAAGCATGCAGGTGCAGCAGGCGGTTAAGAAGGCAAATGGTATGTTGGCCTTCGTAGCAAGAGGGTTCGAGTACAAGAACAAGGATGTCTTGCTACAGTTGTACAGGGCCTTGGTGAGACCGCACCTTGAGTATTGTGTGCAGTTTTGGTCGCCTTACCTGAGGAAGGACGTTCTTGCCATGGAAGGAGTGCAGCGAAGATTCACCAGGCTGATACCTGGGATTGCAGGAATGATGTATGAGGAGAGATTGGGTCGATTGGGCTTATACTCACTGGAGTTTAGAAGATTGAGAGGGGATCTCATCGAAACTTATAAAATTCTGTCAGGCCTGGACAGACTAGATGCAGGAAGGATGTTTCTGATGGCCGGGGAGTCCAGATCCAGGGGTCATAGTCTAAGGATAAGGGGTAAGCCATTTAGGACTGAAATGAGGAGGAATTTCTTCACCCAGAGAGTGGTGAACCTGTGGAATTCTCTGCCACAGAGGGCGGTGGAGGCCAGTTCATTAAATATATTCAAGACGGAGTTGGATATATTTCTTAAGGCTAAAGGGATCAAGGGATATGGGGAGAAGGCAGGGACCGGGTATTGAATTTGGATGATCAGCCATGATCTCATTGAATGGCGGAGCAGGCTTGAAGGGCCGAATGGCCTATTCCTGCTCCTATCTTCTATGTATCTATGTATCCACCTTAATTGAGTGTGACATGATGCCAGATGATAGGACGGAAATTCCCTCCCCAGAGGTCGCACGCCATCAGCCCCACCTACAGTCAGTTGCCAACAAGATTCCAGCTGTGGACCCGGATGCTCCAACCCTCCTGCTCTTGGGAAGAGACATCTTAAGGGTGCACAAGGTGCGTGAGCAAATCAACGGGTCCCACAATGCTCCTTATGCGCAGCGGCTTGACCTGGGATGGGTCCTCGTGGGTGGAGTTTGCCTGGGAACAGTCCACAAACCAGCGGATGTCAACATCTATAAAGCAAACGTGTTGCACAACGGTCGCACATCCTGTCTCAGCCCATGCCCAAACAGGATCCAGGTAAAGGAAGACTACGATGACATGACGCAGCATCATAGGTCAACCTCCTCTGCCTGTGAGGAAGAGGCAGGCCCCACTGTGAGCACAGACAGCCTAGGATGCTCCGTGTTTGAAAGGTCCAAGGATGATGACAAGCCAGCACTATCCATGGATGACAAAGCTTTCCTAACCATCATGGATGAGGAGGTTTACCAGGACGATGGACACAGCTGGGTGGCACCCTTACCATTTCACTCTCCTAGACGCCATCTTCCGAGTAACAGGGAACAAGCTATGAAGCGCCTCTGCTCATTCAGGAGAACCCTGGTGCCGGTGTCCACCGACCCAGACATGCCTGCAGTCCTCACCCCAGCGATGCTCCTGACTCAAAAGATGAGTGCTATTTCAGCCCCCTCTGGAAACTTCGACATGGCTGAGCTGCAGGGGAAGCAGTGGAAGTGAGTCCAATGTCTTGCAGACACTTTTTGGAAGAGATGGAGAGGAGAGTATTTGTCCACCCTACAGAGCCGTAGGAAATGGACAGAAGACAAGCCAAATGTCAAAGTGGGAGATGTTGTCTTGCTGAAAGACAGCCAAGCACACAGAAATGAATGGCCAGTGGGACTGGTTGTCAAAACTCTGCCGAGCAGGGACAAGAGGGTCTGCAAGGTGGAGGTGAAGATTGTCAAGGAGGGTACTGTCAAAGTGTTTCTGAGGCCAGTCTCAGAGATCGTAGTCCTCCTTTCTGAAGAAACCTAGAGAAAGGATTCTGAGTATGTTTGCAGCCAAAGGACGTTTTCTTTAGGTTTATTTTGTATCTGTAGTGGTACAATGGAATTGTACCAAGTGGGGAGTGTGCTGCCTTTCTTTAGGAATTTATGATAGTTTTCCAGTTAATTCAGGGGTCTGAGTAATTTGGGTCGATTCCCATTGTGTGCTGCCACCTAGTGGATATTTGGTACCTAGCAACTGCAGTAAAAGCGCAGTAAAGTGCAGTAAAGCACAGTAAGTGCAGTAAAGTAAACTACTGTATATCACAGACCTAGAGCCACACATGGTCTGGGAAGTTATATTGTTGCCACTCTTGAGCCTTGGATACTATTTGTCTGTAAGTACTTGAGATTGTTATAGATGATTAGTGTACACTATATTTTGCAGAAAATGTTTAATTTGTAACTTTTCTCTGTAAGCAAACTTACACAGCTAGCTGATGAAGTGCTCGCTCTCTGTCTAGCTGGTTAACTTGTAGCTGTATTTTGATGCACTATGTACAGGGCTAATTTAAAGAGAATGCCTTCCAGTTTGCTAAATGTATATTCACAGTAAGCTGTGTTTCCACGTGTTTGGTAAGTTACATGCCAAATGTACTGTGTTGCTCAGGCGTACCTAAATTTGTGTATGCATATCAGTTATGTGCTTGTATACTAATGTGTGCTTCCATTTCTGTGTTGTATTTCAGTTTCACAATAAGAATCTTTCAGTAAAGTTTTACAAGAAAAGTCAAGCCTTGTGATTTTTATGGGAAGATATCAAGTTGTTAGCTACCTGTCTGGCTCTGCATAGGAACGCGCTGCAAGGGCAGAATACCGGTTCCATTGCACAACTTTGGTGGATATATGTTTCTTAGGAGCATGATGGGGGTGCCTTCCCTCAGCACCAGTTTGTAAGGAGGCGTTCCTGAAGGCTACAATGAGTTGAGGAACTCAGTGGGGTAGTGTACCGCATCAGCACTGTCACAAACAGTATCAACACTTTTATAAATTTGCTCTTTGCCAGGGAGTTTTTGAAGAAGTAGCATGTTGATGTTGTTGACAGCATCATTCCTGGGTGCAAGTATTGACCATTCACACAGCCACTTGTGATCTTTGAAGTGATTGAGGAGGTCTGGATATACCTTTGAGATCAACTCATCAACTGTTCTGACTTGACTGCCAAAGCCTGGAGGAATTGTGATTTGACCACTGCTGTCAATTGGCAACTTTCCTTCTCCCAATTGTAGCAAAAGTTGCGCAAAGGATTCTGTCATCTCGTCACCATGCATAAGAACATGCATGTTTGTGGTCAAATGGACTGTTTGCACATCTGGCCACAGATGGGATGCCTTGAGACATGCATTGAGTTCATCCGCTGGAGTTCCTCTGGGGACAACTGGCAGGATTTGGCGGAAATCACCTGCCAGCAACAGGGTGATGCCACCCATCAGCCTATTGTTGCCTCTCAGATCTTGAAGAGTTCTGTTGAGTGCTTCAAGTGCCCTCTTGTGGGTCATTGTACACTCATCCCACACAATGAGTCTACACTTTTGAAGCAACTCAGCAGCACCAGCTCCTTTGCTAATGTTACACACTGGGTGTTCTTGTGTTGTCAGTTCCAGAGGGAGAGCAAAGGTTGAGTGGGCAGTACGACCTCCTTGGAGAAGAGTTACAGCGATTCCTGATGAGGCAACAGCTAGTGCAATGCATCCCTGAGAGCGAACCATGGCCAGTAAAAGATTGATGAGGAATGTCTTCCCTGTTCCACCAGATGCATCGAGGAAGATAATGCCACCTGCATTGTTTTCCACCATATCCACAACCAACCTGTATGTCTCTTTCTGGTCTGGAACCAATTTAGGTTCAGTGACGGTGACAAAGGAGGTCAGTTGCTCAACATTGTAGGTGGTTTCCCCTGAGGACCTCTCTGCTGAGACCTGGAGAATCATTCCTATTTGGAGATGGAAGGTTCAACTGAGTCACAGACTTGCCAGCCAATGCCAAAGTCTTGTCCTCCAAAAGGATCAATACCTGATTGTACATTGCATCATGGTGGGGTTGGCTGTCCTGAGTTGGTGTAAGATGTCTTCTGTGAGGCTGTCTTTGTGATCTTCCCAAAACTGCATTGGGTTGGAAGGGCTGCAGAGGGCAATTATAATGGCAAAGAGATTTTGTAGTCTATTGGGGGGGTAAGACAGAGCAGCTTCTGTCATTGTTGCATGCCAATGAATGTCATCCTCAATGAGTCCTCTCCTGCGGCAAGCTTCTTGAAAGGAGTCACAGAGATGGCCAGTGACAGTCTTGAGGTCATTAAATGATGTTGGGCCAGCAACGTCATGGAGGAGTAGACAAAGGTGAAAGCACTCGGTGTTGTTTGGATGGACCGTGTAGACTCTGCCAAGTGCATCTGATGAGTACACCCCTGGATGACCAGGAACTTCTTTCTGACCTGCTCCAGGGCGCCGAGCCCGCCATGTCTTGTTTGGCTGCCAGGTGTAGTACTTGGGCACCTGATGATACAGAAGTGTCTTTGCAAAGTCATTCGTTTGGCACAACTGAAAGAATGCTGTAAGTTTTGTCTTTGGAGGTTCCTCGGCACGTTGGCTGGCATTTCCTGGTTGGAATAAAACCCTTTGTCCATTTTGCAAGTGAACATCCAATTTAGTGAGAATGGGGTAACGCTTGTGGATGTCAAATCCAAAAGTTTGCCAGGCTGCCTCATTGCTGCAGATGTAATGGCCCATCAGATGTGTGGTGATCTCATCATTTTGATTCTGCTGTCCAGCCGGTTGAAGATCAAAGACAGCTTGGTCACTGCCCTTATGGATGTACTTGCACACATATTTGATAGACTTAACTGAGTGGCAGTACTCTACATTGATGTGACATTTGAAGAGCCTGGATAGGAGTGGACAGTAAGGAACAATCCAACGGTTGTCAACTTCCAATGTCTGTCTTTGCTGTGTTGTCTGATTTGATGGACCAGGTTGACCTGAGTCGCTGGATTTTTGAGTTCGCATTCTTATCTCAGTGCTGAAACCTCCAGTCTCTTTGCCCCTTCTCCTGTACAAAGGATAGCCATCATCCCCATGCTGAGTTTCTTCGCGGAGTGGCTTTGGGTACCCTTTTGTACATGCATTGTTTTTCATGCAGGGAGAAGAAGGGTTGTGTCATCCACAAGGACCATGAATCATATTTTTTACAACAACATCAAAGAGGATTGGATCATTGTCCTTATCGGGTAGCTCTGCAGAGATGAAGGAATCAACTTGATTGGGGTGAATCTTTGCCTGAAGCCACAGTAAAAGATGAACATGAGGAAGTCCTCTCTTCTGCCACTCAATGCTGAACATGTAGCAATGGTGTACACTAAAAAGTTTGCCCACAGTCAGGAGTTTTATCAGTTTTTTAACTTTGAGGTTGAAGACCCGAGCTATGAGGTCATGCCTTTCAGTACCAGCTTTGGGTGGGAACTCTTGCCACTGGGGATTGCATGTCATGGTGATGAAGAGGTCAGGTCTGCCATAGTTTCTGACATAGGTCATGGCATCTTGCGTGTGCTCATGCATGTACCTAGGACCTCCAGTAAAGGTGGATGGTAGGATGACCAGTTGACCAATGTCCTCAGTGTTGCCATCATTGGCCACAGCATCTCGTAAGTGTATATAGTCTGTGACTCTCAACTGATTTTGGTTATTCCGGAACCAATTAAGCCGCTCTCCTTCCATTTTTGTATACATGTCATTGAGGAACTGGTGGAGAAGTCCTCCACACTAAAGCAGGTGGTTTGAACCAGTTTGTCGTTCCATCAGCCTGTATGAATAGAATTCCATGGCAGAAACCATCTTTTGCCTTTGGGCTGTAGGTGGCACACCAGTTTCGGGGTCAACATGTGGGATCTTGTTATAGGCATCGTATCCATCTTCCCCATGGCAAAACAAAAGCAGGTATTGCATAGGATCATGTGACCTGTGAAGCTCAGAAATTCTTTTGAGTGGACCACCTCTCATATGCAACACAATGTCCCGTTGTTCAAATTCTTGGCCCACAATGACAATGGCTACTTCATTGGTGGTCAGAGCATGGAAGCGTCGCTCATGTTCACCTGCAGGAGTCTTGTCAGCCTTGATGACAACTTTGAGGTCTTCATTTGTTGTTTTTTCGATGGCTGTTTTGAAACTCTTTACATATGGGTTTTGCTGATGAAGCATCTCCTGTAACCCAAGCAAAGTTTGAAGCTTGATTTGGTGTTGTTGTGCGGGGAGAACAGCAGCTTCCCTGCGGCGATTGGCTTGCTCTTCGTCATCACCCAAGAAGTAGATTTGGAGAAACTGAGGTCTTTCGTTTGGTAGAGGAAGTAGTGAGCCAGCTGTATGGTACACCTGTCCATGAACTTTAAAAGTTGGGCAAAATCCTGATTCACGGACTCTGTTTGCACCAAAAGAGGTCATTGCAAAGCAGTTGTTGTACTTTCTGATGTGAGTGAGGAAATGTGTTGAAGCTGGATTTCGGCTGAACAGAAGTGAGTGTAGGGGTTCAGGTGGAGGTGTTAGTTGTGGTGTATGTAACCTGTTCCACCTTAAGAGAATTTAAGCCTGTTCCACCTTAAGAGATGTACTACTTTATCTGGCTGCTGTATAAGTAATACCGGTGGTGACCACCGGTATATAAGTACTGTGTAGTGATATTGCTGTTAGTATAGCCCTGGCCTCCAACTAGTAAAGACCTGTTGAAACGTTATTCTTGTAGTCTGTGTCAGTAATTAATCTTAAATACAACTAGAACACACAGACTTAACAGTGGCGACGAGTCCGATTCTTAACCTGCGGCAGTTTATATCCACAGCGGCTTCGTCCGCAGAACGGGCGTCGAAGAGAGGCATCCACCCTCATCACCCTGCTGGAAGACACGTCGCGCGGCAGGCATCGAGAACCTGGAGTGCAGAAGATATCCTGAACTCGAAGCCTCCATCAGCGGCAGTCAGCTATCTTCCTTCTACCTCGGTGGTGGGTAAGCCGGTCAGCGACGCGAGCAGAAAGTCGGCCGCATTGGCTGTACAGACGGGGAGGGAAGACGGAGGAATAAGGGCGGTGAGATCGATCGCGACCGGAGATAAGGGCCGGGCCGCATTCGGGCCGAAAGGCGCAGCGCAGGGACATCGATCGCGGCTGGTGATAAGGGCCGGGCCGCATTCGGGCCAAAAAGGCGCAGCGTCTGGGGCGACTGAAGGCGCGAGAGCCGCGGTGAAGGCGAACACAGCCGGTGCTAATAACCGGGCTGCAAGAAGGGCTGCGAGGCGCGACATCGGGGAAGCGCGAATGCCCGAGGGAGCCGCGGTGAAGCGGAGACAGCGTCGGGGGAGTTACTAACCGCTGGGAAAGGGGAGCAGCAGCGGCACGCCAAACGCCATTGCAGCCAGCGGGTGACGAAGGCGAGCGCGGGAAAGACCGCCAAGCACGGGAAACCGCCATTTTGTAGGCGGAGGACGAAGACAAGAGCGGGAAGCCGCCATCTTGGAAAAAGGGAAATCACTAAAAAAAAAATTGCAACGATGCCTAAACATGGGAACATTAATACCTTTGATAGCGACATCGAAGATTGGGCCACGTATGTAGAACGCATACAAAATTATTGTAAAGCAAATAAAATCCCAGATGATGAGAAAGCACTAACTTTATTAAACTTAATGGGTGCGAAGACATACGGACAATTGAAACACCTTTTATCACCAGATGAACCGGCGGAGAAGACGTTCGAGGAGATTGTTACTGTCCTGAGAAATCATCTAAACCCCACGCCGCTGATGCTAGCGGAACGATTTAAATTTTACAGCAGAAAGCAGCTGAAAGATGAAAGCAATGCTGAATATTTAATGGAATTGCGTAAGCTAGCAAAGTACTGTCAGTTTGGAACGGGACTAACAGATGCGCTAAGAGATAAATTTGTGTGTGGATTATTAAAAGAAGATACACAAAAGCGACTGCTCGAGGAGAATGAGCTGACGCTTGAGAAAGCGGTCACTATGGCAGCATCACACGAAGCCGCAGCGAGAGGCACGGCAGTAATGCAGCTACGGTCACCGGAACTCAATAGAAATCAATTGGTTTTGAGTACTGTAAAATGTTATCGTTGTGGAAAGACAACGCACGATCAGAACCAGTGTTGGTTTAAAAACCAAGAATGCAGAACGTGTGGCAGGCTTGGCCACATATTTAAAGTATGCCGGTCAGGAAAGAAGACCAGCAACAAAAAGTCACCGCAAGGAAAATACATAAAGGTACACAAGGTGACAAAGAACAGTTCGAACGAACAGAAGTCAGATTCAGACGCCAGCAGTAATGAACTGGGTAGCTTAAGAGTACACACCGTTGGTAAGGATGCAGATCTCCAGACAATTTGGGTCACTCTTCAGATAGCAGGAGTTCAGGTAAAGATGGAATTGGACACTGGATCGGCATTGAGGGTCATGAATAAGAAAGATTACAAAAGGTTATTCCAACATATTCCCCTACGGGATACGGAGATTATATTGAAAACATACACGGGGCAAAGAGTGTACCCCATCAGAAAGATAGAGGTAAAGGTGGTCCACAAGGGCAAAGAAAGCCAAGTAATGGACTTATATGTGCTACCTGAAGGAGGTCCACCACTACTGGGACGGGAGTGGATTAGGAAAATAAATATGGACTGGCACTCCTTAAAGGCACTAACGGTAGATTCCGGGGAAACCGATGTCAAACCTAAACGATTGTCCAGAATATTGGATGATGCTAAAGAGGTGTTCCAGCAGGGACTGGGAACACTGAGAGGAATTACGGCAAACATCAAGATTGATGAACATGCACACCCAAAATTTTTCAAAGCCAGACCGGTACCCTATGCAATACGACCTGCTGTAGAAGCAGAACTGGAAGCGCTAGAACGTTCAGGTGTACTGTCTAAGGTAGATTGGAGTGAGTGGGCTACGCCCATTGTTCCCATTATGAAACATCCTTCGAGCAACAAGCCAGGAGAACCAGGGAAGGTTCGCATCTGTGGAGACTTCAAGATCACCGTTAATCCGGTGCTTCACACGGTGCAGTATCCGCTTCCGCGGATTGAGGATATTTTTGCTTCGTTGTCTGGCGGGAAACACTTCACCAAGGTAGACCTGGCGCAGGCGTACTTGCAGATGGAGGTTGAAGAAGAGTCACGCCAGTACCTCATGATCAACACGCATAGAGGTTTGTACCGGTATAATAGGCTGGTTTTTGGAGTGGCATCGGCTCCAGCAATTTGGCAGAGGGCCATGGAGCAGGTATTACAGGGAATTCCAGGCACACAATGTTACCTGGACGATATTCTGATTACAGGAGATGGTGATGAAGAACACCTCGCAAACTTGGAACTGGTGCTCAACAGACTGAAAGAGTATGGACTTCGAGTTAATCGGCAGAAATGTGAGTTCTTTCAGAAGCGGATCTCGTACTGTGGTCATGTCATTGACTGGGAGGGGCTTCATAAGTCTCCTGACAAGATAGAGGCAGTTGTAAAGGCTCCCGCTCCGGATAATGTCTCTCAGTTGAGGTCGTTTCTAGGATTGATTAACTATTACCATAAGTTTCTACCGAATCTATCCACGGTACTGCACCCGCTGAACACTCTTTTACAGAAGGGGGTACCATGGGAATGGAGCGAAAACTGTAAGAAGGCATTTCGCAAAAGCAAAGAATTGATCACCTCAGAGGAAGTGTTGGCTCACTTCAACCCGACACTGCCTATTCGGTTGGCTTGTGATGCTTCTCCATATGGTATTGGGGCAGTACTCTCACACAAGTTGCCAAATGGCACGGAAAGGCCAGTCGCGTTTGCATCCAGATCATTGACCTCCGCTGAGCGCAACTATGCGCAGATCGATAGGGAGGCTCTCAGCCTTGTATGGGGAGTGAAGAAGTTTAATCATTACCTGCAGGGCCAAAAATTCACACTTCTGACAGACCATCAGCCGTTGGTATCCATTTTTAACCCTAAGAAGGGTGTTTCGGTGATGACAGCACAGAGACTCCAGAGATGGTCCCTTTTCCTAGGGGCACATCAATATCAAATAGAATTCAAAGGTACAAAGCAGCATGGCAATGCTGATGGGCTGTCGCGCCTGCCACTACCTGAAGAAGAAGAGACGATGAAAGTTGACCCTGTTGAGTTATTTCATTCGACCATCATCGAGTGTTTACCAGTCACCAATGCAAGTATTGAAAGAGAAACCAGGAATGACCCGACACTGTCCCGAGTCTACGAGGTGACAGTGAAGGGATGGCCAACACATGGTGATCCTCTGTTACCGGCATTCTCGGCAAGGCGAGACCAGCTGTCCGTCTGCCATGGTACTTTGATGTACGGGACAAGAGTGATTATTCCTCCCAAGTTAAGGGAAAGAGTTCTAAAGGAACTGCATGAAGGTCATCTGGGGGGAGTTAAGATGAAAAGTCTTGCTAGGGCTTATGTATGGTGGCCGGGTATTGACCAACAGATAGAGGAGTTGACGAAAAGCTGCGCTGGGTGCCAAAAAGTGCAAAATGCGCCTCCGATCGCACCGCTACACCCATGGGAATGGCCTTCAGCCCCATGGCAACGCGTACATATTGACTTTGCTGGTCCATTCATGGACTCCATGTTCCTAATTGCGGTGGACGCACATTCCAAATGGCCAGAAGTGATCAAGATGAATACCAATACTTCAGAAAAGACAATTGCGGTGTTAAGAACAATATTCGCAAGGAACGGATTGCCAGAACAGATATGTTTGGACAACGGACCACAGTTCGTGTCGGAAGAATTCCAAAAATTCTTAAAGAAGAATGGGGTGAAACATTATACCTCTGCCCCATATCATCCGGCGACAAACGGGTTGGCCGAGAGATTTGTCCAAACATTCAAAAAGGCAATAAAGGCCATGAACGATGATCAGATTCCGCTACAACACAAGGTGGACAATTTCCTAATGGCATATCGAAACGCCGCTCATGCAGTAACTAACCAAAGTCCTGCCATGATGTTTTATAACAGGAGGTTGCGGTCCAGGTTGGACTTGTTAAAACCAAATGTGCGGAGGGAAGTGGAAAACAAACAGTTCCGGCATATTAATAACAAGACCACTCGAAGTTTCGACGTCGGACAACCAGTGTTGGCAAGGGACTATGGAAACGAAAAATGGCAGTCCGGAACAATTCGGGCCAGACAAGGACCTCTGATGTACACAGTAGATATTGGCAACAATGTGATAAGGCATCATGCGGATCAACTGGTAGAATCGAGAGCAAGGGTCGAACCCATGGTTGCGACAGGGACAACTGTGGAAGACGTTAATGAACCTGAAGCATCTACCTCGGCAGGGAATGTACCTGATGATGACGTCCAATACATAGGAAACCAACTAGAGGAGTCACCTCAGCAACAAGAATCACAGACCACTGAAAGGCGTTATCCAACCCGAATCAGAAGGCCTCCTGAGAGACTGAACCTTTGAACTGTTTATACCTGAAGTTATATATGTATATATGTTATTATGTTATGTTAAATGGGGATATGACTGTTAAGCTAAAAAGGGAGGATTGTGGTGTATGTAACCTGTTCCACCTTAAGAGAACTTAAGCCTGTTCCACCTTAAGAGATGTACTACTTTCTCTGGCTGCTGTATACGTAATACCGGTGGTGACCACCGGTATATAAGTACTGTGTAGTGATATTGCTGTTAGTATAGCCCTGACCTCCAACTAGTAAAGACCTGTTGAAACGTTATTCTTGTAGTCTGTGTCAGTAATTAATCTTAAATACAACTAGAACACACAGACTTAACATTAGTGTTGGAAGTTTAACCTTTCCTCCATTGCAGCAAATCCCATCAATTTCCCCTTCCCACTTCAGAGCGCCACAGTGAGGGCAAATGATGGTCATCTTGCCAATGATGACTGTGGGGTTGGCTTCATAACCGATGGTGGGTCTATAGGAGAAGGCTGCTCCGAGCCAATGATTCCAAATGTCAGCTCTGGCAATGGCCCTGCGTCTATTGTTGGCCTGGCGACGTGCCTGAGTCTGGTCAGGAGTCTGAGGCTCTGTCGCGGGTATGTCTCGCCTGGTCAACAGCTTGACGTGCCTGAGTCTGGTCAGGAGTCTCTGAGGCTCTGGCTTGGGTATGTCTTGCCTGGTCAGCAGCTTGACGTGCCTGAGATTGTTCAGGAGTATCTGAGGCTCTGGCTTGGGCATGTCTCGCCTGGTCAGCAGCTTGACATGCCTGAGTCTGGTCAGGATTCTCTGAGGCTCTCCGAGCCTTTTTTCGGTATGCATCAGAAGAGCGAGGGCCAAGTCTGGTACGTTTTCTTGAGGGCATGCTGTTATGAAAAAAGAAAAAATAATGATTATTATATATATATAAATGAGTCTGTCTGTCTGTGTGGGAAGGAGAGAGAGAGAGGGGGAAGGAGAGATAGAGAGGGGGAAGGAGAGATAGGGGGGAAGGATAGAGAGAGAGGGTGAAGGAGAGAGAGAGGGGGGAAGGAGAGAGGGGGGAAGGAGAGAGAGAGAGAGGGAAGGAGAGAGAGAGAGAGGGAAGGAGAGAGAGAGCGAGGGAAGGAGAGAGAGACAGAGAGAGAGAGGGAAGGAGAGAGAGCGACAGAGAGGGAAGGAGAGAGAGAGAGAGGGAAGGAGAGAGAGGGGGAAAGAGGAGAGAGAGAGAGAGAGAGGGAAGGAGAGAGTGAGGGAAGGGGATAGAGGTAGACGTGCTTGAGTCTGGTCAGTAGTCTCTGAGGCTCTGGCTTGGGTATGCCTCGCCTGGTCAGCAGCTTCCAAGTCTGCCACGTTTTGTTGAGGGTATGCTGTTATGAAAAAAGAAAAAATAATTTTTATATATATAAAAATTAGTCTGTCTGTCTGTCTGTGTGGGAAGGAGAGAGAGATGGAAAGAGAGAGAGAGAGGGAAGGAAAGAGGGGGAAGGAGAGAGAGAGAAAGGGGGAAGGAGAGAGAGAGAGAGTGGGAAGGAGAGAGAGAGAGTGGGAAGGAGAGAAAGAGAGAGAGGGAAGGAGAGAGAGGGAAGGAGAGAGAGAGGGAAGGAGAGAGAGAGAGGGAAGGAAAGAGGGGGAAGGAGAGAGAGAGAAAGGGGGAAGGAGAGAGAGAGAGGGAGAGAGAGAGGGAAGGAGAGAGAGAGAGGGGGAAGGAGAGAAAGAGAGAGACGGAAGGAGAGAGAGAGAGAGGGGGAAGGAGAGAAAGAGAGAGAGGGAAGGAGAGAGCGAGAGAGAGAGGGAAGGAGAGAGAGGGAAGGAGAGAGAGAGAGAGGGAAGGAGAGAGAGACAGAGAGAGAGAGGGAAGGAGAGAGAGAGAGAGAGAGCGAGTGGGAAGGAGAGAAAGAGAGAGAGGGAAGGAGAGAGAGAGAGAGAGAGAGGGAAGGAGAGAGAGGGAAGGAGAGAGAGAGAGAGGGAAGGAGAGAGAGAGAGAGAGAGTGGGAAGGAGAGAAAGAGAGAGAGGGAAGGAGAGAGAGAGAGAGAGAGAGGGAAGGAGAGAGAGGGAAGGAGAGAGAGAGAGGGAAGGAGAGAGAGACAGAGAGAGGGAAGGAGAGAGAGAGGGTGAAGGAGAGAGAGAGATAGGGGGAAGGAGATTGTTCAGGAGTCTCAGTTGATCTATCAGCAGCATTTCTGTCCTGGTTAGCTTGAAGGCGAGCCTGTCTCAGCTCCTCAGTTGCAGCAGCTCTCCGAACCTTTTTTCGGTATGCATCAGAAGTGCTGCATGCAAGTCTGCAACGTTTTCTTGAGGGCATGCTGTTATGAAAAAAGAAAAAACAATTTTTTATACATATAAATGAGTCTGTCTGTCTGTGTGGGAAAGAGAGAGAGAGAGGGAAAGAGAGAGAGAGGGGGAAAGAGAGAGGGGGAGGGAGAGAGAGAGAGAGGGAAGGCGAATTAAAAACCTGACCTGTTGACCCGGAGCCCCCGGTGTGCCGTCGCTCACTTGCTCGCTTCCCTCTCCCCCAGGCTCTCGGGACGCGCGGTTGAAACCGTTGGGAAGGGGTAGGCAGTTTATCTTGCGCTCACCTTCTTGAGAGAGAGACAGAGAGAGAGAGGGAAGGAGAATTAAAATCCCGACTTGGTGACCCCCTCTCTCTCTCTCCTTCCCCCCCTCTCTCTCTCTCCTTCCCCCTCTCTCTCTCTCTCCTTCCCCCTCTCTCTCTCTCTCCTTCCCTCTCTCTCTCCCTCCCCTTCCCTCTCTCCTTCTCTCTCTCTCTCTCTCGCTCTCCTTCCCCCCCTCTCTCTCTCTCCTTCCCCCTCTCTCTCTCTCTCCTTCCCCCTCTCTCTCTCTCCCCTTTCCTTTGAAGATTGAAGCTCGTGTTCAAATTTTTCCAATTTCAGAGTCTTATCCCTCAGCATATGAAAGATTTGGCTGACCGTTAACTCTTCTGACATCAGACGTGTCCCAGTATCGTCATCATGTGTTTTTGACGTATAGGCTGCAGGGCTCTTTGTAACCTTGCACTGGGGCTCCTTTGTTGCTTTTAATTCGCCATCATCCGCAGCCTCCACCATTTGAATTTCAACAAATGAATCGTCCGGTGATGCTGCACCCAACTTCAGTAGGAGCTCGGAATTCATGGCAACCAAATCAGCCTTTTCTGCCTGCCACCTGCTAACAAGCGCCTTCAGTTGCTGAACATCTTGCTCCACCAGATTAGAGCACGCACCTGCAGAAACCGAATCAGCTTTGATTCGTTTGGCCTCCTTGCGCAGACGGTTTGTGTGTTCCTGCTCCATTTTCTCCATCAGCTGCTTCTGCTGTCTTCCCAGATTCTCCAACTCTGTGTCAAAGAACTTTTTCTTTGCATTCATCTCTTGCTCAAAACGGCGAATCATTTGTTCTAATTGCTGTTGTAGTTTGAGATTGAGTTGAGTTCGAGCCCGGTGTTCCTCAGAAATGTGCATGTCTGTAGACTGGACAGACTCAGAATTCTCTGTCAAACTATGTTGTTGTTGTTCAGTGGAATTCTGTTCTGATACTTTGTTCTCCTTCGTTTTTCCATCATTAGTCTGCAAGTCCATTTTAGACTTGTCTTTTGCACATGGGCTGGTCTTACCATCATCAGTTCCAGAGTCTGAGCTGATTGTCTTCACCGAGTTCTCACTCTCTGCTTTGTCACTGTCACTGCTGCCTATGCCCTCATCCAATATTCTGGACAATCGTGCAGGTTTGACATCTTTTCTTTTTCCGGAATCTCCCGTTATTGCTTTTAGGGAGTGCCAGTCCATATTTATTTTCCTGATCCACTCCCGTCCCAGAAGTGGTGGACCTCCCTCAGGTAGTACATATATGTCCATTCCTTGGTGTTCTTTGCCCTTGTGTACCACCTTGACTTTTATCCTTCCGATGGGGTATACTCTTTGCCCCGTGTATGTCTTTAATACTATCTCCGTATCCCGTAGGGGAATATGTGCGAATAACCTTTTGTAATCTTGCTTATTCATGACCGTCAACGCCGATCCGGTGTCCAATTCCATCTTCACTTGGACTCCTGCTATCTGAAGTGTGACCCAGATAGTTTGTCAGTCAGCTTCCTTACTCACATTGTGAATTCTCAGACTACCCAGTTCCTTGCTGTTGGAGTCTGAATCCGAATTCTGTTCATCCGAACTCTTCTCAGCCACCTTGTGTACCTTGCTGCACTTTTCCTGCGGTGACTTTTTGTTGCTGGTCTTCTTTCCTGACCAGCATACTTTAGCTATGTGACCAAGCTTGCCACATTTTCTACATTCCTGGTTTTTAAACCAGCATTGGTTCTGATCATGTGTTGTCTTCCCACAACGATAACATTTCGTTGTACCCAAAGCCATTTGATCTACGCTGAGTACCGCTGCCTTCAGCTGCATTTCCGCAGTGCCTCTCGCTGCGGCTTCATGCGATGCTGCAATAGAGACAGCCTTATCAAGTGTAAGATCATTCTCTTCAAGTAGCCGCTTTTGTGTTCCTTCTTTCGACAATCCGCACACAAATTTGTCTCTCAGTGCCTCTGTCAGTCCTTCCCCAAACTGACAGTATTTCGCTAGCTTACGCAGTTCAATTAAGTACTCCGTGTTGCTTTCCTCTTTCAGTTGCGTTCTCGCATAAAATTTAAATCGTTCCGCTAACATCAGCGGTGTGGGGTTCAAATGATCCTTCAGGACAGCAACAATATTAGCGAAAGTCTGATCCGCCGGTTTAGCTGGTGATAGAAGATGCTTCAATAGCCCGTATGTCTTCGCACCCATTGAGTTTAGTAAGGTTAATGCTTTATCTTCATTTGATATTTTATTTGCCTTACAATATATCTCTATGCGTTCTACATACGTGGCCCAATCTTCAACATCGGGATCGAAATCGTTGATGTTACCACGCTTAGGCATCCTCGCAATCTTCTTGAGAAACAACAAGAAATTTTCCTTTAACATTTTTTTTTTTCAAAATGGCGGTTTCCCGCGCTTGTCTTCTTCCCCGCCTACTAAAATGGTGGCTTCCCGCGTTTGCTCCCGCGCTTGTCTTCTTCCCCGCCTACTAAAATGGCGGCTTCCCGCGTTTGCCTTTCTCCCCCGCTGGCTGTAATGGCGATTGCCGTATTGCTGAGTTCGCCCTCCCCAGCGGTTTTCAAATCGTGCCTCCCAGCCCCTCTTGTAGTCCGGTCCTTTCCCCCCGGCTGCGGCTGAGTTCTCCGCGGTTTTTTTTTAATTACTTTTTTTTAAATTTTCTCCCGCGCCTTACGCTGACCCAGTTGCTGCGCCTCGCGGCCTCAGTAGCTGCCCGGCCTTTTTCACCGGTCGCGGTCAAGCTCTCTCTCGACGCTGTTGCGTCTTCCAGCCCGCTTACAGCCCGGTCTCTCACACCGGCTGCGTTTGTATTCACCGCGGCTTCCGTGCCTTACGCTGCCCCAGTCTCAGCGCCTCTGGCCCCGACTTCTGTCCGGCTCTTTTCCCCCCGGCCGTGGTCGAGTTCTCCGCCCTTATCTCCTCCGTTCTTCCCTCCCCTATTTCACAGCCAACGTGGCCGACTTGCTGCTCGTCGCTGATCGGCTTACCCACCACCGTGATAGAAGGGATGATCACTGCCTGTTGCTGATGGAAGGCTTCGTGTCAGAATTCTTCCTTTGCTCTGCAGACTCGAGTCTTCTCTCAGCAGAATGATGAGGGCGGATGCCTCTTCTCGACGCCCGTTAAACTGCCTTGGATGTATCTCTGCCGCAGGGTAAGATCGTACTCGTCGCCACTGTTAAGTCTGTGTGTGATATTGAGAATTACTACACAGACCACAAGAGTAAAATTCAACAGGTCTTTACTAGTCGAAGGTCAGGGCGGAACTGCCCAATAAATCATTACACAGCACTTATATACCGGTGTGGTCACCACCGGTATTACAGTATACAGCAGCCAAGATAAAGTAGTGCAACCCTTAAAATAGTTCTCTTAAAGGTGGAACGGTTACATACACTACACTTCTCTCTCTCTCTCTCTCTCTCCTTCCCCCTCCCTCTCCTTCCCCCTCTCTCTCCTTCCCCCCTCTCTCTCTCCTTCCCCCCTCTCTCTCTCTCTCCTTCCCCCTCTCTCTCTCCTTCCCCCTCTCTCGCTCTCCTTCCCCCTCTCTCTCTCTCCCCTTCCCTCTCTTTCTCTCTCTCTCTCTCTCCTTCCCCCTCCCTCTCCTTCCCCCTCTCTCTCTCTCTCTCCTTCCCCCCTCTCTCTCTCTCCTTCCCCCCTCTCTCCTCCCCCCTCACTCTCTCCTTCCCCCCTCTCTCTCTTTCCCTCCCTCTCTCTCTCTCCTTCCCTCTCTCTCATTCCCTCTCTCTCTCACCCCTTCCCTCTCTCTCTCACTCCTTCACCCTCTCTCTCTCACTCCTTCACCCTTTCTCTCTCTCTCCTTCCCTCTCTCTCTCTTTCCCTCTCTCTCTCTCTCTTTCCCTCTCTCTCTCTGTCTCTCTCTCCCTCCCTCTCTCTCCCTCTCCCCCTCTCCTCTCCCTCCGACTCACCTCGGTACCAGAATGGGGTCAGTCCGACACCGGGAGGCCGGGTGCCCATCGCTCAGAAGCGAGCCCGGGGTTACTCGTTTAACCAGGCGGGCCTTTGGATCCGGTTGGCCGGGCGGCAGTCGAAGGCCTTTCGCTCCGGACTCCCGTG
This sequence comes from Somniosus microcephalus, assembly GCF_052327205.1. Lineage (NCBI taxonomy): Eukaryota > Metazoa > Chordata > Chondrichthyes > Squaliformes > Somniosidae > Somniosus > Somniosus microcephalus. The sequence goes on along the minus strand of NC_140991.1, from coordinate 35,711,775 downwards.
TCCGAGAGCCTGGCGGGTGAAGAAGGGCGGCCGCCATTTTGTGAGGTCGGCGGGCAGTTCCCTCACCCTCTCTCTCTCCCTCCCCCTCTCTCTCACGCCCCCTCTCTCTCCCTGCCCCTGTCTCTCTCCCCACTCTCTCTCCCTGCCCCTCTTTCTCTCCCCCTCCCTTCCCGCTCTCTCTCCCCCTCCCTCCCTTCTCTCTCTCCCCCTCCCTCCCCGCTCTCTCTTCCTCCCCCTCCCTCCCCGCTCTCTCTCCCTTCCTCTCTCTCCCTCCCTCCCCTCTCCCTCTCTCTCCCTCTCCCCCTCTCCTCTCCCTCCGACTCACCATAGTACCAGAACGGAGTATATCCGACACCGGGAGGCCGGGTGCCCACCGCTCAGAAGCGAGCCCGGGGTTACTCATGTGTAACCAGGTGGGCCTTTGGACCCGGCTGGCCGGGCAGCAGTTGAAGGCCTTTCGCTCCGGACTCCCGTGTCCGATTTTGGTCGGGGACGGCTCGATGGAAACAGCTTATCTTGCTCTCGGACCGAACCGCGGGGAAGGGGTAGGCAGTTTATCTAGCGCTCACCTGCTCGCTTCCCTCTCACCCGGGCTCTAGGGACGCGTGATTGAAACCGCGGGGAAGGGGTTGGCAGTTTGTCTAGCTCTCGGGACGCCTGAAACGCCCCCCGTGACGCACCGCGCTTCCCCCATATGATTGGTCAACCATCACGTCACTCAACGCTAATGAGCGGTAGGATTGGTCAACCGCTACTTTGAACGTTTTTTGAACGTTTTTAAAAAGTAAATACGCCTATGACACTCCCCTGATTGGTCAAATACGCCTATGACACTCATTAGCTTTTGTACATTTTTGAACGTTTTTAAAAGTAAATACGCCTATGACACTCCCCTGATTGGTCAACCGCTAATTAGTGGATTTTGTATGTTTTTTGAACATTTATTTAAAAGTAAATACACCTAGTAGACTCCCCTAATCATAAGCTTTCTTTTGATATAACATATGTGTAGGTACGCTCTATAACTTTTGAGTGATGCCCGGACAGACAGACGGATCCTTTTATATATATGTAGATATCGTAAACAGGGCAGTAGCAGGTTGAAAATCGGTCTCTTTGTGGCGTGAAAAAAACGGTATAAGACGCCTGTGGGTTTTTTGAGCTGCTGAAATTAATTTTGCACCTTGCCCAGATCAATTGCCTTCTCTTAACAAAACTTCCCTTTTCATTTTGTTTGTGCTGCGATATCATTCATGCTGGCTGTAAAAGTCCAGTCTGAAGGGAAAATTCATCGCGCAATTTTACTGTTAATTGAGTCAGACTGGGCCGGGTTGGAACCACGACAGATATGTAAATCTACGGTTGGATTTTATTTTTATTGTAAGGGGGCTGAGGCTGTGGCACATGATTAAGAAGCTGCTGGCACAATCAAAATTCTCAGGGATCCCATGTTTTATAGCTACCCACTCCCAAATTTTCCTAGAGGGCCAATAATTCCAGAGAAAAACAGGTGATTTCATTAAAACTGGAATTTCACCCCACAAAGTTTACTGCATACCAACAGAAAACACTTGGAAAAACTCAGCACGGGGGTGGCGGGTGTGGCGCGTGCGCCCAGTCAGTTATGCCCTTGACTGTTGGTGAGTGGTTCGAATCGCTCCCACGCCCCTGGGTTCTAGACACCGGACTTAGGTACAGGCAGCAATACAGAAAACTCGAGTAGACAGGTGGTTTGGATGCAAGCAAAAACCAAGATTTTAGTGAACAGGAAAAATTAATACAGTCTTAAAAGAAGTTACCACTATAACATTACAGGAAAATGCACTTATACAGGGAATGGGGAACACGCGGCACATCGAGGGAAAACAACTACCTTAACAATCCCCTTATCCTTATCCCACCCCCTATACCTAACTAGATTAAGCTATGAGGGGTCAGAATCTATGCTCACCAATCAAAAAACGGGGATTGCTCAATTCAAAACAGCGGTGGGGTTCGGGGTTCGCTCTTGGTGCTCTCTGGAGCCTGCCGTCATCACGTGGTCTCCAGGTGCTGTAAGGGCGTTGTCCAGGTTCTAATATCCCAAAGTCAAAGTCTCTGTTTGGGTACTTTACCTTGCAGGGATGATTCTTCATCGACAGCTGCCAGTTTGAGTTAGTGTGCAGATATTCGAAGGTCGGCCGAGGCTGAAGGCCTGATGATTCGAAGCCTCCCCTCGTTTGGGCTTCTCTAGCCGGTCTGCCCCTCGGTGGTTTTCCCTTCTCCCCTCGTCGCGTCCCGCCTCTCCTAGCCTGAATCTGTCCGTGTCTGCCCGACCCGGTGCCAGGGCAGTTCCAGATGGAGTGGGAAAAGGGCACGGGCAGAGGCCAGGAGGTAAGCGCGGGACGGGGAAAGAGCGGCGGCCATGAGGGCGAGGGGCCCGAGGAGCAGCACCAGCACACCAACCAACGAACTCTACGGACCTCCTCCTCCGAACGAACTAGCTGCCCCTGCTCAATGTTACACGGGGCCTTCAATTATACCTTTGTCGAAAACCCTTATCTTCGCGCCAAATCAGGTTAGTTCTTTGTCTTAAACTTGGCGGGCTAGTTTAAAATAATGGTAGCAAGGCAGTTAACGATTTTTAGATGGCCGGTAATCGCATCTACCGGCCCGATAATTGACTTGTATTGTCCTGAAAGTTCCTTGATGGACTTGTCCAACCTCGATGGCCGTGTTAATCTGTTTCCGATAATGTATGCAGACTGTTTGATGGCCTTAACTATAGGCCTAAACTGCAATTAGATCCGTCTCCAATTCAGTCTAATGCATAATTCAGAGTCCTGTCTCGTCCCAAAACACAAAGTTTCTCTTCACAGAAATCCTGCAGCCTTAGTTTCGATTTCTCCCAAGCTGTCTGCGCTGCAGAATCCATTTTGGAATGCCACAGGCTTTCTGCCACGAGGCATGGACGCCATCTTGGGTACCCTTTTTAATTTTAAAATGTCCATGCAGGGTCCCTTTTATTGATAATAACCTTCGGGGAGGTGCAGAAATTTTGCAAATCTTACAGTCCACCCTGTGATACTAAAACTTGCTTGAAGTATCATACTTTAAAGTGAGCAAAATTTTTCTGACCCTCCATAGTCAACCTTCCCCCGTAATTATCTATCTAATATACCCACGACACATGCACTTCCCATTCAGCGAAAATGTAGTGTACATCAGCATACAGAGAGTAAAATTACAGACTTTACACACACATCCAAGCATGGAGGGGGTCTAACACCCCTGCACCACTTGGTACACATATCTCTATTAAACCGCGTCGCAACACAGACAATAAAAGAAAACCTTTAATTAAAAAACAAACACAAAGAAACAACAATTCTTTAATCGAAATACAGGGGAAAAGACTTAAACCAGCGTATCTTCCTCTATCTTTACATAATGTTCTTTCCAAAAGCTCTGGTTTCGGAATTCTGACCACCGACCTTTTCCCTTACACTGAATGCAAACTAAATACAGCACTATCCCTAACTGGCAAACCACAAGAATGTGGGAAGCCAGTCTGATCCACGAAGGGACCTCTATATTATTGAAAAGGTTCCACCAGGGTGGAGTCACAATATCCAATATCTTAGTCCCTTTCTCTACTGTTTTCTGCTCGAGAGTGTAAAAATGTTTCTGTGAAACTATAATGGCTTTTAGAATTTTGGTCAAATGTTCAGGGAGAGGAGGAATTTCATAGCCAAAGTGCGCTACGTACTTTTGCAAGTTCGTAAAATTCTCCTTCACAGTGAGGTGAACAGTGGAGGGTTCAGGAATGGGGACAATTCATTCCTGGGCCACTTGAACTTCTGCCTCAGGTTTAAAACAGAAACTGCTGTCACTGACCGGACACCAGCGTGGGACGTGCCGGTGGTGACACAATATGTCCCACCTCCTATATATGCTACCTGCGGGGGAACATGGCCTTGTGCCATGCCTCCATGGTACAATTTATAGGCTTCGCGTCAGCAGCTCTGAACCCACACTGCGGTCTTGAAAAGGCATTCAAGTGCTGGGGACACAGGATTATGTGTGCTCCCCGGCTCCGGCACCCTGAGAGGTCAGTACCTGTCATAGCATGCTCCCACTTCATGAAGTAAGGCAGGACCGCTGTGAACCGAATGTGTGCACCCCCTTGAATGACTCCAATGTTCTCAACCCTGTATACCGGTGCGGGTCGGGCTGTCCTACCCATGACCGGCATCCTAACTACTACTCCCATGATTGTGTGGTTGGACCGCCCACAATCCATGGGGACTGGATAGGCTTCGGAGGCTAGCCGGAGTTGGCAAGGGCTCAATGCATTCTCAAAAGGGTGGAGGGCTACGAGGTGCTTGTTGCTAATCCAGGAGGGGACCAAGCCTTGTTTTAAATCCTCCAGGTTACTGCGGCCCTTGCCCAGTAACCACGCCCCGTATAACACACACACCTCATTCTATGCAGCCTGGTCAGAAGCATTTCTGTCTTCCCTTATGAGAGCATTTACCGTCTTTGCGTGCTTTTCCAACTCGGCTATGATCTCCTTTAAATGGACCATCATGGCCTGGTCCTCATGCAACTCCGAGCCCACTATCTTGTTCTCATCCAGTAATATCCTTTTTAATTGCATTTTTAAACCGTTTATCTGGGTCTGCAGCTCTATGTCATCCAAGCTGGTGATGACAGAGGACCCAGTATTAAATGCAGTAAAAACATCATTCCATACACCCCTTCTTTGTCTCCCTGGGTTACCCAAAAATTCTCGGTGTGTGGTGTAGAGTTCGGTCTTGTCCATGTGGGCAAAATCGAACTCGTAAAATTTCTTGAACATGTCCTTTAATATGACCTGGTATAACTGCTCTGTTTCTTTGGGGCACCACTCCGGTAAATGTACCTCGGTGAGATTTAAAATCACGGAGGCTACAGCATAGTGTACCCCCTGGTACAGCACCTGATTGGTGGGGACTAATACCAACCCATTCCCTGGTCCCTTGGTGGCGGTGGGACAACCTTCTCTGGATAACCTCGCCACTTGCGCCGTGGGCGGGGGCTTACGGGGGCGGGTTACCAGCTCAGTGGCATTGACTGGGATCTGGGAGTATGGGACCGCACACACCTTCCGGCTGGCATCCCACCTTATCCCCTTCCCGGTGTCGTGCCACTGCTGGTGGAACATGATGGATATGCCTGCAGGGCAGACTATCTCTGACCCCCACATACAGATATAAATCCCTTGGTCCGGTTCCCACCACTTGTCAAATCAAATCAAATCAAATCAACTTTTATTGTCATTGTTAGTGCACAAGTGCAGTACAACGAAATGTAGGCTTGCGGCTCCCGAGAGTGTACATTTAGATTAAGACATTTAAACATTCAACATACATTTGGCTTGTAATACATTAACATAAGCATAACCATAATAAAGTGCATTGGCAGATGTGCAGGCTTTAGAGTTTATTTGTGGAGTTCAGTAGGATGACAGCCCTGGGAAAGAAGCTGTTCCTAAATCTGGTCGTACGGGTGCGAATGCATCTGTAGCATCTCCCAGATGGCAGGAGGGTGAACAGACTGTGGCTGGGGTGGGTAGGGTCTTTGATGATGGACCGTGACCTCCGTAAACAGCATTTCTGGTATATGTGCTCTATGGTCGGTAGCCGGGTGCCGGTAATGCGTTGGGCAGTTTTGACTACCCGCTGCAGGGCTTTCCGGTCATAGTAGCTACAGCTGCCATACCATACTGTGATACAGTTTGTCAGGATGCTCTCTATTGTGCAGCGGTAAAAGTTAGAGAGGATCAGGGGTGACAGGTTACATCCCTTCAGCCTCCTTAGGAAATATAGGCGCTGCTGGGCCTTCTTCACCAGAGAGGAGGTATTGAGGGACCAGGAGAGGTCTTCCGTGATGTGGACTCCGAGGACCCCAACATACACTTAGTCCTCCATGAGTCCCGGTAATTGTCCGATGGGTGTTGTTTCCCAACCGCTCCCACTTGACTTCGGGGTTCCTCATGTCCTTGCTCAACTTCCTGAGCCACTACCATCTATCCAGTGGAATGTGTCCTTTACACGTCAAACATATTCGCTTTCCAATGGTGACGCTGACCCTCGTGGTAACGACTCGCACCCGGGGGCACAGGAGGGAGGCTTCCCCGTACATGAATCCGGTTTGTCTGGAGTACTGAGACGAATTGGACCCCAACCACCCTGGCCACCTTCCCTCGTGGAAGTAGACAGTGGTCTCCTCCGCATCCCGTTCACCATTCCCGTCGATCGCCAGGGGCGCTGTGTCTCCCGAACACCCGTAGATGTTGGAGTCCTGGACGTCGCCCCTCCTCTCTGCACTCATCCCGATCAGGGCGAATAGGATCACGATCCATTCCATCCCGAAAATCTTTCTGCAAAAAGATGTAAAAACATGCAGCCAGGTCCCCAAGAGATTTTCTGGCTTGGTGAGGCATGGTCGGGTCCCGCGACCTCGACCCAAATATACACTCTTAACAGACTACTTACATAAACTACCCATCAACTTATTTAACCTAAGCTAAACACCCAGACTTAAGCTAAATAATTACACCTTACTCAAAACTTAAACTTAGACTAAACTATCTACACCCGCCGCCCGTCTCCGGGCGGCCAGGCTAATCCCTGGTCGGACTACGGCTCGCTGCTACCCCCGGCGTGACCGCACCATCCTTCACTGTTGGTCCCTCGCAGCCCGAGGCTGCTGGCTGAGGACCTCTGTCCTTGGACCTCTCCCTGGCTCGAGGGGTGGCCCTTGAGAACTGGAGGGCTGGTGACCATGGCTTTCTCGGCTGGGGCGTCCGCGGGGACTTTCTGGGGCCTTTGGCGGGTGGGGCTGTCTTGGCCGCTGGGACTTTTACCCGAGCTACTGCTCCCCGGGGCTTGACCCCTCCCGAACCTGGGCTGGGGGCAGGTAACTTTTCGCAGCCTGCTGCCGCGAGCTGAGAGTCTCCGCCCCCAGGTCCCATGGCTGGGTCCGGGGCAGGGTTTTCGACCTCAGGTCCCTCCCTCTCTACACCTGGGTTAGGGGCGGGGTGTTCGCCCTCAAGTCCCTCCCCCTCGTCTGGATCCCAGAAGAGTGGGGGCATGTCCCAATCAATGGGCCAGATGGTCCCTCCCTTCAAGCAAGCCACAGCGCCTGCTTGTGTGGTCTGTGAACTCGCTCATGCTGCAGGCTGAGGATCTTTATCCTCAGACCTTACCCCAACTGGCTGTTTTCCCCTTTTAGGCTGAAACAGCTTGCACTGGTTGATATAACCAGCAGCCTGTTTTAAAACCTGTGCTGAAGACTCGCCCGCTGCCCCGGACGGACCTTCTAGGGGCTGTCTTTTCTCCTTTCTCACTGGGACGGTCTTACCTCCGGCCCTTTCTCCGGCGCGCACGGTCAGTCCGAGGAATTTCACCTCCTGCTGGCCGATCTGCGCCTTCTTGGGATTCACTTTTAAACCCTTCTGTCCCAACAGCTCCAGTAGTTCGGCCAATAGTGGGCCATGCGCCTCTTTCGAATCAGTGAACAGGGGCAGGTCATCCACATATTGTACCAACTGTCCGGGCTGACTAAAGTCCTTCAAACTGTCTGCCATGCACTGATGGAAGATTCTGGGGCTATTATGGAAGCCCTGAGGCAAGCAGTTCCACGTGTACTGTTGCCCTTTAAACGTAAAGGCAAACTTGTACTGATCCTCCCTCCTTACAGGGATGGACCAAAACCCATTGGAAATATCCAGCACCATGAAAGTGGTCGCGGATGCTGGAATACTCTCTATCAGGTAGGCAACTGCTGCCACTGTAGGTGCACAGGCTGGGATGTTACTATTGAGCACCCGAAAGTCCACCGTGGCCCTCCAGGAATTGTCCGGTTTTCTAACCGGCCACAACGGAGAGTTTACATGGGTGGCTATCAGCCTCAGAACTCCCTGCTGTACTAACGAGGACATGGCTATTTCCATGTCCGGCTCTGCTTCCCTGGGGAAGTTGTACTGTTTCTGTGGTCAGGCCATGGGGTCCCCGTCTACTCTGACCTCAAACCCTGTGACCCTCCCGCAGTCGTGTTTGTGCGTTGCAAATGTGGCCAGGTGGGCCTGCACAAATGCCTGGAACTCTGGTGGGGTGTTGCTGACCATGAGCCCGAGGTTATAATCCTCTTTGGGCTTCATGATGCAGAGGGTCCCCTTCCCTTCCTTACCTGGGATAACTACAATCTCACCGTTCTTTACTGTTCCTGCCCCCCAAAGGCAGTGATTCCTCAAATCCACCAGGATCCCGTGACCTACGATAAAGTTGGCCCCCAGGACCCCTCTTCCACCCTCCACTTCCCAATTCATCAGGACACGCGTCCACTTGGAGTCCGCTCCAAGTCCTATCCGAATGGCGAGCGGGATGAAGACCGAGCCAGCCTGTTCCTTACCCGTGAACCCCGATAGACTGTATGGGACCTCGCTGGAGAGAGGTGAGGTGGTGGGGTTAGCTGAGTAGATCACGGTGCACGATGCCCCCGTGTCCAACAGATAGGTCCCTGCTACCTTTTCCACCTCCATCTCCAACATGGGTCTCCTCCACTCATCATTTCGGAGCGAACACAGATACACAGGCTGCGCCGGCTCTAGTCACAGCTCTGGGTTGGATGGGGCTGACGGGGTGAGAGCACCGGTGGCGGCTGCTACTTTTCCCTGGCCAGTCAGTAAGGACCTCATGGCGTCCAAAAGTGACTCGACCTCTGTGGAAGGGGTCCCTACCCCCGCCTTTTGGGCCGGGGCTGTGGGATGCTTTCCCTTGTTATCCTTTCAAGGGTTCTTACACTCCTTCCGCCAGTGACCATCCTTCCCACACCCGTAACAATTGGTCTTTGTGTTGGGGGGGTTACTCCCTTCCTGGTGCCACTCTTTCCTACCCGGTCCGGGTTTTACCTCATGCAGCTTACCCTTGGGTGGGTGTGCATCGGCTCCCCTACTGTTTTTATAGGCCAGAGTGAGCTGCCTAATTACCGTGATCTCTGTGGTCTGGGGATCTTTGGGGTCGAACCAGGCTTCTGCCTTGGCCCGGATCTGTGGCAAGCTGTTCGCCACTAGACAACGGAGCCAATGCGTCAGAGAATCCCCATTCAGGAATCCCCGGTCCCGTGTCCCCGGGCAGGCTTTCCGGTACACCGGCCACAACCGGTCCGCAAAAGCCTGCGGGGTCTCCCCTGAGAGCTGTACCGTCTTCTCCACGCGGGAGAAAGGACTTCCCTCATCCATCCCCATGGCCTCCAGAACCGCGTCTCTAAGCTCCTCGTACCCGCTCTGTCCCCTCTTACACTCTTCAGAGAGGGATTGGAGGAGATTACTCTCCAGGGAGAATAGCAGCATCTTGGCCTTCTCAGCGTCATCGCAGTCGTTGACGCTGGCAGTCTGCTCTATTTCCCTGAAGTGGATCGAGGGGTCTCCCTTGGCAGAAAGCTTCATGATATGGTTGACCATAACCCTAAGCTGTTGGGTGTTAAAGGGTAATACGAACTGGTTTTGGAGGGGTCCCCCATCTTCGCCATTGGCGGGTGGGCCGAACCTCCGATGCCGTGCTGGGCACATCGGTTCCGGTTCCGACTTTTCGGGCGGGGGTTGCTCTACCTCTGCCTCCACCTCTGGCTCCACTCTGGGTTCCACCCCCCCTTGCTGCCAAACCTCGCTGAAACTTGGCGCTATGGGTGGTGCTCGTGAGGTCTTCTCTCTCTCAACCGGGTCGTCCCTAGACACTACCGGTGACATTGGAACTGTTCTCCCCTCGTTCCCCATAAAATCTGCCTGACCTGCCCTTGGGCTTATGAGGAATACCATGCCTTTTGCCTTCCGGAGGGCCCGACTCAGATGTTCTATCCTCTATTTACAGGGGCCATGGCCTGCCTCCTCAAACCCCTGTTCATTCGCTAGCTTGTAAGCGGCTTTAACCTCCTGCACTTTCTCTTCCTGTTCCCTCACCTGCCTTGCCATGCGGGCGTTTTTCTCACGCAACCTTGAACCATTTCCCTTGGCCTCGGTGACTTGGCACCGTAGGTATTCCAACTGGGCCTTGTGTTCTCTCACTAGATGCACTCTTTCTTGGTTCAAAGCCTGCAATGCTACTAACAACTTTTCCCCTGCTCGAGCCTTATCCTGGATCTCCAGGGCTGACTCCCTTAACTCGATTGCCTGTGCGGCAACGAGCCCGTCCAGAAGCTGGACCTGCTTTTTAAAGCACATCAGCCAAACTGCCTTCTCTAAGGACTTCTTGTATTCCTTTCCCTCTGTCCACTTGGCTGCTGCATCTACCAGACGCCCAGCCTTTAACAGAGTGGTGATCCACTTCTTAGTGATATTCACCTTGCTAAACACATAATCAGAAATCCTTTCCTCCATAACGGTTCGCTCATCTGAACCATTGTCTATTGTATCGCAACCCTGATGCCGGTGTCCTGCCGCGGTCACCAGTTCTGTAAGGGGGGTGGCCTATGGTGGTGGCGCGTGCGCCCAGTCAGTTATGCCCCTGACTGTTTGTGAGCAGTTCGAATCGCTCCCACGCCCCTGGGTTCTAGACACCGGACTTAGGTACAGGCAGCGATACAGAAAACTCGAGTAGACAGGTGGTTTGGATGCAAGCAAAAACCAAGATTTTATTGAACAGGAGAAATTAATACAGTCTTAAAGAAGTTACCACTATAACATTACAGGCAAATGCACTTATACAGGGAATGGGGAACGCACGGCACATCGAGGGAAAACAACTATCTTAACAATCCCCTTATCCTTATCCCACCCCCTATACCTAACTAGATTAAGCTATGAGGGGTCAGAATCTATGCTCACCAATCAAAAAATGGGGTTTGCTCAATTGAAAACAGCGGTGGGGTTCGGGGTTCGCTCTTGGTGCTCTCTGGAGCCTGCCGTCATCACGTGGTCTCCGGGTGCTGCAAGGGTGTTGTCCAGGTTCAAGTACCCCAAAGTCAAAGTCTCTGTTTGGGTACTTTACCTTGCAGGGATGATTCTTCATCGACAGCTGCCAGATTGAGTTAGTGTGCAGATATTCGAAGGTCGGCCGAGGCTGAAGGCCCGATGATTCGAAGCCTCCCCTCGTTTGGGCTTCTCCAGTCGGTCTGCCCCTCGGTGGTTTTCCCTTCTCCCCTCGTCGCGTCCCGCCTCCCCTAGCCTGAATCTGTCCGTGTCTGCCTGACCCGGTGCCGGGGCAGTTCCAGATGGCGTGGGAAAAGGGCGCGGGCAGAGGCCAGGAGGTAAGCGCGGGACGGGGAAAGAGCGGCGGCCACGAGGGCGAGGGTGTGGTGATTATTCCTTGATTAGTAAAAGTATTATGATTCGTTGTTTGTTAACTGCCTTGGGATATGTGTTGTAATCTCATTGGTAGTTGATGATCACATGATGTGTTGTGGCTACCTTAAATTCAGTCCTTTTCTAGCTTTAGTTGGGACTGGATGTAGAAAGATATGCTGCTAATTTTAAAGTTAATAAAGCCTAACTTTGGAAGGCAAATCGATTCTTTATTTCAATTTATTAACTTTGTGTTAGAATGGAGCGATATCTTCAACCAGAACGATTCAAGGCTGTCCCCAATTCTGCTGGAATGGATGATAAATGGAAACATTGGTATTGTACATTTAAAAACTTTTTGGGCGTGTTGGATCAAGAGGCTCTAAATAAGCTGAATATGCTGATCAACTACATTGACCCGGATGTATATAAATATATTTTGCACTGTAAAACTTATGAAGAGGCTATTTCTACATTGGAAAAGATTTTTGTTAAACCAAAGAATGAGGTATTTGCACGTCATCTTTTATCTGCCCGTAGGCAGCAGGTGGGAGAATCTTTGGATACTTATTTACAAGCACTTCGGTGCCTTAGTGTTGACTGTAATTATAAGGCTGTGACGGCTGAAGAACATAAGGACGAATCGGTACGGGATGCTTTTATTAATGGATTACTGTCTAGATCAATTCGTCAGCGGTTGTTAGAAAATAAGACTCTGGATCTTAAAAGTGCTTTTGAGCAAGCTTCTACATTGGATGTGGCTCAGAGAAGTTCGGATTCTTATGCTCTTTTTAATCGGCCTGCGACTATGGTTTCGGCAGTTTCGGATGAAAAGGAATTATGTGGACTTAATGGGAGTGGTTTACTAGATTTTGAAACAGTTTCTACTTCGGCGGCCGTTGCCTCTAGGATTCAGAAGTGTTATTTTTGTGGGAATATCCGGCACCCTCGTCTGAAGTGTCCTGCTCGGGAGGCTGTGTGTAGTAAATGCGGCAAGAGAGGTCATTATGCACGTGTGTGCAAATCATCAGGTTCAATTACCTTCCCTTCTTCTGGTGTGGGAGGGTCTTCCTCCACTACCTCTTCTGTGACTATTCAGCCTTTAGATAAGGCGTTTATTGCATCAATTTCTGCTGCATTTGCTCATGGCCTAAACAAAGCTATAGTTACGGCTCAAGTTAATGGGTTGGAAGTGAAGGCCCTTATAGATACGGGCAGTACTGAGAGTTTTATAAGTCTTCAGTTTGCGAAGGAGAAGCATTTGAAAATTTCGCCTGTTACGTATCAGGTGTGTATGGCTCAGACGACCCTTATTTCACAAATAGCTGGTTGTTGCTTTGTGAAAATGGTTCTTCTGGGTAATACGTATACTGATATACGCCTATCTGTTTTGCCTAATCTCTGTGCGGATATTTTGATTGGACATGATGTGCTTCAGTTACACGAGTCTCTTAGTCTTTCATTTGGAGGGACTAAGCCACCTTTATCTATTTGTGGATTAACATCTTTATCTATTCCTCCATTATCAATAAAGTATCTCAGTATAAAGTTTTTAGCACTATTGATCTAAAGAGTGCTTATCATCAGATTCCTATTGTTAAGAAGGATCAACCATATACGGCCTTTGAGGCTGGTGGAAAGCTGTATCAGTTTTGCCGAATACCATTTGGTGTTACTAATGGTGTTGCTTGCTTTCAACGGGCAATGGATGCTTTTATAAGTGATAACTCCCTCTCTGACACCTTTTCATACTTAGATGACATCACAGTGTGTGGCAAATCAAGGGTGGAGCATGATTCTAATTTAAAAAGATTCCTTCAAGCTGCGGAAAAAGTTGGTTTAACTTTTAACAAAGAGAAATGTGTCTTTTTGACTACTGAGGTAAATCTATTGGGGTATATTATTTCGGGAAATAAGATTAAACCAGATCCAGAACGTCTGCGACCATTGATCGATTTACCTTGTCCTACTAATTCTAAGGCTTTGCAATGAGTTGTTGGACTGTTTTCTTATTATTCTAATTGGATTGCAAATTTTTCACGGAAGATCCGGCCTCTTATTCGGGTTATGACATATCCTCTATCATGGGAGGCCAGGACATGTTTTGAGAATTTTAAAAAGGATATTTTAGGAGCAGTTGTGCATTCCATTGATGAGCAGGTTCCCTTTGTGATTGAGACGGATGCTTCGGATTTTGCAATTGGGGCTACTTTGAACCAAAATGGAAGACCTGTGGCCTTTTTCTCACGTACTTTGAATAATAGTGAAAAAAGACATTCCTCAATTGAAAAAGAGGCATATGCAATAGTAGAAGCATTGCGTAAATGGAGACATTATTTATCGGGGCGACATTTCACGTTGGTAACTGACCAAAAATCTGTGTCCTTTATGTTTGATGTTAAACATTTTGGAAAGATTAAAAATGATAGAATAATGAGATGGAGGATTGAGTTGGCATGTTACCATTTTGACATAGTTTATCGTCCGGGGAAGGATAATGTTGCTGCTGATGCACTGTCGAGGGCTTATTGTTCGGTGATTCACGGAGATACGCTTATTAATCTTCACAATGCTTTATGTCATCCTGGGATTAAGAGGATGATACACTTTGTACGCAGTAAGAACTTGCCTTTTTCAGTTGAAGACGTCAAGCGGATGACTTCATCATGTTCTATCTGCGCTCGGTGTAAACCGAATTTCTTTAAGCCTCAACGAGCTCATCTTATAAAGGCTACTTCTCCTTTTGAACGTTTGAGTGTTGATTTTAAGGGACCTCTTCCTTCAACTACTCAAAACCGATATATATTTACTGTTGTGGATGAGTTTTCAAGGTTCCCTTTTGCTTTTCCTTGTGCAGATGTATCAGCTGCTACAGTTATTAAATGTTTGACTCAACTTTTTGTCATCTTTGGGATGCCTGCGTATATCCATTCATATCAGGGAAGTTCTTTTATGTCTTCCCAGTTGAAGGAATACCTTCAGAGTCGGGGAATTTCTACTAGTAGAACTACCCCGTATAATCCCCAGGGTAATGGACAGTGCGAACGATACAATGGGGTGATCTGGAAGGCAGTTATGTTGGCGTTGACATCCTGGAATCTTAAGAATACACAATGGAAAATGGTGCTGCCTGATGCCCTGCATTCCATTAGATCATTGCTTTCAACGGCTACTAATGTGACCCCCCATGAAAGGCTCTTTAACTATCCGCGGAGATCTACTACGGGATATTCGGTACCTTCATGGCTTACTATGCAGGGACCTGTGTTGCTTCGACGCCATGTTAGATTGTCAAAATATGACCCCTTGGTGGAGGAGGTGGAGCTGTTGGAGGCAAATTCCCAATATGCTCATATTCGATTCCAAGATGGGAAAGAAAGTACTGTTTCAATTAAAGACTTGGCTCCTTGTGGGGGCCAGCCCTCTTCTGAGGATATTAATAATGGTCATGATTCGGATAAGGTGGATGCTGTTACAGACACTACGAATATTTCCAATCCGATTGCAGATAATCATACTTCTATTAGTCAGCCTTTGATAGATGTTTATGACCGTCCCAGTTCATCTTCTGATGGGATTTCTAATCCGGAAACCGTTGAGAATCGGGATATGGATAGCTGTCCTGTTGAAGATACTTCTGTGCCTTCTGGCGTGGGAGGGCAAGGAATTTCACCAAGGTTAAGAAGGTCGACATGAACAAGATATCCGGTCGACCGATTGAAAATGGACTTTTAAATTGATAATGTTTTAAAAATTGTTGAAATATTATAGTATATTGTTTTAGTTGAGAGATACTTAATACTTATGCGTAATGTTATTATTTGTTGTTGTTCATTTAGTATTCTGTTATGTAAATAGTTTTATTCTCGTGCATAGTTTAGTTGTAAATAATTAATTGTGAATTGTAAAAGTTATTAGGTTGGAGTATATTTTAAAAGGAGGGGTGAATGTGGTGATTATTCCTTGATTAGTAAAAGTATTATGATTCGTTGTTTGTTAACTGCCTTGGGATATGTGTTGTAATCTCATTGGTAGTTGATGATCACATGATGTGTTGTGGCTACCTTAAATTCAGTCCTTTTCTAGCTTTAGTTGGGACTGGATGTAGAAAGATATGCTGCTCATTTTAAAGTTAATAAAGCCTAACTTTGGAAGGCAAATCGATTCTTTATTTCAGAGGGGCCCAAGGAGCAGCACCAGCACACCAACCAACGAACTCTACGGACCTCCGAACGAATGAACGAACTAGCTGCCCTCACTCAATGCTACACGGGGCCTTCAATTATACCTTTGTCGAAAACCCTTATGTTCGCGCCAAATCAGGTTAGTTCTTTGTCTTAAACTTGGCAGGCTAGTTTAAAATAATGGTAGCAATTCAGTTAACGGTTTTTAGATGGCCGGTAATCGCATCTACCGGCCCGATAATTGACTTGTATTGTCCTGAAAGTTCCTTGATGGGCTTGTTCAACCTCGATGGCTGCGTTAATCTGTTTCTGATAATGTATGCAGACTGTTTGATGGCCTTTACTATAGGCCTAAACTGCAATTAGATCCATCTCCAATTCAGTCTAATGCATAATTCAGAGTCCTGTCTCGTCCCAAAACACAAAGGGCTAGATTTTCAGTTGCTTGCGCCAGCAGTTAGCGCCTTAAGAGAAGTGATTTTCGGGCGCTATTCGTGTAGCGCCCGGGCGCAGCGCAGTTTGCGCCCCGCCCCAAATTAAGTTGTCCGTTAGCGCCGGTGCAAAGTTTATCGGCCGCCCGGATGCGCGCGCAGAAAATGACGTCACATCCTCGTGCAACGCCCTTTGGCCGCCCCGAATCCAAACTTCAGTCGGACCGCCCCATTCTGCGGCTGGCGTCCAGAGCGTTTGTAAAATGGAACGCAACACACCCTGGGGAGCGCAAATTAAAGGGCACTCCTCCTGCACTATAAACGGCAGTCTGCATGTGTTGTGTGGAAGGATCCAGTGTGTTGTTGTGAACGGTGTATTTATGTTTCCGGCCACCACCACCACCTCCTCCTCCTCCTCCTCCTCCTCCTCCTCCTCCTCCTCCGAAAAAAACACATGCACCCTTCCCCTTTAAGAGCTCACTGGCACCAGAGTGTCTGCCGTGCGCTGCGCCCGAGCTCGGGCGCTGCGCTCTGCACCGCCGGCTTAGCGCCTAAAGATAGTAGTGGAACGCCTCTTTTAGCGCTCCACCAACCTCTTAGGGCGAAGCCACTGAATTTCCGGCAACGGGGCGCTACTTTGGGGCGGGCGCTAAGGTTAGCGCCCCAAAACTGTCTATACTGAAAATCTAGCCCAATGTTTCTCTTCACAGAAAACCTGCAGCCTTAGTTTTGATTTCTCCCAAGCTCTCTGCGCTGCAGAATCCATTTTGGAATCCCACAGGCTTTCTGCCACGAGGCACGGACGCCATCTTGGGTACCCTTTTTAATTTTAAAATGTCCATGCAGGGTCCCTTTTATTGATAATAACCTTCGGGGAGATGCAGAAATTTTGCAAATCTTACACAGCATCCGTGGAGAGAGAAACAGAGTTTACTACATGATAGCCCAACCAGGACAGTGTGCTGGGTGGGGGTGGGGGGGCGGTCTCAGTGTTTTTAAACATTAAGATGCATAATCTTAGCAAGGCCTTGAAAGGATATCTTCCAATATATTGGAAAATGAATATGAATATGAAAATGAAAATGAATATAACAGCATGGGTGCTCCGGTTTCCTCCCACAGTCCAAAGATGTGTGAGTTAGGTTGATTGGCTATGATAAATTGACCCTTAGTGTTAGGGGGATTAAATACGTGGGGTTACGGGGATTGGGTGGGATATGTGTCGGTGCAGGCTCGATGGGCCGAAATGGCCTCTATCTGCACTGTGGGGTTTCTGTGTGTGATTCTGTGTGACTGTCGCTCTTTTTATACGCAAAGATTGGACGATGTTAACAACCCATGTCACCCATGGGAGAGGAGCGTCTTGATTGAGAACACGCGACTGTATTAGTGTTTGGGCAAACAATAACAATCAAAGCCCCTTAGCACATCACATGCAAAATTGAGAATATAAAAAGTATATTTTACATAATATTGAATCAACTACTTTAAGGAATAACCCAGGTAGACGTACTGTAAAAAAATCCATCCTATTGACTTTTAAGTAACTTGGACCAAACAGGACATCTAGTTGGATTCAGGCCATCATAACTGTGAACATCTGAATGCATCCAATGCTTTCCTGGCCATCCTCCCATCTTCCACCCTCTATAAACTCAAACTCATCCAGAAACTCTGCTGCCCATGTCCTAACTCGCACTGAGTCCCGTTCACCCATCACCCCTGTGCTCGCTGATCTCCCGTGTCCTAACTCGCACCGAGTCCCATTCACCCATCACCCCTGTGCTCGCTGACCTCCCGTGTCCTAACTCGCACCGAGTCCCGTTCACCCATCACCCCTGTGCTCGCTGACCTCCCGTGTCCTAACTCGCACCGAGTCCCATTCACCCATCACCCCTGTGCTCGCTGACCTGCATTGGCTCCCGGTCTGGCAATGCCTTGATTATAAAATTTTCACCCTTGCTTTCAAATTCCTCCATGGCCTCACCCCTCCATATCTCTGTAACATCCTCCAACCCTACAACCCACCAAGATACCTGTGCTCCTCCAATTCTGGCCTCTTGCATAGCCCCGATTTTCATCGCTCCACATTGGCTGCCGTGCCTTAAGCTGCCTAGGCCCGAAGCTCTAGAATTCCCTCCCTATACCTCTCCGCCTCTGAAAATTGTTCCTCATTTAAGACACTCTTTAAAACCAAGCTTTTGGTCACCTGTCCTAATATCTCTTTATGTGGCTCGGTGTCAAATTTTATTTGCTAATGCTCCAGTGACACGCCTTGGGGCGTTTTACTACGTTAAAGGCGCTATATAAATACAAGTTGTTGAGGTTGTATATGTCATTTATATCTGTTAACTAGATCTTATTTTATTTATTTTACTTCATTTTTTCCTCTCCAATTTTCTCTCTTCCTCTTCAGAAGGGACTCACTCACACGGTGGTACAATTCCACGGGGTCGATTTTCATTGCCTTCACCTGAGGTTAAAGGGGCTGAAATGGCCTCAAAATGGGGTCGGTAGCCTTACCGCCCCATTAAAACTGGCAATGCAGCCAGCATCATTTTGAAAAAGGCTTACCACCGGGTGTCCAAAGGGCCTGTCTGTTTCAGGTGATAGGCCATTTTAATATGGAAATTGGGGTCCTATGACATAAATAGAACTCCGAATGCCAATTTTGGTAGGAATGTTTGGAGCCTGCACCATTCAGTTCCTCGATGGATCCGAAGAGCACCGTCAAAGGTAAACAGTCCTGCTCCCCCAGGGCCCACAAAAGTAATCAGAGCCTTTCCCACCCTGGGATCCTCCCCTCTGTGATCGCGATCACTCCCCCACCCTGCAACTTACCTTTCTGGTGGCCCAAGGACAATGCCTTTTGGGACTGCTAGACACATGGCAGATATTAAATGTGTATAGATTATGTGTAATGGAATCATTGAGCAGTTTCCTTTTGTTTTCACAATAGTTTTTTTGCTGGCAGTGGATGAGAGGACACTCCATGTAAAAAGAAAAAAAGACTTGCATTTATATAGCGCCTTTCACAACCTCAGGATGTCCCAAAGTGCTTTACAACCAACGAAATACATTTTGAATCCTAGTCACTGTTGTAATGTAGGAAACGCGGCAGCCAATTAGCGCACAAGATCACACAAACAGCTATGTGCTGATGACCACATAATCTGTTTCAGTGATGTTGATTGAGGGATAAATATTGGCCAGGAGAACTCTTGTGTTCTTCTTCAAAATAGTACCATGGGATCTTTTACATCCCCCTGTGAAGTATGAAAATTGGAGAGAATATGACCCGGAGAAGCCTCCAGAATTATACAGATCTAGTTGGAACCAGTTGAATGTCAGTTGACAACATGTACAGAACTAGCTAACCGCAATTTGCTTGTATTGCAGAAGTAGAATAGAATGTTCAGTAAAAGGGGAACTCGTGAGTCTGTGAAACCGCAGCAGCAACGAAACAAGAAAGCCTGTGCAGTAATGCACACTATAGGGCTATAAAGTGCTAACGCCGGGAACCCTTGATATATATATGTATGTGCTAATCAGAACTCAAGAGAAGGCGAGCTTGCATAATGAATATGAGTTAGTAATGTTGCTAAGGTTAAAGGGAAATTATTGAGCAATGTAGAATTATAAGAGACGTCATTAGCCTACACTTCCAGATAAGGAAGAAATGTATTGTAATTTGATTGGATGAAATGTATTGTAATCTGATTGGATGAAATGTATTGTAATCTGATTGGATTCCCGGAGAGGGATGGCAGCCACGACTATGTACTAATATGTGTGTTTTATACTGCCTCGGCGGAGTAGGATTCAGACAGCGATCTGAAAGGTTCTCCCCAGGCCTGCGAGTAAAGACCATTTTGAACCATAACTCCGAGTCTGTCATCTTTTCCTGGGATGGTGTGAGCGTCGACCTTGTATATCACTTGGTCTGCAAATCACTTACAACACCCTGAGAGGACAGATGCAGCCTCAGTTTAATGTCTCATCTGAAAGACGGCACCTCCGACAGTTCAGCGCTCCCTGCGATCCACATAAAATGGCTTTGGGCTCTGTCATTTAAGAAATTTGTTCCAGTGCATTAATTACTCCAGAATGTCAACTAGTCAAATTTTGAATAGCTCCAATATTTTTGCCTTCAGCTTCTCCAATCTTTTCTCATAGTTCATCCCTCTTACACTTGGGATTAGTCTTTTCTGTACTCTGTACAGGTTAACTGAGGGTGTTGATTATCTTCAATCTGTGTCCTCTGCCCCTGGAAACAATTTCACCTTATTTACTCTATCAAAACCCTTAGGCCTAGAAATTCACTAGCCTTAGCGCCGCTTTTGAGGCGCTAGAGGGACTAGCGCCAGAGTTATGGCCAGTTGAAAAATTCCCTGGGGCCCTAAAGCGGCGTTGCACCGGTAGCGCTGCGCCGGCACCGATGACGTCATCGGTGTGCGCAGCGTCCCGGTTGCCATGCCGACGGGCCCCAGCGCCGAAATTCAGTTGCGGCCGCCTCGCCCATGGCAGCCGCAACTAAGACTCTGGCAACAGAGTCTTACACGACTTTGCGCCGGCGCATTAAAGGCCCCGCGGCGGCCGGCCGCTTTCCCGCCGGCCGCCTGCCCACAGCTCCCTCCCCGGACTTCTCCCCCCCCCGCCCCGGAACAGATGCAAGCCCGGCACTTGTCCGAGGTGCCGGGCTCATTTTTGAAGAGATTTGCGCGGGCCGCGGCCGGGTGCAGGCAGCTCCTCCTTAACGGAAGGAGGAGGCCTGCACTTCCCGAGCCTGCCGCACCGCAGCGGGCGCCGCAGCGCCGGAATAGCGCCGCAATGCGGCGCGTTGCGCCAGTTTTCAGGCGCTAAAACCCTTCAGTAGCGCCGGCAGCCGTTTGGGTGCGGCGCTACTGAATTTTTGGCGCGCGCAAAGGGACTTAGCGCCGGCGCTAGCTTCCGGCGCTAAAGCCCTGGCGCAGCGCAAACTCAATTTCTAGGCCTTATAATTTTGAACACCTGTCTTAAATCTCCCATTAACCTTCTCTGCTCCAAGGACAACAAGCCCAGCTTCTCCAGTCTCTCCACATAACTGAAGTCCCTCATCCTTGGTACCATTCTAGTAAATCTCCCTGAGGGGTGATTTGATAGAGGTGTACAAGATTATGACGGGTTTGCATAGGCTAGACGGGGAAAGGCTGTTCCCACTAGTTGATGGTACAAGGACTAGGGGACACAGATTTAAGGTTTTGGGCAAGAGATACAGGGGGGATGTGAGGAAAAACTTTTTTACACAGCGAGTGGTGAGGACCTGGAATTCGCTGCCGACGGAAGTGGTAACACTCAATGTTTTCAAGGGGAGACTGGATAGGCACTTGAGGGAAATAAACTTGCAGGGCTATGGGGATAGAGCAGGGGAATGGGACTGACTGGATTGCTCTACAGAGAGCCAGCACGGACTCAATGGGCCAAATGGCCTCCTTCTGTGCCGTTATGACGGAACCCACTCTAAGGCCTTGACATCCTTCCTAAAGTATAGTACCCAGAATTTTGTGCTCAAGTCTCTGGAGTGGGAATTGAACCTACAACCATTCTGACTCAGAGGCAAGAGTGTTATCACTTTTTTTTTTATTATACTTTATTGAACATTAAGAACATTTACAACATCGTGATCATTACATTGTATGATACAAATCAATTCCACCGCCCTGCACAGCCATTCCGCCACCACATTTTAACATCAAAACCTGAAGTTTAATTTGTCACCTGTAACATATATTAATCGATTGTACTTTAAAAATTGGTTGTAAAAAAATGTCCTTAAATTCCTTTCTGAATAAAACATCCACAGAGCCTTATAATGGTCTTTTAGCTTATATTTGAAATACTCTTTTAGATTGATTCTCCTCCCCTTAAAAACCAGAGCATTCCTTCTTTGCACAATCATGAATCTAGCCAAACTGAACATTAAATTAATTGCCACTCCGCTAGACTCTGGCAGACTCTCCTGCAATCCCCATCTCAAAATTGAGTCCCACAGGATTCCCATTCTCGCTGTTCGGTCCCCACCCAGCAAAAAAGCTTCACACAACTGTCGAACATAGTACTTAAAGTCATTTAACTGCGGACATAACACCAGTAAATGGGACAGAGTCTCATCCTGTGTCCCACACATTGGGCAAGTTGCAACCTCCACTCGTCCAATCTTGCACAAGACCGTCATGGTAAAAATTCGGTTATGAGCCAATTTGAAATCCAGTTCAATCCATTCTGGGCATTTAAAATTCGCCCACACTCCCTTCCAAATCCTGTTGAAGTCCAGCTGTGGGTATATACTCTGCCAAAACTCCTGACCAGCAGGTGTCTTGAATCTCCATTCTCTGATTACCTCATAGAAATCTCGAGTATTACAGTTGTCAAATTGGACTAACTCTCCCCCTTTCTCCAGTACAAAGCTTGGAAAAGCAGGACGCATTTTACTTCCTTTGGAGATTTCCGCATTTATTTCTTCCATCCAATCCTGTGGCATTGCCCTCACAATCTTCTCATACATGATTCCTATTGCTTTTCCTTCTACCTCCTGATCCTCCTCCCACACGTCCCTCACTATCGCTTCCAGCAACCAACCTGGAATCACCTCGTATAATACATCTTTCACCGATATAATCCCAGCTTTTATAAAAGCTTGATTAAATAAAACCTCTCCTTCGATGTTGACCCACCTGTTCAAAAATAAGGGCTGTTCTAAAAATTCCTCAGCCCCCTTGGGCATAAACTGCACACTTTTTAAAAATTGAGCCCAAGTCTCTACAACCCCCTTATAAAACCTAGGGAGAAGCTTAATCGATTTCAAAAACATATTACTGTATTCCATATACAATATCCCCTGCCCTCCTATCCCACTTCGTTTTAAAAAATGCTCAAAACAACTCTTCCAAAAACTTGAATTTGACTTCTGAAGAAATCTCTTCACCCATTTGATTCTAAAGGATTTTTTCTTCAAATCAATATCTGGGAAGTTGAGTCCTCCCTGATTTCTCCGTCCAATGATGGTATTGTAAGCCACCAAGGCTGGTTTCCCTTCCCATAAAAACCTCACACAAGCCTCTCGGATGGACTTTTCTGCCCACTCAGGAATATCCTCCACCGTCAATAAGTACCATAGCTTAGATAGCAGGAGAGCAGACACCACTGTCGCTCTTCCTTGCACTTTCAACCAATTTAATGGATCCACTTCTTCCCTGTCTTTCTTGCACCTCATATGCACCCCCAGAACTTCCAAAACCTCCACTACCTTAAAGGGACATTCCCCCAACCATTCCCCCCTACCCCTCCCTGCAACCAGGCATTGGGACTTACTATAATTCACTCTGGCACCTGAAGCTCTGCAATATTCCTCCACTACCTCCATAGCTTTCCTCACTGACTCCCCATTTCTCAATGTTAAGGTTGTGTCATCTGCATATTGGTGTATCACCGACACCAGGTACCACAATCCCAACGACACCTTGTTTCTTTTGCATCATGTAACCTAATGGTTCTGCTACCAATGTGTACAGCAGTGGGGACAGGGGACAACCCTGTCTCACTGATCTCTGTATCGGAAAATACTTAGATAAAAAACCATTACATTTAACACAGCTATATATGTTTGAATAAAAAATCCTTATCCACTGAATGAAATTTTCCTTGAAACCAAATGCTTCCAAAACCTTTAATAAAAACTCATGAGAGCCCCTATCAAAGGCTTTCTCTTGATCTATCTTTAATACATAAGCCTCCCTCCCACTCTCTTCCATGAGCTCTATCGCATCTCGGATTGAGACCACAGAGTCTGCGATGTCCCGGCCTATGACTCCATAGGACTGAGAGGGCCAAACTATCTCCGGTAACACCTCCATCAAACGATTTGCCATAACCCTCGCCATGATCTTATAATCCACATTTAATAATGTGATGGGCCTCCAATTCTTCAGATCCCGTCTATCCCCTTTATTTTTATAAGCTAAGCTTATGATACCTCTCCTTATAGATGGGGCCAGGCTTCCCTCAATTTTAATTTCCTTAAAAACTTCTAAGAGCAATGGGCATAAAATCTCAAAAAATTCCTTATAAAATTCTGCACTTAGCCTATCGGACCCTGGGCTTTTCCCCCCCTTCATTCCACTTATTGCTATTTTTATTCTTGCTAATCCTACTTCTTTATCACACATGCTTCTCTCATCCTCCTTTAAACCCTTTTCAATAAAAGCAGTAACCTTCTCCATCTCCAAATTGGAAATGTCTTCTTTTGTATATAGCTCTTGATAAAAGCTGCTAGCCACCTCCAAAATCTCCTCACTTTCATGAATGATCTTCTCCCCAACCTTCAACTCCTCAATTAACAATAATCTCTGTCACAGCTTCTCTTGCTCTAAAAAATATCTAGTGCATCTTTCGCCCTCCAATGCATCTCTAGCCTTTGCACGGAGAATGGCCCCCTTGCATTTTTCAGCTTGCAATAATTCCCACTCTTCCTTTAGCACCCGGAACTTAGTCTCAGCTCCCTTATCCCCTCCGTCAACTGCTTTACAGACATCCATAAACCTTTTGTTTATATTCTCTTCTCGATGCCGGTTAGCTGCCGCCCTCTTTTTCCCATAACGTACCGAAAAAACTTTTTCCTCATATTTGAAATTGTCCCACCAAACTCTTCTTTCTTTCAAGAACAAAAGTTCCTTCCAAGCATTCTTTATTATATTTATAATCCCTTCTTTATAAGCACTTTCCTTCAGGTATTGATTGTTTAAAATCCACACCCCTGAACCGATCTTAACTCTGCTGTTCCTAATTCTAAGAACCAAAGCCGAGTGATCACTAAAAAACACTTTTTTATAATAAATCTCCACCACCTCCGAACTTAACCCTTCCCGCATTAACACAAAATCTATTCGGCTCTGTTTTAAAACATCACCCACCCAACCTGCTCTGGAGAACTCCCTTTTTATGGGGTTCCGGTCCCTTGATAAGTCTCTCAAATTTAAATTTGCCATCATTTTTATAATCATCCCACTGGAGTTATCCTCTTTAACGGTCATCTGGGCTGAAATGTCCATCCAAGATAAAAAATACATTAAAGTCCCCCACTATACAAGGATTTTCCACCTCTGCCACTTCAGTGAATAACCCCCGAAAAAACTCGTGACGCTTGCAATGGTTGTTTGGTGCATAGATATTAAAAAGATCACAATTAAATCCCTCCAATTTTACCCTTAGCCGTAAAATTCTCCCCTCAGTGTCCTTGTCCACCAAGGCAACGTTCTCTTTTATGGACGGACTCACCAAAACAGCCACCCCTCTATGGTTATTGTTTGCACAACTTGCAAACACCTCTCCCTTCCAAACCTTCTGAACTCTTTCTAGAATATCCTCATCCCAAAAGGTTTCTTGCAGACACAACAAGTCCGTGCCTTTAAAACCCTGCAACAACTGCTGCAATTTCTTCTCACCCCTCAGTCCATTCACATTGATCGAGACCAATGTAATCATGGCTCCAAAGAAGGGAAGTATGCCCAATAATCTCCCCATCATTTAATCTCTGGCTCTTCCCTCCTCTCATGCTCCTTCTCAACTTTTCGGGCAGCTGTTGCTTTTTCCTGCAGCCTCCGGCTCTTTTACCCCTCCTGTTTGACCCCTCCCTGCTGTTTCAGCCTCTTCCTTGCCTTAAGTTTGGACCCAGGAGCTGCCCTTTCTCCCTCCTTCTGCCCCTCACTAACCTTTCCCTTTCTACATGATGCCACCCCATCCCCGACTTCCATGTCTCTGTCCCCCTCTAATTCCTCACACTCAAGCTCTTCTGTAACCCCCTGTGCCTGCTCCCCGTCAGATACATAATCCTGCTCCCCGTCAGATACTTCATCTCCCATAGAGAGTCTTCCTGCTATCGCAGTTTCTCCCACTGTGCCGCCCCCTTCGACCATGTCTCTACTTCTGACCCTTTCACCTTGTTCCCTCACTCCAAGGGACAATGGCGCACCTAAATTGTTCCCTTCTGACGTCTCTATCTCGCCGATCCCATTCTGCTGTCCCTTTAAGGCTCCTGCCTCTTGCACCCTCTCCCCGCCCTGCCCCCTCCCGCTCACCAAAATATCCGACTCCCCGCCTCTCCCCGGAGCACTCACTTCCACCACACACCCCGCTCCTGCCTCCTCTCCCCCGCAGACACCAGACTCCCCAGGGGGAGCCGAACTGCACTAAGGCTCGAGTCTGCACTCGACCCTTGCTGCCCGCTGCTGTCTTTGTTCCCCTCCATAGCACTCGCCGTGTTTTCTGCCATCTCCATCTCGATCTCCGCTCTGCCAACCTCTGCCTCTTCCTGTGCTCCTTTTTCCTTCATTTTACCGGCTGTGTCCTCCGACTGCACCACACCTCCGGCTGTTCCACAGTCCTCTCCTGCTCCTTCTCCCATCTCCTCATCACTCATTTCGCTCCCTTCTGCCACACACTCACAGCGGGCGGGGCCTTTACGACACACCCCACAGCTCTCCACCTTGCAGCTCCGCGCGATATGTCCCGACTCACCGCAATTGTAACAATACAAATCAGGACAATTTCTTACGAGATGGTCATGTCCCAGACAATAGTAACACACCTTTACTTGGTTATCGTGCAGCACACGAAAGTGCTGTACTCCTTCCAGTGTCTCAAACTTCGTAATGTAAGGCAAAGACCTCACCCCCTCTGGGAACTGCACCTTTACATACTGGGTTCTGTCTGTTACCCGTGTTCCCGGATAGTACCTCCTGTTTATTTCAAAACAGATTTTAATGTCCCACGACTCCAACTTTTTGCTCAGCACTTCGTCCTCGATGTACACAGGCAAGTTCAAAAATGAAACCATCACCTCCTCTGAATATAGCAGAGTCACCTCCAAAAATTTCTCCCCAACTTTCAGACTGTGCAGCAGTTTTTCCACCTTCTCACGGTCACTGACCTTCACCTCAAATCCCACATTTGGTTTTGGTCGGCAGGCAAAACAGCTTCCCTCACCACAGTCCTCATGAACCGCCTGGATTATATCCCAGGCTCGAATCTTCTTATCTTCACATTGCACCACCACCGTATTTTCTTTACCAAACCTCCTGAGGTCCCGGCCCAAATCTTTGGATCTTTTTTTTCCCCTTCCCACCACAGTTTCTTCCCGAATAAAATTCCTCTCGGGAATATTGTCCTCTGAGGGGCCCGGCACTCCGGACCCCTCAGCAGCCATCTGGCTGTTTTTTGTGGGCCAAAAAGGCCCTAAAACCTGAAAACAACACCCCAAAACCCTCCACCAACTTTTTACAAAACTTCCTCCAACACCCAGCTGCAATTAGGCAACCAGTCACACCTGGCTCACTCCTAGCCCCTCCCACCTAGAGAGTGCTGCCCACTGAGCCACAGCTGAACATTAATGTCCACACGGAACATTTTATCCTGGCGATAAAGTGATTGCCATTTTGAAATTGAGTGATAATCTACAGCAAATTAGCGCCTGGTCGCAAACTGGTTGTGAATCAACTACCCGTTATAGAAACCGCCCAATTATTATTTCCATTGATTTTGATGGAATAAAAATCGGGCGGACTCTAAAATGGGCACCTGATCTGCGATGCCAGTTTACACCCGGGTGACACATTGTAAATCTACCTCTGTGCATTTTATATATTTGCTGTTGACAGCTTGTTTACAGTAGAATCACAACGCTAACAGTCTGACAGACAGCAAAACTAAGTTAAGGCATACCACACTGACACACTGTGGCAACAAGAGCAGGGCAGAGGCTGGGTATTCTGCGGCGAGTGTCTCACCTCCTGACTCCCCAAAGCCTTTCCAACATCTACAAGGCACAAGTCTGGAGTGTGATGGAATACTCTCCACTTGCATGGATGAGTGCAACTCCAACAACACTCAAGAAGCTCGACATCATCCAAGACAAAGCAGTCCGCTTGATTGGCACCCCATCCACCACCTTAAACATTCACTCCCTCCACCACCGGCCTATCGTGGCTGCAGTGTGTACCATCTACAAGATGCACTGCAGCAATTCGCCAAAGCTTCTTCGGCAGCACCTCCCAAACCCGCGACATCTACCACCTCGAAGGACAAGGGCAGCAGGCACATGGGAACACCATCACCTCCAAGTTCCCCTCCAAGTCACACACCATCCTGACTTGGAAGTATATCGCCGTTCCTTCATCGTCGCTGGGTCAAACTTCTGGAACTCCCTCGCTAACAGCACTGTGGGAGTACCTTCACCTCACGGACTGCAGCGGTTCAAGAAGGCTCACCACCACCTTCCCAAGGGCAATTAGGGATGGGCAATAAATGCTGGCCTTGCCAGCGACGCCCACATCCCATAAACGAATAATTAAAAAAAAGCACAGACATGCCTGGCGTAAAATAAATTAGGACTTTGCAATTAAGAGATTCAAATATCACTTGTTTAAATTTCCTTGTTGTATCCTGTATGGAATTCTAATGATGAGTTTTGTTCCAAGAGCTGGTTATAAAACGTTGAAAGTAACCTTTGCCTGCTTGGGCCTCCAGTGTCAAACCCAATACATAGACTCCCACCACTGATAAAAAACCATTGCTCCTGGCAGTAATAACATTCAACTCTTAAGATTGCTCGCAAATTACTAACAAAGAAAACAGTGGCATAATTGCACTGTGCAGACGAAACATTTTATTTGTGTCTCGAATATATGGTGCAAGTTATGAAATACAAAAATCTTAAGGCTACAACCGTCCTGTCTACAGGAAGGGTAGCACCTGGTTACTGCTGATCCATTGAGGTAATTTTAACTGATAAACTTACTTCAGGCATAATTAGGTGCCAGCCTTGGCTCAGTTAGAAGCGCACTCAGCCATGAGTTCATAGTCCCACTCCAGAGACTTGCACATGAAATCCAGCCTAACACTCAGTGCGTCACCGCTGAAGGTATCTTTCGGCTGCGATGTTAAACCGAGGTCCCCTTTCTCAGGTGGACATACAGGTGCCCGAGGCACCATACAAAGAAGAGCGGGGGAGCTTTCCCTGGTGTCGTGGCCAATATTTATCCCTGAACCTAGATCATTAAAAATAACAGTTAATCTGGTCATTATCTCGTTGTAATTTGTGGGAGCTTGCTGTGTGTAAATTAGCTGCTGTATTTCCTACATTACAACGGTGACCGCACTACAAAAGTACATCTGTTACATTGTTATAGTATCACATCGTTAAATGGAACTACTTTGGTATGGAACTACTTTGGTATGGTGTAGTTATATTGCTATGTGGCACACTGTGCATGGGCAGTGCACAGTGCAGCGTCGGACATCTTGTGTCACTCCGCACGATGCGGCAGCACATAAAGCAGGCAAGAATACAGCTAGTAAAAGCAGTAACTAAAATGAGCTAAAAAGTGTCTATATTATTTATAGTATAAGAACACAAGGAGACACAACATGGTGGCAGCGATATAAGTGAGTACAAAATTGTGCTATACGAACTACGAATAAGACGTAGGGGAGAGTTCAAAAGCAGCGGGAGCAGAGCAAGAGCGCCAGAACCCGGGAGAGTTCAAAAGCAGCGGGAGCAGAGCGAGAGTGCCAAAACCCAGGAGAGTTCAAAAGCAGCGGGAGCAGAGCGAGAGCGCCAAAACCCAGGAGAGTTCAATCTCCAATCTCAGGGAAGGAGAGAGGTAAAAAGTATTCAAGGTGTAACGTCACCAGAAAGCGGGTAAGTGATTGGTTGGTAAGTATTTCTCCCTTTTTAAGCTTAAATCTCTTTGGTTTATAGTTTCTAAGGTGTGATATTCACCATCTAGAATCGAGGCAGAGTGTATTTAAGAATAATATTAATAAATTTAATTAATTACATAGAATGGGAGATCAGGCGATGTGTTGCTGCTGCAATATGTGGGAGCTGGTGGACACCATTGATGCTCACGGTGATCACATTTGCAGTAAGTGTTGGCTGCTCGAGGAATTCCGGCTCCGTGTTGAAGAGCTGGAGTCCGAGCTTCAAATACTGAGACACATCAGGGAGGGGGAGAGTTACCTGGACTCTGTGTATCAGGAGGTAGTCACACCAATTAGATTAATTAATTCAGATGTAGTCCGTGGCCAGGGTCAGGATGGTGTGACTAGAAGTGAGGCAGGTACGGGGATCCAGGAGGTAGTGTTGGAGGAGCCGCAGCCCTTGCACTTGTCCAACAGGTTCGAGGCTCTTACTCCCTGTGAGGATGGGAACAGGGACTGCGGGGAGGATGAGCAACCTGGCCACAGCACCGTGGAGCGGGGGGCCATTCAAGTGGGGGGAGTTAAAAGAAATGTTGTAGTGGTAGGGGATAGTATCGTTAGGGGGATAGATAGAGTTCTCTGCAGCCGAGAGCGAGAGTACCGAAGGCTGTGTTGCCTGCCCGGTGCCAGGGTTAAGGACATCTCCTCTGGACTGGAGAGAAACTTGGAGTGGGAGGGGGAGGATCCAGTTGTCTTGGTCCATGTTGGTACCAACGACATAGATAGGACAAGGAAGGAGGTTCTGCTGAGGGAGTTTGAGCAGCTAGGGGCCAAATTAAAAAGCAGAATCACAAGGGTAATAATCTCTGGATTATTACCTGAGCCACGAGCGAATTTGGCTAGGACAAATAAAATTAGAGAGTTAAATGTGTGGCTCAAAGACTGGTGTGGGAGAAATGGGTTTTGCTTCCTGGGACACTGGCACCAGTACTGGGGCAGGAGGGAGCTGTTCCGTTGGGACGCGCTTCACTTGGCCAGTGCTGGGACTAGAGTCCTGGCGGATCATATAACTAGGGCTGTAGAGAGGGCTTTAAACTAACTAGTGGGGGGGAGGATCCTAGAAAGCAAATAATGAAAATGACAACAGAGAAGGTCATAGACTTAGGTAGCAGTGGGGAAATTAAAAACCAGAGCATGTCAGGAAGGGGCAGAAGGTATGGAGTAAAAGGTAAAGTAATAAAAAGGGCAAAAGCAGGAACTAAGTGTCACAAAACATCTTTGAAAGTTCTCTATCTGAATGCACGTAGCATTCGTAACAAAATAGATGAGTTAATGGCACAAATAACTACATATGGGTATGATCTTGTGGCCATTACAGAAACATGGCTGCAGGGTGACAATGCCTGGGAATTAAACATACCAGGTTATTTAACGATCAGGAAGGACAGGCAGGAAGGAAGGGGAGGTGGGGTGGCTATGTTAATAAAGGAAGGAATCACTGTAATACAGAGAAATGATATTGGGTCAAAAGATCAGGACAATGAAACAGTTTGGGTGGAGGTAAGGAATAATAAGGGGAAAAAACACTAGTGGGAGTAGTCTATAGGCCTCCGAACTGTGGCAACTCTGTTGGACGGAGTATCAATCAGGAAATAGTTGAGGCTTGTAATAAGGGAACATCTATAATTATGGGGGATTTTAACTATCATATTAATTGGACAAATCAAATTGGGCAGGGCTGCCTTGAGGATGAGTTCATTGAGTGTATTAGGGATGGGTTTCTTGAGCAGTATGTAACTGAACCGACCAGGGGGCAGGCAACCTTAGATCTGGTCCTGTGTAACGAGACAGGATTAATTAAAAATGTCCTAGTAAAGGATCCCCTTGGAATGAGTGACCATAACATGGTTGAATTCCATATTCAATTAGAGGGTGAGAAGGTTGGATCTCAAACAAGCATGCTAAGCTTGAATAAAGGAGACTATGAAGGTATGAGAGCGGAATTGAGTAGAGTGGATTGGGAAAATAGATTAAAGGGTAAGACGATACATGATCAGTGGTGTACATTTAAGGAGTTATTTTACAACTTCCAAAAAAAATATATTCCACTGAGAAGAAAAGGGTGTAAAAGAAAAGACAGCCATCCGTGGCTAAGTAAAGAAATTAAGGATAGTATTCGACTAAAAACAAGGGCATATAAGGTAGCCAAATCTAGTGGGAGGATAGAGGATTGGGAAAACTTTAAAAGACAGCAAAAAATAACAAAAAGATTGATTAAGAAAAGGAAGATAGATTATGAAAGTAAATTAGCAAAAAATATAAAAACAGATAGTAAGAGTTTTTATAGTTATATAAAAAGAAAAAGGGTGGCTAAAGTAAATGTTGGTCCCTTAGAGGATGAGACCGGGAAATTAATGGTGGGAAATATGGAGATGGCAAAAACACTGAATGAATATTTTACATCAGTCTTTACAGTAGAAGACACTAAGAATATCCCAACACTGGACAAACAGGGGGCTAAAGGGGGGGGAGGAGCTAAACACGATCAAAATCACTAAGGAAGTGGTACTCGGTAAAATAATGGGACTCAAGGCGGATAAATCACCTGGACCTGATGGCTTACATCCTAGGGTCTTGAGGGAAGTGGCGGTAGGGATTGTTGATGCATTGGTAATAATTTTCCAAAACTCCCTGGACTCGGCAATGGTCCCGGCAGACTGGAAAACTGCTAATGTAACACCCTTATTTAAAAAGGGCAGTAGACAGAAGGCTGGAAACTATAGACCGGTTAGCCTAACATCTGTGGTAGGTAAAATTTTGGAGTCCATGAGACAGTAACAGGACATTTGGATAATCATAATTTAATAGGACAAAGTCAGCATGGTTTTATGAAGGGGAAGTCATGTTTGACAAATTTGCTGGAGTTCTTTGAGGAAGTAACGTATAGGGTGGATAAAGGGGAACCAGTGGACGTAGTGTATTTAGACTTCCAAAAGGCATCTGACAAGGTGCCACACAAAAGATTATTGCTTAAGATAAAAAATCACAGGATTGGGGGTAATATTCTGGCATGGATAGAGGATTGGCTATCTAACAGAAGGCAGAGAGTTGGGATAAATGGTTCATTCTCAGACTGGCAATCAGTAACTAGTGGTGTTCCGCAGGGGTCAGTGCTGGGTCCCCAACTCTTTACAATCTATATTAACGATTTGGAGGAGGGGACCGAGTGTAACATATCAAAGTTTGCAGATGATACTAAGATGGGGGGGAAAGTAGTGAGTGAGGAGGACATAAAAAACTGTGGTGTATGTGCCTTTAAGAGCCCCAGGTGTGCGTAATGCCCGTAATTGCCACTTGGGCTATATAAGCCTGTGCATTGTGTATATCCTTTAGAACCCCCCCCCAGACTTGCTTAGTAAATACCTATGAACCAACTCCTGTCTTCAGTGTCTTTATCTACACACGGACACTACAGTGGCGACGAAGTGGAAACGGACTTACCTGCAATTCAGCAGCACCTCAATGCCATCGATTCCTCCGGCGTCCAGAAGACTCAAGGAAATAAGAGAAACTGTGGTTTCACCAGCTGGCCAAGCTGGTGGCAGGTACTGCACTAATCCTTCCTGGGCGTCAGGCTGGGGCTCCAGCGGCAGGCTCTACAGCTGAGACAGGCAGCGAAATCGGAGGCAAGCAATAACGGACTGGGAGGGAGCACTCGGGAGACGGCCGGCACGGTAAGCAGGTCAGCGTTCAGACCTCCGTCGGGAACGAGTCTCCAACAGTGAATAAACGGAAACCACAGTAAAACAGCGTTGTTATCGGCAGCAGCGGCGGGAAGCGCCATACTTTTGCTAAAGAAAAAAAAAAGCGCGGAAAGCGCCATATCTTTTCTGAAATGCCTAAATCTGGTAATATTGATGCTTTTGATAGCGAAATAGAGGATTGGACCACATACGTGGAAAGAGTAGAGGTATATTGCACTGCAAATGGAATAGAAGATGAAAAAACAGCTTCAGTACTTCTGAACTTAATGGGCGCGAAGACATACGGGCTGTTACGAAACTTAATCACTCCAGCCAAACCAAAGGACAAGAATTTTAAAGAAATTGTTGATACCCTGCAGGAGCACTGTGGTAAACCACGTTCACTATCGTATCACTGTTAGTAGTTAGCACTGTTCACCACTGTTCGTTATAACTGTATCACTGACCACTATTGTATCACGGTACGAGGTCGCCTCTTGCCACACTGCTATACCTGGGATGACCACCGCCGACTCCGCCTTGGCTCCACCCACCAGGCCAGGTATAAAGGTGAGCGACTGACTGGTATTCCTCCTGCTTGGATCGGATCACCCACGAGAGTGGGCTCTGTTATTTAGTCAATAAAAACCTTTAGTCACCTTCGTAACTCTTCGCCTTTTATTGGAGGAATTGATAGGTATATCAATTTTATTGACTAAATTTAATGATGTCCGACAACGAGTCACAACCGGCGGAGGAGCCACCAGCGCAGCTCCCAGGAGCACAGCCACACCAGCCAGCTTGGCTGCGAGCCCTCAGACCGCCGTACCTGGACCTGAACCCACGAGCAGCAAACTCAGCCGCAGACTTTAAACACTGGCTGGTCTGCTTCGAATCATACCTGAGAGAATCCAGCGTCCCTCAGGCATCCAAACTAAGTGTCCTGCAGGCGCAACTGAGCCCGAGAGTATACACTCTCATCGAGGACATGACTACCTACGAGACCGCCATCAACCTGCTGAAACAGAAGTACCGGACCCCGGTAAACTACATGTACGCTAGGCACCTCCTAAGATCACGGCCGCAACAGCCAGGAGAATCAGTAGCCGAATTTTCACAGGCGCTATATGCACTCGCCAGGAACTGTGACTTTAAATCGGTGTCGGCAGCCGAAAATACTGAAGATAATATCCGCGACGCATTCCTGAAAGGCCTACGGTCCGAGTACTCACGGCAAAGACTGCTGGAAGCTAAAGACCTCAGCATGGAAAAAGCTGAAGCCCTCGCTATCTCCCTGGAAGTGGCCCACCAAGATCAGGAAGCATTCACCAGGTACTGCTCGCGACCCTGGGACTCGGGCCCGACCCCTACCACAGCACCCTTCCCAGCGCCGCCCCCGGGACCTACCTCTGCGTCGGCGTCCCGGACCCGACCGGCCCCGCCACCCCCGGCACCGGCCCCGACATCGGGCATCCGCGATCGGGCCGCCGGCTGTTTTTTTTGTGGCCAGGAGAAGCACCCGAGGTCGCGCTGCCCAGCCAAGAACTCCACATGCAGAACCTGCCTGAAGAAAGGCCACTTCTCCAAGGCCTGCAGGAGCGGATCCTCAGAGGCCAGCAGTGCCGCATGCGAACTATGGGGGCGGCCATCTTCGTTTAGGGCAACTGAGGCCAGCATCCCCACACATGAGTCATGGGGGTGGCCATCTTTGTTTAGGGCAACTGAGGCCAGCATCCCCACACATGAGTCATGGGGGCGGCCATCTTTGATTAAGGCAACCGACCCCAATAGTGCCTCATGTGAGCTACGGGGGCAGCCATCTTCTCCGTCATTTTGCCCTACCTCGTGGGAGACGCCATTTTACTCACCACGCCCGACCGCCTCGCCCGCAGATGACAACGACTCGCTCAGCTACACACTAGCTTCCGTCACCCTGGACCAAGCCCGCCCGCACCATCTGTCCAAGTCAATGATGGACATCAAAGTGAACGGCCACGCCACGACCTGCCTGTTCGACAGCGGAAGCACGGAGAGCTTCATCCACCCAGACACGGTGAGCCACTACTCCCTCTCTGTCCTACCAACGCGCAGCCGAATCTCGATGGCATCGAGGTCCCACGCCACGGACATCAGCGGCTACTGTGTCGTGACCCTGTCGGTTAAGGGCACGGAGTATAAAAACTTTAAACTCCTCGTCCTCCCCCATCTCTGCGCTGCCGTCCTACTAGGGCTGGACTTCCAATCCCACCTCCAAAGCGTAACCCTAGCATACGGTGGACCCCTCCCCCCACTCACAGTCAACAACCAGCAAACGTTAAACCGCCCACCGCGTAACACCTGCAGCCTCTCCACCCTCAAGGTCCCGCCACCCTCTCTGTTTGCTAACCTTACCCCTGACTGCAAACCCGTCGCTACCAAGAGCAGGCGGTATAGCGCCGGGGACAGAGCCTTCATTAGCTCTGAGGTGCGGCGCCTCCTGAAAGAGGGCATTATCGAGGGGAGCAGCAGCCCCTGGCGTGCCCAGGTCGTAGTCGTAAAGACCGGCGATAAAAACCGCCTGGTCATCGACTACAGCCAGACCATAAACAGATATACCCAGCTGGACGCATACCCCCTCCCCCGCATATCTGACATGGTCAATCAGATTGCACAGTATAAAGTATTCTCGACCATCGACCTGAAGTCGGCCTACCACCAACTCCTTATCCACCCTGAGGACCGCCAGTATACCGCCTTCGAGGCGAATGGGCGCCTATACCACTTCCTTAGGGTCCCCTTCGGTGTCACTAATGGGGTCTCGGTCTTCCAAAGGGAGATGGACCAGATGGTTGACCAGAACGAACTGCAGGCTACATTCCCCTACCTAGATAACGTCACTATCTGCGGCCGCGACCGGCAGGAACATGACGCGAATCTGGAGAAATTCCTCCGTACGGCCCAACGGCTGAACCTCACCTACAATAAGGAGAAATGCGTGTTTAACACCACACGCCTTGCCATCCTCGGCTGCGTAGTGGAGAACGGAATCATCGGCCCCGACCCAGAAAGAATGCGCCCCCTCATGGAGCTACCCCTCCCCCACTGCCCTAAAGCACTTAGGAGAACCCTGGGGCTTTTCGCCTACTATGCCCAATGGGTACCCAATTACGCGGACAAAGCCAGACCCCTCCTGAAAGCCACTTCCTTCCCCCTCACGGAGGAGGCGTGCGCGGCCTTCTCCCTCATTAAGGGAGACATAGCCAAGGCCACGATGCACGCAGTGGACGAGTCCATCCCCTTCCAGGTGGAGAGCGACGCATCCGACTTCGCCTTAGCCGCCACCCTAAACCAGGAGGGGAGGCCAGTGGCCTTCTTCTCAAGGACCCTACAGGGCCCCGAGATCCGACATTCGTCGGTCGAGAAAGAGGCCCAGGCGATCGTGGAGGCAGTACGGCGCTGGAGGCACTACCTGGCAGGCAAACGATTTACCCTCCTCACCGACCAGCGTTCGGTGGCTTTCATGTTTAATAACAAGCTGAAGGGCAAAATCAAGAATGACAAGATTTTGAGATGGAGAATCGAGCTCTCCACCTACGATTATGAGATCTTGTACCGGCCAGGCAAGCTGAACGAATCCCCTGATGCCCTTTCACGAATGACATGCGCCAGCGCGCATATCGATAGGCTTCAGACCCTCCACGACCAGCTCTGCCACCCCGGAGTCACCAGACTCTACCATTTCATTAAGGCCCGCAACCTGACCTACTCCATCGAGGAGGTCAGGACCATGACCAGGAACTGCCAGACCTGTGCGGAGTGCAAACCGCACTTCTATAGGCCGGACCGAGCAAGCCTGATCAAGGCCACCCGCCCCTTCGAGCGCCTGAGCATCGACTTTAAGGGGCCCCTCCCGTCCTCTGACTGTAATGTGTACTTCCTCAACATCGTTGATGAGTACTCCCGTTTCCCCTTTGCCTTCCCCTGCCCCGACATGACCAGTAGCACGGTCATCAAGTGCCTGAATGCCCTCTTCGCCTTGTTCGGGTTCCCGAACTATATACACAGCGACCGGGGCTCCTCCTTCATGAGCGAGGAACTCCGGCAATTCCTCCTAGAGAGAGGTATTGCAGCAAGCAGGACCACCAGCTACAACCCCAGAGGTAACGGTCAGGTGGAAAGAGAGAACGCGACGGTATGGAAGGCCGTCCTCTTAGCCTTAAAGTCTAAGGGCCTCCCAACCTCCCGCTGGCAAGAAGTCCTCCCGACAGCGCTGCACTCCATCCGGTCATTACTTTGCACGGCCACTAACACCACCCCCCATGAACGAATGTTCGTTTTCCCCAGGAAGTCGACTACGGGAACCACTCTACCAACCTGGCTGACCGCCCCGGGGCCGGTCTGGCTGCGGAAACACGTGAGGGCCCATAAAACGGACCCCCTGGTCGAGAGGGTGAACCTCCTGCACGCCAACCCCCAGTACGCCTACGTGGCGTACCCAGACGGGCGGGAGGACACTGTCTCCCTACGAGACCTCGCACCCTCAGCCGATCCGGAAACACCGCCACCACCCCCCCCAACCCCAGCCCAGGTAGACGGCATGCCGGAACCCCACGAGCCCTCGCCGACCACGCAAACACCAGCATCAACACCGGATAAGGCACCAGCACCGGATAAGGCAACACCACCGCTGCGGCGATCGGAGAGGCTTACGAAGCCTCCGGACAGACTGACCTACCAGAATTGGTAGTACACTTCACCCCGCCGGACTTAATTCTAAACAAGGGGTGAATGTGGTAAACCACGTTCACTATCGTATCACTGTTAGTAGTTAGCACTGTTCACCACTGTTCGTTATAACTGTATCACTGACCACTATTGTATCACGGTACGAGGTCGCCTCTTGCCACACTGCTATACCTGGGATGACCACCGCCGACTCCGCCTTGGCTCCACCCACCAGGCCAGGTATAAAGGTGAGCGACTGACTGGTATTCCTCCTGCTTGGATCGGATCACCCACGAGAGTGGGCTCTGTTATTTAGTCAATAAAAACCTTTAGTCACCTTCGTAACTCTTCGCCTTTTATTGGAGGAATTGATAGGTATATCAAGCACTTAAACCCAACACCGCTGCTGATAGCGGAACGATTCAAGTTCTTCAAGAGAAATCAACACAAGAATGAAAGTAACGCTGATTACCTAACCGAATTAAGAAAGCTATCAAAGTACTGCCAATTCGGGGCAGGACTATCGGATTTTCTTCGAGACAAATTCGTTTGCGGTCTCTTAAGTGAAGGAACACAAAAAAGACTGCTTTCTGAAAAAGATTTAACATTGGACAAAGCTTTCAGTATGGCTGTATCATACGAAGCAGCAGCAAAAGGAGCTGCAGAGATACAACAAAAGACACAGGACTTCGGCACCCATGAAATGACACAGGGGTTCGGAAGATGTTATCGCTGCGGCAGATCCACCCATAACCAGAGGGACTGCTGGTTCAAGGGCAAAGCATGCAGGCAATGCGGGAAGATTGGACACATTGCACGGGTATGCCAATCTGGACAAAATAAATCCACTGACAGAAAACAAAAAATCAATAAAGAAAAGTACAGGAAGGTACAAATGATGACGGACAGTAGCTCCGAAGACCAGAAGAGCGATAGCGACTCCGGAAACAAGAGACTAAGCTGTC
This sequence comes from Somniosus microcephalus, assembly GCF_052327205.1. Taxonomy (NCBI): domain Eukaryota; kingdom Metazoa; phylum Chordata; class Chondrichthyes; order Squaliformes; family Somniosidae; genus Somniosus; species Somniosus microcephalus. The sequence goes on along the minus strand of NC_140991.1, from coordinate 35,672,712 downwards.
TCAAATTACATAATGTACTTGCCAAAGAGGATTACCAAACCATTTGGGTTACCCTCACAATAGCAGGGTCCCCAGCTAAAATGAAGCTAGATACAGGATCAGCTCTAACCGTAATAAATTGACGAGACTACGAGAGGCTATTTTCACATATACCTCTAAAAGACACATCCATTATCTTAAAAATATATACGGGGCAGAAAGTATACCCCAAAGGAAAAATAAGGGTGCCTGTTGTATACAACGGCAAAGAAATACAAAAGTTGTATTTATACATTCTACAAGATGGTGGTCCACCGTTGTTGGGACGTGAATGGATCAGGAAGGTACGTTTAGACTGGCACTCCATTCAGGCACTGACGGTGACCAGTAAGGAAAAGAACAATGATGACATCATACCTGAACGATTAAAAGACATCTTGGCTAACGCCAAAGAAGTGTTTCAAGAGAAACTAGGAACCTTGAAAGGCATCACCGCCTCAATAAAAGTGGAAGATGCAGCAATTCCCAAATTTTTTAAGGCAAGACCGGTGCCATACGCAATACGTCCAGCAGTCGAGGCAGAGCTGGAGAATTTGGAAAAGGCAGGCGTATTATCCAAAATAGATTGGAGCGAATGGGCAACACCCATCATTCCAGTCATGAAAAAAGCATTGAAAAATAACACTGAGGAACAGAGAAAAATTCGCATCTGTGGTGACTTCAAGGTGACTGTAAACCCGGTCCTTCACACAGTACAGTATCCTCTTCCGAGGATAGAAGATATTTTCGCCTCACTATCCGGAGGGAAACGTTTCACCAAAATTGACTTGGCACAGGCATATCTACAGATGGAGGTTGAGGACGCCTCTAAAAAGTATCTCACAATAAACACACACAAAGGCCTGTACCAGTACAATCGACTGGTTTTTGGAGTAGCATCAGCTCCAGCTATCTGGCAAAGAGCTATGGAGCAAGTCCTGCAAGGGATTCCGGGGACTCAATGCTACCTAGACGACATCCTTATAACAGGAGAAAACGACAACGAGCACCTTGCCAATTTGGAGCAGGTGCTCACTAGGCTGAAAGAACGGGGCCTATGAGCAAATCGCCCCAAGTGCGAATTTTTCCAAAATCAGATATCATATTGTGGCCACATAATTAATAAGGAAGGGTTGCATAAGTCACCTGAAAAAATTGAAGCAGTTATAAAAGCCCCAGCACCTGAAAATGTTTCACAATTAAGGTCATTCCTGGGATTAATAAATTACAATCATAAATTTTTACCGAACTTATCAACTATTCTACACCCTCTTAATGATCTTCTACAGACAGGAGTGATTTGGAAATGGAACGAAGACTGTAAACGTGCCTTCCATAAATGTAAAGACTTAATCACATCCGAAGAAGTTTTGGCTCATTACAACCCATCACTACCAATCAGACTGGCGTGCGATGCATCCCCTTACGGCATAGGAGCAGTATTATCCCATAAATTCCCTGATGGCTCAGAACGGCCGATAGCTTTTGCGTCACGCTCATTAAACTCAGCTGAGCGTAACTATGCCCAAATAGACAGGGAAGCACTCAGTCTGGTATGGGGAGTGAAGAAATTCAACCATTACCTACACGGACAAAAATTTACCTTGTTGACTGACCATCAACCCCTCATCTCCATATTCAACCCTAAAAAAGGTGTTCCCATTATGACAGCACAAAGGCTACAGAGGTGGTCCCTTTTTCTAGGGGCACACCAATACAACATAGAATACAAAGGGTCAAAACAGCATGGGAATGCTGACAGTTTATCATGCCTACCGTTGCCCACGATAGAAGAGGCACCTACAGTAGACCCAGTAGAGATATTCCACTCTACCATAGTGGAATGTCTACCAGTGACAAATTCTGCCATTGAAAGGGAGACAAGAAATGACCCGACTCTCTCACGGGTCTACGATTTAACAGTGAAGGGATGGCCAGCACATGGCGAACCACTGTTGCCAGCATTCTCGCAAAGAAGAGAACAGCTGTCAGTGTGCCGAGGAACCTTGATGTGTGGATCCAGAGTGGTGATTCCACCCAAACTCCAGGATAAAGTGCTAAAGGAGCTTCACGAGGGGCATCTGGGTGGAGTGAAAATGAAGAACCTAGCTAGGGCGTTTGTATGGTGGCCAGGTATCGATGGAGACATCGAAGACATGACCAAGAGCTGCCTAGGATGCCAGAAGGTCCAAAACGCTCCGCCACAGGCCCCTCTACATCCATGGGAGTGGCCCTCATCTCCCTGGCAAAGGGTGCACATCGACTTTGCTGGTCCATTTATGGACTCAATGTTCTTAATCGCAGTTGATGCACACTCCAAGTGGCCGGAGGTAATAAAGATGTCCTCCACCACCACGGAAAAAACCATCACAGTATTAAGGACCATATTTGCCAGGAATGGGCTGCCGGAACAGATATGTTCTGATAATGGACCGCAATTTGTGTCCGAAGAATTCAGAAAGTTCTTAAAGAACAATGGGGTAAAGCACTACACGTCCGCCCCATACCATCCCGCCACCAATGGATTGGCTAAAAGGTTTGTCCAGACTTTCAAGAAGGCCATAAAGGCCATGAGTAATGAAGACATAAAACTTCAGCACAAGGTGGATAACTTTTTATTCACATACAGGAATGCAACACATATGGTTACCAACCAAACTCCCGCCATGATGTTCTTCAATAGAAACCTAAGATGCCGGCTGGATTTGGTCAAGCCCAACATCCGAAGGGACGTGGAGAACCGGCAGTTTCAAGGCATGAATGAAAGGCCAACTAGGGCCTTCCAGATAGGCCAACAGGTTTTGACCCGGGACTACCGTACCGAGAAATGGCAGCCTGGAACTATCTGCACACGACTAGGACCACTGATGTATACCGTGGACATCGGAGAAAGCATAATAAGGCACCATGCTGACCAAATCATAAAGTCATCCGAAAAGGGACAACCTACACCACCACTCTATACATCTAACGATGAAGTAGAGATACCCATATCTACCTCCGATCCGGTGATACTGGAACCCGATGAACCTGACAATGGCATTCAAGCTGAATCAGCCTTGCCAGAAGAACCTACTACACCACCAGAAACTACTACACCCCCGAGGCATTATCCGGACCGAGTCAGGAAGCCTCCTGAGAGACTAACTTATAATTAATTAATTACAGCAATGTATATTATTTTGCATATAACATGTAATTAATAATTACTTAAAATATGATGTACTGGTTAGCTAAAAGGGGAGGAATTGTGGTGTATGTGCCTTTAAGAGCCCCAGGTGTGCGTAATGCCGGTAATTGCCACTTGGGCTATATAAGCCTGTGTATTGTGTATATCCGTTAGAACCCCCCCCCAGACTTGCTTAGTAAATACCTATGAACCAACTCCTGTCTTCAGTGTCTTCATCTACACACGGACACTACAAAAACCTTCAAGGGGACATAGACAGGCTAAGTAAGTGGGCAGAGATTTGGCAGATGGAATCCAATACTGGAAAGTGTGAGGTTATGCACTTTGGCAGGAAAAATAGTAGAGCAAGTTATTATCTTAATGGCAAGAAACTGGAAAGTACTGAAGTACAAAGGGATCTGGGGGTCCTGGTGCACGAAACTCAAAAGGTTAGTATGCAGGTGCAGCAAGTGATTAAGAAGGCCAATGGAATGTTGGCTTTCATTGCTAGGGGGATAGAATATAAAAATAGGGAGGTATTGCTTCAGTTGTACAAGGTATTGGTGAGACCGCACCTGGAATACTGCGTACAGTTTTGGTGTCCATACTTAAGAAAGGACATACTTGCTCTCGAGTCAGTACAAAGAAGGTTCACTCGGTTAATCCTGGGGATGAGGGGATGGACATATGAGGAGAGGTTGAGTAGATTGGGACTCTACTCATTGGAGTTCAGAAGAATGAGAGGCGATCTTATTGAAACATATAAGATTGTGAAGGGGTTGGATCGGGTGGATGCAGGGAAGATGTTCCCGATGATGGGTGAAACTAGAACTAGGGGGCATAGTCTTAGAATAAGGGGCTGCTCTTTCAAAACTGAGATGAGGAGGAACTACTTCACTCAGAGGGTGGTAGGTCCATGGAATATGCTGCCCCAAAAAGCTGTAGAAGCTATATCATTACATAAATTTAAAACATAAATAGACAGTTTCCTAGAAGTAAAGGGAATTAAGGATTACGGGGAGCGGGCAGGAATTTGGACATGAGTCTAGGTTCGGATCGGTCATGGCCCTGTGGGTAGCGGAGCGGGCCCAGGGCCGTGTAGCCTGATCCTGCTCCTATTTCGTGTGTCTAATTGTGTTAGATTCAGGAGATAGTTCTGTGATAGTAGATTGGCGGTTAGGATCAGATCAGCCATGATCTTATTGAATGGCGGAGCAGGCTCGAGGGACCGATTGGCCTACTGCTGCTCCTATTTCTTATGTTCTTATGAAAGGTGATTTTATGAGCTGATTGTGAGTGCCAATGTCTGCGGTGATTTGAGAGTGAATCATACGGGAAACTAAAATGATGACTGTGCAAATGCAACCCCTCATGAACTGGGAAGCCGACGATATAGTAGAAGCATTCCGCAAGTTCAAAAAGAAATGTGAGCTTACATTCAAAAGCTTCCTGAAGGGCGCTACCAACGAGGAAAAGGTTAGTTACATTCTGTTGTGGACAGGAGAAAAAGTTCTAGATTTGTATAATAGCTGGAGTTTGACTGAAGAGGAAAAGGAAAACCCTGTGACAATTTTTGATAAATTCAGCAACCATCTAGAGCCTAAATCCAATCACCGTATACACAGATACAAATTCCAGAGTCTAAGACAGGAACCCGGTGAAACAACTGACAATTTCCTGACAAGGCTGAGAAATGAAGCCAGCAAGTGTAAATTTAAGGAAATGGAAGAAAGGCTTGTGGACCAGCTAATATGGGGGTCAGCGCATGTAGAGGTACAAAAAGCCCTGATAGGAAAAGAAAAGCTCGGAATAACAGAGGCTGTAGATACTGCGAGAGCTCATGAAGCCATGAAGCAGCAAATGAAAACGTTGATTTCTCAAACGGCTGGCATGCGGACGGCTTCTGAGATGGACAACAGAGTGGATGCAGTGAGAGAAAAGTACAACACACAAAGACATGCACATGACAATGGGGGAAACATGTGCAGAAATTGTGGAAGACCGCACGATTACACAGACAAGAGGAAATGTCCAGCATATGGAACAAGCCGCAATGCATGTGGCAAACTAAACCACTGGGAAAAGAGGTGTAGAATGAGGAAAGAAGGAACATACATCAAAAACAAAGGCGGACAGCAGAACCAGAGAAAGAAACACAATATCCATGCCATGGATGAGCAGGATGATGATGATGATCACGACAATGCGCTAAACATCGAAACCATAAAGATACAGCTTCACGAGATGTCCAGAGCAGAAAATACTCTGAGGAGAGAATTGCACACCATCATCCAAATCAAAAAAAAGGTCAAAGGTTGGCCCAAAACCATCAACTTAAAGTTGAAGCTGGACACAGGGGCTCAGAGCAACATTCTCCCATTGAGACTGTACCAGCAGATCTTTCCCGAAAACCTGAGAGAAGATGGCTACCCAAAAAATGGTTGTTTAAAGGCAAGTAATGTCACGCTGACAGCATACGGGGGGAGTGAGATTAAACAACTTGGAATAACCTTTATCAAAGGGACACATAAAAGAAAGAACATTAACTGCATGTTCTATGTCACCGACACTGAGGGGCTAGCGATCTTGGGATTAAATAGCTGCGAGAAGTTGAGATTGATCTCAGTGCATCACGAGCTGACGGAAATGCCACTGAAGATAGACAGCAACACCCCACTGGAGAACCACCCACAAATCAAGAGTAAAAAAGACTTGCTAGACATGTATCCAGAATGTCTCAATGTACAGTGGGATGTTTCGGAGACTTCCAATACCACGTCACCATCGATCCAGAGGTAAAGCCCGTTATCCATGCTCCACAAAAAGTACCCATCGAGCTGAAGACAAAGCTTGAAAGAGAGCTAAAGGAGATGGAAGAAAAGGGAGTGATCGTAAAGGTCACTGAACCCACAGACTGGGTAAACTCAATTGTGGTACGAGAAAAGCCAAACGGGTATCTCAGAATATGTTTGGACCCCAAAGATCTAAACCAGGCGATAAAGAGGGACAACTATCCCACCCCAACGCTAGAGGAGATTACGCCATCACTGGCAGGAGCCAAGGTTTTCTCAAAACTAGATGCCAGAAATGGACATTGGAACGTGAAGTTGGATGAGGAATCAACAACACTGACAACATTCAACACACCATTTGGGCGTTACAAATTCCTGCGGCTACCATTCGGGCTAAAGGTCAGTCAAGATATCTTTCAACAGAAAATAGACGAGACATACAGAGGCTGTGAAGGAGCTATAGGAATAGTTGATGATATTCAGATCTATGGAGCAGATGAAAGAGACCATGACATGCACCTACATGAGGCCATGGAGAGTACCAGGAAGGCTGGCGTCAAGTTAAATGCAGATAAGTGCATAGTTAAAGTCAAGGAATGCCAATTCTTTGGTATGATTTATACACCAGAGGGAGTCAAGCCAAATCCAGAGAAGATTGCGGCGATTGCTGAAATGAAACCACCCAAAGACAAGAAAGAGCTGAGCAGTTACCTCGGCTTGGTCCAATGCATGAGTTCTTTCATCCCACACATACATAAGAACATAAGAACATAAGAAATAGGAGCAGGAGTAGGCCAATCGGCCCCTCGAGCCTGCTCCGCCATTCAATAAGATCATGGCTGATCTGATCCTAACCGCCAATCTACTATCACAGAACCATCTCCTGAATCTAACAGAATTAGACACATGAACTAGGAGCAGGATCAGGCTACATGGCCCCTGGGCCCGCTCCGCTACCCACAGGGCCATGACCGATCCGAACCTAGACTCATGTCCAAATTCCTGCCCGCTCCCCGTAATCCTTAATTCCCTTTACTTCTAGGAAACTGTCTATTTCTGTTTTAAATTTATGTAATGATGTAGCTTCTACAGCTTTTTGGGGCAGCATATTCCATGGACCTACCACCCTCTGAGTGAAGTAGTTCCTCCTCATCTCAGTTTTGAAAGAGCAGCCCCTTATTCTAAGACTATGCCCCCTAGTTCTAGTTTCACCCATCATCGGGAACATCCTCCCCGCATCCACCCGATCCAACCCCTTCACAATCTTATATGTTTCAATAAGATCGCCTCTCATTCTTCTGAACTCCAATGAGTAGAGTCCCAATCTACTCAACCTCTCCTCATACGTCCATCCCCTCATCCCCGGGATTAACCGAGTGAACCTTCTTTGTACTGACTCGAGAGCAAGTATGTCTTTTCTTAAGTATGGACACCAAAACTGTATGCAGTATTCTAGGTGCGGTCTCACCAATACCTTGTACAACTGAAGCAATACCTCCCTATTTTTATATTCTATCCCCCTAGCAATGAAAGCCAACATTCCATTGGCCTTCTTAATCACTTGCTGCACCTGCATACTAACCTTTTGAGTTTCGTGCACCAGGTCCCCCAGATCCCTTTGTACTTCAGTACTTTCCAGTTTCTTGCCATTAAGATAATAACTTGCTCTACGATTTTTCCTGCCAAAGTGCATAACCTCACACTTTCCAGTATTGTATTCCATCTGCCAAATCTCTGCCCACTTACTTAGCCTGTCTATGTCCCATTGCAAGTTTTTTATGTCCTCCTCACTCACTACTTTCCCCCCCAACTTAGTATCATCTGCAAACTTTGATATGTTACACTCGGTCCCCTCCTCCAAATCATTAATATAGATTGTCGGAACATGCAACAAATCTCAGGGAGCTATTGAAAGAAGACGCCGAATACCAGTGGTCTGAATCACACTTAAAGAACTGTTGTGCAAAGAAACAAGTCTGTCATATTATGACAGAAGAAAACCTGCAAGTAGACGCTTCTACCAGAGGATTAGGGGCAGCTCTGGTGCAGGAAGGAAAGCCGATAGCTTTCGCATCAAAGGCCTTGACGTCAGCCGAGACGAGATACGCCAACATAGAAAGAGAACTATTAGCAGTAGTGTACGGATGCAAGAAATTCCATACATACCTATATGGCAGGCGATTTACAATAGAGAGTGACCATCGTCCACTAGAACAGATCTATAAGAAGAATCTGTGCAAAGCGCCTGCAAGACTGCAAAGACTACTTCTAAGGATCCAAAGCTATGACTTCACGCTTAAATATAAGCCAGGAAAGGACATGGTGCTAGCAGATGCGTTGTCTCGATTGTCACCATATGAGAAACGCGAGGTGGAGGGCCTAACAGTAAAAATCCACCACCTAGTGAATGTTACCCCTACAAAGCTCAGTCAAATCAGAGATGAGACTAGCAAAGATGAGGAGTTGCAACTACTCACACAACAAGTAATACAGGGGTGGCCGGAGGGAATCCAGCAGGTACAGGCAGCAATTCGTCAATACTGGACGATTAAAGACGATATTGCAGTAGAAGACGGTATTCTCCTTGCTGGATCGAGGATCATCGTGCCAAAGACGATGCAGACACAACTTCTCCATCTCATACATGAAGGCCACATGGGAATGGAGAAATACAAGCTGAGAGCCAGATCAGCTGTATACTGGATAGGCATGTACAAAAATATCGAACAGATGGTCTCTGCATGTGGGATATGCCAGAGATACAGAAATGCACAACAGAAAGAGGAGATGATACCTAGTGAAATACCGTCAAGACCATGGCACACTGTTGGGGCAGATCTCTTCATGTGCAATCAAGAATGGTATCTCATAGTGGCAGATTATTATTCCAAGTTTCCTTTTGTGAAAAGGATGAAAGACTTGAGAGCCACAACTACCACTAGGATTGCAAAGAGCTTGTTTGCTGAACAAAGAATCCCGGAAAAGGTAATCTGTGACAATGGAACCCAGTTCACATCGAGTGAATTCAGAGCTCTGACAGAAAAGTATGGGTTCAAAATAGGAACCTCATCCCCATGTTTCCCAAGGGGACACGGGTTCATCGAAAGACAGATCCAGACTGTCAAGAGAACAGCACGGTGGCATAGTGGTTAGCACTGTTGCCTCACAGCGCCAGGGACCCGGGTTCGAATCCAGCCTCGGGTGACTGTCTGTGTGGAGTTTGCACATTCTCCCCGTGTTTGCGTGGGTTTTCTCCGGGTGCTCCGGTTTCCTCCCACCGTCCAAAGATGTGCGGGTTAGGCTGATTGGCTATGAAAAATTGACCCTTAGTGTTAGGGGGATTAAATACGTGGGGTTACGGGGATAGGGTGGGATTGGTGTAGGGGTTACGGGGATCGGGTGGGATATGTGTCAGTGCAGGCTCGATGGGCCGAAATGGCCTCTATCTGCATTGTGGGGTTTCTGTGATTCTGTGATTCTGTGAACTCTCATCAAAAATAGTGAGATGGGGGAAGACCAAGACCTTGCCCTCCTATCACTCAGATCAACACCACTGAAAGCAGACATGAAATCACCTGCGGAATTGGTGAATGGGAGGAAGTTTAAGACTACACTACCAGTAAAAATACATCCTCCCCAGGACCAGGAGGACTTCAGACAAAAGCTGGCAGAAGCACAAATCATAGGAAGCAAACATTACGATAAACATGCAAAGACGCTTCTGTGGGAGAGTACAGTCTCCCACGTAAAGAAATAGGCAACACAGCGAGCTACAAGAAATAGGTCTTTACTCCAACTCTCACAATACAGTACTGGATTCGTAAAGCCCGCGAGCCTGTGATGACTCACGGATTGGTCACCTGCTGGAACCTGATTGGTTTTCCTTCTCTCAGCAGCAGGCAAGTCTGAACATGCCTTATTCCTCTCAGCTTGCAACTGTCTTGCGGGGTGAGGGGAATACAGCAGTTAAAAGGGGATTATACAGGTTTATCTACATACACACAGTGTTTCCCCAATGTGGCAACGCCACATACGCCCCCCCAGAATCCTCGTTAACTGTAAAAGTCAGTCTCTGCGGAGGTTTGACCAAACGGCCGTAGCGGCTGTAGTAGCCATCTGGCGTGTGAGGAGGGCTGTCTGGGAGGTCGGCCGGTTGGTTCATCGGCTGGTCTGGCGGCTGGTCTGCCGGTGGGCTGGCTGGACGGGCTGCCGGCGAAGGTGGGGCGGTGGCCGGGAAGTAAGGTTCTGGCGTGTCTTGGTCCTCTTGTGGGGCCGCCGCCAACGCGGGAGGTCTGCCCCGCCGTGGGGGAAGAGCCGGACGAACCGGGAAGCTAAGGTCCAGGTGCGCCGGTTTGAGGCGGTCTACTGAAATAAGGTCCGGCTTCCCGCCGACGTCGATAAGAAAAGCTTTGTCCCCCGTCTCCAATACTGAGAAGGGGCCGGTGTATGGTGCCTGCAGTGGGCCTCTGTGCGCGTCCCAGTGCACGAAGATGAACTCCGCATGTCGTAAGTCCCGAGGCATGTAGGACGGCTGCGGGCCGTGTTGCGAAGTGGGCACTGGACGGAATTGCTGGGCCGCGTCCTGGTGCAGGGAAAGCTGTCTGGCGGCCGACCACGGCTCCGTTGTCAGGGGGAGGAAGTCGCCTGGTACTCTGAGCGGTTGGCCGTAGACCATCTTGGCCGCGGAGACGCGGAGGTCCTCTTTGGGCGCGGTGCGCAATCCCAGGAGGACCCAGGGTAGTTTGTCGATCCAGCTGGTGTCGGCCAGGCTGGCGCGGAGGGAGGCTTTCAAGGAACGATGAAAGCGCTCGCAGAGCCAGTTGGCCTGCGGGTGGTAGGCTGTTGTCCTGTGCAACTTGGTGCCGAGGCCGGTGGTGATGGCATTCCACAAGTGGGAGGTGAACTGGGGGCCTCTGTCCGAGGATATGTCGGTCGGCACGCCGAACCGGGCTACCCATGTCGAGACGAATGCTCGCGCGATGTCGGTCGTGGTGGTGGAGGCGAGGGGAACCGCCTCGGGCCATCTGGTGGTGCGGTCGACGATCGTGAGCAGGTGTGTGAAACCGTGTGACGGTGGCAAGGGGCCTACCAGATCGACGTGGACGTGGTCGAAACGCCTCTCGGGCACCGGGAAACACTCCAATGGCGCCTTGGTGTACTGCTGGACCTTAGCGTGCTGACACGCCACGCATGTGTTGGTCCAGTCTCTCACATCCTTGTGGAGTCCAGGCCAGACGGACTTGGCGGACATGAGCTTCTGAGACGCACGCATCCCTGGATTGAGAGGCCGTGGATGATGTCGAAAACTCGCTTGCGCCAGGCGGATGGGACGACCGGCCTAGGCGAAGGGACTGAGACGTCACACAGGAGGGTTGTGCCGGCTGCGTGGAACTGGATGTCGGCCAGAGTGAGGCTGGTGGTTGACGTCCTGAGGGCCTGGATCTCCGCGTCGGCGGCCTGGTCTCTCGCCATGCTGGCGTAGTCGACGCCCAGGTGCACTGCGTGGAGCGAGGGTCTTGAGAGGCAGTCGGCCACCAAATTGTCCTTGCCGGCGACGTGGCGGATGTCCGTGGTGAACTCCGAGATGAAGTTGAGTTGGCGCTGTTAGCGCGCGGACCAGGGTTCGGTTGCTTTGGCCATGGCGAAAGTGAGCGGCTTGTGGTCCACGAATGCGGTGAATGGCCGGCCTTCCAGGAGGAAACGGAAGTGCCGGATTGCCAGGAACAGGGCCAGGAGCTCTCTGTCGAACGTGCTGTAGGCCTGCTCGTTCTTGCGCAGCTGTCGGCTGAAAAATGCCAGTGGCTGCCACGCGCCTTCGACCCACTGTTGCTGGACAGCGCCGACGGCGTAATCCGAGGCGTCCGTGGTGAGGGCGGTCTTGGCGCCCGGGATGGGGTGGGCCAGTAGTGTGGCGTTGGCCAAGGCGCTTTTGGTCTGGTGGAAGGCTGTCGCCATCTCGCTGGACCAGGTGAGTTGCTCTTTGCCCGTTTTGCCCCTGGTGGCTTCGTAGAGGGGGCGCATGAGTGAGGCGGCCTTGGGCACGAAACGATGATAAAAATTGACCATCCCCAAAAATTCCTGCAGCGCCTTGACCGAGGTGGGCTGGGGAAAGTCCGCCACCGCCTGCACCTTGGAAGGTAGGGGAATGGCTCCCCTTGGCGAGATTCTGTGGCCGAGAAAGTCAATTTGGGCTGCTCCGAACTGGCATTTGGCCGGGTTGACGATTAGCCCGTGTTGGCTGAGGCGCTGGAAAAGAGAGCGCAAATGCGCGATGTGCTCGGCCTTGCTGGTGCTGGCCACGAGGATATCGTCCAGATAGACGAACAGGAAGCTCAGGTCCCGTAGGACGGAATCCATGAGCCGTTGGAAGGCCTGTGTGGCGTTCTTGAGCCCGAAGGGCATGCGCAGGAACTCGAACAGTCCGAAGGGGGTGATGACCGCCATCTTCTGGACGTCTGCGTGGTGGACGGGGACCTGATGGTAGCCGCGAATCAAGTCGACCTTGGAAAAGACGGACTTTCCTGCTAGGTGTGCCGAAAAGTCTTGGATGTGCAGAATGGGGTATCTATCGGGCGTGGTGGCGTCGTTGGGCCGTCTGTAGTCGCCGCAGGGGTGCCAGCCACCACCCGGCTTGGGCACAATGTGGAGGGGGGACGACCAGGGGCTGTTCGAGCGGCGGATGATGCCCAGTTTCTCCATCATGGCGAATTCTTCCTTGGCCACCGCCATCTTGGCTGGATCCAGGCGTCTGGCTCGGGTGAACACTGGTGGTCCCGTAGTGGCGATGTGGTGCTCGACACCATGCTTGGCTACCGCGGCTGAGAAGGTCGGTTGTGTGAGCCTCAGGAAATCTGCGAGTAGGCGGGCGTAGTCGTCATCCGCCGGGGCAGAGCAGGACCCGATGAGGGCCGGGCTGTTGCTCTGCTGGCAGGCCAGTGAAGCGAAAGTTGCTGCGTCGATCAGGCGCCTGTCGCGGACGTCGACCAGGAGTCCGTGGGTGCAAAGAAAATCGGCGCCCAGCAAGGGATGTGCCACCGAGGCCGTCACGAAATCCCACGTAAATCGCTGGCCGTTGAAACAAACCTCGGCCCGTCGCTTTCCAAAAGTAGCGATGGCTGCACCATTTGCCGCCATGAGGGGTGGGCCACTGCAGCCTGCCTGGATGTCGAGCTGGGAGGCAGGAATTATGCTGCATTGGGCTCCGGTGTCGCAAAGGAATCTGCGCCCTGAAAGGGAGTCGGTTATGTACAGCAGTTTACCTGCGGTGCCGATGGCCATCGTGGTGGCGGGGGTGCGGTCGAGCGGGCCTAGACGGCGGTGCGGGGCTGGCGCGTTGGGCCGGGCGGCCATCTTGGTTTGATCGAAAGAGCAGGGTGCTCTGCAGCTTGGGCCTTGTGGCCGAAACGCGCGTGGTAGTAGCATAGTTCTGCGGCCTGGCGTGGCGGCGCGCGCTCGGTGGTGTCGGGGGGCCTCGCGGCTGCACAGCCGAGTTGGGCGACGGCGAAGACTTTGTCCGCGGCGGCTGCCAGTTGTACGCAGTCCGTGATCGGGGACCCCGCAAGGGCAGTCTGTACCTGCTGAGGAAGCAGGCTGAGGAAAAGGGCCCGAAACAAGAAGCACTGCGGTTCAGAGCCCAGGAGCGCAAGCATCCGGCTCATCAACTGGGTCGGGGAAGAGTCGCCGAGGCCTGGTAGTGAAAGAAGCCTACGGGCCCTCTCCTCCCCGGACAGGCCGTAAGCCTGCAGCAAGCGGCCCTTAATGGTTGAGTACTTGCTGGTCTGTGGTGGGTTCCCCAGCAGGTCGAGAACTTCGGCGGCGGTGGAGCTTGCTAGTGCTGAGACTACATGGAGGTACCTTTCTTCATCGTCTTGAACCCTGCGAAGGGTGAATTGGGCCTCCGTGTGCGCGAACCAAGCTGGTGCTTGGTGTTCCCAGAAGGTGGGGAGCTTCAAGGACGCGGCGCCGGCCGACATCGGGCTGCTGCTGGTTGCCGTCGGGTCATTGCTGGCCTCTGTAGGGCTACGTGAGTCGGGGGCTTCGGCCGCCGACATTCGGGGTCACCAATGTGGGAGACTACAGTCTCCCGCGTAAAGAAATAGGCAACACAGCGAGCTACAAGAAATAGGTCTTTACTCCAACTCTCACAATACAGTACTGGATTCGTAAAGCCTGCGAGCCTGTGATGACTCATGGATTGGTCACCTGCTGGAACCTGATTGGTTTTCCTTCTCTCAGCAGCAGGCAAGTCTGAACATGCCTTATTCCTCTCAGCTTGCAACTGTCTTGCGGGGGGAGGGGAATACAGCAGTTAAAAGGGGATTATACAGGTTTATCTACATACACACAGTGTTTCCCCAATGTGGCAACGCCACACTACCAGAATTGCTGAATGGACAATCAGTGCATGTGCAAGACCCGGTGTTGAAAACCTGGAATCCAGCCAAGGTCATTGGAAAAGCTGATACACCAAGATCCTACTTCGTAGAGACTGAACCTGGTAACCAATACAGACGGAACAGACTCCACATCAGACCTTCACCTGAACTGGATAAGCAGCAGACAACATCAGCAACATTGACAACACCAGCTGCCACAAGCAGTACAACACCAGAAACAAGCGCTACAAATCAAACAACCACGAACATGCACACTCCAACTCCAAAGGCGACAGCAACAACAACAACGAGAGCGGAACACACCAAAACACCGCAGAGAGGAATGGTCACCACCAAATCCACAAGATGGAGGGACAACATCCAACCACCTGAGCGATATCGCGAATAAAAAAAAAACTCACGATTCTTTGTAGTTGATAATAATAGTTTAGATATAATATTTGTTAATTTAAATTGTTAAATTTCATGTTTTAGTTTTTTGAGAAAGAGGGATGTTACATTGTTATAGTATCACATCGTTAAATGGAACTACTTTGGTATGGAACTACTTTGGTATGGAACTACTTTAGTATGGTGTAGTTATATTGCTATGTGGCACACTGTGCACGGGCAGTGCACAGTGCAGCGTCGGACATCTTGTATCACTGCGCACCATGCGGCAGCACAGAAAGCAGGCAAGAATACAGCTAGTAAAAGCAGTAACTAAAATGAGCTAAAAAGTGTCTGTATTATTTATAGTATAAGAACACAAGGAGACACAACAACATCATTGGTTGTAAAGCATTTTTGGGACATCCTGAAGTTGGTATATAACTGCAAGTTCTTTCCTTTTCCAAATTTGTATTTTACAGCTATCGAGCTCCAATGAGTTACTGTACAATGATTAATACCAGTTTTAATTGAAATCAGTTTCGATTGCGATGAGCCTCGTGCTTACCTTTTGCCTAACACACCAGCCATGAGGGGTGATTTTAACCCTACTTGCTCAGCAGAAACCTGGCAGATGGGCAGTTAAAATCGCCCTGGCTCTTGCCTGTCCAAAAGCCGCCATGATCTCAACATCTGCCATTTTAACCCGCTCTCCTGAGCAGGCAGCGAGGACACGCGCCCGGAGCCAACAGGGTGCTTGCAGCCCAATGACATAATTGAGACCCGACTGTAATTTTAACTCAGGCCCGA
Source organism: Somniosus microcephalus (assembly GCF_052327205.1). NCBI lineage: Eukaryota > Metazoa > Chordata > Chondrichthyes > Squaliformes > Somniosidae > Somniosus > Somniosus microcephalus. The sequence goes on along the minus strand of NC_140991.1, from coordinate 35,657,158 downwards.
GAGGGGAATCCACCAGGAGTTAAAATCGGGGCCACACTCACTTCAAGAATGATGGGTCTTGTATCGTAAGGAGTCAGTCATTTGTAATGGATCTCACCATAGCAGTTTGTTCAACCAAATAAGACAGTAGTGGAGATGTATGCAGCCTTACTGCTGAATATTATCTCAGTGAGGATGCAATAAGGGAATAAGTCACCCTGGGGGAGAAATTCAGCAGCACCCAGGAAGGGGCGCTAACTTTTGAGAAGTTGGAAGTTTAGCGCCAGCAATCGCGCTGCTCACTACATTCAGTCTCAGCACTCAAAGAATGCAGGGCAGCGCTAAATCAGGTGCTAACGGCATAGGTGAGTGGCGTTAGGCTCCAAGCGATAACAAATATGAGGTGTTGTGTAACTGGAAGTGAGCATTGGTGCAGGCACCTTCCAGCCATTAAAGGGGAGGGTCGCTGGAGTCTGCACACCAGCCCCCAGTGATTCAGGGAGTACAGAGTGGCGATATGCTGTGAGATGAAATGCAAAGTGCTTTGACAGCCTGCAACACTCTGGGGACTAAGCAGCCTTTATTTGACTGCAGATACATCTGCATTTTCTGCCACTCATTACTGACCTTTGGAACAGAAGGAGCTAACTGGAGGCACTAACCTACTGAATTTTGCCCCCCTCTGTTTTTAAAAAAGGTAAGCATTTTTTTTGTGGTTTGAATCCCAACAATTCATTTTCCTGCCCACCCTGTTTCCATTCATCCAAAATAAAGAATTAAAGTAAGAGGGTGTCATTGAAAAGAAATTAATGTTGTGTGGACTTTGCAACTGCTTTAACACCTGGGTCACAGTTGTCCAAGGTGGTGGAAAGTTCAATGAGCGCAATGGTTCATGTGTGCTGTGATGTGTTTCTAATAATTTGAGCTATGGATTTCAGCCTGAGCTACTGTTGTTTGCTAATCAAGTATCTGAAGGAGGGAACAGTGGAATTGGATGAAGTGGGCAGTGTCTATATGGGTACAAAATAGACTAAGGGCTAGAAAGCAGAGTGTAGTGATGAACGGTTGTTTTTCTGACTGGAGCGAAGTATACAGTGGTGACCCCCAGGGGTCGGTATTAGGACCACTGCTCTTTTTGAAATATATTAATGACCTGGACTTGGATATACAGGGCATCATTTCAAAGTTTGCAGATGACACGAAACTCGGACATGCAGTAAACAGTGAGGAGGATAGTGATTGACTTCAGGATGACGTAGTCGGACTGGTGAAATGGGCAGACACATAGTAGGTGCAATTTAACGCAGAGAACTGTGATGTGATTCATTTTGGTAGGGAAAATGAGGAGAGGCAAGATAAACTAAATATTACAATATTAAAAGGGGTGCAGGAACAGAGAGACCTGGGGGTGAACGTACACAAATCTTTGAAATTTCAGGACAAGTTGAGAAGGCTGTTAAAGAAGCATATGGGATCCTTGGCTTTATAAACAGAGGGATGGAGTACAAAAGCAAGGAAGTTGTGCTAAACCTTTATAAATCACTGGTTAGGCTCCAGTTATTTTTAACCATCTTTTTACACTCCTGTTCTATAACTCTATTTATTCCCTGGCCATCTATGTCCTCCTTTAGTTTAGTTTTCCAATGTTCTCCTGCTTTGTTTATAGTTAGGCTGGTTTCAATTCTTGTAGATCCTTCCCCCCTGTCTTACTAGTTTAAAGCCAACTCAATCTCTCCTCATAGGACAACCCTCTCATCACAGGGGCGCTTTAACCTACTACACGGTGGGTAAATGCCAATGACTTAACTGGTCTGTATCTCTTTACAGCTTCTTTGCGTCCTCCTCACAGCTTACTTTCCCACCTAGCTTTGTATTGTCAGCAAACTTGGTTACATTGCATTATGGAGCCATTAATGTACTGGAACGGGGTTCTTAAATGACGGAGCCCAAAGCAATTTTATGTGGATTGCACTGGACTTTAGGACGTGGGAAGTTATGAACGCGGTTCTGTCAGTTAATCAACTTTTGTCCCACCATGGACCTCTTTCATCGCTGACTTGCCAATTTTGCAGTCAATCATTATTGGTTGGCCAATCAGAAATCAAAGTCACAGCCAAACATGTGTAGCCAGCAGAAAATGTCTTCTCAGACCCCACGGAGAGAATTCAACGCCCAGGTAACTTCTTACTGTAAAACTAGCAAGGGTTTTATTTTCAATCATTGATGATACAAAGATAGGTGGGAAAGCAAATTGTGTGGAGGACACAAAGAATCTCCAAAGGGATATAGATAGGCTAAGTGAGTGGGCAAAAATCTGGCAGATGGAGTTTAATGTGGGAAAATGCGAGGTTATCCACTTTGGTAGGAAAAATAAAAAAGCAAATTATTATTTAAATGGGGAGAGATTACAAAATGCTGAGGTACAGAGGGATCTGGGGTTCCCTGTAAATGAATCACAAAAAGTTAACATGCAGGTACAGCAAGTAATTAGGAAGGCAAATGGAGTGTTGGCCTTTATTGCAAAGGGAATGGAGTATAAAAGTAGGGAAGTCCTGTTACAACTATACAGGGCATTGATGAGACCACACCTGGAGTACTGCGTACAGTTTTGGGCTCTTTATTTAAGGAAGGATATACTTGCATTCCGGAGATGAAGGGGTTGTCTTATGAAGAAAGGTTGAGCAGGCTGGGCCTATACTCATTGGAGTTTAGAAGAATGAGAGGGGATCTTATTGAAACATAAGATTCTGAAGGGGCTTGACAAAGTAGATGCAGAGAGAATGTTTCCCATCGTGGGGGAATCTAGAACTAGGGGGCATAATTTCAGAATAAGGGGGCACCCTTTTAAATCGGAAATCAGGAGGAATTTCTTCTCTCAGAAGGTCGTGAATCTTTGGAATTCTCTTCCCCAGAGAGCTGTGGAGGCTGGGCCATTGAATATATTTAAGGTGGAGGTAGACTGATTTTTGAACGATAAGGGAGTCAAGGGTTATGGGGAGTGGGCAGGGAAGTGGAGTTGAGGCCAAGATCAGATCAGCCATGATCTTATTGAATGGCGGAGCAGGCTCGAGGGGCCGAATGGCCTACTCCTGCTCCTACGTCTTATGTATGTTCTTATATGTCAGTTTCCTCCACAAAGAAAGCTGCAATCTTACCTCTTGCTCTCATTCCTACATTGATAAAAGCTAGTCAGCTGATGTTATCAACTGAATCTTAAGTTGGCTTTGAATTCCTGCCTTTAATCTGTCATCACCTGGCAGCAAAAAACTGTTTTCGTTTTATAAATATTCAGAGCACTGGCATGTAAACTTTAACAGAAATTGATATGCAGTGAATGTTCTAGCAAGCTTCTACTCGTGGAATCCATGCTAAACTGATTACATGAATATATCTCTGTAAGGTTCATGTCGGAATTGATATTATTGTACTTTGCTGTTGGTACTTTGTTGCTTTGGTACAATTTTAATTATATCTGTATTTTATTTTCTTAAATGTTATTGGATGTATTCGCCATCTTCCTCTTTTTTTGCCATTCCACCCAGGTTAATCTTTGTTTGCGATGCTGATTTTTCTTTTAAATGACCTCTGTTCCTCACCTCATATTCCGGTCACATATATTTCAATGATTGCCCAGTGATTTTTCTTTTGAGAATCAAGTGAGTTACTTTCTTACATTGCACTTCATGACCCCTGTTCAAAGTCAGTGCATGAATAAAATCAAGAAAAATCAATCACATTCATGGCTTGCCTTTTATTGACCACCCCGAAGACTTTGGTAAGATTAATTTATGAGGTAAGTGAGCCTGGCCTGAATATTTCTACAGTCAAAGTCAAAGAAAGGTCTCTAGTTTAGAGTAAGTAGTGTTTAAAGGGAAGTAAGGTCACTGGTGTATTTAATATTCTTTAATTTAAAGGAAGTAAAGGGAGTAAATTAAGGGTAGGACATGGCAGGGCAGCTCGGCTGCGTGGAGTGCTCCTCCTGTGCTATGTGGGAAGTCAGGGGCACATTAGGTGTCAAGGGCGAGCACATGTGCAGGAAGTGTCTCCAGATGCAGCTACTCGAAGCTGGAGCTGCCGCTGGAGTCACTGTGGAGCATCTGCGAAGCTGAGATCTTTGTGGATAGCACGTTTAACGAGGTGGTCACTGTCATAAATCGCAACTTCTACAAGAAGTAACTCAGGAAGTACTACTGGATGGCCAGCTGAGGGCGCCGTCCAAGGAGAATAAATACTCGGGCATGGGCCCAACTTGGCCAGAGACAATCTGGAAACAGGAAGCTAGTGGCTACTAACTAGACCTCCATGTTTTGTTACAAGTCGATTAAAGCCTTGCTTTATGTTCAACCAAGTGCATAGTGAGTCTTTATTATGTCAATTTAATCGACTTGTTATCGTCTCCACGTTTTGGGTGATTCGGAACAACCAGCTGCAACTTGAACCACAGAAAGGAACTTGGGCAAGAAACTGATCCATCATGGAAAAACTCCTTAGACCTGCTCGTCTCGACCTGGACCCGAATGCACCTGTGGCAGTGAAGGTATGGAAGCATTGGTTTTGTACCTTTAGCAACTTTCTTGAAGAATGTGGGGTGGATGCCCCTAATAAGTTATGAATGCTTATTAACTATGTATCCCCTCATGTGTATGATTATATTGAGGACTGTATAGACTACGACGCTGCTATCCAAATTTTACAGCAGCTATATGTCAAGTCCCCGAATGAAATCTTTGCTCGACACCTACTGGCCACAACTCGGCAGCAGCCTGGGGAATCACTCGATGAATTCCTCCAGAAACTTCGCAGGCTCGGCAAAGATTGTAACCTTAAAGCGGTTACAGCTAAACAGTATCAAGAGGAACTAATCCGCAATTCCTTTATCAATGGGATTGCGTCCCCTTTTATATGTCAGCGCCTGCTGGAAAATAAAACCCTCAATTTACAGGCTGCTTATGACCAGGCGTGTTCCCTGGACTTGGCCAAGAAGAATGCAGACACTTATCTCCCACCACGTGCACGGGCGGCGGCTATCACCTTTAATGAATCTTTCGATAGGTCTCGGGTGGATGCCCCGCTGATGATGACTCTACTCTAACGGGCGACGACCCTACCCTAGAGGCATTTGCTGATGACGACCCTGCCCTAGCAGCATCCTGGCAATCAGGAAGAAAGTGTTTCTTTTGTGGAGGTACGTTCCAGTACAGAAATTTTGCCCGGCTCGTAATGCGACCTGCAATCATTGCAGCAAGAAAGGACACTTTTCCAAGGTATGCCAGTCACGGGCCTCTGCTAACAAGAAAGGCCGCTCCACTAAAGTATACCAGTCGAGAGCTCCTGTTAGCTTCACAGCTGCTATCTATGGAGCTGCTCCTCCCTCAAGAACCACTGCTAAGGCTACAGCTGCCGAAGGAAAAATTGCCCCTCCTCCCATCACAGCTGTTTTTCCCCAAAGTTTGTCCCATGCAGCCACGAAGGTTTCAGTAAATGGGCACACTCTAAGCGCGCTAATCGACTCCTGCAGCTCTGACAGCTTCATTAGTAAGCGGGCTGTCAGCAGGTTAAAACTGCGCATTTATCCCTCGGACAGGGAGATTGCAATGGCTCTGATGACTCTGACCACCAATTCTTCTGGCTTCTGTCTTGTCAACCTCATCCTCAATGGCCACACTTATCTCTCCACCCGGCTTGGAGTACTCGAAAACTTATGTAGCGATGTGCTTCTGGGACAGGACTTCCAGAAGCAGCACAAAAGACTCACTTTTGAGTTTGGAGGGTCGAAGCCGGAGCTTACCATTTCTAAAGTGCCGTTTTGTGTGCTCTCGGCGGCCTTACTCGGTGAGCCCTCCCTGTTTGCCAATCTCTCCCCCCGCTGTAAACCCATAGCCACCAAATCGTGGCGCTTTAGCCAAGACTACCGAGCATTTATCAAGGCAGAAATCTCTCGCCTTTTAGCTGATGGTATTATTGAGCCGTGTTCATCTCCCTGGCGGGTTCAAGTCGTCATTGTGAAAAACCCTTTAAAACAACATAACAAACGTCTGTGTATTGATTATTTGCAGACTATTAATCAATATACCGATCTGGATGCCTACCCGCTACCATGCATAGATGACATGGTCAACAACCTTGCCAAATACAAGGTATTTTCAACCTTTGATTTAAAGAGCACGTACCATCAGGTACCCCTGAAAGACTCTGACAAAAAGTATACGCCCTTTGAGGCCAATGGTCGGCTTTATCAGTTTCGTCGCCTTCCATTTGGGGTCACCAATGGGGTGGCCGTCTTCCAACGGGCAATGGATGGCCTAGTCCGGCAAGAGAACGTGACGGATACCTTTCCGTATTTAGACAATATCACTATTGCCGGCCATGATCAAAAGGAGCATGACGCCAATCTTCAGAGATTTTTTGACGTTCTCCGTCGTCGCCACTTAACGTTAAACGAATCCAAATCAGTGAAATCGGTGCCATCAGTGAACATTCTTGGCTACTGAGTGGGCAACGGTGTTATTAAACCGGACCCAGAGCGACTTTGTCCACTTCAGGAGCTCCCTTCCCCTACAAATCTCGGCTCTCTTCGTCGGGCACTTGGCATGTTTGCTTATTACGCAAAGTGGATACCTCACTTCTCCGATAAAATACAGCCCCTGCTTCATGCAAAGTCTTTTCCATTGGAAGCAATGGTTATTTCTGCCTTCAACCTCCTCAAACGACAGCTGGAGAACATAAGAACATAAGAACATAAGAAATAGGAGCAGCAGTTGGCCAATCGGCCCCTCGAGCCTGCTCCGCCATTCAATAAGATCCTGGCTGATCTGATCCTAACCGCCAATCTACTATCACAGAACCATCTCCTGAATCTAACAGAATTAGACACACGAAATAGGAGCAGGATCAGGCTACACGGCCCCTGGGCCCACTCCACTATGCACAGGGCCATGACCGATCCGAACCTAGACTCATGTCCAAATTCCTGCCCGCTCCCCATAACCCTTAATTCCCTTTACTTCTAGGAAACTGTCTATTTCTGTTTTAAATTTATGTAATGATGTAGCTTCTAAAGCTTTTTGGGGCAGCATATTCCATGGACCTACCACCCTCTGAGTGAAGTAGTTCCTCCTCATCCCAGTTTTGAAAGAGCAGCCCCTTATTCTAAGCCTATGCCCCCTAGTTCTAGTTTCACCCATCATCTGGAACATCCTCCCTGCATCCACCCGATCCAACCCCTTCACAATCTTATATGTTTCAATAAGATCGCCTCTCATTCTTCTGAACTCCAATGAGTAGAGTCCCAATCTACTCAACCTCTCCTCATATGTCCATCCCCTCATCCCCGGGATTAACCGAGTGAACCTTCTTTGTACTGACTCGCGAGCAAGTATGTCTTTTCTTAAGTATGGACACCAAAACTGTATGCAGTATTCCAGGTGCGGTCTCACCAATACCTTGTACAACTGAAGCAATACCTCCCTATTTTTATATTCTATCCCCCTAGCAATGAAAGCCAACATTCCATTGGCCTTCTTAATCACTTGCTGCACCTGCATACTAACCTTTTGAGTTTCGTGCACCAGGACCCCCAGATCCCTTTGTACTTCAGTACTTTCCAGTTTCTTGCCATTAAGATAATAACTTGCTCTATGATTTTTCCTGCCAAAGTGCATAACCTCACACTTTCCAGTATTGTATTCCATCTGCCAAATCTCTGCCCAGTTACTTAGCCTGTCTATGTTCCATTGCAGGTTTTTAATGTCCTCCTCACTCACTACTTTCCCTCCCATCTTAGTATCATCTGCAAACTTTGATATGTTACACTTGGTCCCCTCCTCCAAATCGTTAATATAGATTGTAAAGAGTTGGGGACCCAGCACTGACCCCTGTGGAACACCACTAGTTACTGATTGCCAGTCCGAGAATTAACCATTTGTCCCAACTCTCTGTCTTCTGTTAGATAGCCAATCCCCTATCCATGCCAGAATATTACCCCCAATCCCGTGATTTTTTATCTTAAGCAATAATCTTTTGTGCGGCACCTTGTCAAATGCCTTTTGGAAAACTAAATACACTACGTCCACTGGTTCCCCTTTATCCACCCTATATGTTACTTCCTCAAAGAACTCCAGCAAATTTGTCAAACATGACTTCCCCTTCATAAAACCATGCTGACTTTGTCCTATTAAATTATGATTATCCAAATGTCCTGTTACTGTCTCCTTAATAATGGACTCCAATATTTTACCTACCACAGATGTTAGGCTAACCGGTCTATAATTTCCAGCCTTCTGTCTACTGCCCTTTTTAAATAAGGGCGTTACATTAGCAGTTTTCCAGTCTGCCGGGACCTTTGCTGAGTCCAGGGAGTTTTGGAAAATTATTACCAATGCATCCACAATCCCTACCGCCACTTCCCTCAAGACCCTAGGATGTAAGCCATCAGGTCCAGGTGATTTATTCACCTTGAGTCCCATTATTTTACCGAGTACCACTTCCTTAGTGATTTTGATCGTGTTTAGCTCCTCCCCCCCTATAGCCCCCTGTTTGTCCAGTGTTGGGATATTCTTAGTGTCTTCTACTGTAAAGACTGATACAAAATATTCATTCAGTGTTTTTGCCATCTCCATATTTCCCACCATTAATTTCCCGGTCTCATCCTCTAAGGGACCAACATTTACTTTAGCCACCCTTTTTCTTTTTATATAACTATAAAAACTCTTACTATCTGTTTTTATATTTTTTGCTAATTTACTTTCATAATCTATCTTCCCTTTCTTAATCAATCTTTTTGTTATTTTTTGCTGTCTTTTAAAGTTTTCCCAATCCTCTATCCTCCCAGTAGATTTGGCTACCTTATATGCCCTTGTTTTTAGTCGGATACTATCCTTAATTTCTTTACTAAGCCACGGATGGCTGTCTTTTCTTTTACACCCTTTTCTTCTCAGTGGAATATATATTTTTTGGAAGTTGTAAAATAACTCCTTAAATGTACACCACTGATCATGTATCGTCTTACCCTTTAATCTATTTTCCCAATCCACTCTACTCAATTCCGCTCTCATACCTTCATAGTCTCCTTTGTTCAAGCTTAGCACGCTTGTTTGAGATCCAACCTTCTCACCCTCTAATTGAATATGGAATTCAACCATGTTATGGTCACTCATTCCAAGGGGATCCTTTACTAGGACATTTTTAATTAATCCTGTCTCGTTACACAGGACCAGATCTAAGGTTGCTTGCCCCCTGGTCGGTTCATTTACATACTGCTCAAGAAACCCATCCCTAATACACTCAATGAACTCATCCTCAAGGCAGCCCTGCCCTATTTGATTTGTCCAATTAATATGATAGTTAAAATCCCCCATAATTATAGATGCTCCCTTATTACAAGCCTCAACTATTTCCTGATTGACACTCCGTCCAACAGAGTTGCAACTGTTCGGAGGCCTATAGACTACACCCACTAGTGTTTTTTTCCCCTTATTATTCCTTACCTCCACCCAAACTGTTTCGTTATCCTGATCTTTTGACCCAATATCACTTCTCTGTATTACAGTGATTCCTTCCTTTATTAACATAGCCACCCCACCTCCCCTTCCTTCCTGCCTGTCCTTCCTGATCGTTAAATAACCTGGTATGTTTAATTCCCAGGCATTTTCACCCTGCAGCCATGTTTCTGTAATGGCCACAAGATCATACCCAAATGTAGTTATTTGTGCCATTAACTCGTCTATTTTGTTACGAATGTTACAAAAGCCACGCTTCGCTCCATTGACGAAAAGCTTCCTTTTGTGGTCGAATGCGATGCATCGGAGGTGGCGATCTCAGCTACCTTGAATCAAGGTGGTCGACCCGTGGCATTCCTATCCAGAACCTTGCAGGGTAGCGAGCTCCATTACCCCCCCCCCCCCCCGTCGAGAAGGAGGCTACAGCCATCATCGAGGCTGTACGCCAATGGAGTCATTTTCTTGCTCGGCATCATTTCACGCTCATAACTGACCAGCGCTCCGTGGCCTTCATGTTGGATAACCGGAAGTGCACGGAAGTCAAAAATAATAAAATTCAACTCTGGAGGATGGAGCTGGTCGCCTTTGGATATACTATCCGTTACCGACCCGGCAAACAGAATGTGGCCCCAGATACCTTCACACGGGCATTTTGCTCTTCAATGTCAACATCAACTCTGGCGGATCTGCATATGGACTTATGCCATCCCGACGTTACCCATATGTTGCACTTTGTGCGCTCCAAAAATCTACCATTCTCAATGGAGGACGTAAAGAAAACATGCTCCTCCTGTAGGATTTGTGCAGAATTGAAACCACAATTCTTCCGCCCATCAGATGGCTTACTCATACATGCAATGCAGCCTATGCAAAGGCTCAGCATAGACTTTAAAGGGCTATTGCCTTCATCAATGCGGAACACCTACCTACTTACGATGGTAGACGAGTATTCACGCTTTCCCTTTGCCTTCCCCTGTCCTAATATGCTTACCTCTACGGTAATTAAATGCCTCGATCAGGTCTTTTCCCTTTGCGGGACGGCCAATTTTATCCACACGGATCGGGGTCCCTCCTTTATGTCGAGCGAACTTAAAGGTTATCTCTCCCAACGGGGAATCACCTCGAGTAAAACGACACCATATCACCCAATTGGCAACGGACAGGTTGAACGATACAATGCCATCATCTGGAACGCTGTCTGTCTGGCACTGAGGTCACGCAACCTACCAGACCAGCAGTGGGAAACTGTGCTCCCCGACGTGTTACACTCTATCAGGTCCCTTCTCTCCACATCCACTAATGTCACGCCTCATGAGCGATTCTTCAAGTTCCAGCGTCGCTCTACACATGGGACATCTCTACTGTCATGGTTGGTGGCTCCAGGCCCTGTGCTACTCCGGAGGTTCGTCCGGTCTGCCAAGAACGACCCTCTCATTGACGAGGTGGAGTTAACGGAGGTAAACCCCACGTATGCGCACGTGCGGTACCCTGATGGCCGGGAGTCCACCGTCTCGCTCAGAGATCTGGCTCCCTGCCCAACCGGTCACACGGGCCCGAATGATGAAGGATCCCACGACGATGATGTCAACACTCTGCACCCCTATGAAGATGACGCCCTTCCTGGGACATCGAGGGATCTGCCGGCAGTGCTACCGGATCAACTCAGGGAGCCGAACGCTCCCCGTAGGATGGCCACCCGAAACCAGGACGCCGGACAATTTCCGGCTACGACCCAGGATGAGGCCAGCTCTGCGCCTGTGTGGACCCGCACCCGTAGTCATGATATTCCCAGTCCTCCACAGGACGATCAAGACGACGCGGACTCTACCGACTTACCGGTACGGGCCAAGCGACCCAGGGACCAGGACACAGTCCGGGGAGACGTGCCTTCCGGTCACAAGCAGAAAGCTAAATGACTACAGCTATTTTTAGTCCGCCTAGTCCGTTAAATGAAGACTGGACTTCCAAACCTTTTAGGGAGGAAGAATGTTGTAAATCGCAACTTCTACAAGAAGTAACTCAGGAAGTACTACTGGACAGCCAGCTAAGGGCGCCATCCGAGGAGTATAAATACTCGGGCGTGGGCCCAACTTGGCCAGAGACAATCTGGAAACAGGAAGCTAGTGACTACTAACTAGACCTCCATGTTTGGTTACAAGTCGATTAAAGCCTTGCTTTATGTTCAACCAAGTGTGTAGTGAGTCTTTATTACGTCAGTCACACCACAGGTAAAGAGTGCACAGGCAGACAGGAAATGGATGACTGCCAGACAGAGTAAAAGAACTAGGAAGGTAGTGCAGGAGTCTCCTGGGTCCATCTCCCTCTCCAATAGATTTTTCGTTTTGGATGCTGCTGGGGGAGATGGTTTCTCAGGGGAATGCACCAAGAGCCAAGTCCATGGCACCACAAGTGGCTCAGCTGCACAGGAGGGGTGGAAAAGAGTGGGAGAGCAATAGTGATAGGGGATTCTATCATAAGGGGAACAGATAGACATTTCTGTGGCCGCAGACGTGACTCCAGGATGCTATGTTGCCTCCCTGGTGCCAGGGTCAAGGATGTCACTGAACGGCTGCAGGGCATTCTGAAGGGGGAGGGCGAACAGTCAGAGATCGTGGTTCACATTGGTACCAACGACATGGGTAGAAAGAGGGATGAGGTCCTGCAACAAGAATTTAGGGAGCTAGGTAGCAGATTAAAAAGCAGGGCCTCAAAGGTTGTAATCTCTGGATTACTCCCAGTGCCACGTGCTAGTGAGTATAGGAATAGGAGGATAGAATGCATGGCTAAAGAGTTGGTGCAGGAGGGAGGGCTTTAGTTTCCTGGATCACTGGGTCTGCTTCTGGGGAAGGTGGGACTTGTACAAGTTGGACGGGTTGCACCTGAACCGAAACGGGGCCAACATCCTTGCGGGGAGGTTTGCTAGTACTGTTGGGGGGATTTTACATAGATACATAGATACATAGAAGATAGGAGCAGGAGTAGGCCATTCGGCCCTTCGTGCCTGCTCCGCCATTCAATGAGATCATGGCTGATCCTTTAATTCAGTATCCCGTCCCCGCCTTCTCTCCGTAACCCTTAACCCCTTTTGCCCGTAGAAATATATCTAATTCCCTCTTAAATATATTTAATGAGCTGGCGTACACTGCCCTCTGTGGCAATGAGTTCCACAGGTTCACCACTCTCTGAGTGAAGAAATTCCCCCTCATCTCTGTCCTAAATGGTTTAGCCCTTATCCTTAAATTATGTCCTCTAGTTCTGTTCTCACCCGCCAAGGGAAACATTCCTTCTGCATCCAGTCTGTCTAGACCTGTCAGAATTTTATACACTTCTATGAGGTCCCCTCTCAATCTTCTAAACTCCAGCGTGTACATCCCTAAACTACATAGTCTCTCCTCATAGGTCATTCCCGCCATTCCTGGTATCAGCCTGGTGAATCGCCGCTGCACCCCCTCCATGGCAAGAACATCCTTCCTCAGATGAGGCGACCAAAACTGTACACAGTACTCGAGGTGTGGTCTCACCAGTGCCCTGTACAGCTGCAGCAAGGTATCCCTGTTCCTGTATTCTAACCCTTTTGCTATGAAGGCCAGCATACCGTTTGCCTTCTTGACCGCCTGTTGCACCTGCATGCTCGCCTTCAGTGACTGGTGTACAAGAACACCCAGGTCTCTCTGTACTTCCCCCTCTCCCAATCTATTGCCATTTAAATAATAATTTGCCCTCCCGTTCCTGCACCCAAGGTGGATAACTTCGCACTTGTCCACATTATAGTGCATCTGCCATTTATCCGCCCAATCGCCCAGTCTGTCCAAATCGCTCTGGAGCTTCCTGGTCTCTTCCTCTGAGCCCACCCCCCCTCCTAGTTTAGTGTCGTCTGCAAATTTGGAAATGCTGCATCCGACTCCCTGATCCAGGTCATTAATGTAAATTGTGAACAGCTGGGGGCCCAGGACAGATCCCTGTGGTACCCCACTTGTTACTGCCTGCCATTCAGAAAATGAGCCGTTTATTCCAACTCTCTGTTTTCTATCTGACAGCCAGTTCCCTATCCACGCCAATACTTTCCCCTTTATCCCATGAGCCTCAATTTTCCATGCTAATCTTTTATGTGGGACCTTATCGAAGGCCTTTTGGAAGTCCAGGTACACCACATCTACTGGCTCTCCCCCATCTATTCTACCAGTTACTCCCTCAAAAAATTCCAATAGATTAGTCAAGCACGATTTACCCTTTGTAAATCCATGTTGACTCTGTCCTATCCTGTCCCCATTTGCTAAGTGCTCCGCTATTTCATCCTTAATGATGGACTCCAGCATTTTGCCCACAACTGATGTAAGGCTTACAGGTCTGTAATTACCTGCTTTTTCCCTACCCCCCTTTTTGAATAGTGGGGTAACGTTAGCTACCCTCCAATCCATGGGCACTGTTCCCGAGTCTAATGAATTCTGAAAAATCATCCTTAGTGCATCCGCTATCTCTAGGGCCACCTCCTTCAGTACCCTAGGATGCATGTTATCAGGCCCTGGGGATTTGTCCACCTTCAATCCCTTTAGCTTCCTTAACACCATATCCTTAGAGATATTGATTTGCGTCAGTTCCTCCTTTGCCAATGTCCCTATTTTTCCCGATATCCCAGGGAGGTTTTTTGTGTCTTCCTTCGTAAAGACTGACCCAAAGTATGCATTTAGTTGATCTGCCATTTCCTTATTTCCCATTATATATTCCCCCGTATCTGACTGCAATGGACCAACTTTGGTTTTCACCAGTCTTTTCCTTTTGATATACTTATAAAAGCTTTTGGAGTTAGTTTTTATATTTTCCGCCAGCTTGTTTTCGTAAGCTATTTTGCCCCTCTTGATTATGCCCTTTGCCCTCCTTTGCTCTATCTTAAACTGTTCCCAATCTTCCGCTCTGGCGCTTTTTTTGGCTATTTTATACGCCCTATCTTTGGATTTTATGCTGTCTCTAATTTCCCCTGTTATCCACGGGGAATAACTTGGCAGGGGGATGGGTTATGGAGTGGAGCTATAGTAGGGGGTGATGCACAGCCAAATATACAGGAAAAAACAAGTCAGCCTGGAAGGCAGAGCAAATGTGTAACGGCACAAGGGAGTATGGCAAGGCTGGATGGCATTTATTTTAATGCAAGGAGTCTTGCGAGTAAGGCAGATGAATTGAAGGTATTGATGAACACATGGGAGTAGGATATTGTTGCTATCACAGAGACATAGTTGAGGGAGGGGCAGGACTGGCAGCTCAATATTCCAGGGTATAGAATCTTCAGGCGAGACAGAGGGGGGTGTAAAAGAGGAGGGGGTGTTGCAATATTAATCAAGGAGTCAATTACTGCTGTAAGGAGGGATGATATCTTAGCAGGTTCCTCTAATGAGGCCATATGGGTAGAACTTAAAAACAAAAAGGGGGCAAGCACTTTGCTGGGAGTGTACTATAGGCCCCAAACAGTCAGGGGGAGATAGAGGAACAGATATGTAGGCAAATCTCAGAGAAGTGTAGAAATAATAGGGAAACAATAGTAGGGGGATTTCAACTTCCCCAGTATTAACTGGGATAGTCAGAGTGTAAAAGGCTTAGAGGGTGCATAATTCTTAAAGTGCATCCAGGAGAGCTTTTTGAGTCAGCATGTAGAAAGTCCTTCAAGAGAGGTGGCGGTACTGGACCTAATTCTAGGGAATGTAGCTGGGCAAGTGGTAGAAGTGTCAGTAGGAGAGCATTTTGGTGACAGTGACCATAATTCGGTGAGATTTAAGGTGGTCATGGAAAAGGACAAAGATGGACCGGAAATAAAGGTTCTAAATTGGGGGAAGGATGATTTTAATATGATAAGGCAGGATCTGGCCAAAATGGACTGGGATCAGCTACTTGTAGGAAATTCCACATCAGAGCAATGGGAGTCCTTCAGAAAGGAAATAGAGAGAGTACAATGTCAACATGTTCCCATAAAGGTCAAGGGTGGGACCAAGAAGCCCAGGGAACCCTGGATGTCAAGAGATATACAAGAATGGATTAGGAAAAAAAGGAAGGCTTTTGGCAGATACAAAGGACTAAAAACAATGGAAGCCCTGGAGGAGTATAGAAAGTTCAGGGGGGTACTTAAAAAATAAATTAGGAGAGCGAAGAGGGGGTATGAAAAAACTCTGGCGGGCAAAATAAAGGAAAATCCCAATGTGTTTTATAAGTGTATTAAGGGCAAGAGGATAACCAGGGAAAGAGTAGGGCCCATTATGGCCCAAAGTGTCAATCTGTGTGTAGAGCTGGAAGATGTAGGTGAGGTTTTAAATGAATACTTTGCATCTGTGTTCACTATAGAGAAGGGCGATGTAGGCATAGAAATCAGGCAGGGGGATTGTGATACACTTGAACAAATTAGTATTGAGAGGGAGGAGGTACGAGCGGTTTTAGCGGGCTTAAAAGTGGATAAATCCCCAGGCCCTGACGGGATGTATCCCAGGCTGCTGTGTAAGGCAAGGGAGGAGATTGCAGGGGCTCTGGCACAAATTTTCAGAACCTCTCTGGCCACAGGGGAGGTGCCAGAGGACTGCAGAACAGCTAATGTAGTACCATTATTCAAGAACGGTAGTAGGGATAAACCAGGGAATTACAGGCCAGTGAGCCTAACATCAGTGGCAGGGAAATTATTGGAAAAATTTCTGAGGAACAGAATTAGTCTCCACTTGGAGAGGTAGGGATTAATCAGGGATAGTCAGCATGGCTTTATCTTACCAATTTGATTGAATTTTTCAAGGGGGTGACTAGGTGTGTGGATGAGGGTGGTGCAGTTGATGTAGTCTACATGGACTTCAGTAAGGCTTTTGGCAAAGTTCCACATGGGAGACTGGTCAAGAAGGTAAATGCCCATGGGATCCAGGGCAATTTGGCACATTGGATCCAAAATTGGCTTAGTGGCAGGAGGCAGAGGGTGATGGTCGAAGGTTGTTTTTGTAACTGAATGCCTGTGTCCAGTGGTGTACCGCAGGGATCGGTGCTGGGTTCTTTGCTGTTTGTAGTGTACATTAATGATTTAGATATGAATGTAGGAGGTATGATGAGTAAGTTCCCAGATGACACGAAAATTGGTGGAGTGGTAAATAGCGAGGAGGGAAGCCTCAGGCTACAGGACGATATAGACGGGATGGTTAGATAGGCAGAACAGTGGCAAATGGGTTTAAAAAGGGTCAGGCCGAGTGCGGCAGCGTGAGTGCGGTCGGCGTTGAGTGTAAGCGAGAGTTTTGGTAAGAGAGAGTTCGGGCAAGTGGGAGGTGAGGGGGTGTTTTTGCCCTGTTTTGTTTCCCACTCTCAGGCTTAGCCAGCACTGCAGAAGCGGAGCAGCGAGGCGAATCAACCTAACAGGCCCCACAGACAGCATTCAAAAGGGAGGTAGGTGATCAGCTGGTTGGTAGGTCCTCTTCCTTCTCTTTTCTACCTTTATAAGTTGGTAAGTCCTACTAAATATTGGTGTGATATTATCATCTATAGCGGGGCAGAGGGTCTTCATAACTAATAATAAGAGATTTAATTAATTATATAGAATGGCTGAGCTGGTGATGTGTTACTGCTGTGAAATGTGGGAGCCGGTGGACCGCATTGAGGCTCACGGTGATTACATTTGCGACAAGTGTTTGCTGCTAGAGGAACTCCGGCACTGTGTTGATGTGCTTGAGACCAAGTGTCATACACTGCGACACATCAGGGAGGGGGAAAAGTACCTGGACTCTATGTTTCAGGAGGTAGTCATACCTATGAAATTAATTAATTCAGATGTAGTCCGTGGTCAGGGACAGGACAGTGTGACTATGAGTGAGGCAGGTACGGGGATCCAGGAGGTAGTGTTGGAGGAGCCGCAGCCCTTGCTCTTGTCAAACAGGTTCGAGGTTCTTACTCCCTGTGGGGGCGGGAGCAGGGACTGCAGGGAGGATGAGCAACCTGGCCACAGCACCGTGGAGCAGGGGGCCATTCAAGTTGGGGGAGTAAAATGAAATGTTGTAGTGGTAGGGGATAGTATCATTAGGGGGATAGATAGGGTTCTTTGCAGCCAAGAGCAGGAGTCCCAAAGGCTGTGTTGCCTGCCCGGTGCCAGGGTGATGCGCTATCAATAACTCAAAAGACTGAGATTAAGCGAGTAACTAACAGGCTTTTATTAACAAGAGAATGAAGGTGTGCCTTGAGTGGTCGACCGGTCCAGAATACAGAGGGACTGTGGAGCAGTCACCTTTATACCTGGACTCGTGGGAGGAGTCAGCCGAGGCATGTCCAGGCATGTACACAGTGGAATACAAACAGTGGTTTACCACATTCACCCCTTGTTTAAAAATGAGTCCGGCGGGGTGAAGTGTCCGGAGGTCTTGTCTGCCGCTGTGATCGACGTGGTGACGGCAGGGGTAGTGAAGCTTCCAGCGTCGAGTCCCGCGTAGGCTGGGGCACTGGTGTGTAGTCCTCGTGGGTGTCGAGCGGGTCGCGGGGCCCAGGCCTGCCGTCTGCTGGGGCTGGATATTGGATCGTGGGGGGAGTGGTAGTGGGGAGTGGGTTACTGCGGCCCCCGAGGGTGCGAGGTCTCGTATGGAGACTGTGTCCTCCCGCCCGTCCGGGTACGCAATGTAAGCATACTGGGGGTTGGCGTGGAGGAGGTCGACCCTCTCGACCAGGGGGTCCATTTTATGGGTCCTCACGTGTCTTCTCAGTAGGACCGGCCCTGGGGACGTCAGCCATGGCGGTAGCGATGTCCCCGATGTGGACTTCCTTGGGAAGACAAACATTTTCTCATGAGGGGTGGTGTTCGTGGCAGTGCAGAGCAGTGACCGAATAGAGTGGAGCGCATCGGGGAGCACATCCTGCCAGCGGGAGGTCGGAAGGCCCCTAGACTTTAAGGCTAGCAGGGCGGCCTTCCAAACTGTCGCATTCTCTCTTTCCACCTGTCCGTTCCCCCAGGGGTTGTAACTGGTGGTCCTGCTTGTGGCAATACCCCTAGTGAGCAGGTACTGGCGGAGTTCATCGCTCATAAACGATGAGCCCCGGTCGCTATGGATATAGCTGGGGAAACAGAACAGGGTGAAGAGGTCGTTCAGACATTTAATGACCGTGGCACTGGTCATGTCCGGGCAGGGGATGGCGAACGGGAAACGGGAGTACTCATCAATAATGTTGAGGAAGTACACATTGCGATCGGAGGAGGGGAGAGGCCCTTTAAAATCAACGCTCAGGCGCTCGAAGGGGTGAGTGGCTTTTATCAGGTGAGCCCTGTCTGGTCTATAAAAGTGCGGTTTGCACTCAGCGCAGACTTGGCAGTTCCTGGTCATGGTCCTGACCTCCTCAATGGAGTAAGGCAGGTTGCAGGCCTTGATGAAGTGGAAGAACCTGGTGACCCCCGGGTAGCAGAGGTCATTGTGGAGGGCCCGCAGTCTATCGATCTGCGCGCTGGCGCAGGTGCCACGCGATAGAGCATCCGGGGGTTCATTGAGCTTCCCGGGCCGGTACAAGATCTCGTAATTGTAGGTGGAAAGTTCGATTCTCCACCTCAAGATCTTGTCGTTTTTGATTTTGCCCCTCTGCTTGTTGTTAAACATAAAAGCAACTGAACGCTGGTCAGTGAGCAGGGTAAATCGTTTTCCGGCCAGGTAGTGTCTCCAATGACGCACAGCCTCCACAATAGCCTGGGCCTCCTTTTCAACAGCGGAGTGTCTGGTCTCCGGGCCCTGGAGGGTTCGTGAAAAGAAGGCCACGGGTCTCCCCGCCTGATTAAGGGTAGCGGCCAGGGCAAAGTCGGACGCGTCGCTTTCCACCTGGAAGGGGATGGATTTGTCCACTGCGTGCATGGTGGCTTTGGCAATGTCTTCCTTGATACGGTGGAAGGCTAAGCGGGCCTCTGCCGTCACGGGAAAAGAGGTGGACTTGATCAGCAGACGGGCCTTGTCCGCATAGTAGGGGACCCACTGGGCGTAATAGGAGAAAAACCCTAGGCACCTCTTCAGGGCCTTGAGGCAGTGGGGCAGTGGGAGTTCCATAAGGGGACGCATCCGGTCGGTGTCGGGACCGATGACTCCGTGTTCCACAACACAGCCAAGGATGGCGAGGCGGGTTGTGCGGAATATGCACTTCTCCTTGTTATACGTCAGGTTCAGGAGTTTGGCGGTGCTGAAGAATTTTTCGAGGTTTGCGTCATGGTCCTGCAAGTCATGGCCACAGATGGTCACATTGTCCAGATATGGGAAAGTGGCCTGCAACGCATTTTGATCGACCATCCGGTCCATCTCCCTTTGGAAGACGGACACCCCGTTGGTGATGCCAAAGGGAACCCTAAGGAAGTGATAGAGGCGGCCGTTTGCCTCAAAGGCAGTATACTGGCGGTCCTCAGGGCGGATAGGGAGCTGGTGGTATGCTGATTTCAGGTCGATGGTCGAGAAGACGCGGTACTGCGCGATCTGGTTGACCATATCAGCTATGCGGGGGAGTGGGTAAGCGTCCAGCAGGGTGTAGCGATTTATTGTCTGGCTGTAGTCGATGACCAGACGCTGCTTCTCGCCGGTCTTAACGACCACAACCTGGGCTCGCCAGGGGCTGGTGCTGCCCTCAATAATCCCCTCCTTCAGGA
This sequence comes from Somniosus microcephalus, assembly GCF_052327205.1. Taxonomy (NCBI): domain Eukaryota; kingdom Metazoa; phylum Chordata; class Chondrichthyes; order Squaliformes; family Somniosidae; genus Somniosus; species Somniosus microcephalus. Next base: position 35,637,079 of record NC_140991.1, on the reverse strand, counting down.
GCCGCTCCACTTCGGTTTTAATGAACACCCTGTCCCCGGCACTGTATCGCCTGCTCTTTGTGGTGATGGGCTTACAGTCGGGGGTGAGGTTAGCAAACAGTGGCGGGGGGGTGACTCTTAGTGTGGAGGGGTTGCCCCTGGTGCGCGGCGGGCAATTTTGAAGCTGCTGGCTGCGGACTGTGAGTGGGGGAGGGGTCCACCGTACGCCATCGTAACACTTTTAAGGTGGCACTGAAAATCTAACCCCAGTAGAACGGCAGCGCAGAGGTGGGGCAGGACCAGAAGTTTAAAATTATCGTACACAGTCCCGTCTACTACGAGTGTCACCACGCAGTAGCCGCCAATGTCTGCCGACTGGGACTCGGAGGCCATAGAAATCCGCTGGTGCGCAGGCAGGACTGGGAGAGAGCAACGCCGCACTGTGTCGGGGTGGATGAAGCTCTCCGTGCTCCCAGAGTCAAAAAGGCAGATTGTTTCGTGGCCATTTACCTTAATGTCCATTATGGACCGGGCCAGTTGGTGCGGTCTCGCTTGGTCCAGCATAACGGAGGCCAGCGTAGGGGTCGGTGTGTCGCTGCGGGTATCAGATGAGGCGGTGTTGGGGGCCTGCTGCGTCCCGGCTGTCGTCCAAGATGGCGGCGTCCATGATCCCCATGTGGCTGGAGGCGTCCAAAATGGCTGCTGTTCCGGTGGTTCGCACATGGCTGGGGAGGCCCAAGATGGCGGCCCGCACGGCCCACATGCGGCGCTGCTGGGGTTCGGGGTGGCTTTGGGTCTGCAGACACTGGAGTAGTGTCCCTTCTTCCCGCAGCTCGAGCAGATCGCATTTTTCGCCGGGCAGCGCGCTCTGGGGTGTTTGGCCGGGCCACAGAAGTAGCATTTCTGGCCTTGGGACGCTGCTGCGGTAGTTGGCCCGTTGCTGGGATGTGGCTGGGGTGGCACGGCGCCATGAGACGGTCCTACCGTGTCCCAGGTTGTCGTTCCCCACGGCGTCCACGGTGCAGAGGAGTAGGCATCCATGCCCCGGTAGGCTGCGTCCAATGATAGTGCGAGTTCAGAGGCCTTGTTGAGGTCGAGGTCACTCTGCTCCAACAGTCGCTGTCGGGTGTAATTGGACCTGTGGCCCGCTACAAAAGCGTCCCGGATAAGTTCCTCTGTGTACACGGCGGCCTTTACATCCTTACAACCACAGGCCCGGCCAAGCACAGACAGTGCCTGAAGGTATTCCTCGGTCGATTCCCCAGGTTGTTGTTTCCGACTCCCCAGGAGGTGCCTGGCGTACACTTCGTTCACTGGGCGCGTGTACTGGTCCTTGAGGAGCTTGCTAGCATCCACGTACGAGGTCGCATCCTGGATGACCGAGTACACTCGGTGGTTCACTTTGGAGGTCAGGACATCCAGTTTGTCCTCGTCCGATTTGACCGTTGCAGCGGAGGCGATCAGGAATTTTTCAAAGCACCTAAGCCAGTGACTAAACTTGGTGGATGCGTCCGCCTCCCGATGGTCTAAGTCTAGGCATGCTGGTATGAGGATCTTCTCCATTATAAAATCTTGTTAATAAAATTGATGCGCTATCAATAACTCAAAAGACTGAGATTAAGCGAGTAACTAACAGGCTTTTATTAACAAGAGAATGAAGGTGTGCCTCGAGTGGTCGACCGGTCCAGAATACAGAGGGACTGTGGAGCAGTCACCTTTATACCTGGACTCGTGGGAGGAGTCAGCCGAGGCATGTACAGGCATGTACACATTGGAATACAAACAGTGGTTTACCACACAGGGTTAAGGACATCTCTTCTGGGCTGGAGAGAAACTTGGAGTGGGAGGGGAGGATCCAGTTGTCGTGTTCCATGTTGGTACCAACGAGGTAGATAAGACAAGGAAGAAGGTTCTTTTAAAGGAGGATGAGCAGCTAGGGGTCAAATTAAAAAACAGAACCTCAAGGGTAATAATCTCTGGATTATTACCTGAGCCACGAGCGAATTTGGCTAGGATAAATAAAATTAGAGAGTTAAATGCGTGGCTCAAAGACTGGTGTGGGAGAAATGGGTTTTGCTTCTTGGGACACTGGCACCAGTACTAGGACAGAAGAGAGCTGTTCCGTTGGGACGGACTTCACTTGGCCAGTGCTGGGACTAGAATCCTGGTGAATCATATAACTAGGGCGGTAGAGAGGGCTTTAAACTAATTAGTGCGGGGGAGGTTTCTAGAGAGCAAATAATAAAAATGACAACGGAGAAGGTCATAGACCTAGGTAGCAGTGGGGGAATTAAAAACCAGAGAGTGTCAGGAAGGGACAGAATGTATGGAGTAAAAGGTAAAGTAGTAAAAGGGGAAAAAGCTGGAACTAAGTGTCACAAAACATATTTGAATGTTCTTTATCTGAATGCACGTAGCATTTGTAACAAAATGGATGAGTTGACAGCAGAAATAACTACATATGGGTATGATCTTGTGGCCATTACAGAAACATGGCTGCAGGATGACCATGACTGGGAATTAAACATACGAGGGTATTTAACAATCAGGAAGGACAGGCAGGAAGGAAGGGGAGGTGGGGTGGCTATGTTAATAAAGGAAGGAATCACTGCAATACAGAGAAATGATATTGGGTCAAAGGATTAGGATAATGAAACAGTTTGGGTGGAGATAAGGAATAATAAGGGGAAAAAAGCACTGGTGGGCGTAGTCTATAGGCCTCCTAACAGTTGCAACTCTGTTGGACGGAGTATTAATCAAGAAATAGTTGGGGCTTGTAATAAGGGAACAGCTATAATTATGGGGGATTTTAACTTTCATATTAACTGGACAAATCAAATTGGGCAGGGCAGCCTTTAGGAAGAGTTCATTGAGTGTATTAGGGATGGGTTTCTTGAGCAGTATGTAACTGAACCGACCAGGGGGCAAGCAACCTTAGATCTGGTCCTGTGTAATGAGACAGGATTAATTAAAAATGTCCTAGTAAAGGCTCCCCTTGGAATGAGTGACCATAACATGGTTGAATTCCATATTCAATTAGAGGGTGAGAAGATTGGATCTCAAACAAATGTACTGAGCTTGAATAAAGGAGACTATGAAGGTATGAGAGTGGAATTGATTAGAGTGGACTGGGACAATAGATTAAAGGGTAAGACAGTACATGATCAGTGGTGTACAATCAAGGAGTTATTTTACAACTTTCAAAAAATATATATTCCACTGAGGAAAAAAGGGTGTAAAAGAAAAGATAGCCATCCATGGCTGAGTAAAGTAATAAAGGATAGTATCCGACTAAAAACAAGGGCATATAAGGTAGCCAAATCTAGTGGGAGGATAGAAGATTGGGAAGTCTTTAAAAGACAGCAAAAAATAACTAAAAGATTGATTAAGAAAGGGAAGATAGATTATGAAAGTAAATTACCAAAAAATATAAAAACAGATAGCAAGAGTTTCTATAGTTATATAAAAAGAAAAAGGGTGGCTAAAGTGAATGTTGGTCCCTTAGAGGATGAGACAGGGAAATTAATGGTGGGAAACATGGAGATGGCAAAAACGCTGAACAAATATTTTGTATCAGTCTTTACAGTAGAGGACACTAAGAATATCCCAACACTGGACAAACAGGGGGCTCTAGGGGGGAGGAGCTCAATACGATTAAAATCACTAAGGAAGTGGTACTCGGTAAAATAATGGGACTTAAGGCGGATAAATCCCCTGGCTTACATCCTAGGGTCTTGAGGGAAGTGGCGGTAGGGATTGTGGATGCATTGGTAATAATTTTCCAAAACTCCCTGGACTCAGCAAAGGTCCCGGCAGATTGGAAAACTGCTAATGTAACACCCTTATTTAAAAAGGGTAGTAGACAGAGGCTGGAAACTATAGACCAGTTAGCCTAACATCTGTGGTGGGTAAAATTTTAGAGTCCATTATTAAGGAGACAGTAACGGGACATTTGGATAAACATAATTTAATAGGACAAAGTCAGCATGGTTTTACGAAGGGGAAGTCATGTTTGACAAATTTGCTTGATTTCTTTGAGGACATAACATACAGGGTGGATAAAGGGGAACCAGTGGACGTAGTGTATTTAGACTTCCAAAAGGCATTTGACAAGGTGCCACATAAAAGATTATTGCTCAAGATAAAGAATCACGGGATTGGTGGTAATATTCTGGCATGGGTGGAGGATTGGCTATCTAATATAAAGCAGAGAGTTTGGATAAATGGTTAATTCTCAGACTGGCATCAGTAACCAGTGGTGTTCCGCAGGGGTCAGTGCTGGGACCCCAACTCTTTACAATCTATATTAACGATTTGGAGGAAGGGACCGAGTGTAACATATCAAAGTTTGCAGATGATACAAAGATGGGAGGGAAAGTAGTGAGTGAGGAGGACATAAACAACCTGCAAAGGGACATAGACAGGCTAAGTAAGTGGGCAGAGATTTGGCAGATGGAATATAATACTGGAAAGTGTGAGGTTATGCATTTTGGCAGGAAAAATCATAGAGCAAGTTATTATCTTAATGGCAAGAAACTGGAAAGTACTGCAGTACAAAGGGATCTGGGGGTCCTGGTGCACGAAACACAAAAAGTTAGTATGCAGGTGCAGCAGGTGATCAAGAAGGCCAATGGAATGTTGGCTTTTATTGCTAGGGGGATGGAATATAAAAACAGGGAGGTATTGCTGCAGTTGTACAAGGTATTGGTGAGACCACACCTGGAATACTGCATACAGTTTTGGTGTCCATACTTAAGAAAAGACATACTTGCTCTCGAGGCAGTACAAAGAAGGTTCACTCGGTTAATCCCGGGGATGAGGGGGTTGATATATGAGGAGAGGTTGAGTATATTGGGACTCTAGTCATTGGAGTTCAGAAGAATAAGAGGCAATCTTATTGAAACATATAAGATTGTGAAGGCACTTGATCAGGTGAATGCAGTGAGGATGTTTCCAATGATGGGTGAAACTAGAACTAGGGGGCATAATCTTAGAATAAGGGGCTGCTCTTTCAAAACTGAGATGAGGAGAAACTTCTTCACTCAGAGGGTGGTAGGTCTGTGGAATTTGCTGCCCTAGAGAGCTGTGGAAGCTACATCATTAAATAAATTTAAAACAGAAATAGACAGTTTCCTAGAAGTAAGGGGAATTAGGGGTTACGGGGAGCGGATAGGAAATCGGACATGAGGCTAGGTTCGGATCGGTCATGGCCCTGTGGGTGGTGGAGCGGGCCCAGGGGCCGTGTAGCCTGGTCCTGCTCCTACTTCTTCTGTTCTAATTCTGTGTTAGATTTCAGGAGATGGTTCTATTCACAGGGATTAGTGGAGACCTCGGGAACAGGCTGCCAGCTAGGAGTCCTTCAAGAGTAAATTGGGCTTGTTCCTGGCTGGGGTGGAGATCACCTCTTACAGAAGGTAAGTACTGCAGGAAATACAGGGACAGAGTGATCTCCTGGACGAGTTTCGATCGCCTAGATGGGTCGGAGAGGAATTTCCCAGATTTTTTCTCCCAAATTGGCCATTGGGTTTTTTAGCTGGTTTTTCGCCTCTCCGGGGAGATCACATGGGTTCGGGTGGGATGGAGAGTGAAAGTAGATTTGAGGTTAGGATCAGATCAGCCATGATCTTATTGAATGGCGGAGCAGGCTCGAGGGGCCGATTGGCCTACTCCTGCTCCTATTTCTTATGTTCTTATGTTCTTATGTAACCCTGAAAAGTGTGAGGTGATGCAGATTTGGGAGGACTAACAAGGCAAGGGAATACACAATGAATGGTAGGATCCTAGGAAGGACAGAGGATCAGAGGGACCTTGGTGTGCATGTGCATAGATCCCTGAAGGCAGCAGGACAGGTAGATCAGTTGGTTAAAGAGTCAGATGGGATACTTGCCTTCATTAGCCGAGGCATAGAATATAAGAGCAGGGAGGTTATGATGGAACTGTACAAAACGCTGGTTAGGCCACAGCTGCAATACTGTGTGCAGTTCTGGTCGCCACACTATAGGAAGCATGTGATTGCATTGGAGAGGGTGCAGAGGAGATTCACCAGGATGTTACCTGGGCTGGAGCGCTTCAGCTTTGAAGAGAGACTGGACAGGCTGGGGTTGTTTTCCTTAGAGCAGAGAAGGCCGAGGGGGGACCCGATTGATGTGTACAAAATTATGAGGGACATATGTGGTGTATGTAACCTGTTCCACCTTAAGAGAACTTAAGCCTGTTCCACCTTAAGAGATGTACTACTTTCTCTGGCTGCTTTATACGTAATACCGGTGGTGACCACTGGTATATAAGTACTGTGTAGTGATATTGTATTTAGTATAGTCCTGACCTCCAACAAGTAAAGACCTGTTGAAACTTTATTCTTGTAGTCTGTGTCAGTAATTAATCTTAATACAACTGGAACACAAAGACTTAACAGTGGCGACGAGTCCGATTCTTACCCTGCGGCAGTTTATATCCACGGCGGCTTCGTCCACAGAACGGGCGTCGAAGAGAGGCATCCACCCTCATCACCCTGCTGGAAGACACGTCGCGCGGCAGGCATCGAGAATCCGGAGTGCAGAAGACATCCTGAACTCGAAGCCTCCATCAGCGGCAGTCAGCTATCTTCTTTCTACCTCGGTGGTGGGAAAGCCGGTCAGCGACGCGAGCAGAAAGTCGGCCGCGTTGGCTGTACAGACGGGGGGAGGAAGACGGAGGAATAAGGGCGGTGAGATCAATCGCGACCGGAGATAAGGGCCGGGCCGCATTCGGGCCAAAAGGCGCAGCGCGGGGACATCGATCGCGGCTGGTGATGAGGGCCGGGCCGCTTTCGGGCCAAAAAGGCGCAGCGTCTGGGGCGACTGAAGGCGCGAGAGCCGCGGTGAAGGCGAACGCAGCCGGTGCTAATAACCGGGCTGCAAGAAGGGCTGCGAGGCGCGACATCGGGGAAGCGCGAATGCCCGAGGGATCCGCGGTGAAGCGGAGACAGCGTCGGGGGAGTTACTAACCGCTGGGAAAGGGGAGCAGCAGCGGCACGCCAAACGCCATTGCAGCCAGTGGGTGAAGACCGCCAAGCGCGGGAAAACCGCCATTTTGTAGGCAGAGGACAAAGACAAGTGCGGGAAGCCGCCATCTTGGGATAAAATATAAAAAAATAAAATAAAAATAAATAAAATAAATTGCAACGATGCCTAAACATGGGAACATTAATACCTTTCATAGCGACATCGAAGATTGGGCCATGTATGTAGAACGCATACAAAATTATTGTAAAGCAAATAAAATCCCAGATGCAGAGAAAGCACTAACTTATTGAACTTAATGGGTGCAAAGACATACGGGCAATTGAAACACCTTTTATCACCAGATGAACCGGCGGATAAGACGTTCGAGGAGATTGTTACTGTCCTGAAAAATCATCTAAACCCCACGCCGCTGATGCTAGCGGAACGATTTAAATTTTACAGCAGAAGGCAGCTGAAGGATGAAAGCAATGCTGAATATTTAATGGAATTGCGTAAGCTGGCAAGGTACTGTCAGTTTGGAACGGGACTGACAGACGCGCTAAGGGATAAATTTGTGTGTGGATTATTAAAAGAAGATACACAAAAGCGACTTCTCGAGGAGAATGAGCTGACGCTTGAGAAAGTGGTCACTATGGCAGCAGCACACGAAGCTGCAGCGAGAGGCACGGCAGTAATGCAGCTACGGTCACCGCAACTCAGTACAAATAAATTGGGTTTGAGTACTGTAAAATGTTATCGTTGTGGAAAGACAACACACGATCAGAACCAGTGTTGGTTTAAAAACCAAGAATGCAGAACGTGTGGCAGGCTTGGCCACATAGCTAAAGTATGCCGGTCAGGAAAGAAGACCAGCAACAAAAAGTCACCGCAAGGAAAATACATAAAGGTGCACAAGGTGACAAAGACCAGTTCGAACGAACAGAAGTCAGATTCAGACGCTAGCAGTAATGAACTGGGTAGCTTAAGAGTACACAACGTTGGTAAGGATGCAGATCTCCAGACAATTTGGGTCACTCTTCAGATAGCAGGAGTCCAAGTAAAGATGGAATTGGACACTGGATCGGCATTGACGGTCATGAATAAGAAAGATTACAAAAGGTTATTCCAACATATTCCCCTACGGGATACGGAGATTATATTGAAAACATACACGGGGCAAAGAGTGTACCCCATCGGAAAGATAGAGGTAAAAGTGGTCCACAAGGGCGAAGAAAGCCAAGTAATGGACTTATATGTGCTACCTGAAGGAGGTCCACCACTACTGGGACGGGAGTGGATTAGGAAAATGAATATGGACTGGCACTCCTTAAAAGCACTAACGGTAGATTCCGGGGAAACAGATGTCAAACCTAAACGATTGTCCAAAATATTGGATGATGCTAAAGAGGTGTTCCAGCAAGGACTGGGAACACTGAAAGGAATTACGGCAAACATCAAGATTGATGAACATGCACAACCAAAATTTTTCAAAGCCAGACCGATACCCTATGCAATACAACCTACTGTAGAAGCGGAACTGGAAGCGCTAGAACGTTCAGGTGTACTGTCTAAGGTGGATTGGAGTGAGTGGGCTACGCCCATTGTTCCCGTCATGAAACGTCCTTCGAGCAACAAGCCAGGAGAACCAGGGAAGGTTCGCATCTGTGGAGATTTCAAGATCACCGTTAATCCAGTGCTTCACACGGTGCAGTATCCGCTTCCGCGGATTGAGGATATTTTTGCTTCGTTGTCTGGCGGGAAACACTTCACCAAGATAGACCTGGCGCAGGCGTACTTGCAGATGGATGTTGAAGAAGAGTCACGCCAGTACCTCACGATCAACACGCGTAGAGGTTTGTACCGGTATAATAGGCTGGTTTTTGGAGTGGCATCGGCTCCGTCAATTTGGCAGAGGGCCATGGAGCAGGTATTACAGGGAATTCCAGGCACACAATGTTACCTGGACGATATTCTGATTACAGGTGATGGTGATGAAGAACACCTCGCAAACTTGGAACTGGTGCTCAACAGACTGAAAGAGTATGGACTTAGAGTTAATCGGCAGAAATGTGAGTTCTTTCAGAAGCGGATCTCGTACTGTGGTCATGTCATTGACCGGGAGGGGCTTCATAAGTCTCCTGACAAGATAGAGGCAGTTGTAAAGGCTTCCGCTCCGGATAATGTCTCTCAGTTGAGGTCGTTTCTGGGATTGATTAACTATTACCATAAGTTTCTACCGAATCTATCCACGGTACTGCACCCGCTGAACGCTCTTTTACAGAAGGGGGTACCATGGGAATGGAGCGAAAACTGTAAGAAGGCATTTCGCAAAAGCAAAGAATTGATCACCTCAGAGGAAGTGTTGGCTCACTTCAACCCGACACTGCCTATTCGGTTGGCTTGTGATGCTTCTCCATATGGTATTGGGGCAGTACTCTCACACAAGTTGCCAAATGGCACGGAAAGGCCAGTCGCGTTTGCATCCAGATCATTGACCTCCGCTGAGCGCAACTATGCGCAGATCGATAGGGAGGCTCTCAGCCTTGTATGGGGAGTGAAGAAGTTTAATCATTACCTGCAGGGCCAAAAATTCACACTTCTGACAGACCATCAGCCGTTGGTATCCATTTTTAACCCTAAGAAGGGTGTTTCGGTGATGACAGCACAGCGACTCCAGAGATGGTCCCTTTTCCTAGGGGCACATCAATATCAAATAGAATTCAAAGGTACAAAGCAGCATGGCAATGCTGATGGGCTGTCGCGCCTGCCACTACCTGAAGCGGAAGAGACGACGAAAGTTGACCCTGTTGAGTTATTTCATTCGACCATCATCGAGTGTTTACCAGTCACCAATGCAAGTATTGAAAGAGAAACCAGGAACGACCCGACACTGTCCCGAGTTTACGAGGTGACAGTGAAGGGGTGGCCAACACATGGTGATCCTCTGTTACCGGCATTCTCGGCAAGGCGAGACCAGCTGTCCGTCTGCCATGGTACTTTGATGTACGGGACAAGAGTGATTATTCCTCCCAAGTTACGGGAAAGAGTTCTAAAGGAACTGCATGAAGGTCATCTGGGGGGAGTTAAGATGAAAAGTCTTGCTAGGGCTTATGTATGGTGGCCGGGCATTGACCAACAGATAGAGGAGTTGACAAAAAGCTGCACTGGGTGCCAAAAAGTGCATAATGCACCTCCGATCGCACCGCTACACCCATGGGAATGGCCTTCAGCCCCATGGCAACGCGTACATATTGACTTTGCTGGTCCATTCATGGACTCCATGTTCCTAATTGCAGTGGACGCACATTCCAAATGGCCAGAAGTGATCAAGATGAATACCACTACTTCAGAAAAGACAATTGCGGTGTTAAGAACAATATTCGCAAGGAACGGATTGCCAGAACAGATATGTTCGGACAACGGACCACAGTTCATGTCGGAAGAATTCCAAAAATTCTTAAAGAAGAATGGGGTGAAACATTATACCTCTGCCCCATATCATCCGGCGACAAACGGGTTGGCCGAGAGATTTGTCCAAACATTCAAAAAGGCAATAAAGGCCATGAACGATGATCAGATTCCGTTACAACACAAGGTGGACAATTTCCTAATGGCATATCGAAACGCCGCTCATGCAGTGACTAACCAAAGTCCTGCCATGATGTTTTATAACAGGAGGTTGCGGTCCAGGTTGAACTTGTTAAAACCAAATGTGCGGAGGGAAGTGGAAAACAAACAGTTCCGGCATATTAATAACAAGTCCACTCGAAGTTTCGACGTCGGACAACCAGTGTTGGCAAGGGGCTATGGAAACGAAAAATGGCAGTCCGGAACAATTCGGGCCAGACAAGGACCTCTGATGTACACAGTAGATATTGGTAACAATGTGATAAGGCGTCATGCGGATCAACTGGTAGAATCAAGAGCAAGGGTCGAACCCATGGTTGCGACAGAGACAACTGTGGAAGACGTTAATGAACCTGAAGCATCTACCTCGGCAGGGACTGTACCTGATGATGACGTCCAATGCATAGGAAACCAACAAGAAGAGTCACCTCAGCAACAAGAATCAGAGACCACTGAAAGGCGTTTTCCAAACCGAATCAGAAGGCCTCCTGAGAGACTGAACCTTTGAACTGTTTATACCTGAAGTTATATATGTATATATGTTATTATGTTATGTTAAATGGGGATATGACTGTTAAGCTAAAAAGGGAGGATTGTGGTGTATGTAACCTGTTCCCCCTTAAGAGAACTTAAGCCTGTTCCACCTTAAGAGATGTACTGGCTGCTGTATACGTAATACCGGTGGTGACCACCGGTATATAAGTACTGTGTCGTGATATTGTATTTAGTATACTCCTGACCTCCAACTAGTAAAGACCTGTTGAAACTTTATTCTTGTAGTTTGTGTCAGTAATTAATCTTAAAACAACTGGAACACACAGACTTAACAACATAGATAGGGTAGATAGAAAGGAACTTTTCCCCTTAGTAGCGGGGTCAATAACTGGGGGCATAGTTTCAAGGTAAGGGGCAGGAGGTTTAGAGGGGATTTGAGGAAAAACTTTTTCACCCAGAGGGTGGTTGGAATCTGGTACTCACTGCCTGAAAGGGTGGTAGAGGCAGGAACCCTCACAACATTCAAGAAGCATTTAGATGAGCACTTGAAACACCATAGCATACAAGGCTACGGACCAAGTGCTGGAAAATGGGATTAGAATAGACAGGACTTGATGGCTGGCACGGACACGATGGGCCGAAGGGCCTCTTTCTGTGCTGTATAACTCTATGGGCTAGATTTTCAGTTGCTAGCGCCAGCATTTAGCGCCTTAAGAGAAGTGATTTTCGGGCGCTATGCGTGTAGCGCCCGTGCGCAGCGCAGTTTGCGCCCCGCCCCAAATTAAGTTGCCCGTTAGCGTCGGCGCAAAGTTTAGCGCCCGCTCGGATGCGCGCGCAGAAAATGACGTCACATCCTCGTGCAACGCCCTTTGGCCGCCCCGATTCCAAACTTCAGTCGGACCGCCCCATTGTGCGGCTGGCGGCCGGAGCGTTTGGAAAAAGGAACGCAACACAACCAGCGCGGGCCCCGGGGGGCGCAAATTAAAGGGGACGTGCTCTCCAGTATAAAGGCCAGCCTTTTTTCAGAAAACACTCTTGTGCAACGCATTTCTGGAGACACAACAAGGAGGATAGCTAACTGGTTTCAAGCAGCAAGAGCTCAGGTATTTTTGGACTCAGGCCAGAGCGCTGCAAGTGGCCTTTTGGAAATTTGAGTGTTTGCCAGGATTTGATGGGGGTTGCATGGGGTGCCAACGCGGAGCTTCAGCTCCATGTCCGTAGGGCTCGCAGACGCATTGTGAGAGGGGCAGCCCTGGCTAGAGGCAGAGGGGGCTACAGGCGTCGGCCACGTAGGCCTTACCCAGTCAGGCTATACCGCCAGCAGCGCTCCTACCTAAACATGAGTGCCGCGCGATGTGTTAAAAGGCTCCAATTCCGAAAGGAGGTGATTGCAGAGATCTGCCACCTGCTTCGCCGAGACCTGCGGCCAAAGCTCAGGTGCAGGACGTCTCTGTCGGTGGAAGTGAAGGTGACGGTGGCATTGAACTTCTATGCCACCGGCTCCTTCCAATACGCTGCTGGGGACATAGCAAACATCTCCCAGTACGGCGCGCATCGCTGCATCCGCCAGGTGACCGAAGCACTGTTCAGAAGGAGAAGCCAATTCATCTCCTTCCCCATGGCCCTGGAGAGCCAGCATCAGCGCGCATTGGGATTTTCCAGACTCGGGGAATTCCCCTTGGTGCAGGGCGCCATTGACTGTACGCATGTGGCTTTGCGGGCCCCTCTGGAGCATGGCGAGCAGTATCGCAACAGGAAGGGCTACCATTCTCTGAATGTGCAGCTGGTGTGTGACCACAAGCAGCGCATCATGGCAGTCAATGCCAGCTTCCCAGGCGGCAGCCACGATGCCTTTATCCTGCGGCAGAGTACTGTGCATGACATGTTCCAGGCACAGCCTCCCCCAAGAGTATGGCTACTCGGGGACAAAGGCTATCCTTTGTGCACCTGGCTCATGACCCCGCTCCGCGCGCCCAGGACCGCTGCTGAAGAGGCCTACAACGAGAGCCATCAAACCACCCGCAACATCATCGAGCAAACTATTGGGGTCCTCAAGCAGCGGTTCCGCTGCCTTGATCGCTCCGGAAGAGCTCTCCAGTATTCGCCGGACCGGGTCTCCCAATTTGTGGTGGTTTGCTGCATGCTACACAACCTGGCTATCCGCAGGACTCAGGCACTGCCACCTGACGTTGGACCAGCACCTCAGGAGGAGGAGCAGGAGGAGCATGAGGAGGAGGAGGAGGAGGAGCAGGAGTACGTTCCCAGGAGGGAGCGACCAGGGCCAAGGGCCGCACGACGCCACCTTATTACACGGTACTTCTAAGCCCCCTGTCAGGGAATGGCCAGGGGCCATGAGGGAAGATGAATGCAGCCGCTCCGCAAGCCCTCAGCCGGCGAAGCCAACAAACACTAAGAAGAACAACCATGGAGACTGCATGAATAAAGATAATTATTTATTACACAAAAATGAAAAGCCCTTCCCACATGAATCCCCAAAAACAATAAACGGGCCCCACAAAAAGCCCAACAAACGACTCACTCCCACAAACTGGGGAGGAGTCACTCCACCTTTCTTCAAACCGGGCCTCAACGTCGGCCTAACGCAAAAAATAAGCCCTCCAACAACACAACCATGGGCAAAATAAAGATGGCCACCGCCATATAAAAGGAAAGCTGGCCACACCCTCTACTGAGTGGCCCGCGAGGGCGAGACCTTGCCCAGCCTTTTGCCTCCCCTGCCCGGCCTGCTGCTCCTTCGCAAGCTCTGCCCAGTGGCTGCTGCGAGGCTGGGGGAAGGCGCCTGAGGCTCAGATGCCCTTCCGCCAGATGCCGCTGGGGGGCGGCCTACACGGCGTTTGGGCCTCGAGGGGCCGTCTGCTGAGTGGCGCACCTGAGCCTGGCCACCATCAGCTGCAGCCGCTTGCCCTTGACGCCCCAGTGGGGGAATGGTAGCGACGGATGGCGCAATGTGGGCCAGCTGGCGTCTGGGATGCGCTGGCTGGTGCTGTGGAGCGGTGGCACTCGGCCGGGCCCGCACTGCAGGATCCGCAACAATCAGCCGAGGGGCGGCTTGCTGGGATGGTCCAGCGCGGCGGCTGCCCTGGCGATGCCTGCCTGAGACAGCGCGTGTGGCAGCAGTGAGTGCCCCTGTTGTCCTGGTGTGTGCCCGCATCACATCCGCCAGGGTCTTGACGGCATCAGTCAGCATGCCGCCACTCGCGGCAGTTGCTGCCCCGAACTCGCGCACACTGGTCGCCAGCGACTCGATGGCCTCAGGCATGCGCCCCACCACGCTCATGAGCTCCGTGTGGCGCCGGTCCGAATCCTCGGCCATCTTATCCAGCTTCCGCACCTCCTCCGAGGTGAAGGTGTCCGGACTGGAGTCGCGACTCTCCCGCTGGGGAGGAGGGGGCCGAACTAGGGGACCCTTGCCACGTTGGTGGCGGCGAGTGTGCCGATCAGCAGCACTCCCCTCTGATCCTTGCCCCCTTTGGGGGGAAGGCCGCGGGCCACGCGCACGGCTCCTGGATGGCTGGACGCCACTGGTCCCAGAAGCTGCATTGCCCTGCGACAGTTCCTCCAGGCACTCGTCCAGTGAGGAGGTGTCAAGCATTTCCTCCTCTCCTGCGGGACGTGACTGTTCCCCCGATGGTCCGGCTTGCTCCTCCTCCTCCTCCTGCTCGGAGGTGCTGTCACTGGCAGCTTCAGGGTCCTGGTCGTCACCAGCTGAAAGCAGGAATGCACAAGAGTAGCTTCAGAGTGAGGAGACGGCGTCAGCGAGGGAGTTAGGACTGGTGGCATTCAGCGCATTGGTGGGACAGTGGCAAAGGAGGTAGCTCGGATGGGCCAGTGTGACGCGAGAGGGCCAAAAGGCGAGGTCCTTACCATTGCCGGGCAGTGGAGGGTCGGCTACTCCGCACGCTGTGGGGACGAGCACACGGGCTCCCATGAGCACACACACGCACTCCTCCAGCCAAGTGAGCTTCTGCAGCTTGGCACGGCCACCCCTGGCACGGGCCTGGCGATTAAAGGCTACTTTAGCCTGCAAGAGAAAGGACGGGCTGTAAGTGCGCAGTGTAGCCCTGATGTAGTGTGCACTGCCTCCCATGGTTGAATAGCTTGGCCAGAGTGAAGCCCTGATGTAGTGTGCACTGCCTCCCATGGTGGAATAGCTTGGCCAGAGTGAAGCTCTGATGTAGTGTGCACTGCCTCCCATGGTGGAATAGCTTGGACAGAGTGAAGCCCTGATGTAGTGTGCACAGCTTCCCATGGTGGAATAGCTTGGCCAGAGTGTAGAGTGCCGAATGGCCAATTGATGCTCATGACTGTCCCAATGCTGCTGGCTGAGGGCTGGCCAATAGGACTTTCAGCTCCCTTTGCCCATCATGTCAGGTGTACATGCAAGAATGAGGAGGAGACTGGAAAGGGTACTCACCCTGACAATCCTGGTCAGGTCGTTGTATTTTTAACGACATTGTTTGTGGGTCCTGGGGGCATCGCCGGTGAACGTCACCCTCTGGGCGATCTGCTTCCAGGCTTTGGTGTAGTCGTGGTGGGTTGGATTCCTCCCACTCTCTGGGAACAAGATCTTGCGCCTCACCTCCAGAGCTGTGACCATTATGTCCAGATCACCCTCTGAGAAGCGCAGGGCACGCTGACGGGCCTTCTCTGGCGTTGCCATGACTCCCTGGGGCTGAGCAGCAGTGTTGAGGCCTCTTTGCAAGGCTGCAGTGTGCAGGGCGTGGCAGCAGACCAATTCGTCCCTTCCCCTTTAAGAGCTGGTCGGCGCCACGGGGTCTGCTGTCAGTCCAAAAATGACCGCACCCGCGCTGCGCCCCGCCTGGGCGCTATCCCTCTGGACCGCCGGCTTAGCGCCTAAAGATAGTAGTGGAACGCCTCTTTTAGCGCTCCACCAACCTCTTAGGGCGAAGCCACTGAATTTCCGGCAACGGGGCGCTACTTTGGGGCGGGCGCTAACTTCGGGCGGGCGCTAAGGTTAGCGCCCCAAAACTGCCTATACTGAAAATCTAGCCCTATGACTCTATGGGCTGGATTTTATCAATGGAGGCATGTATGAGGCGGGACTGCAACTTCTGGGGTTGTAGTCCCGCCTCCATCGAGTTGTGGCCAACCCATTCGGTATTCCCTTGATTGACCTACTTGAGCCTGCCCAGCGGGCTCAGCAGGCCAATTAAGGGGCACCCGGCAACAGGTGACATCACAGATTGACATTTCATCTGTTAAGAGCTTTTGACAGATGAAATATCAGCGTTTCACAGCTCTTTGAAGCTGTCAAACACTGACAATCTGTAAAAACAACAGAAAATGCTGGAAAAACTCAGCAGGCCAGGCAGTATCCGTGGAGAGAAATTAGAGTCGACGTTTCGGGTGAACCCTTTTTCAAAACTGGAAAGGAAATGAAATAGATCGAAGGCAGGGCTGCGATAGAACAAAAGAAGTAAAGAGACATTAAGAGGTATTCAAAACCAGACGAGATGGTAATAGGACAAGTGGAGACAAAAGATGGCTCTATTAGGTGTGAAGTGTCCTGGCAGGATGAGAGACAGCTGCCATGTGGGAGAGAGAACAAAAAAGGAAAGGGGGGGGAGGGAAAACCCAAAACAAAGGGGTGGGAAAAAAATATAAGTAAAAATGTAACAGGGGCCGAGGTTATGATCTGAAATTGTTGAACTCGATATTGAGTCCGGAAGGCTGCAAAGTGCCTAATCGGAAGATGAGGTGCTGTTCCTCGAGTTTATGTTGAGCTTCCGTGAACTGACAATCTATACTCTAAGTTAATTCCTTCCTCTCAGGCTGATTTAGAGATCTCTCCAGAACAGAAAACAGAGGCTGCAGATTTTGACAGCTCGCAGCCATTCTGCTTTCTGTGCCGGTGAGATGAGGGACTCCCAAGACCTGAAGGAAGGAAGGCTGCATTATTAAGTAAAGGTAAGTAAAACTTCTTTAAACACTTTACACACACCAAACACACTTACCTCTGCACTCATGCACCCATCACTCACCTGAACACCGGACATCTCGAACCCTCCAAGTCCTTCAGCCCAACGGTCCACCTCGCTAACTTGGCGTGGTTTGGAGTCGTCGGGAAGCCCACACTTCAGGGCTAAAAACTGCCTGTTAACTACCTGTTAACAGGCAGTTAATTGGCACTAATCCCCTTCCCGCCTCGTGGGAGGCGGCTCCCAGCACAGGTCGGGTACCCGCCTCCTTTGAAACTGGCATAGAGGCGGGCTGGGTGCGGGATGGGTTCGTGCCCCCCGATTTCGCAATTTTAACCCCCCACATGCCTCCAAACCCACCTCAACTGCCCGATGAAATTCAAGTCCTATGACTCTAGGCCTAGAAATTCGGTGGGCTGCGCCACCAGTTAGCGCCTAAAGAGGGCACTCAGTGGCTTTAGTGCCACTGGCCACGCCTCCCACAAAATTTAGCAGGGCACTAATGGCGGCGTTAGCCTGTAGCGCTGCGCCGCCACCGATGACATCATCGGTGTGCACAGCGCCCCGGTACCACCCCGAACGCGATATTGGATCGCATACCCCCCTGTAGCGCTGGTCGCAAATCACGACTGGTTCAGGGGGCCTACCTGTGGCGGTAGTGGCGCAAATTAAATGGGAGGTGCGGGGCAGCCATTTTTTCGGTGGCAGCCTGCCAGCACCTCCTCACGCCGCCCTCCCCGGCCTCCTGATCCCCCCCCCCGGGCAGTGCCGGCTGTGTCCCGAGTGCCCAGCACTTCTCCTCAGTGCCGGGCTCTTTTGCCGGCACTCGCAATCGGTGATCGCGCTGCTGCGGGCCCCTCCCCTTTAAGAAGGGGAGGATGATCTGCAGTACCGCAGCGCGCCGTTCCGCAGCGTGTGGCGCTGCGGCACATTGCGCTGCGATATTCAGTTTCCGTGCCCCAAGAGGGATGTAGGCGCCTCGAGCAGCACCCTGCGTCCCTCTTGGGGCGCTCAAACTGAATATCGGGCTGGCGCTCCCAGCTCCTTCCGGGGCGGGGCTTCCGGCGCTCAGGCGAGCTTGGCGCCCCAAACGCGGCACCACCGAATTTTTAGCCCTATGACTATAGTTGAGAATCCCTGTGCTCCAATTCGGGGTCTCTTTCCACACAAAATATTTCCAGCATAGAAACAGACCATTCGGCCCAACAGGTCTATGCCGGTGTTTATGCCCCACACGAGCCTCCTCCTCCCACCCCTCTTCATCTAACCCCATCAACATATCCTTCTGTATCTTTCTCCCACATGTGCTTATCTAAGTTCTCCTTGAATGCATCTATGCGATTCGCCTTGCATTCATGTTGTCATCAAAAAGACGGGGGTCCTGAAATTCTGCGGGATTTCTACCGGTCTCCCTTTCCTAACTCTAGCAGGAGACTGGCGAAACCCTCAGGAAACCGGCAGAGATCCTTTAAAAGGCTTAATGCACTTACCTTTAAAGTGTGTGGGTATTTTAAAGGGCCTCGTATCTTCAGGTCCACCAGAGATCCAGTTGCACCAAGCCTCCACCCACTTTCGGCAATGTCCTCAGTGTCTCCCAATCCGCCCTTTACAAGGCATATGGTAGCTGAGTGAGGGTAGAGACTTCTTAAGGTGGGAACCCCCACGCCCGAGGCTCAGTTGGGACCCAGGCGCTGTAGTGGCAGCCAGTATGCCGAGTGAGTGGAAGGTGCATGTGGGCCCCACCACGGGGTCCTGACCAACAGGTGGCCTGGACTCCCGAAGAGATAAAAACATTTTTTTTTCCAAAATTCTAGATCCGCCACTTTTCTCAGGAAGATGGTGCTTTAAACCGTACCTTTTTGGGGACTCGTCTGCTGTACTGCCAGTAAAACAGGTCGGAGCATGCACGTCAAACATGCAGCATAGGACCCCGATTTGCATATTAAACAGGCAGGCGCTTTGGCTGCCCTGCTGTAGGCTCCTTCAGAAATGGCGGCTGTAAAGTCCGCACCTCAATAATACACAGACTTCGGGAGAACAGTTTAACAGGTACTTTACTGAACAGGAGGGTAACGTCAGACTGAAATACAGAAGCCTGCTAGGGCCTTTTCTACCGGGGTGGTCACTGCCAGTACTGCAGTCTAACACCAGTTCTTCCCTTAAAGGTACATACACAACAATTCCTCCCCTTTTAGATAAACAGTACATAACATTCATTTAACAACTAAATAATAACTAATTACAATTGTCTGGGTATTATATACATCAACTGAAATAATCATTTATAAGTTCAGTCTTTGAGGAGGCTTCCTGATCCTGACTGGATAGCGCCTTTCTCGAGTATCCTGTTCTTGCGGCGGAGTTGATTCTGGCTCATTGTCATTGGTTGGTTCGTCAGCTTCCAATACCACTGCTTCTGAGGTAGACGCAATCTGTACTTCGGGTTGATTATCAGGTGCACCTGCTCGTGGTATGGGTTTGGCTTGTTCCTGTGACTCTAGAATCTGGTCAGCATGGCATCTCACGATGCTCTCTCCAACGTCCACTGTGTACATTAGTGGTCCCTGCTGTGAGCATATCGTTCCTGGCTGCCATTTTTCTGTTCGGTAGTCGCGGGCCAAGACTGGTTGCCCTATCTTGAAGCTCTTGGTTGGCTTCTCATTTATGTGCTGGAATTGCTTATCCTCAACATCTCGTCTTATGTTTGGTTTGAGCAAATCCAGGCGGCATCTTAGCCTTCAGTTGAAAAACAGTACGCCTGGAGCTTGGTTGGTGACTGCATGTGTCGCATTCCGGTAAGCAAACAAGAAATTATCCACCTTGTGTTGTAGTGGTATGTCGTCATTATACATTGCCTTTATGGCCTTTTTAAAGGTCTGAACAAACCTCTCAGCCAATCCATTTGTGGCTGGATGATATGGGGCAGATGTGTAATGTTTCACCCCATTATTCCTCAGAAAACTCCGGAAATCCTCAGACACAAACTGTGGCCCATTTTGGGAATAAATCTGCTCTGGCAACCCATTCCTGGCGAAGATGGTCCTTAGGACTGCAATAGTTTACTCCGTGGTGGTGGAGGACATTTTAATGACCTCTGGCCATTTTGAATGGGCATCCACAGCGATTAGAAACGTTGAGTCCTTAAATGGACCAGCAAAATCAATGTGTACCCGTTGCCATGGAGATCAGGGCCACTCCCATGGATGTAGCGGGGCCTGTGGTGGAGCGTTTTGGACCTTCTGGCATCCTGTGCATCTCTTGGTCATATCCTCGATTTCTTTATTGATTCCCGGCCACCACACAAACGCCCTGGCTAGGCTCTTCATTTTTACCCCTCCCAGATGACCCTCATGAAGCTCATTGAGCACTCTATCTCTCAACTTAGGTGGAATTACCACTCGGGATCCACACATCAAGGTCCCCCGGCACACTGACAGCTGTTCTCTCCTTGGCGAGAATGCTGGCAACAGTGAGTCGCCATATGCTGGCCATCCCTTCACTGTCAAATCATAGACCCGAGAGAGTGTCGGGTCATTTCCGGTTTCCTTCTCTATACTTGAGTTTGTAACAGGCAAACATTCGACTATGGTCGCATGGAATATCTCAACAGGGTCCACTGCAGGTGCTTCTTCTACTGTAGGCAACGGTAGGCGTGACAGCCCATCAGCATTTCCATGCTGTTTCGTACCCTTGTACTCTATGTCGTACTGATGTGCCCCTAGAAAAAGTGACCATCTTTGCAGCCGTTGCGCCATCATCATCGGAACGCCCTTCTTTGGGTTAAAAATGGAGACCAGGGGCTGAAGATCAGTCAGTAGGGTGAATTTCCACCCGTGCAGATAGTGATTGAACTTCTTCACCCCCCACACCAGGCTGAGGGCCTCCCTGTCAATCTGGGCGTAGTTACACTCGGCTGAGGTTAGCGAGCGCGACGCAAAGGCTATTGGCCTCTCTGAACCGTCAAGGAATTTGTGTGACAGCACCGCTCCAATGCCGTAGGGTGATGCATCACATGCCAACCGAATCGGTAGTGTTGGGTTGTAGTGGGCCAATACTTCTTTTGAAGTGATTAGGCATTTACATTCCTGAAAGGCACGCTTACACTCATCACTCCATTTCCATGTTACTCCAGTTTGCAGCAGGGCATTCAGTGGGTGCAGAATTGTAGATAAATTCGGCAAGAGCTTATGGTAGTAGTTCACCAACCCGAGGAACGACCTCAGTTGCGACACATTTTCTGGTGCTGGAGCCTTGACTACAGCCTCAATCTTGTCTGGCGACTTATGCAACCCTTCCTCATCAATCATGTGGCCACAATACGAGATTTGTCTCCTGAAGAACTCGCATTTGGGGTGGTTGGCTCGTAGCCCATATTCCTGTAATCTCGTGAGCACCTGCTCCAGGTTGGCAAGGTGTTCACTGTCATTTTCGCCCGTAACCAGGATGTCGTCCAAATAACACTGGGTCCCCGGGATCCCTTGCAGGACTTGTTCCATTGCCCTCTGCCAAATAGCCGGGGCTGATGCTACCCCGAATACCAGTCGATTGTACTGGTAAAGGCCTTTGTGAGTGTTTATCGTGAAGTATTTTCTAGATGCTTCTTCCACCTCCATTTGTAGATA
Source organism: Somniosus microcephalus (assembly GCF_052327205.1). Lineage (NCBI taxonomy): Eukaryota > Metazoa > Chordata > Chondrichthyes > Squaliformes > Somniosidae > Somniosus > Somniosus microcephalus. The sequence goes on along the minus strand of NC_140991.1, from coordinate 35,615,413 downwards.
CGCTTGGGCCAGATCAATCTTTGTAAAATGTTTCCCTCCAGATAGTGAGGCGAAAATATCTTCTATCCGTGGAAGTGGATATTGTACTGTGTGCAGGACTGGGTTCACAGTTACCTTGAAGGCCCCACAGATGCGAACCTTCTTCAGCTCCCCAGGCGTGCTGCTCAATGCTTTCTTCATTACAGGAACGATGGGTGTGGCCCACTCGCTCCAGTCCACCTTGGACAGCACACCCGAACGCTCCAGACTCTCCAGTTCAGCTTCAACGGCTGGGCGGATCGCGTATGGCACCGGTCTGGCCTTAAAAAATTTTGGGTTTGCGTTATCTTCAATCTTTATGGTTGCCTTTACTCCTTTTAGAGTCCCAAGTCCTTGTTGGTACACCTCTTCCACGTCGGATAGAATTTGTGACAGACGTCCAGGTGCGATGTCATCATCCTTTTTGTCAGTCACAGTTAGCGCCTGAAAGGAATGCCAATCCAATTGTATTTTTCGGATCCATTCACGTCCCAATAATGGTGGTCCTCCATCTCGTAGTACATACATATATAGTTTCTGTGTTTCCTTGCCGTTATATTTAACTGGCACCCTTGGGGTAGACCTTTTGCCCCGTGTATGTCTTCAATACAATGGACGTGTCCTTTAAGGGTATGTGTGAGAATAGCCGCTCATAGTCTCGTCGATTCATGACAGTTAGGGCTGATCCTGTGTCCAATTCCATCTTTACTGCGGACCCTGCTATCATGAGGGTGACCCAAATGGTTCGGTGACCCTCCTTTGCGATCACATTGTGTAACTTTAGACAACTTAGTCTCCTGCGCCCGGAGCCCTTATCACTCTCCTGATCTTCCGAATTACTGTCTGTCAGTTTCTTTACTTTCTTGTACTGTTCCTTAGTAGTTCTTGTCGTGTTGGTTTTCTTTCCCGACCTGCAGGCTCTTGCTAAATGTCCCATTTTTCCGCATTGCCTGCATACTTTGCCCTTAAACCAGCAGTCCTTCTGCACATGGGTTGTTCTGCCGCAGCGATAGCACTTTTCTGCTCCATACGCCATTTCGTTAGCGCTGTATTCTTGTGGTTTCTGTTGTATTTCCGCAGCTCCCCATGCTGCTGCTTCATAGGATACTGCCATGCTGAAAGCCTGTTCGAGCGTCAGGTCCTTTTTCGAAAGTAGTCATTTCTGGGTTCCTTCACTCTGGAGCCCGCAGACAAACTTATCCCGTAAGGTGTCTGCCAGTCCTGCTCCGAACTGGCAGTGCTTCGATAACTTGCGTAGTTCCGTAAGATAGTCAGCATTGCTCTCATCTTTGTGCTGGTTTCTTTTATGGAACTTGAATCTTTCTGCTATCGGCAGCGGTGTAGGGTTTAGGTGTTCCTGTAAGATATTAACAATCTCCTCAAAACTTTTCTCCATTGGTTTAGCTGGGGTAATTAAATTCCGCAATAGGCCATACGTACTCGCGCCCATCAAATTCAATAATACCGACGCCCTCTTTCCATCGGCCACCTCATTTGCCTTGCAGTACACTTCAATTCTTTCCACATACGTGGTCCAGTCTTCTACCTCGTTGTCGAAAGCAGTGATACTGCCACTTTTCGGCATCTTGGGTGAGTTAAAATGGCACCTCCCGCGCTTTTTCTTCTTCCCCAATGGAATAAAATGGCGCCTCCCGCGCTTTTCCTTCTTCCCCAGTGGGATAAAATGGTGCCTCCCGCGCTTTTCCTTCTTCCCCTTGCTGCCACGCTGCTCCTAGCATTCTACAGGGTAATGGCGGCGACCCGCGGCTTCGGCGCATCTCACTTTCCTTCCCCCTGTTTCTTTTCCCTCCGCTGCCCGGTTCTTGAGCACCGATCACGCCCTGTGCGCTCCACCCTCTCTCTCTCTTTTGTTTTCTTTTCCCGGCGACGCTGCGCAGCCCGTTTTGTAGAGCCGTTCGATCAAGCTTGAGCCCGCCGCAGTCCGGAAGGGTCAGCACACTACCTGCTACCAGCACGATTTGCTGGAACACCTTAACTGTGGAGCCAAGCTCAGCTCTCCACAGCCTCTCCCGCAATTCTCCGAACACCGATGAATCCTTTGGGCGGTTGCCCGCGGTCGACGCCCGTTGCTCAGACTACGACCTCCAAGAAACTTCCTCTCAGGGTGAGATCCCCGTGAGATGATGCAACACTGCAGGTGAGTTCGAACTTACTCGTCGCCACTGTAAAGTCCGCGCCTCAATAATACACGGACTTCAGGAGAACAGTTTAACAGGTACTTTACTGAACAGGAGGGTAACGTCAGACTGAAATACAGAAGCCTGCTAGGGCCTTTTATACCGGGGTGGTCACTGCCGGTACTGCAGTCTAACACCAGTTCTTCCCTTAAAGGTACATACACAACAGCGGCGGCCGGAGACGAGGCGCTACTGCGGCGGTAAGTCTATCGAGCCCGGTTTGACGCTGTTAGTGCCTCGTTAACGCTGACCTGGCCAAGTCAAAATCAGCCCGAAACAGACGGGTGGGAGATTCTTGACCTGTGCCTGAAGTGGGCAGGGCATCCGCGGCACCAGCCCAAAAGCTATGCTCAGACACCAACTGGGCGCTCAGCTGTGGCTCGCCTGTTGTTTGAAGCTCATAAATCAGCTTGACTTCCACGCAGAATGTGCCAGCAGACCAGGCCCTATCTGGTGGGGAGGAAGAAGCTGTGGGTGGGGCGGGAGCAAGGAGAACAGGCTGACAATGGGCCGGAAGACCAACCTGCTTCAGGCGCCTGCCCCAGATCCAACTACGGGGCCTTAAATCAGTGGGAATTTGGCATAACTGATTTTCACCAGGTTTCCCGAGCTCAGCTATCCCACTAGTGTCCCAAATCAGGCGCTATGAAAACGTAAACGCCCCCTATATTTCTCCGCTAAGCAATATGCCTTTTGGATGAACCGGTCTTCCCAACATTAACTTTATATATGAGCGTATGGAGTCCATGGGGTAGAAATTAGACCTCATTGTGCCCATTTTATGGGCATAAAAGAGGTGCAACAAGACCCAATTTTGGGGTTCAACGTCCTGCGCTCCAAGAAATTGGGTCAGGCAGCTGCCTAAAATGGGCCTTAGACCCCCAGCTAATGATTGAGTGGGAGCTGTTGTTTACCTCTTGTGAAATATGTCCAGTGGCAGACATGTATGGGACGGCTGGCTGCTATCTGTGCATAGAAACCTCTTGGGATTGAGATAGACCTCGCCTTTACAACAGCGAGGCCTAAGATGGACCTGCCACCAGGCTGCTGACTTTCTGCTGCTGGGCCCTGGCTCACCAAGGCTTTCTCTCCTCCAACAATAACTCTATCCAAAATAACAACAGAAAACGCTGGAAAAACTCAGCAGGCCAGGCAACATCCGTAGAGAGAGAAACATCTGATTACCTCCAGGTTTCAACTATCACCCACATCGCTTGCTAAAAAGGATTTTAGCCATTTACTATTCTTTGACTTGCCTTTTGTCAAACCACAGAGATGAGTAATAAATATGCCAAGATTAAAACTAGCCTTTCAATCCAAGGTTGCACTCTCTCCATCTATCCAGAATAATTGTCCAAAGCGTTACATAGGCACAGGAATAGGTCATTCAGCCCCTCGAGCAATTCTAATCGATCATCCATACCTCAACACCATTTACTTGCCTTTGATTCATATCCCTTGATATATTTACCTAATAAAATTCTGCTGATCACAGTCTTGAAAAATTCAATTGACCCAACATCCAGAGCCTTTTCAGGAAGAGAGAATTCCAGATTTCCACTCCCTCTTGTATGAGAAAGTGCTTCCTGATTTCACCCCTGAATGGCCTAGCTCTAGTTTTATGATTGTACCCCTTTGTTCTGGATTCCCCACCAGAGGAAATAACTTCTCTGTATCTACCTTAACAAATCCCTTTTTCATTTTAAACCGATCAATTAGATCACCCCTCAACCTTCTAAACTCAAGGGAATACAAGACAAGTTAATGCAACTTGCTCTCACAATTTGACCCTTTAAGGCCTGGTGAATCTGTGCTGTACCCACTCCAAGGCCAATATATCCTTCCTGAGATAGGGTGCCCAGAACTGTACTCCAGGTGGCGACTGTCCAAGGCTCGATACAACTGAAGCTTATTTCCCCCCCACCCTCCACTTTGTATTCTAGCCCCTTGAGATAAAAATTAGTTAGTTCCAGTCTAATTTCATCGCCATTGGAGGGTTGTTACAGGGTTGGGGAAGTGGTGCAGTTTGGCATGGCTTGGCGCTAGATCCATCTTGTTGATATTCCTCTAGCTCCAGTTACTAGCTCTACTCAGCTACTCACCATCTCATCCAAAGGCTAATGCTCGCCTCATACAGCTACTCCATCCCTTTGCAGTGAGAGGATTCATGACTTGCTCCCTTGGTTTCTGAAGCTGATATCAATCCATATCATTCCTATACCTAGAAATAGCATTATAGGTGCAGGATCTGTATGAGAAAACTCAGTCGATGCCACATCACTCAACATTATCTTTCCTTGTGAACTGCAGACCATTAGACTTTTAGACTATTCAATTATCGCTAATCGTATTTTAAGTATAGGTCTGTGCTGAATACACAAACACAATTGGCTGTGTGTTCATTTGTTCTCCATATAACTGCAACTTAAATGTTGTATCAGTATTAAACTGTAGGACTGACAATTAGTCATGGCCCTGTTAAATATAAAGGTCTAAAAACTGGATCTAAATGTAACAGTTCTCTTGTTAATTCAAACCGCTCCAAGTCCTTTAGATGATAATCTTTTTTCTATATATATTAATTATCACATAGCTTTGTTTTGTCCTTTCTGGTAGTTGGGATGTGGCTTCTTCCCTTTTCTATCATGGGGGTTTGTACAGATATAGGCCTAGGAATTGGGTTGGGGCGCCAAAGTGGTGCAAAAGTCGCCTGAGCGCAGGATTTAGCGCAGCGTTCGAGGCTTCAGCGATCGTCAGATATTCAGTTTCATTGCCCCTCGAGGGACACGGGGCGAGGCTCGAGGCACTCCGTGTCCCTCTTAGGGCGCTGAAACTGAATATCGCAGTGCAACGTGCCGCAGCGCCACACGCTGCGGCATGGCACACTGCGGTACTGCAGGCCTTCCTCCCACTGTTAAGGGGGAGGTGCCTGCAACAACGCAATCCCCGCTCGCGAGTGCCGGCAAATGAGCCCGGCACCAAGGAGAAGTGCCGGGCTCTCGGAAACAGCCGGCAATGCCGCAGGGGTGGAGGTTAGGAGGCCGGGGATGGAGGTGCTGGCAGGCGGCCGCTGAAAAAGGCAGCCGCCCCGCACCTCCACCTTAACTTGCGCCGCTGCCGGCACAGTAAGGCCCCGTGAACCGGGCGCGGGTAGCGAACGGCGCAACTGCTACCAAATATCGCGAACGGGGCGCGAATGGGGCGCTGCGCACACCGATGACGTCATCGGTGGCGGCGCAGCGCAAAAGGCTAACGCCACCATTATCGCCCCAACTCAATATCGCGGGAGGCGCAGCCAGTGGCGCTACAGCCACTGCCTGTCTCTTTAGGCGCTAACAAGTGGCGCTACTCACCCAATTTCTCCCCCTTAATCCTTTGGGCTATTTTTAAAAAATATTATTATTTTTAAATTTGTGAGAGCTTAATTAAATTCACATTGACATTTCTCCATTCTATCCCAAATCATGTGTGGGCAGATGGTTAAATACATTAGTAAAATTGAATGCTCCCAGTCAGATGTTGTCATGACAGTCTATTTAATAATGATAGATTTCTACTCCAGGGAGGGAAGCTGCTGAGAGGCGTTTGCATTCCTGCCTGTGAAACTCCGCCGTTGATTTTAACAGTCGGTCCGTATTTACATCCCGCCAGCAGGCTACCTGCCTGGTGTTATTAAATAAACTGTCATGACAACATCTGACTGGGAGCATCTAGTTTCACTATTGTATTTTAAAATTCTCATTCTTGTTTTCAAATCCCTCCATGGCCTCGCCCCCTCCCTATCCCTGTAGCCTCCTCCAGCCCCACCACCCTCCGAGATCGCCGCGCTCGTCCAATTCTGGCCCCTTGCCCATCACCGATTTTAATCGCTCCACCATTGGCGGCCGTGCCTTCCGCTGCCGAGGCCCCGCGCTCTGGAGTTCCTTTCCTAATCCTCTCCCCCTCTCTCTCCTCCTTTAAGATGCTCCTTAAAACCTACCTGCCCTAATATCTCCTCATGTCGCTCATGTCAAATTTTCTTTGATAACGCTCCTGTGAAGGGTCTTGGGACATTTCACTACTTTAAAGGCGCTATATAAATGCAAGTTGTTGTTGTTGTAGTATTTAACCCCCCCCCCCCGCACCCCCACCACCCCCAACTTAAAAGATTTGGGATAGAATGGAGAAATGTGGTCAATCTATGGAGCAGGCTCCCTAGAGAGATCCAGAACCAGTTAGTATTGATTTATTCAAATGCAAATTAGATAGATTTCTTTCAGAATTATTTTGGGATACAGTATATGAGTAATTGGAGACATGATATAATTAGTCAACAACTCCATTATTGTTGTATCATGCACCTGCCAGGATGGTAGAAGGTGAACCAGATGGAGCTTGCTCTTTTTTCATCTAACAATTCCTATGTAATCACCCAGTGCAGACACCTCAAATTCACTAACCAGAGTGATGTGTGAGAGAGAGGGATTGGAAAAAAACAAAAGGAAAGATGTGGAAACATCTTGCTGTGGCTAGCCTTCGGCCTGTTTCTCCCTCACAGTCCCTGTGTTTCTCTGCCAGTTCCTGTTTACCCCTTCCCATTCCCTATTTTTTTCCCCCTCACGTTCCCTGTGTTTTCCTGCACTTCTCACTTCTGCCGCCCTTTGCCCTCCTCGGTTATCCCGGCCCCGCCCCTCTCCTGTCCTGTCAATCAATTGGCCGATCTGGCCCAATCCACTTTTCAGGACTCTGCGCGTGTGATTTAAATTGAAGGGAGAATTTGGAATGCTACAGAGCTGAAGGGTCCTTTTTCAGCTTTATATTCACATCCGTCCACCCCCAGCCTCCCTGTGCAGGGTCTTTCCTGCCCTCCCAGTTATCGACTGGACTTTACCATCTTTCTGGTGATATTTCCAGGGTTTTCTCCCCTCTTGTGTTTGTCTGAGGTGCACGGGCGCGAAGTACCCTCTTTTCTCTTGGGTGGCCGGGAGAGCAACCCTTGATTGCGGGAGCCCCTCAGACAATCCGGGGAGGGTTGGCAACACTATGGGCTCGATTTTAGTTCAGGTGCGGGGAATTGGCGGGTTCCCCGAATTTAGTGATTCCGACACGATTGTAAATGGGTCTGTGAGATTGATGCAAATTTAACACAATTGGCCAATTGATTTCCAGCGTGTGGGAAGCCTTGGCAATTGAGTATTTCCAGTCAGAAAGTCGCAGAATATGACGTCATCATTGCTGCTGCTTTTAAGGTCCACAGCAAGCCTTGCTTCCTCTGCAGGCTTCCAACCTTCAACATTAAGATGGCACAGGAGCCTGCAGGAGGAACGGCCAGTGGGAGGGCCAGGTCTGCGCCCAAATTTGATGAGGCTTCACTACAGGCATTATTGGATGGTGCTAGGGCCCACAGGGAGGTCCTCTTCCCTTCTTCAGGGAGGAAGAGGCCTCCCAGCCAGACCAAGGCTGTGTTGCTAGAGGTGGCAGGTCAAGTCAACTCCTTGGGGCTTACACGCAGAACGTGGTTGCAGTGCAGGAAAAGATTCCATGACCTTTTTCGCACTGGAAAAGTAAGTACTGTATGAAGTTTCCATCACCCTCAATCTGTTCCCCATTGCCTTTCCTCACCAGCACTCAGCCTTAGCAATCTCTTCCTGCACATCCCACTAGACATTCACATCCATGCACCCTTAGCCATTCCCTCTCTCTCTATGCTCGCATTCACAGAACTATTCCACCATGCAGCCCTCACACTCCTTCTCACTCTGATGCTTTGTACACAACTGACTACACACAGGGAGGGCCCTTGGTCTTGCAACCTCACTCCATCTTTGTCTCCTTCCAAGCATCTATGCTATGCAATCTCTGCACTCACTCCTTCATTCTCACTCAACCTCCACTTGTCTCCCTCATTGCAGGAAAAGAGAGCTCACAACAGGAGAGAGCGAGCCAGGACGGAGGCGGGCCGCCCTCATTAGCCCAGCTCACCCCCTGGGAGGAAGGTGTGCTGGAGATTTCCAGGGCTGACCGAGATGTGGACATTGGGGAAGGACAGGCAGGAGCATCCTCGCAAGCTGGTGACAGAATAGTTTTCCATCTCTCTCATTGGCATTGCATGAGTCGCTGATAATGATTTTGAAGCTACATCATATGGACTTATGATCATCTGCAAAATGCAATGTGCATGCAACCTTGGCACCACATCTCTAGCTTTTTCCTTGACTCCCCCACAGGACCCTCGAGAGCCCCCATCCCCACTCTGCAGGAGGAAGAGCCTGAGCAGCCAGACTCCTCAGAGGAATCTGCAACTTCTGAGGGTGCAGCATCAGCAGAAATAAGCGCACCCAGCACCAGCGCAGACACACACACCTCGGTGGGACCTTCGGGACATAGAGTATGTTGTCACCTGGTGTATCACAGCTCACAAGTGAGCATCAGCAGATTGTGGAGACAGGGGCAGCAGTGGAGAGTCCTTGTCGGTGGGCACAGGACTCTGCCAGCTGGGCTCAGCTGCATGTCAACCCTCTGCCTCTGGGTCCATCCGTAAGATCAGAGGTGATGGAACTGCAGGCACAGATGCAGGAGTCTCTGGCAGGTTTTGTCTCTAGGGTCGCTGCGAGTGTGGAGCGAATGGAAGAGCCCATAGCGAACATGAGCAGAGCCTTTGTGGAGTCATTGGCGCATGAACGCATCAACACGGAAAGGATGGCTACCTACGTGGAAATTATTGCTGCCTCCGTGGTAAGGCTGGCTACGGTAGAGGAGAGGAGGGCTATGGCCATGGAGGAGGTTAGTTGCCAGGGTATGGAAAACATGGTGAGTGTTCATAATAGAATGACATCTCTTGAGGAGCGATGGGCATCTATTGAACACAGAAACCAGACCTTCATGGAAGTCCTTCTGATTAGGACTACCATTGCAGATACGGGTCCACATGGCTCCCCTGATGTGCAGCAAGGTGCTCTCAAGCCACTTGCAGGCACTGAGGGGAACCTGACCCATGAGAGGTGTAGGGGTTGCAAAATTTCCCCTATTTCCCTGAAGATTGAAAAAAATTGGTTCACATCGCGGACGAAGAATTGCGTGACCTGAATTGTCTCAACATCAGGACTTTAAGATTAAAATGGTACCCTTTGAGTTTCGAACGGTGCAAATTACAGAGGGGTCTGAAAATGGCGTGAACAACAATGGAATCGAGGAATTCATGGAAATATTCGCACACATTGAGACAGTACATCTTAATAAAAATTGTTCCCTGGAGTTTGGGCAATCACAAAAGGTTTTAAAATGGCCACAGAAAGCATTGGCCACGAAGAATGGGGCTTGAAAAAAGCAGCTCGAGTTGTCTGTGTGAAAAAGTGGGAGGATACAGTGGCAGTCATACAGTCATAGACCTGCCAATCAAAGGGAGGTTCACTTCAGAAGCACTTGAAGTTGCTTATTTACTTAAGAGATTAGCCCACTTGAGAATAACCTCAGGACAATCGATTCAAAACTGCTTCTGTTTACACAGCCATTCAAAGCACTCACAGACAATGATAGACTGAAACCATGGAACGGATTTTGAATGGGAACAGTTTAAGCATTGAATGGGTTTAAATCACTCATCATTCTGGACAATAGGGCTGTTGTATTCCCTTTTGTTTTAGCCCAGGTGAGCTCCGGATGTGGGCGGGAACATTTCGGCCCCACAGTGCAGACACATTAACCCATTCCAACCACTTTGAATTAGCGAATCACAGCGTTTCTTTTGTGTATTGGAACTTTTTGGGTGCGAATTTTCCAGACAGGCAAACAGCAGGGGGGCTCACCAGGTATATAAGATAGCTCCTGAGACACTATCGTTCTGTTTTTACTTCCTGGGACCACAGGTGAGCTTCTCTCTCTCTCTCTCTCTCTCACTTCGCTGGGCCACATGTGAGCAGAGTTTCTGGCTCCTCAGCAAAGCGACCTAGTAAGGAGTTAGGGGATGGTGAATTAAGGGGATATTGCTAAGATTGTTTAATTAACATTGTAGCCATTTAATCCCTCATTTTTACCGTCTGCATTCCCCCATTTAAGCAATTTTATTGTAATTACTGTGTTCGTGTGGTATAGTTTATAATTTGATTGTAGTTCATTTAGTTAATAAAACTTGATTTTTTCTCTCATCCAAACCACATGTCTGTTTTAATATAACTAATTATAAGTCCTTCAGTCAGAACTGGAATGTGGGGTAGCGATTCGAAACCGCTGTTTGAAAATTGGTTTATTGGAAATTGGTTTACAGTGTAGCAGCAGGCTGCCTGACCAGCTGAATTACCATAAACCAGGTAAAAGATTGGAATTGGTCAGAGTGCAGGCAAAGGCTGCAAGACCAGGTAAATTACCTTAAACCAGTTAAAAGATGCCCCCCTACAGATGGAGGTTGGTGGCAGACCTCAAGGAAGTGGGGGCTCCTCTCTAAGTGCTCACACTTCCATGCCGCTGCTGAGCCCTCGATCAGAGCTCCGCCGGAGTCCACACCCAACGGAGATAGACGTCTCAACTCCTGCATAGCCGCAGGAGCAGCAGACTGTTGGCGAGCGTTCACATGCTCGCCACCCCAGAGGACTCCCGCCAAAGGTGTCGAGACAGGAGCAGCAGGAAAGTGAGCAAGGGGCCTCCACATCTGCTGAAGCCGCAGGGGAACAACTACGTAGGAGTACGCGTAAGAGGAAAATAAAGCACAAATAGTCACAAGGGTAGTCGCTTGGGTGAAATGCTGTGTATTTTGGAAAAATGCCATCAGTTGTGTGTGTTTCATAAAAATTCTGATTGCAACTGCTGCAGTTCTGGCGTGTGTCATTTCGCGAATGGGGCTTCCACATTGAGGGCTTAGGATTACTTGCAGTTGTCAGGATGCTGGTCAAATAGCTTGGAATCCGCAGGGTTTGGCCATTGTCGATGCTCAGGTAAGAAGCTGCGAGGCAAAAGAGTTTGATTTACTAGGCTAAGCAAATCTGGCCAGGATGAGTGCGTTCCTTGCATCCCGGGCAGCAATGTTCTCGCGTAACGCTGCCGCTGGTTGATGGGCCTCTGCAGGATGCTTGTTCTCGCCCTCCTCCTCCTCCTCCTCCTCTTCCTCTTCCTCATCATCATCATCATCATCTGAGGAGGGTATGAAAGGAGCCACTTGATCCTCAGGAATCTGCAAGCCACGACGCTGTCATGACGATTTTGGAGACCCTGGCTGCTGAGTACTGTAGGGCTCCACCTGATCTATCCAGGCATCTGAAGCGCATCTTCAGCAAGCCGATGGTTTGCTCGATTATGGATCTGGTGGAAATGTGGCTGCAGTTGTAGCGCTCCTCAGCTTCGTTGGCTGGCCTCCTCAATGGCGTCATTAGTCAAGTCCTCAGGTGATAGCCCTTGTCTCCAAGTAGCCACCCGTGAAGTTGGTCTGGCGGACTGAATAGCGGAGGCACACTAGACTGGCACAGTATGAAGGAGTCATGGCAACTGCCAGGGTATTTGGCACAAACATGCAAAATCTCCTTCTTGTGGTCACACACCAGCTGAACATTAAGGGAGTGGAAGCCCTTGCATTTGACAAAAATACCTGGATTGCGAGGGGGTGCCCTAAGGGCCACATGTGTGCAGTCAATGATGCCCTGCACCCTTGGAGAGTCTGCCAGATGAGCTAATCCAGCCACTTGCGCCGTCACATTTGCGCGATCCCTGGTGAAATGGATGTGGTTGTGCGCGAGGGCAAAGAGGGCATCGGTTACCTGCGTGATGCAAGTGTGTGCGGCTGACTGGGAGATGCCGCTGATGTCTGCTGCTGATTCCTGGAATGAGCCTGAGGCAAAAAAGTTGAGTGCGGTGGTGACTTTGGTGGCCACTGGTAAGGAGTGTCCACCTGGTCCTCTGGGCTGCAGGTCTTGCTGTATCATTGCGCAGAGGTCAGTCACCATCTGTTGCGAAAGTCGGAGCCGCCTTTGGCACTGCTGCTCAGTCATGTTGAGGTAGCTGACCCTGTGTCTGTAGACCCTGTTTGGGGGGTATCTCCTGCGCCGACGGGCTTCCATGCAATGGCCTCTTCTGGCCTGTGCTGCCTCAGGTGGGTGAACAGCAGCCTGTCACTCCTGCTCCTGCTGCTGCTGTTGCTTTTGCTGCTGTTGTGCCTGGTTCTGCTGCTGGCGCGCCTGGTGCTGGAGGTCTTCTAATGCCAAGAAGGGAAGGAAAAAAAGGCCTCCCATGCTTCTGGTAGATGCCTCAGTTGAGGAAGCGCTGAGTGAGGGTGGCGAGAGGGGTCTCGCAGGAGGTCACACTGGAGAAGTGTGTGAGGCTACAACCTTCCACAGGTGTGGCTAGGCCTGGTAAAAGTTCCCCCAGACCTGAGACAACAAAGTCCTGCCATCTGCAAATGATGACTGCTCAAATATCCTCTTTAATGTTGGACCTGCAGCTGATAGTCAACAAGCCAATAGTGTTCACACCAGGTTTCACAGACATCATCCCCACCAGGCGTGTTTTACGTGGGAAAAGGGTTAAACAGGCAAGGGCCTGTTAAAATGGGATTATAAAGGCCAATCAGTGCTGTTTAAGGGCCTTAAAGACCAGTCCCGCCTGTTGCAGGCGGGACTGATTCGGGTCAATCCGACACACCTAGGTTAAAATGGCATGGAGGCGGGAACCAGGCAGGAGGGGGGTCGCGACCCCTAGGTTTTGCGATTTTAACCCCCTGCACGCCTAAAAGCCCGCCTCACGGCCCAATGAAAATCGAGGCCTATCTCTTTAAGCTCGTATGAAGGCATGACACAGAAAATAGCCATACTTATCCCTTCTGTAAATAATGCTGCGATGGCCTATTCCCCGCTCGCCGTAGCTTAGATTTGCCTCGGGGTTAAGGCTACTGCAGAATCATTAAAATTTGGCAAGTGACAAATGAGCAGTATCAGAAAATTCAGTTGCTAACTCATTGTTAAGTACTCGCCCTGGCTCTGTTTCTGTTTCTCCTCCAGATTCACTGTGGCTTGTGTCACTCGGGAATTGTTCTCACTGCAGAGTGCTGTCATCTTTTATAGCTAGAAAATGAATCCTGTTACTCTATTCTTCCTGCGTTAGGTTTGCCGTTCCAAAGGCCAGTGCTGATTGATTGACCAATAATGACATTGTAGCCACAAGTGATGTACTCTTTTGATTGGGTGGTTAAACAAATTGTCTGTAACTTATTAAAACTTTAAATAAAACTTAACAAATTAAATTAAAATTTGGTTGGCCGGGGTGATGATGCATTCCAGTCCCCGCACCGCGTGCTCCATCTCCAGGGCCACCCGGGCACGAACATGGCCACGGAAGAGAGGCAGGCAATCGGGCTGAACGACCTCCTCGACCGCCCGCTGCCTGGACCAATTGATGGCTTTTTTGGCCAGGCCCAGGAGCAGTCCCACGAGGCGGTCCTCCGATCTGCCCGCTCCCCTCCGCATTGGGTGACCAAAGATCAGGAGCGTGGGACTGAAGTGCAGCCAAAAGTCGAGGAGCAGCCCCTTCAAATAATGGAAGAGGGGCTGCAACCTCTCACACTCCATGTAAACGTGGAACACGGACTCCTCCAGGCCACAAGTGGTGTAACAGTAACTCAAACAGTCCATAACAAACCTGATTTCTGAACTGCTTGAAACCTCAACTATACCCATGACTGCTAATGATTTGATTCAGAAGGTCCTGGTTACCACAAATTTAGAAGGAGTTCTATCGAGCACAGTTTCTGCCAGAATGCAAATTTTTAAAAAAATGTCTAATTTATTTAGCCACTTTGTCATCTTCTGATTGTGTTCATTAATTAGAAGAGATTATAAGCTGGATTCTCCTCCAGCTCAGCCCACCTGAAATCGAGAATGGGGACCAACTCCAGCGGTGAGGCCTACCTCTGCCTCAAAGCCTACCCTGGATTTCCCTCCAGGGTTGCTGCTGGCCACATCTTCCTCACCCGCCACGTGGAAGCAGCAGCAGGGTGGCGGGGGTTTGGGTCTTCAGTGGATTTCTCTGGTGTCCATCCCACTTCCCACCGCTTCTGGAGGCCACCATGCGCAAGAGTGGGGTAGGCCCTGGAAAGCAGCAGCAACAGTCCCGAGGTCCACCAATGAAGGAAGAATGACTTGTAGTGGCCTTCTCTCCCTCAAATTGGTCACCCGTTCACTCCTAAATGTAAGGCGCTCAGAATACTTATGGCAGTGACTAGACTGCTGTACCCAGGAGAATGTCTAAGGCAAGACCCTAAACCTATAACAGACTACGATTGGCAAATGCTCAACCTTACATAGAATTACATAGAAATTACAACAGGCCAGCCCAAACACTACATGTTGGAGTTTAAATCCCCAGGGCCTGAATAATCTACATCCTAGGGTACTTAAGGAAGTGGCCCTAGAAATAATAGATGCATTGCTGGTCATCTTACAAAATTCTATAGACTCTGGAACAGTTCCCATGGATTGGAGGGTAGCTAATGTAACCCCACTATTTATAAAAGGTGGTAGAGAGAAAACGGGGAATTATGTAAGCCTGACATCGGTAGTGGGGAAAATGCTAGGGTCCATTATAAAAGATGTAATAGCAGAGCACTTGGAAAACAGTGACAGGATCAGACAAAGTCAACATGGATTTACAAAAGGTAAATCATGCCTGACTAATCTACTGGAATTTTTTGAGGATGTAACTGGTAGAATAGATAAGGGAGAACCAGTGGATGTGGTGTATTTGGACTTTCAGAAGGCTTCTGATAAGGTCCCACATAAGAGATTAGCATGCAAAGTTAAAGTACATGGGATTGGGGGTAAGATACTGATTTGGATAGAGAACTGGTTGGCAGACAGGAAGCAAAGAGTTGGAATAAACGGCTCTTTTTCCGAGTGGCAAACAGTGACTAGTGGGGTACCGCAGGGATCGGTGCTAGAACCCCAGCTATTCACATTGGCCCAGAACTTGGTGTCGGGGGCTTGCCGCGCGTGCAAGCCCCCGATGTGCGCTCACCCTGCGCGCCGACATCTGAAACCTGGCCCGCAGTGGATTTCCTTTCAGTGGCCAGGTACTGATGTCGGCGCGCTGTGCTAACCTGACCCAGCGGCGTAGTTAGTGCGATGTGCCCCCTGGGATCAGGTGAGCACTGTTCAGCCAATCAGGGGAGGGGAAACTTCATTCATAAGTTTGAGAGTAAGAACTGTCAAACTCATGAGAAGTACTGCACCCCAAAACACTACTTAAACTTTAAATAAAATTTTAAAAAACATTCCAATCATTAAATTAAGTATAAATAAGTTAAAAAAAATAATTTAAACAATAATTTTTTTTTTTTGAAAAAAATAAATTTTTAATAAAAAGGGTCTAAAACTAAACTTACCTCATTGTAGATTCTTTAAAATAATAAACCTGTGGAAAAAAAAATTCTAAATTGCACTAAAACACCACTTACCTGTAAAAATAAAGACTTACGTATGCTTTTTACAAGCGTAAAGACCGGAGACCTTTACACATGCGCAAATCCCCCAAAACAGAGGTATTCCAAGACGCACGCGCTGCCCCCTACAGCGCACGCACTAGCCTCTTCAACTCTTGGGTGAGAGGACAGGAAATGCCGGTTTTCAGCGCATGCGCTGTGCATGCTGAAAACCGGCATTTCCTCCGGCCAGACGCGTGAGTACCCCTTCCGTACTCACGCGTTTGGGGAGGAATTTCTGCCCCATTATATATTAATGATCTAGGCGAGGGAACTAGATGTAATATCTCCAAGTTTGCAGACGACACAAAGCTGGGTGGGCATGTGTGCTGTGAGGAAGATGCAGAGAAACTCCAGTATGATTTGTGTTAAGTCTGTGTGTTATACTGAGAATTACTACACAGACCACAAGAGTAAACTTTAACAGGTCTTTACTAGTTGAAGGTCAGGGCGGAACTGCCCAATAAATCATTACACAGCACTTATATACCGGTGTGGTCACCACCGGTATTACAGTATACAACAGCCAAGATAAAGTAGTGCAACCCTTAAAATAGTTCTCTTAAAGGTGGAATGGTTACATACACTACAATCCTCCCTTTTTAGGTTAACAGTACATCTTCCCATTAAACATAACATCATAACATATATACACAACTTAATGTAAAAACAGTTCACAGATTCAGTCTCTCTGGAGGCTTCCTGACTCGGTCCGGATAATGCCTCGGTGGTGTAGTAGTTTTCGGTGGTGTCGTAGGTTCTTTTGATAAGGTCGATTCGGCTTGAATGTCAGTGTCGGGTTCATCTGGTTCCAGTATCACCGGATCGGAGGTAGATACTATGGGTATCTCTGCTTCATCATTAGGCGTATAGAGTTGTGGTGTAGGTTGTCCCTTTTCGGATGACGCTATGATCTGGTCAGCATGGCGCCTTATTATGCTTTCACCAATGTCCACGGTATACATCAGCGGTCCTAGTCGTGTGCAAATAGTTCCAGGCTGCCATTTCTCGGTACGGTAGTCCCGGGCCAAAACTTGTTGACCTATCTGGAAGGTTCTAGTTGGCCTTTCATTCATGCCTTGAAATTGCCGGTTCTCTACGTCCCTTCTGATGTTTGGCTTGATCAAATCCAGCCGGCATCTTAGACTTCTATTGAAAAACATCATGGCGGGAGTTTGGTTTGTGACCGCATGTGTTGCATTCCTGTACGCCAACAAGAAGTTATCTACCTTATGTTGTAGATTTAAGTCTTCATTACCCATGGCCTTTATGGCCTTCTTGAAGGTCTGGACGAACCTTTCAGCTAATCCATTGATGGCGGGATGGTATGGGGCGGATGTGTAGTGCTTAACCCCCTTGTTTTTTAAGAACTTCCTGAATTCTTCGGGCACAAATTGCGGTCCATTATCAGAACAGATCTGTTCCAGCAGCCCATTCCTGGCAAATATGGTCCTTAATACTGCGATGGTTTTTTCCGTGGTGGTGGAGGACATCTTTATTACCTCCGGCCACTTGGAGTGTGCATCCACCGCGATTAAGAACATTGAGTCCATAAATGGACCAGCAAAGTCGATATGTACCCTTTGCCATGGAGATGAGGGCCACTCTCATGGATGCAGAGGAGCTTGTGGTGGGGCATTTTGGACCTTCTGGCATCCTGAACAGCTCTTGGTCATTTCTTCGATGTTTCCATCGATACCTGGCCACCACACGAACGCTCTGGCTAGGTTCTTCATTTTCACTCCACCCAGATGCCCCTCGTGAAGCTCCTTTAGCACCTTTTGCTGGAGTTTGGGTGGAATCACCACTCTGGATCCACACATCAAAGTTCCTCGGCACACTGACAGCTGTTCTCTTCTTTGCGAAAATGCTGGCAACAGTGGTTCGCCATGTGCTGGCCATCCCTTCACCGTTAAATCGTAGACTCGTGAGAGAGTCGGGTCATTTCTTGTTTCCTTTTCAATCGTAGAATTTGTTACTGGTAGACATTCCACTATGGTTGAGTGGAACATCTCCACTGGCTCCACTGTAGGCGCCTCTTCTACCGTTGGCAACGGTAGGCGTGATAACCCGTCAGCATTCCCATGCTGTTTTGATCCTTTGTATTCTATGTCATATTGGTGTGCCCCTAGGAAAAGGGACCACCTCTGTAGCCTTTGCGCTGTCATAATGGAAACGCCCTTTTTAGGGTTGAATATGGATACCAACGGCTGGTGGTCTGTCAGCAGTGTAAACTTCTGGCCCTGCAGGTAATGATGAAACTTCTTTACTCCCCACACCAGGCTGAGAGCCTCCCTATCTATCTGAGCATAGTTGCGCTCAGCGGAGGTCAATGATCTGGATGCAAATGCGACTGGCCTTTCCGAGCCATTTGGCAACTTGTGTGAGAGTACTGCTCCAATACCATAAGGAGAAGCATCACAAGCTAAACGAATAGGTAGCGTTGGGTTGAAGTGAGCCAACACTTCCTCTGAGGTGATCAATGTCTTGCTTTTGCGAAAGGCCTTCTTACAGTCCTCGCTCCACTTCCATGGTACTTCTTTCTGCAAAAGACCATTCAGCGGGTGCAGCACCGTGGATAGATTTGGCAGAAACTTATGGTAATAGTTAATCAACCCTAGGAACGACCTCAACTGGGTTACATTTTCCGGAGCGGGAGCCTTCACAACAGCTTCGATATTGTCAGGTGACTTGTGCAGCCCCTCCTGGTCAATGACATGACCACAGTACGAGATCCGTTCCTGAAAGAACTCACATTTCTGGCGATTAACTCGAAGGCCATATTCCTTCAACCTGGTGAGCACCAGTTTCAAATTTGCAAGGTGTTCCTCATCGTCATCTCCTGTAATCAGGATATCGTCCAAGTAACAATGAGTGCTTGGAATTCCCTGTAATACCTGTTCCATGGCCCTCTGCCAAATTGCCGGAGCCGAAGCCACCCCAAAAACCGGTCTATTATATCGATACAAGCCTCTGTGCGTGCTGATTGTGAGATACTGGCGCGACTCTTAGAACATAAGAACATAAGAACTTCCGTCTGTAAGTACGCTTGCGCCAGGTCTATCTTGGTGAAGCGTTTCCCGCCAGACAATGAAGCAAAGATATCCTCAATCCGCGGAAGCGGATATTGTACCGTGTGAAGCACCGGATTAACTGTGATCTTGAAGTCTCCACAGATGCGGACCTTCCCCGGTTCCCCTGGCTTGTTACTCAATGAACGCTTCATGACGGGCACAATGGGCGTGGCCCACTCACTCCAGTCCACCTTAGACAGTACTCCTGAACGTTCCAGCCCTTCCAGCTCAGCTTCCACAGCAGGTCGTATCACATACGGTACCGGTCTGGCTTTGAAAAATTTTGGGTTTGCATGTTCTGCAATCTTGATTTTTGCCTTAATTCCTCTCAGTGTTCCCAGTCCCTGTTGGAACACCTCTTTAGCCTCATCCAATATTCTGGACAATCGTTCAGGTTTGACATCTTTCTTTCCGGAATCTACCGTTATTGCGTTTAGGGAGTGCCAGTCCATATTTATTTTCCTGATCCACTCCCGTCCCAGAAGTGGTGGACCTCCCTCAGGTAGTACATATAAGTCCATTCCTTGGTGTTCTTTGCCCTTGTGTATCACCTTGACTTTTATCTTTCCGATGGGGTATACTTTTTGCCCCGTGTATGTCTGCAATACTATCTCCGTATCCCATAGGGGAATATGTTTGAATAACTTTTTGTAATCTTGCTTATTCATGACCGTCAACGCCGATCCGGTGTCCAATTCCATCTTCACTTGGACTCCTGCTATCTGCAGTGTGACCCAGATAGTTTGTCGGTCAGCTTCCTTACTCACGTTGTGAATTCTTAGACTACCCAGTTCCTTGCTGTTGGAGTCTGAATCCGAATTCTGTTCATCCGAACTCTTCTCAGCCACCTTATGTACCTTTCTGCATTTTCCTGTGGTGACTTTTTGTTGCTGGTCTTCTTCCCTGACCGGCATACTTTAGCTATGTGACCAAGCTTGCCACATTTTCTACATTCCTGGTTTTTAAACCAGCATTGGTTCTTATCGTGTGTTGTCTTCCCACAACGATAACATTTCGTTGTACCCGAAGCCATTTGATCTACGCTGAGTACCGCTGCCTTCAGCTGCATTTCCGCGGTGCCTCTCGCTGCGGCTTCGTGCGATGCTGCAATAGTGACAGCCTTATCAAGTGTAAGATCATTCTCTTCAAGAAACCGCTTTTGTGTTCCTTCTTTCAACAATCCACACACGAATTTGTCTCTCAGTGCCTCTGTCAGGCTTTCCCCAAACTGACAGTAATTCGCTAGCTTGCGCAGTTCAATTAAATACTGCGCGTTGCTTTCCTCTTTCAGTTGCGTTCTCGCATAAAATTTAAATCGTTCCGCTAACATCAGCGGTGTGGGGTTCAAATGATTCTTCAGGACAGCAACAATATTAGCGAAAGTCTGATCCGCCGGTTTAGCTGGTGATAGAAGATGCTTCAATAGCCCGTATGTCTTCGCACCCATTGAGTTTAGTAAGGTTAGTGCTTTATCTTCATCTGATATTTTATTTGCCTTACAATATATCTCTATGTGTTCTACATACGTGGCCCAATCTTCAACATCGGGGTCGAAATCGTTGATGTTACCACGCTTAGGCATCCTCGCGATCTTCTTGAGAAACAAAAGAATTATTATTATTTTTTTTTTTTACAAAATGGCGGTTTCCCGCGCTTGTCTTCTTCCCCCGCCTCCGAAAATGGCGGCTTCCCGCGTTTGCCTTTCTCCCCCGCTGGCTGTAATGGCGATTGCCGATTTGCTGCGTTCGCCCTCCCCCAGCGGTTTTCAAATCGTGCCTCCCAGCCCCTCTTGCAGTCCGGTCCTTTCCCCCCGGCTGCGGCTGAGCTCTCCGCGGTTTTTTTTATTTTCTCCCATGCCTTACGCTGACCCGGTCGCTGCGCCTCGCGGCCTCGGTAGCTGCCCGGCCTTTTTCACCGGTCGCGGTCGAGCTCTCTCTCGACGCTGTTGCGTCTCCCAGCCCGCTTGCAGCCCGGTCTTTCGCACCGGCTGCATTTGCATTCACCGCGGCTTCCGTGCCATACGCTGCCCCAGCCTCAGCGCCTCTGGCCCCGACTTCTGTCCAGCTCCTTTCCCCGGCCGTGGTCGAGTTCTCCGCCCTTATATCCTCCGTTTTTTTTTTTTTTTAATTTTCTCCCCTACTCACAGTCAACGTGGCCGACTTGCTTCTCGTCGCTGATCGGCTCACCCACCACCGTGATAGAAGGGACGATCACTGCCTGTTGCTGATGGAAGGCTTCGTGTCAGAATTCTTCCTTCTTCCTTTGCTCTGCAGACCCGAGTCTTTCCTCAGCAGAATGATGAGGGCAGATGCCTCCTCTTGACGCCCGTTAAACTGCCTTAGATGTATCTCTGCCGCAGGGTAAGATCGTACTCGTCGCCATTGTTAAGTCTGTGTGTTATATTGAGAATTACTACACAGACCACAAGAGTAGACTTTAACAGGTCTTTACTAGTTGAAGGTCAGGGCGGAACTGCCCAATAAATCATTACACAGCACTTATATACCGGTGTGGTCACCACCGGTATTACAGTATACAGCAGCCAAGATGAAGTAGTGCAACCCTTAAAATAGTTCTCTTAAAGGTGGAACGGTTACATACACTACAATTTGGACAGGTTGGGTGATTGGGCAGATGCATGGCAGATGCAGTATAATGTGGATAAATGCAAGGTTATCCACTTTGGTGGCAAAAACAGGAATGCAGATTATTATCTGAACAGCAATAGATTGGGAAAAGGGGAAGTGCAACGAGACATGGGTGTCCTTGTGCACCAGTCGCCGAAGGTAAGCATGCAGGTGCAGCAGGCGGTTAAGAAGGCAAATGGTATGTTGGCCTTCATAGCAAGAGGCTTCGAGTACAGGAGCAAGGGTGTCTTACTGTAGTTGTACAGGGCCTTGGTGAGACCACACCTTGAGTATTGCATGCAGTTTTGGTTGCCTTATCTGAGGAAGGATGTTCTTGCCATGGAGGGAGAGCAGCAAAGATTCACCAGACTGATACCTGGGATGCGAGGAATGACGTATGAAGAGAGATTGGGTCGATCAGACTTATTCGCTAGAGTTTAGAAGAATGAGAGGGGATCTCATTGAAACTTATAAAATTCTAACAGGACTAGATGCAGGAAGGATGTTCCCAATGGTGGAGGAGTAAGAACCAGAGATCACCGTCTAAGGTTAAGGGGTAAGCCATTTAGGACTGAGATGAGGCGGAATTTCTTCACCCAGAGAGTGGTGAACCTGTAGAATTCTCTACCACAGAAGGCAGTTGAGGCCAATTCATTAAATATATTCAAGAAGGAGTTAGATATATTTCTTAAGGCTAAAGGGATATGGGGAGAAAGCAGGGATAGGGTACTCAATTTGGATGATCAGCCATGATCTCGTTAAATGGCGAAGCAGGCTCGAGGGGCCGAATGGCCTACTCCTGCTCCTATCTTCTATTTTTCTATGTTTCTATGTTTATCCTCCACACGGGCAGTAGTCCTAATCCCATGTGGTTGTCCTGTTCCCAAATCCCTTTATCCCCCTTCCCTTCAACAACCTATCTAACTTATTGGCCCAGAAATTCAGGTCGGGGGCTTCCTGCGGGTGTAAGCCCCCGACCTGCACTTACCTTGCGCACCGGCCATTGAGCTGTAGGCCCCCATGGAATTCGGATCCGGGGCCTGGTCCAGCAGCCGGCGCACAGTGCTTGCGTATCCCAGGGGCGCAGTTAGTTCGATGCGTCCCCTGGGATCATGTGGGCCATGGGGAGCCAATCAGAGCAGGGAATGCTCCATTCATAAGATTGACAGGAAGAGCTGTCAAAACTTATAAATACTACGGCCCCAAAACAGCACTAAATCTTCAAATAAATTTTTTTTAAATCACATTTTTTAAATAAACTATAAATTACGTGAAATAACTATTTTAAACAATAATTTAAATTTTTGAAAAAATAATTTTATTTTCTAACGGGTCTAAAAATAAACTTACCTTGCTTTAAAGTATTTAAAAATAATAAACCTGTGGAAAAAATGTTTTAATTTTTATTAATTCACCACTTACCTTGTAAAACGCTGGCCTTACGCCTGCTTTTTATATGTGTAACTTCTGGAGACTTAGCCTCCCGGGAGAACCTGCAAAAAAAAACGAAGTTCGATGCGCACGCGCAGCCTCTCCCGCGCACGCGTTCAAACTCTGAACCCTTTCGTTCAGGGGAACGGAAGTGCCGGTTTCCCACGCATGCGCAGTGCATGCAGGAAACCGGCACTTCCATTGGGCTTACGGGTGAGTACCCCGTGCGTACTCACCCGTGGAGACCCGAATTTCTGGGCCATTGTTAAATGTTGACATGGTTTCTGCTTCAGTCACTAACTCAGGTCTTGCAACCTTGGTAAAAAAAGGTGTTCTCTGACCTAAATTTCTTACATTTAATCTTGCTCCTGTATCCTCCTCTCAACCACTGCAGTCTGTTTCTATTAACTCTGTTCCGTCCCTTCGTAATTTGAAACCACTTTTATCAAATCACCCCCAATCTCCTCTGTTATCATGAAAGCAGCCCCAAATTTTCAAGTCTTTCTTCATATTTGTATATCCTGACACCAGCCAGCATCCTAGCAAATCTGCGCTGTACCCTCTTTAATGTCTTAACATCCTTCCTGTGGAGCCCAATACTGCACACCCTGAATATGGTTTCAGGTCATTTACTGTCATGGTCTTGCTTTGTAATGGGCATGAAAATTTAGTGCTCCTCCGACAGTAACTATGATAAACATAACCATTATTTATAGAAATGGTCTAGTAGATAGCTTAGAGGCAATTTTGACAGGATTTCCTTCCTCCTCCTCCATCATTCATTTCACAATTTAACTTCCACAATAACCTTCAGCAGCCTTTGTAGGGTATTCCATTTTTTCTCATCACTGCTGTGCTTCTGCAGACTTAACACCAACCTGTCACCAGTCATTCCTCCTACTCTGTCAGAGAGGGGGGTTACTTTAGATTGTTCATGTAAGACCTTAAAATTAGAGCAAGGCCGTTCAAGGGTGATGTCAGGAAGCATTTCTTCACACAAAGGGTAGTGGAAATCTGGAACTCTCTCCCTCAAAAAGTTGTTGAGGCTGGTGGGGGGTGGGCGGGGGGGTGATTTAAAATTTCAAAACTGCAATTGATAGATTTTTGTTAAGCAAGGGTATTAAGGAATATGGAACCAAGGCGAGTAGATGGAGTTTAGATATAGGTCAGCCATGATGTAATTCAATGGCAGAACAGGCTCGAGGAGCTGAGCGGCCTACTCCTGTTCCTATATTCCTATGTTCCTAAGACATATATTCCCAGACTCCGTGTATTTGCTGTAGCTTCACGATAATTTCTGTCAGTATTATTCACCCTTACCTCCCTTGATCCCTTCTGCCTCCTTATAAATGCTGTACTTTGAGTAGCCCTTTCCTCCCCAGTGATCTCAATGATCTCTTCTGCTGCATTCTTTGATCGGGCCTCTTGAGTGGGTGTGTTATTAGCACCCGACCTGCCTGGCTGATAGGGTACTGGCCCTGCCTTATTTTGCAAGGTAGTGTAAGGACTTTGCCTCATAGGGCGGACGAGCTCCTGACCCATATTGGGTCCAGTGTTGAATCTCGCCAGAGTGAGGAAATTATGTGTACGCAGCCTATTCCTCCCTGCTTTTTGGTCTGCAAGACTAGCTTACAAGGGATGATGGGTAAACTTAAAGGCACATGGCAATATAAAGTGACAGGACCACATATCGTGATAAAAATTGTTGGTAGCATTTGTAATGATATCAGCAAATAGTGATGGTATTTGCCTGTTTGATTATGATGCCTTACCAGCATATTTGCCTGTTTGATTACTTATGCCTGACCAGCAGAGGGCATGTGAGAGACAAGCAGTTTAGTTTTACTTTAGTTTTAGATGGATCGCTAAGATGGTGTCTCCTGTAATGCTGTTAACTGAGTTGAACATACTTCAGGTAAAAAGTCATTCTCTTTCATGAATGTGTCATCATTGAACCCACATACAAATCAACACATGCTGTCAGAAGTGATTGAAAGAGATGAAGAGGAAAAATCTGAAGTTAAATCAGCTCGCCACATATTAGCAAGCCAAAAGAGAACATCGTTACTTACCTTTGGAGAATAGCTAACAAAGTGAAAAATGGTAGGATTACACCCACTGGCGAAGCTTCAGTTGACAGGTAATGTGGCTGAAAATTGGAGAAGGTTCAAACAATGTTTGGTGTTGTATTTAGCAGCAATCGGAGCTGACAAGAAAAGTGATAAAATGAAAGCGTCAGTGTTCTTACATGTCGTGGGTGATGAAGCGCTGGAGGTGTATAATAACTTCACATTCGCTGCTGATGGAGACAAAATGAAGCTGGATAAAATAATGGAACAGTTTGAGGCCTACTGCATACCTAAACGTAACGTGACGTTTGAGAGGCACAGATTTTTCACATGTGTACAGAAAACGGGAGAGACTATTGATTAGTGTGTGAATGAACTGAGAAACAGAAGCAAAACGTGTGAATTTGGGGGACTGACAGACTCGCTGATAAAAGACAGACTGGTGTGTGGTATTCCAGATAATGGTCTAAGGGAAAGACTGCTAAGAGAGCAAAATCTAGACCTGGGAAAAGCCATAGCACTGTGTAGGGCTACAGAGACTGTGAAGTCGCAGGCAAAGGAGCTGTTCAGTGACAGTAGCTGCAACGTGGATGCAGTGAGAAAGAACGGACACAAACCGTTTAACAAAAAGAGCGCCAATGTGAAAAAAGAGGTGTGGCCAGCGAACAAAAATGAAAGGGACAATCGAAAGTCATGTAGTCGATGCGGTACACAGCATCCACCAAAAAATGTCCAGCATATGGTAAAACATGCAATAGTTGCAACAAAAACAACCATTATGCCCGTTGCTGTAAGAACCAAGCGCAGCGAAGCAAGGTCCATACAGTAGATGAAAGCGAGATAGAGGAGTTCTATGTGGATGTTGTGTCTGAAAACATAAAAGAAAAAAGAGACTGGATGTTGACACTAAAAGTGAATGACATACACATTCCATTTAAATTGGATACTGGAGCACAAGTTAATGTGATATCAGAGACTGATTTTAAGAAAATTAGACCCAGACCAAAGATACATGGAATAAAAGTGAAAGTGACAGGATACTCAGGTACTGATATACCAGTGAAAGGAAAATGCATTGTCAAAGTGACACACAAGGACAGAGAGCACACGCTAGCATTAATCGTGGTGCCAAAGGATGTGCAAGCCATACTAGGTTTAATAGCCTGTGAGAGACTGAACCTGGTAAAGAGAGTCCTCGTTGTGGAAAGCGAAGGAGAGACAGTCTATGATGAACTCATGAAAGAGTACAACGACCTATTTCAGGGTCTAGGCTGCCTTCCAGGAGAACACACGATCAGGGTAGATAAAAGTATGCCAACAGTCATACATCCATGCAGAAAAGTTCCGTTTGCTCTTCAAAAGCAACTGAAGGCAGGGTTGGACAGGATGGAAAGCCTGAATGTGATTCAGAAGATAGATGAGCCAACTGAGTGGGTGAGTTCCCTCGTCGTTGTGGACAAAAAGAATGGAAAGCTCAGAATTTGCCTGGATCCAAGAGATCTAAACAGAGCAATAAAGAGAGAGCACTTCAAGCTTCCTACACGTGAGGAAATCATGTCACAGTTTGCAAATGAAAAGTATTTCAGCAAGTTAGATGCATCATCAGGATTTTGGCAGATGAAACTGGATGAGGCAAGTTCAAGACTGTGCATGTTCAACAGTCCATTTGGCAGATACAGATTCCTAAGGTTACCATTTGGCATTGCCTCAGCTCCTGAAGTGTATCACAAAACTATCCATATGATCTATGAGCACCTGGAGGGAGTTGATACCTCAATGGATGACATCATAGTATGGGGAACCACGAGAACTGAGCATGACGAGAGACTGAAAAAAGTGCTGGAAGCAACAAGGAAAACAAACCTGAAGCTGAATAGAGAGAACTGACATTCGTGGGAGATATCCTTAGCAGTGAGGGCATCAGGCCAGATCCCAGAAAGGTGTCCGCCATTGAGAATATGCCAAAGCCACAATGCAAAAAGGACGTGCAGAGGTTTAATGGAATGATCAACTACATGGGTAAATTCATATCCAACCCCTCAGAAAAGTTGGCGCCACTGAGATGACTAACTGAAAAGAACATAGAATGGGAATGGAATCATGAGCATGAGAAGTCATGGAGCGATCTAAAGAAACTGCTCACAGAGGAACCAGTTCTGAGGTTTTATGACCCAGCGAGACCCATCAAGATATCATCAGATGCATCACAGAGTGGGCTCGGTGCCGTTCTTCTGCAAAAATATGACTACTGGCAACTTATTGCATATGCATCACGCTCAATGACAGACGCGGAGACGTGATATGCTCAAATAGAAAAGGAGCTGCTCAGCATCACATACGCCTGTGAAAGATTTCACCAGTTTGTGTCAGGACAAGCAATCAGTGTAGAGACTGACCATAAGCCCTTGATTGCATTGTTCCAAAAGCCACTAAATAGCTGTCCGCTTAGAATACAAAGAATGATGATCAGGCTGCAACGCTATACACTGAATGTTGCGTACACACCGGGCAAGCTGATGTATACAGCAGACACGTTGTCCAGAGCTGTTGACCCAAGTGAGCCCGCAAACACCAAAATGGATGAAAAAGTAAATGCCTACCTGGACATGATCACAAGTGCACTGCCCATAGCAGATGCAAAAATGGAGCTCATAAAGACTGAGACAAACAAAGATGAAACAATGAGACGACTGAGGAAAAGCATCTTGGATGGATGGCCCAACATGAAGCAAGACTGCTCACCTGACATGGCAGAGTACTGGAACTGCAGGGCGGAACTATCACTGGTCGAAGACATCATCTACAAAGGAAGTAAAATAGTTATCCCAAAGAGTCTGAGAAAAGAGATGCTAAAAAGGATCCATGGAGGACATCTGGGAATCGAAATGTGTAAGAAAAGAGCACGAGAGGTGATGTACTGGCCACGAATCAACCAAGATGTGACAAATGAGGTGTCAAACTGCACAATATGCCTGAAATATCGAGCAAGCAATCCGGTAGAACCACTAAAGCCACACCCAGCGCCAGACAGACCTTACCAGAAGGTAGGCGCTGACCTATTCGTATGTCAAGGGAAGGACTATCTTGTAGTCACAGACTATTACTCCCTGTATCCAGAGGTTTGTAGACTGTACACCACCACTGCAGATGCTGTGATAACATGTATGAAAGCCATATTCTCCAGACATGGCGTGGCAAGCGAGGTCTTCACAGACAACGGACCCCAGTTTTACAATGCAAGTTTCCGACACTTTGCCAAAGAGTGGGACTTTGTCCACACAACGTCAAGTCCTCACTTTCCACAGTCCAATGGACTAGTGGAAAAATCGGTCCAGACAGTGAAAAGACTGTTGTACAAGGCAAAAGACAGTGGAACTGACTTCTACCAAAGCATGCTTGTATACCGCACAACGCCGCTCGAGTGTGGTATGTCACCAGCCCAACTCCTTATGGGACGTCGGCTAAGGTCAAACCTACCCATCCCGGAGAACCTCCTGAAAACAAAAGAGGGGGAGAAAGTGAGGAAGTTCAAAGAACAACAGAAAGAAAAGCAAAAGTACTACTATGACAGAGGAACACAAAACTTACCTGAACTCCACACTGGTGACCAAGTAAAGTTCAAAGACAAAGCAAACATATGGACTCAGAAGGGAACTATCCTGAGTGAAGTACAACCAAGATCATACACCATTCAGACAGATGAGGGTGCTATTCTGCGAAGAAATTGTCGGGATCTTCTCATGGGACCAGCCACAGCAGGTCAAAAGACTGATACTGTTGAACAACCTGATCACACAGCAGGTCAAAAGACTGATACTGTTGAACAACCTGATCACACAGCTGAGAAACCATCATCTGAGGCAACAACTCAGATTCAAGGACAATCAATCAGAAAATCCTCAAGACACGTGAAGCCTCCTGAGAGACTCATTGAGCAAGTTTAAGGACTCTTGTTATAGAAGGAAGTAATGTTATCTTATTCTCTCTTCAATTTATAGTGTATTTACATATTTCATGTGAACACACAAAACAAGGTTGATATACCTATCAATTCGTCCAATAAAAAGCGACGAGTTAGGAACGTAACTAAAGGTTTTTATTGACTAAATAACAGAGCCCACCCTCGTGGGTGATCGGGTCCAACAAGGAGGAATACCAGCCAGTCGACTACCTTTATACCTGGGCAGGTAGGTGGAGCCATGGGCGGAGTCGGAGGTGGTCAGCCCAGGTATAACAGCGCGACAAGAGGCGACCTCGTATCGTGATACAACAGTGATAACGGTGATAACAATACAACAGTGATAACTATAGTGTAACGATAAAAGTGGTTTACCACATTCACCCCTTGTTTAGATTTGAGTCCGGCGGGGTGAAGTGTACTACCAGTTCTGGTATGTCAGTCTGTCCGGAGGCCTCGTAAGCCTCTCCGATCGTCGCAGCGGCGGTGCTGCATTATCCGGTGTTAGTGCTGGTGTCTGCGTGGTCGGCGAAGGCTCGTGGGGTTCCGGCATGCCGTCTACCTGGGCTGGAATTGGGGGGGTGGTGGGGGGGGGTAAAGGTGGTGTCTCCAGAGTGCCCGAGGGTGCGAGGTCTCGTAAGGAGACAGTGTCCTCCCGCCCGTCTGGGTAAGCCACGTAGGCGTACTGGGGGTTGGCGTGCAGGAGGTTCACCCTTTCGACCAGGGGGTCTGTTTTATGGGCCCTCACGTGCTTTCGCAGCAAGACGGGCCCCGGAGAGGTCAGCCAGGTTGGTAGAGTGGTTCCCGTAGTCGACTTCCTGGGGAAAACAAACATTCGTTCATGGGGGGTGGCGTTAACGGCAGTGCAAAGTAGTGACCGGATGGAGTGCAGCGCTGTCGGGAGGACTTCCTGCCAGCGGGAGGTTGGGAGGCCCTTAGACTTTAAGGCTAAGAGGACGGCCTTCCATACCGTCGCGTTCTCTCTTTCCACCTGGCCGTTCCCTTGGGGGTTGTAGCTGGTGGTCCTACTTGCTGCAATACCTCTCGCTAGTAGGAACTGACGGAGTTCCTCGCTCATGAAAGAGGAGCCCCGGTCACTATGTATATAGTTTGGGAACCCGAACAAGGCGAAGAGGTCGTTCAGGCATTTAATGACCGTGGTACTGGTCATGTCTGGGCAGGGGAAGGCAAAGGGGAAACGGGAGTACTCATCAACAATGTTGAGGAAGTACACATTACGGTCAGAGGACGGGAGGGGCCCCTTAAAGTCGATGCTCAGGCGCTCGAAGGGGCGGGTGGCCTTGATCAGGCTTGCTCTGTCCGGCCTAAAGAAGTGCGGTTTGCACTCAGCGCAGGTCTGGCAGTTCCTGGTTATGGTCCTGACCTCCTCGATGGAGTAGGGCAGGTTGCGGGCCTTAATGAAGTGGTAAAGTCTGGTGACCCCGGGGTGGCAGAGGTCGTTGTGGAGGGTCTGAAGTCTATCACTTTGCGCGCTGGCGCATGTAATTCGTGACAGAGCATCGGGGGGTTCGTTCAGCTTACCTGGCCGGTACAAGATATCATAATCGTAGGTGGAGAGCTCGATTCTCCACCTCAAGATCTTGTCATTCTTGATTTTGCCCCTCAGCTTGTTATTAAACATAAAAGCGACCGAACGTTGGTCGGTAAGGAGGGTAAATCGTTTGCCTGCCAGGTAGTGCCTCCAGCGTCGTACTGCCTCCACAATCGCCTGGGCCTCCTTCTCGACCGACGAGTGTCGGATCTCAGGGCCCTGTAGGGTCCTTGAGAAGAAGGCCACCGGTCTCCCCTCCTGGTTAAGGGTGGCGGCTAGGGCGAAGTCGGATGCATCGCTCTCGACTTGGAAGGGGATGGACTCATCCACTGCGTGCATAGTGGCCTTGGCAATGTCTCCCTTAATGAGGGAGAAGGCTGCGCACGCTTCCTCCGTAAGGGGGAACGATGTGGACTTCATGAGGGGTCTGGCTTTGTCCGCATAATTGGGCACCCATTGGGCATAGTAGGCGAAGAGCCCCAGGGTTCTCTTAAGTGCCTTAGGGCAGTGGGGGAGGGGTAGCTCCATGAGGGGGCGCATTCTTTCGGGGTCGGGGCCGATGAGTCCGTTCTCTACTACACAGCCAAGGATGGCAAGGCGCGAGGTGTTAAACACACATTTCTCCTTATTGTAGGTGAGGTTCAGCCGTTGGGCTGTACGGAGGAATTTCTCCAGATTCACGTCGTGGTCCTGCCGGTCGCGGCCGCAGATGGTGACGTTATCTAGGTAGGGGAATGTGGCCTGCAGTCCGTTCTGGTCAACCATCCGGTCCATCTCCCTTTGGAAGACCGAGACCCCGTTGGTGACACCGAAGGGGACCCTAAGGAAGTGGTATAGGCGCCCATTCGCCTCGAAGGCGGTGTACTGGCGGTCCTCGGGGTGGATAGGGAGTTGGTGGTAGGCCGACTTAAGGTCGATGGTCGAGAATACGCGGTATTGTGCAATCTGATTGACCATGTCAGATATGCGGGGAAGGGGGTATGCGTCCAGCTGGGTGTATCTGTTTATGGTCTGGCTGTAGTCGATGACCAGGCGATTTTTATCGCCGGTCTTAACGACCACGACCTGGGCACGCCAGGGGCTGTTGCTCCCCTCGATGATGCCCTCCTTCAGGAGACGCTGCACCTCAGAGCTAATGAAAGCTCTGTCCCCAGCGCTGTACCGCCTGCTCTTGGTAGCGACGGGTTTGCAGTCGGGGGTGAGGTTAGCGAACAGGGAAGGTGGCGGCACCTTGAGGGTGGATAGGCTGCAGGTGTTACGCGGTGGGCGGTTTAACCTTCGCTGGTTGTCGACTGTGAGTGGGGGGAGGGGTCCACCGTATGCTAGGGTTACACTTTGGAGGTGGGATTGGAAGTCCAGCCCTAGTAGGACGGCAGCGCAGAGCTGGGGGAGGACGAGGAGTTTAAAGTTTTTATACTCTGTACCCTTAACCGACAAGGTCACAGCACAGTAGCCGCTAATGTCCGTGGCGTGGGACCTCGATGCCATCGAGATTCGGTTGCGCGTTGGCAGGACAGGGAGGGAGTAGTGGCTCACCGTGTCTGGGTGGATGAAGCTCTCCGTGCTTCCGCTGTCGAACAGGCAGGTCGTGGCGTGGCCGTTTACTTTGATGTCCATCATCGACTTGGACAGGTGGTGTGGGCGGGCTTGATCCAGAGTGACGGAGGCTAGCGTGTAGGTAAGCGAGTCGTTGTCGTCTGCGGGCGAGGCGGTCGTCGGGTCCGGGGGCCCGGTGGCAGTCGGGCGTGGTGGGTAAAATGGCGTCTCCCACGAGGTAGGACAAAATGGCGGAGAAGATGGCTGCCCCCATAACTCACATGAGGCACTATTGGGGTCGGTTGCCTTGATCAAAGATGGCCGCCCCCATGACTCACGTGTGGGGATACTGGCCTCAGTTGCCGTGAAAGAAGATGGCCGCCCCCACAGTTCGCATGAGGCACTGCTGGCCTCTGAAGATCCGCTCCTGCAGGCCTTAGAGAAATGGCCTTTCTTCCTGCAGGTTGTGCAGGTAGAGTTCCTGGCTGGGCAGCGCGACCTCGGGTGCTTCTCCTGGCCGCAAAAGAAGCAGCCGGCGGCCCGATCGCGGGTGCCCGATGTCGGAGCCGGTACCGGGGGTGGCGGGCCCGGTCGGGTCCGGGACGCCGACGCTGAGGTAGGTCCCGGGGGCGGCGTTGCGAAGGGTATTGCGGTAGGGGTCGGGCCCGAGTCCCAGGGTCGCGAGCAGTACCTGGAAAATGCCTCCTGGTCCTGATGGGCCACCTCCAGGGAGAGAGCGAGGGCTTCAGCTTTGTCCAGGTCGAGGTCTTTAGCTTCAAGCAGTCTTTGCCGTGAGTAGTCGGACCGTAGGCCTTTCACAAAGGCATCGCGGATATTATCTTCCGTATTTTCAACAGCCGTCACCGCTTTAAAGTCACAGTTCCTGCCGAGTGCTCTTAGCGCCCGTAAAAATTCAGCTACAGACTCTCCTGGCTGTTGCGGGCGGGATCTTAGGAGGTGCCTGGTGTACATGTAATTTACCGGGCTGCGGTACTGCTGTTTCAGTAGGTTGATAGCGGCCTCGTACGTAGTCGTGTCCTGGATGAGTGCGTATACTCTCGGGCTCGCTTGGGCGTTCAGAAGTCTTAGTTTGGATCTCTGCGGGGCGCCGGATTCTTCCAGGTAGGATTCGAAGCAGTCCAGCCAGTGTTTGAAGTTGAGGGCTGCGTTTGCTGCCTGTGGGTTTAGATCCAGGTACGGTGGTTTGAGGGCTTGCAGCCAAGCCGGCTTGTTGGACCCGATCACCCACGAGGGTGGGCTCTGTTATTTAGTCAATAAAATTGATATACCTATCAATTCGTCCAATAAAAAGCGACGAGTTAGGAACGTAACTAAAGGTTTTTATTGACTAAATAACAGAGCCCACCCTCGTGGGTGATCGGGTCCAACAAGGAGGAATACCAGCCAGTCGACTACCTTTATACCTGGGCAGGTAGGTGGAGCCATGGGCGGAGTCGGAGGTGGTCAGCCCAGGTATAACAGCGCGACAAGAGGCGACCTCGTATCGTGATACAACAGTGATAACGGTGATAACAATACAACAGTGATAACTATAGTGTAACGATAAAAGTGGTTTACCACAAAGGTTAAAAAACTTTGATAATGATAATGATAATGTAAGTTCTTTAAGTGTTACAGTTAAAATGCAGAGTAATACAAAGAAAACATGTTGTTAGATAAAAGTAAAATACTTTTGTTTTAAGAAAGGGAGATGTAATGATATCAGCAAATAGTGATGGTATTTGCCTGTTTGATTATGATGCCTTACCAGCATATTTGCCTGTTTGATTACTTATGCCTGACCAGCAGAGGGCATGTGAGAGACAAGCAGTTTAGTTTTACTTTCGTTTTAGATGGATCTCTAAGATGGTGTCTCCTGTAATGCTGTTAACTGAGTTGAACATACTTTAGATAAAAAGTCATTCTCTTTCATGAATGTGTCGTCATTGAACCCATATACAAATCAACACAGCATTTACAAAGACTCCTAATTTTTTATGTACATTTTAGATTTGCCAAAGGCTGTTTGGGCAACAGAAGTGTCTGGCAAAACCCAATGGCTGGTGCAAGAAATGTAGCGGTCAGTGATAGAGTGATGCAACACTTCAACCCCTATTCAATGGCTGGAGAAGTGGAGGTGGTGCAGAATGAGGTGGGACTGAGGACGGAGGCCATTGCTTGCCCCTCCATACCCGCCACCCCAGGGCTGGGAAAATTCCCCCCGGAGTTTTTTTAGTCAGTTCTGCACGGTTATTGCCAGGTAAGTGCAGTTTTGCGTGTAAATGTAGGGTGTAAGAGATTCAGAAGGAAATCAAACCAACCTGGTGAATAGCGAGTATAGTTTTTAGTATCAGATTTAAAAGAACACACAGCAGTCACAGAGTTAACAAGCTGACTCACTAGCAAAGTACAATTCTTACATACAAGAAAGGTCCAGTACGTCAAAATTAAAATATTTTTATTTATTCATTCTTGGCATATGGGTGTTGCTGGCAAGGCCAGCATTTATTGCCCATCCCTAGTTACCCTTGAGAAGGTGGATTGCATCTGTTCATATTAAAAGATGTTAGCAAAGAGATAGCAGAGGCACAATTACATAAATATAAAAATTTATTAGAAAAGGAAATAGTGCCAGAGGACTGGCGGACAGTTAATGTGATTCCGATATATAAAAAGGAAGATAGAACAAGTCTAGGGAACTATAGGCCAATTAGCAGGAGAAGGAGGCTCCATGAACATGGTGGAAGCCAGCCCCTGAGTGCAAAAGACAAGGCTGAAGTGTTTGCAACCATCTTCAGCCAGAAGTGCCGAGTGGACGATCCACCTCGGCCTCCTCCTGAAGTCACCACCAATGTTCCCTTTAATTTTTGGGGGAGTACACGGCCCCTTTAAGGGGCTGCAAAGCCCATTCAAATTTCCGCACATGCACGTTTTTCCCCATTGTGAAGCCGGCAAGTGGCCTGCACAGGACCTCCAGACTGCGGCGCGGCCGCACAGCTTCACAGGAACATTGGTCCCCACCATTACACAAGCCAGTCTTCAACCAATTCGATTCACTCCATGTGATATCATGAAAAGGCTGAGCGCACTGGATACAGCAAAGGTTATGGGCCCCAACAACATCCCGACTATCGTGCTGAAGACTTGTGCTCCAGAACTAGCCGTGCCTCTAGCCATGCTGTTCCAGTACAGCTACAACACTGGCATCTACCTGACAATATGGAAAACTGCCCAGGTATGCCCTGTCCACAAAAAGCAGGACAAATCCAATCCAGCCAATTACCGCCCCATCAGTCTACTCTCAATCATCAGCAAAGTGATGGAAGGTGTCATCGACAGTGCTATCAAGCGGCACTTACTCACCAATAACCTGCTCACTGATGATCCTTTTGGGTTCTGCCAGGACCACTTGACTCCAGACCTCATTAGAGCCTTAGTCCAAACATCGACAAAAGAGCTGAATTCCGGAGGTGAGCTGAGAGTGACTGCCCTTGACATCAAGGCAGCATTTGACCGAGTGTGGCACCAAGGAGCCCTAGTAAAACTGAAGCCAATGGGAATCAGGGGGAAAATGCTCCACTGGCTGGAGTCAAACCTCACACAAAGGAAGATGGTTGTGGTGGTTGAAGGTCAATCATCTCAGCCCCAGGACTTCGCTGCAGGAGTTCCTCAGGGCAGTGTCCTAGGCTCAACCATCTTCAGCTGCTTCATCCATGACCTTCCCTCCATCATAAGGTCAGAAGTGGGCATGTTTGCTGATGATTGCACAGTGTTCAGTTCTATTCGCAACTCCTCAGATAATAAAGCAGTCCATGCCCGCATGCAACTACATTTAGGCCTGGACTGATAAGTGGTAAGTAACATTTGCGCCACACAAGTGCCAGGCATTGACCATCTCCACCTCTCCTTAATGGCATTACCATTGTTGAATCCCCCAGAATCAAAGTCCTGGGGGGTCACCATTGACCAGAAACTTAACTGGACCAACCACATAAATACTGTGGCTACAAGAGCAGGTCAAAGATTGGGAATTCTGCGTCGAGTTATTCACTTCCTGACTCTCCAAAGCCTTTCCACCATCTACAAGGTACAAGTCAGGAGTGTGATGGAATACTTTCCACTTGCCTGGATGAGTGCAGCTCCAACAACACTCAAGAAGCTCGACACCATCCAGGACAAAGCAGCCCGTTTGATTGGCACCCCATCCACCACCTTAAACATTCACTCCCTCCACCACCGGCGTACCGTGGCTGCAGTGTGTACCATCTACAAGATGCACTGCAGCAACTCGCCAAGGTTTCTTCGGCAGCACCTCCCAAACCGGCGACCTCTTCCACCTAGAAGGACAAGGGCAGCGGGTGCATGGGAACACCATCACCTCCAAGTTCCCCTCCAAGTCACACACCATCCTGACTTGGAAATATATCACTGATCCTTCATCGTTGCCGGGTCAAAATCCTGTTAATTATTTGTAAAAGCAGCTACAAAGCAAGCTGGACTTCTTGGCCTGTTTGAAAAGTTTGCTGGTATACTTATCCTTCTCTAATAACGTGTCATATCTAAATAAGCATCTTTTAGGTGTTCTAGACTATATTTTACATGGGGAGAGGTTACCGCAGGTGGGCACAATCTGTCTTGCCTAGCATCTGTCCATTGCTCTTCCCCTTCTTCCTTCAGGAAACATAATTAAACAGGGAATGCTATTGGGAAATCCATTCTTCCAATATCGCAGCCGAACCCAAATCATGGCAGTGCAAGAACACTTGGCACAAAGTCTCCTGACCAACTTAGTAAAAACAGGAAAGAAACAAAAAAGTGTGGAAAAAGTGGTCATAAATAGTCTGAAACTACTGCCACTAACCTTGATCAAAGGTTTTTCAAATGCTCTTCCATAAACAGATCTGGATGTCGATTTTATATGAACAGTTGATGATGGGGTGTTTTACTGGCATTAGGAAGTTGTCTGAATGTCTAATTGGGGCCTAAATTTAACATAATTGGCGGATGAGTCTCTTGCAACTAATTGTATTGAAATTTACGAGATGGAATTTAGGACATTTACACCGCTAATCGCTCAGAAAATCTATCTTCTCAATGAATTAATATTTTCTGTTATATTTGGCAAACATAGTATTGCCCATCTACCCCAGTCTATTCTTAACGGGGAGTGCTAGTAAAAAAGGGTCCTTGAGTATATCTTTTAATTGTAGTGTAATTAGTGGTATTGATTAGATTTAATTTAATTTGAATTAATTAAAGGGGAAGTCATGGCAGCACAGCTCGGTCCCGTGGCATGCTCCTCCTGCACTATGTTGGAAATCGGGGACACTTCCTGTGTCCCTGATGACCATGTGTGCAGGAAGTGTATCCAGCTGCAGCTACTGACAGTCCGCATTGCAGCGCTGGAGCTGTGAATGGATACATACTGGAGCATTCGCGATGCTGAGGACATCGTGGATAGCATGTTTAGGGAGTTAGTCACACTGCAGGTAAAGGCTGCACAGGCAGGAAGAGAATGGGTGACCACCAGACAGAGTAGTGGGCGCAGGCAGGTAGTGCAGGGGTCCCCTGTGGCCATCCCCCTTTCAAACAGATATACCACTTTGTATATTGTTGAGGGAGATGGCTTATCGGGGGAAGGCAGCAGCAACCAACTTCCTGGCACCATGGGTGGTCCTGCTGCACAGAATGGGAGGAGAAAGAGTGGGAGAGCTATAGTGATAGGGGATTCTATTGTAAGGGGAATAGATAGGCGTCTCTGCGGCTGCAAATGAGACTCCAGGATGGTATGTTGCCTCCCTGGTGCAAGGGTCAAGGATGTCTCGGGATGGCTACAGGGCATTCTGGAGGGGGAGGGTGAACAGCCAGTTGTCGTGGTGCATATAGGTACCAACTGATGCGCTCAAAGGCAGTATACTGGCGGTCCTCAGGGCGGATAGGGAGCTGGTGGTACGCTGATTTCAGGTCAATGGTCGAGAAGACGCGGTACTGCGCAATCTGGTTGACCATATCAGCTATGCGGGGGAGTGGGTAGGCGTCCAGCAGGGTGTAGCGATTTATTGTCTGGCTGTAGTCGATGACCAGGCGCTGCTTCTCGTCGGTCTTAACGACCACAACCTGGGCTCGCCAGGGGCTGGTGCTGCCCTCAATAATCCCTTCCTTCAGGAGCCGCTCCACTTCGGTTTTAATGAAAACCCTGTCCCCGGCACTGTATCGCCTGCTCTTTGTGGCGATGGGCTTACAGCCGGGGGTGAGGTTAGCAAACAGTGGGGGGGGTGACTCTGAGTGTGGAGAGGTTGCACCTGGTGCGCGGCGGGCAATTTGGGAGCTGCTGGCTGCGGACTGTGAGTGGGGGTAGGGGTCCACCGTACGCCATCGTAACACTTTTAAGGTGGCACTGAAAATCTAACCCCAGCAGGACGGCAGCGCAGAGGTCGGGCAGGACCAGAAGTTTAAAATGATCGTACACGGTCCCGTCTACTACGAGTGTCACTACGCAGTAGCCGCCGGTGTCCGCCGACTGGGACTCGGAGGCCATAGAAATCTGCTGGTGCGCAGGCAGGACTGGGAGAGAGCAACGCCGCACCGTGTCGGGGTGGATGAAGCTCTCCGTGCTCCCAGAGTCAAAAAGGCAGATTGTATCGTGGCCATTTACCTTAATGTCCATTGTGGAACTGGCCAGCTGGTGCGGTCTCGCTTGGTCCAGTGTAACGGATGCCAGCGTAGGGGTCGGTGTGTCGCTGCGGGTATCAGATGAGGCGGTGTTAGGGGCCTGCTGCGTTCCGGCTGTCGTCCAAGATGGCGGTGTCCATGATCCCCATGTGGCTGGAGGCGTCCAAAATGGCTGCTGTACCGGTGGTTCGCACATGGCCGGGGAGGCCCAAGATGGCGGCCCGCATGGCCCACACGCGGCGCTGCTGGGGTTCGGGGTGGCTTTGGCCCTGCAGACATTAGCGTAGTGTCCCTTCTTCCCGCAGCCCGAGCAGATCGCGTTTTTCGCCGGGCAGCGCGCTCTGGGGTGTTTTGCCTGGCCACAGAAGTAGCATTTCTGGCCTTGGGGCACTGCTGTCTGGCCTGCACTGCTGTCTGGCCTTGGGACACTGCTGCAGTAGTTGGGCCATTGCTGGGGTGTGGCTGGGGTGGCACGGCGCTATGAGGCGGTCCTACCGTGTCCCAGGCTGTCATTCCCCGCGGCGTCCACGGTGCAGAGGAGTAGGCATCCATGCCCTGGTAGGCTGCATCCAATGATAGTGCGAGTTCAGAGGCCTTGTTGAGGTCGCGGTCACTCTGCTCCAACAGTCGCTGTCGGGTGTAATTGGATCTGTGGCCCGCTACAAAAGCATCCCGGATAAGTTCCTCTGTGTACACGGCAGCCTTTACATCCTT
Source organism: Somniosus microcephalus (assembly GCF_052327205.1). Classification (NCBI taxonomy): domain Eukaryota; kingdom Metazoa; phylum Chordata; class Chondrichthyes; order Squaliformes; family Somniosidae; genus Somniosus; species Somniosus microcephalus. The sequence goes on along the minus strand of NC_140991.1, from coordinate 35,576,132 downwards.
ACAACCACAGGCCCGGCCAAGCACAGACAGTGCCTGAAGGTATTCCATGGTCGATTCCCCAGGTTGTTGTTTACGACTCCCCAGAAGGTGCCTGGCGTACACTTCGTTCACTGGGCGCGTGTACTGGTCCTTGAGGAGCTTGATAGCGTCTGCGTACGAGGTCGCGTCTTGGATGACCGAGTACACTCGGTGGTTCACTTTGGAGGTCAGGACATCCAGTTTGTCCTCGTCCAATTTGATTGCTGCGGAGGCGGTCAGGAATTTTTCGAAACACTTAAGCCAGTGAGTAAACTTGGTGGATGAGTCCGCCTCCCGATGATCTAAGTCCAGGCATGCTGGTGTGAGGATCTTCTCCATTATAAAAATTTTGTTAAGTGGTTTACCACACCAACATTATAGGTAAAAAATGGGATGAGGTCCTAAAAGCTGAATATAGGGAGTTAGGGGGTAAATTAAAAAATAGGACCTCAAAGGTAGTAATCTCAGGATTGCTACCAGAGCCACGTGCTAGTCAGAGTAGAAACAGAAAGATATTTCAGATGATTACGTGGCTAGAGGAATGGTGCAAGGGGGAGGGATTCAAATTCCTGGGACATTGGAACCGGTTCTGGGGGAGATGGGACCAGTACAAACTGGACGTTTTGCACGTGGGCGGGGCCAGAACCGATGTCCTAGGGGGGAGTGTTTGCTAGTGCTGTTGAAGAGGGTTTAAACTAAAATGGCAGGGGATTGGGAACCTGTGCAGGGAGACAGAGGAAAGGGAAGCAAGGATAGAAACAAAAGACAGGAAGGTGAAAAGCAAAAGTGGAAGGCAGAGAAATCAAGGGTGTAAATCAAACAGGGCCACAATAAATATTGGCCCAGAAACTCGGCTCTCCCCGGGTGAGTATGCACGGGGTACTCACCCGTAGGCCGAATGGAATTGCCGGTTTCCTGCATGCACTGCGCATGCGTGGGAAACCGACACTTCCAATCCTCTGAATGAAGAGGTTCAGAGGTCGAACGTGCGCCTGCTTTTTGCAAGGTAAGTGGTCAATTAATTAAAAGTAAAACATTTTTTCCACAGGTTTATAATTTTTAAATACTTTAAAGCAAGGTAAGTTTATTTTTAGCCCCATTATAATATAAATGTATTTTTTTCAAAAATTTAAATTAATGTTTAAAATAGTTATTTAATATAATTTATAGTTTATTTAAAAAGTGTGATTGTTTAAAAAATTTATTTGAAGGTTTACTGCTATTTTGGGCCCATAGTATTTATAAGTTTTGACAGGTCTACCTGTCAATCTTATGAATGGGCTTTTCCCTCCTCCGATTGGCTGCCCATGGCTCACGTGATCCCAGGGGACGCATTGCACTAACTACGCCCCTGGGACATGCAAGCACAGCGCACCGGCAGCTGGGCCAGGCCCCGGAGCGGAATTCCACGGGGCCCTACAGCTCAACTGCTGGCGCACAAGGTAAGTGCAGGTCGGGAGCTTACACCTGCGGGAAGCCCCCGACCCGAATTTCTGGGCCAATACTTCTAAAAGGACGAAGAGTGTTAAAAAATTAAGCCTGAAGGCTTTGTGTCTTAATGCGAGGAGCATTTGTAATAAGGTGGATGAACTATCTGTGCAAATAGATGTAAACGGATATGATATAATTGGGATTATGGAGACATGGCTCCAGGGTGACCAAGACTGGGAATTCAACATCCAGGGGTATTCAATATTCAGGAAAGATAGGCAAAAAGGAAAGGGAGGTGGGGTAGCATTGCTGGTTAAAGAAGGGATTAACACAATTGTAAGGAAGGATATTAACTCTGATGATGTGGAATCTGTATGGGTAGAACTGAGAAATACCAAGGGGCAGAAAACGTTGTGGGAGTGGTATATAGACCTCCAAACAGTAATGCGGAGGTTGGGGATGGCATTAAAAGGGAAATTAGAGAAGCGTGCAATAAGGGCACAGCAGTCATCATGGGTGACTTTAATCTACATATAGATTGGGCTAACCAAATTAGTAACAATACTGTGGAGGAGGAATTCCTGGAGTGTTTAAGGGATGGTTTCCAGGACCAATATGTCGAGGAACCAACCAGAGATCAGGCCATCTTAGACTGGGTATTAAGTAATGAGAAAGGATTAATTAGCAATCTTGTTGTATGAGGCCCCTTGGGTTGGAGCGATCATAATGTGATCGAATTCTTCATTAAGATGGAGAATGAAATAGTCGACTCAGAGACTAGGGTCCTAAATTTAAATAAAGGAAACTACGATGGTCTGAGGCACAAGTTGGGTAGGATTGATTGGGGAATGTCACTCAAAGGGTTGACGGTGGATAGGCAATGGCAAACATTTAAAGATCGCATGGATGAACTACAGAATTTGACCATCCCAGTTTGGCATAAAAATAAAACAAAAAAGGTGACTCAACCGTGGCTAACAAGGCAAATTAGGGATAGCATAAGATCCAAGGAGAGGACATATAATTTGGCCAGAAAAAGCAGCAAACCTGAGAGTTGGGAGCAGTTTAGGATTCAGCAAAGGAGGACAAAGGGATTAATTAAGAGGGGGAAAATAGATTATGAGCGTAAGCTTGCACGGAACATAAAAACTGATTGTAAAAACTTCTATAGATATGTGAAGAGTGATTGTTGAAGTCAAGCGTAGGTCCCTTGCAGTCAGAATCAGGGGAATTTATAATGGGGAACAAAGAAATGGCACACCAATTAAATAAATACTTTGCTTCTGTCTTCACAAAGGAGGACACAAATAACCTCCCAGAGATGTCGGGGATGCCAGGGTCTAATGAGAGGGAGGAATTGAATGAAATCAGTATTTGTAGGGAAATGGTGTTAGGGAAATTGATGGGATTGAAGGCCAATAAATCCCCAGCGTCTGATAATCTATATCCTAGGGTACTTAAGGAAGTGGCCCTAGAAATAGTAGATGCATTGCTGGTCATCTTCCAAAATTCTATAGACTCTGGAACAGTTCCTATGGATTAGAGGATAGCTAATGTAACTCCGCTATTTAAAAAAGGTGGTAGAGAGAAAATTAGGAATTATAGACCGGAAAGCCTGACATCGGTAGTGGGGAATATGCTAGAGTCCATTATAAAAGATGTAATAGCAGAGCACTTGGAAAACAGTGACAGGATTGGACAAAGTCAACATGGATTTACAAAAGGTAAATCATGCTTGACTAATCTACTGGAATTATTTGAGGATGCAACTGGTAGGATAAGGGAGAACCAATGGATGTGGTGTATTTGGACTTTCAGAAGGCTTTCGATAAGGTCCCGCATAAGAGATTAGCGTGCAAAGTTAAAACACATGGGATTGGGGGTAATGTACTGTCTTGGATAGAGAACTGGTTGGCAGACAGGAAGCAAAGAGTTGGATTAAACGGTTCTTTTTCCGAGTGGCAGCAGTGACTAGTGGGGTACCGTAGGGATCGGTTCTAGGATCCCAGCTATTCACACTATATATAAATGATCTAGACGAGGGAACTAGATGTAATATGTCCAAGTTTGCAGACGACACAAAGCTGGGTGGGTGTGTGTGCTGTGAGGAGGATGCAGAGAAACTCCAGTATGATTTGGACAGGTTGGGTGATTGGGCAGATGCATGGCAGATGCAGTATAATGTGGATAAATGTGAGGTTATCCACTTTGGTGGCCAAAACTGGAAGACAGATTATTATCTGAACGGCAATAGATTGGGAAAAGGGGAAGTGCAACAAGAACTGGGTGTCCTTGTGCACCAGTCGCTGAAGGTAAGCATGCAGGTGCAGCAGGCATTTAAGAAGGCAAATGGTATGTTGGCCTTCATAGTGAGAGGATTCGAGTGCAGGAGCAAGGATGTCTTGCTGCAGTTGTACAGGGCCTTGGTGAGACCACACCTTGAGTATTGTGTGCAGTTTTGATCCCCTTATCTGAGGAAGGATGTTCTTGCCATGGAGAGAGTGCAGCGAAGATTCACCAGGCTGATACCTGGGATGGCAGGAATGACGTATGAGGAGAGATTGGGTCAATTAGGGTTATATTCCCTAGAGTTTAGAAGAATGAGAGGGGATCTCATTGAAACTTATAAAATTCTAACAGGACTAGACAGACTAGATGCAGGAAGGATGTTCCCGATGGCGGGGGAGTCCAGAACCAGGGGTCACAGTCGAAGGATAAGGGGTAAGCCATTTAGGACTGAGATGAGGAGGAATTTCTTCACCCAGAGAGTGGTGAACCTGTGGAATTCTCTACCACACAAGGCAGTTGAGGCCAATTCACTAAATATATTCAAGAAGGAGTTAGATATATTTCTTAAGGCTAAAGGGACCAAGGGATATGGGGAGAAAGCAGGGACAGGGTACTGAATTTAGATGCTCAGCCATGATCTCATTAAATGACGGAACAGGCTCGAGGGGCCGAATGGCCTACTCCTGCTCCTGTCTTCTATTCATTTTAATGCAGCTATTTTTGTAAGTGATTGAAACACATTTTGGATTTGAAGAGCTGAGGTAAACAGCAGTAAAGCTGTTTGAAATACATATTGAAATCTTGCAACTGAGAAGTGCAATGGCAAGGAAATCAAGGGGAGGCTGAGGAAAAATGGTCGAAAGCAGCAACAATACAGAAAGAGCTTGCATTTACATAGCACCTTATACAACCTCAGAGCTTCACAGGCAATAAAGTACTTTTTAAGTATAGTCATTGTTGTAATGGAGGCAAACACAGCAGCCAAATTGTACACAGCAAATAGCAATTAGATAAGTGACCAAACAATGGGCCATAATTTGCTGTGGCAGGGCATCTAACAGCGTCTGCCGTTAGTTAGAGTCGCTTTGCCAGTTTAGGTTTTTAAATGTTTTGCGTGGCAAGTTGCTGAAAGTGAGAGCTGATTACGTCGCAGCGAGGGAAACCAGGCATCTGGGACCTGAGTGAACAGGGAAAGCAACTGTGTATCTCCTTAACCAATCAGATTGAAGGACTGTGAAATTAACAGTGCTGAGAAGGAAGTGAAAATTAATGTGGGTCAATTTGATGCCAAATCAGGCACAGAAAGAGAAATAAAGCGAGGGAGAGTAAGATTGGATTAAGAAAGAGAGAGAGAGAGAAAAGAGACAGAAAGAAAAAGTGAAAAAACATTTAATTTAAAATGTTACATTTTTATAATCTCCAACAACAATTAAAACCTGAAGGAATGAAACTCCGCACCTGTAATGGGTATATTTTTAGTGCCAGAGACTTTGATTGGCAGTAATTAACACTTATCACATTGTTTGTTTAAAGGGTATTTAGATGTGAAATGACGAGACTTCACTTTCTGTGGCAAGATTAGTCCGTATCTACCGTGCAAATACAGCAACATCACCCCGTTCATTGCATTTCAATGGTGAGACAGACAACGAGATGCTGTTTTTGCGAAGCTAACGGTGGAGCAGTGCAACTCGGACAGCAGCATTTAGATATTTGAGTTTAACTGTGCATCTGTCCCTTGCCTGATGTTGCTGTAGCATTTTGCGCATGAATAAAGGCAAGTCTTCTCTTCTTAGGCAGTCCCTCGGAACCGAGGATGACTTGCTTCCACATTAAAAATGAGTTCTCAGGTGACTGATGAGTCCAATGCGGGACCTACAGTCTCTGTCACAGGTGGGGCAGATGGTGGTTGAAGGGGCGGGTGGGTGGGGTGCTTGGGTTGATGTGCGCTCCTTGCGCTGCCTGCGCTTGGCATCCACTTGCTCCCAGCGAAGAGACTCGAGGTGTTTGGTGCCTTCCCGGATGCTTCTCCTCCACTTTGTGCGATCTTGGGTCAGGGATTCCCAGGTGTCGGTGGGGATGTTGCACTTTTTCAAGGAGGCTTTGAGGGTGTCCTTGAAGCGTTTCCTCTGCCCACCTGGGGCTCTCTTGCCGTGCCAGAGCTCTGAGTAGAACGCTTGTTTTGGGAGTCTCGTATCGGGCATGTGGACAGTGTGACGAGTGCCATTAGCCTCACCGTTATTTTGACAGCAAATTCTGGCCCATTATGTTTTGACTGTGCCTTCAGCTCCCTAGGCCCTAAGCACTGGAATTCCCTCCCTTAACCTCGCTGCCTCTCTCTGTCTCTCATCTTTTATGTTGCTCCTTAAAACCTACCTCTTTGACCAAGCTTTTGTTCACCTGCCCTAATATATCTTTTAATGTGTCTCAGTGTCAACACTCCTGTGAAGCACCTTCAGATGTTTTTATTATGTTAAAGTTGCTATATAAATGCAAATGTTGTGGTTGTTGGTAGAGGAATAAATGTTAGCCAGGAAGCCAAGAGAACGTCCATGCTCTGCTTTGAATAATGCCATTGGCTATTTTGCAGCCACCTGACAGGACCGACAGAGCCTTCGTTTAACGTCTCATCTGAAAGACAGCACCTCTGACACTGCAGCACTCCCTCAGTACTGCACTGAAGTGTCAGCCTGGATGATGTGCCCGAGTCTTTGGCCTGAGTCTTCTGACACCGAGGCAAGAGTGCTAGCGCTAAGCCCAGGCTGACACCTAATCAGAAAGGGTAAAGGAACTATCAAATGTAATTTTAAATCCAGAAACTCAAAAGCTTTGTAATTTAAAGAGTGGACAGTTTACTGACAGTCTGCAGAACATCATGCATTTATCACACCAATCTTCCAGATGATTGGAGACAAACATCAATAGTTATTTATCAAGATATTTTTCTGTTACTCTTTCAGCGACAGAAACCAAAATCAATGACCTCATTGAAAAAGTAGGTTAAGGATTCAGCAAGAGTAGTCTAAATGAAGCAGACTGGCTTAAAATAAACTCAGACAAGTTGACAATGTGAGGTTATCAATGGGAAGGTGATGCCGGCACACGGGATGGAAGTAATGAATTACCTTTTATTCATGACTCACAGCTCAAGAGATATTATCAAACACAGAATACAAGGGCTGCGATTTTCCCTACCTCGGGGGTCTGTGGTGGGCAAGGTCAGTGGTGGGTCCCGGCCCCGCTGCTGGCTCCATCCTGGCCTCCGACATGACTTTCCCCTGATTGGGCTTGTTAAGCCCAGCCAGCGTGTTTCCTGACCAATTGAAGGAACGGGTCTGATGACGTCATTTGATGATGCATCATCAGCTGGTTTCCTTAAAGGGACCATGGCCAACTTTACTTTGACATTTGTGCTGTCAGTGTCCTACAGCATTGAGATGCTGCAAACACTGACACACACTGCACAGAGGCACACGGCTGCAGCTCTATGCTTATGGAGGGAGTCACAGCACGCAGGGAGGTCCTCTTCCCTTCCAATTGGCAGAAGAGACCTACCCATGAGACCCACACAGCCTGGTAGCACATTGCACAGGAGGGCACAAGCAGGGATGTTGCCAGGAGGACCAGGCTGCAGTGGCACACACCTTACAATGATCTCAGTAGATCACGAAACTGCAAAGCCACACTCAACCTTATCCTGCTGTGCCACTCATCACATCCCCATCACTCTGCCCTCCCTACCCTACTCCTGCACATCCTTACTCACACCAGCTTACCTTGCATCTCCACCCATCCCTCTCTACCTATATTATCACTTCCCCATCTCACTAGCCCCCCCTCACACTCACCCTCATCCTAGTGAATTCATACCAATTAACAACACACAATGGTAGGCACTTGGGTGTTTTAGCCAATGTTCATGTGAAGTTTCTGTTAATGTGCTGTCAAACATTGAAATCTTTATTTTCAACACTTTCCTTTCTTGGACAGATCTGTGTACGCCTTTGGAAGTGGCTCAGTGAGTTGTAGCGAATAGTGAGACAGAACGGCATCCCCTGAAATGCTGATGAGTGTTTTTTTAATATATTCATTCATGGGATGTGGGCATCGCTTTATTACCCATCCCTAATTGCCCTTGAGAAAGCTGTGGTGAGCCGTCTTCTTGAACTGCTGCAGTCCATGTGATGAAGGGACTCCCACAGTGCTGTTAGCGAGGGAGGTCCAGGATTTTGACCCAGCAATGATGAAGGAACGGTGATATACTTCCAAGTCAGGATGGTGTGTGACTTGAAGGGGAACTTGGAGGTGATGATGTTCCCATGCGCCTGCTGCCCTTGTCCTTCTAGGTGGTGGATGTCGTGAGTTTGGGAGGTGCTGCCGAAGAAGCCTTTGCGAGTTACTGCAGTGCATTTTGTAGATGGTACACACTGCAGCCATGGTACGACAGTGATGGAGTGAATGTTCAAGATGGTGGATCAGGTGCCAATCAAGAGGGCTGCAATGTCGTGGATGATGTCGAGCTTCTTGAGTGTTGTTGGAGCTGCACTCATCCAGGCAATTGGAGAGTATTCCATCACACTCCTTAATTGTGCCTTGTAGATGGTGGAAAGGCTTTGGGGAGTCAGGAGGTATGACACTCACTGCAGAATACCCAGCCTCTGACCTACACTTGTAGCCACAGTATTTATGTGGCTGGTCCAGTTAAGTTTCTGGTCAATGGTAACCCCCAGGATGTTGATGGTGGGGGATTCGGCAATGGTAATGCCATTGAATGTGAAGGGGCGGTGGTTAGACTCTCGCTTGTTGGAGGCAGTCATTGCCTGGCACTTGTGTGACACGAATGTTACTACTTGTGTGACGCAAATGTTAATTGCCAGTTATCAGCCCAAGCCTGAACGTTGTCCAGGTCTTGTTGCATGCGGGCATGGACTGCTTCATTATCTGAGGAGTTGCGAATGGCACTGAACACTGTGCAGTCATCACTGAACATCCACATTTCTGACCTTATGTTGAAGGGAAGGTCATTGATGAAGCAGCTGAAGATGGTTGTGCCTAGGACACTGCCCTGAGGAACTCCTGCAGTGATATCCTGGGGCTGTGATGATTGACCTCTAACCACCACAACCATTTTCCTTTGTGCTAGGTATGACTCAGCCAGTAGAGAGTTTCCCCCGAAAGGAACAGCTTAGGCATTGTAGGGATGCTTTATGGCGTGGGGTGGTGTCAACCTGATGCATCATGTGGCAGCCAGGGTGTACAGCATCAAGTGAAGTAAGTGTGGCCATGGTGAGGCCATCCCTGGCGTCCCGGGCAGCAAGGTGGTCGGGTGCTGATGCCCTCTGTCTTGTTCAGCATCAGCTGATTGCGGAGTAGGTTGGTGTTGTTGTTGGTGCTGCTGGTGTGCCTGGTGATGCTGGTGTTGTGGGTGATCGTGGTCAGATTCTGAGGACCAAGGTGAGAGAGTATAAACCGTACCCATGCAGATGGAATAGATGGCAGGTGAACTTGAGATGACAGAAGCAATCTGTCAATGTTGAGGGAGCTTGTTCCAATGAGGTGATACGGGATAGAGAATTTGCTCCAAACACTTGCAACTTGCATAAAGCTCAACCTGTCTTCCAAATGCAGTAAGCAACAGCTTTTGAGCTTGGAGAGTGAACAGCTGTGAGATGGGAGCTTTTATAGCACATTTCAAGCTGTCAAGTAATGAGATAATTCCATGGCCATTCAACTCCCTTAAAAGACGTGATCCCTGAGCAGCGTGGACCCCATTGGCGAGTTGGGAAATTCTAAAGGTGAGCTCAAAATTGTTGTTAATCCTCTGTTAACAAGGTCATAATGAGCTGAATTGCCTCCTCCGCCACTGCTTGTCGGGTCTGCTCAGCGCTGACAGACCTGACATTTGGTAAAGGTGCATGGCGGCAGGTTGACAGCGGGGTCCCAACCCGGTGTCAAAAGAAACCACTTTCCCACCCAACCCTCCACTGATCACACCCGCTGACCTCCTGGAAAATTCCCCCTAAAAATTATTGGATTTTGTCAAACTAATTACTAGCCCGCGTATTCTCAATCACCGACATTCATGTCCAGTGAAGCACTTTCCAATCTGTGCTCTCTTTCCTTTCAGTACTATCATTTAATTGTATTCTCTAATGCATTTTTTTCTCTGTGAAGAATTTACTTCCTTTTATAATTTCCCCAGTTTAACTTGCATCCCAGATGCGTGCTTTATGTGGCATGAGCAGAACAATTAGCATTAACTGCGAACTGGTTTCAAAGTGGAAGGCCATTGGAAACATAACTTACCCCATTAACACGGTCTTTATGCTGTGAAACAGAAGCCCTAATATTCTGCAGCAAGGTTTATTCATTTTTATGCAACGAGTGGCTAGGATTTGGAACGTACTGCCTGATAGGGTGGTGGATACAGATTCAACAGTAGCCTTCAAAAGGCTAAATACTTGAAGGAGAAAAAATTGCAGGGATATGGGGAAAGAGCGAGGGTGTGGGACTAACTGGATTGCTCTTCGAAAGAGCTGGCACAAACTCGATGGGCCGAATGGCCTCCATCCGTGCTGTACTGTTCTATGATTCTCAGAAATGCAGCAATTTCTTGACACTCGCAGAGAGTTTGAGGGTGAGCTTCAGGTTTTGCATGGCTAACAGCCAGAAATTTGCGGCAATTTGCAACTCACGAGGTATCTCTACTTCACCACAAATTGCTGGTTTTAATATTTTTCCAGCAAATTCTGCCCCATTATGTCTTTTCTCCTGAAACTATTCAGCACAAAAAGTATTGTGGTAAAAGCAAACGCTTTGTGTAATAGTTGAATGAAAACATTCTGTATTAATTGAATTCTACTTAGGATTTAATAGAACAACAAATTACCTGATAAAATATGCATTACATTACTATCCCATTATGCATTACATTACTATCCCATTAAAATTAGTCTTGCATTAATTAGATGTTTCATCATTATACAGTTTTGTTTAAAACAAGTGAAATGCAGCAATATAAACCAATGCAACTGACAATCACTGAATAGTATATAAAAAGTAAATAATGGCCCAGAATTTGCTGAAGCGAGACATCTCGTGGCGTGCTCCATGAGTTAGACTTTTTCCTTCACCCTTCAGCTCAAACATTTTTAGCGCCGCAAATTGCTGGAAGTGTGAGCTCAACGGTGCATCTGGGACCTTGGGGAACCTTGGCTGTCAGCGCTCACCGTTATTACAGGGTAAAACTGACAGCAACACATGCGCAGTTAAACATAGAAATCTGGAAGTTGCTGTCTGTGACACTCTGCTCCTCCATAGGCTGCACTGTTGCAGTCTTCGCCGAAGAAATCTGCACCAAAATCACTGTAATGGCGTGAAACACAGGGGCCTGTGAGTGCAGCCAGCACTGAGTGCAGTGAGCACAGAGTAAACAACTGGGAGTTTGATAAGTGTGGGAGTTTTAAGGGTTAATATCTTTTAAAATCTGGTGTTAATTGCTAGTAGCTCTTAATCTCAATTGTTTAAGTTAAAATTTTAACTTTAAATTTTTAAGTTTCTTCAGGCTTCAGCAGAGACAAACAAGTAAGCTCTCCTGATGGAGAGCTGCTGTAGTTAGTTAATTAGCTAACTGGATTAAACTGGTTCCTGAAACAGTAGCAGAGCAGTGGTGACTCATTTGAGTCACAAACAGTGTGGGAGCTCGGTGAAGTGGAGGAAGGAGGAAGGAGGAAGGAGGTAGGAGGAAGGAGGTAGGAGGTGCTTGCTTTTCCTAACTTCTCCCGCAGAGCGGCGGTGGACCTGAGTGGGAGCAGACCGAGGCCCGAGAGCGGGGATAAAAGCAGCAGCAGACCTGCAACAACAAGAGAAAATGGCAGCGTGATGTCACAGGTAAGGGATTTATGAAAGGGAAATAGTGTTTCACAAACCTACTGGAGTTTGTTTTTAAGGATCCTAACCGCCAATCTGTGATAGTAGATTGGCGGTTAGGATCAGATCAGCCATGATCTTATTGAATGGCGGAGCAGGTTCGAGGGGCCGATTGGCCTACTCCTGCTCCTATTTCTTATGTTCTTATGTTCTTATGATGCAACTGGTAGACTAGATAAGGGAGATGTGGTGTATTTGGATTTTCAGAAGGCCTTTGATAAAGTCGCACATAAGAGGTTAGTGTGCAAAATTAAAGCACATGGGATTGGGGGTAATATACCGGTAAGGATTGAAAATTGGTTAACAGACAGGAAACAGAGAGAGTAGGAATAAATGGGTCTTTTTCAGGGTGGCAGGCAGTGACTAATTGGGTACTGCAGGGATCAGTGCTTGGGCCCCAGCTATTAACAATATACATCAATGATTTGGATGAGGGAACCAAATGTAATATTTTCATGTTTGCTAATGACACGAAATAGGTGGGATTGTGAGTTGTGAGGAAGATGCAAAGAGGCTTCAAGGCGATTTAGACAAGTTGAGTGAGTGGGCAAATACATGGCAGATGCAGTATAATTTGGATAAATGTGAAGTTATCCACTTCGGTAGGAAAAACAAAGTCTGGAGTCTCATTCCCTCAGGAGAAAATTTTTTTTTTTTTTACTTTTTCTGTTTTTCCTCTTATGTCTCTCCCTTAATCCCATGTGTGTCCCAATCTTTAGTTCACTTCCTGTACAATGATTTAAATGTAATTTTGATTTACTACTTTTTACTTCCTGGTTTGCAGTCCGTGAAGATTCTTCAATTTGATTGGTTGAGGAACCTCTCTGTTTCTGAACCTGCTCACACACACCACAGATCCCCGGTAGAGGGCGCCGCACTGGATCAGACGCGTGATTAGTAGAAATCGCCGCTGACAAGCCCACGAAAAGTCACTGGGCAACTGTATGCGAGGTGAACGTCGCAAGCCATTCCTTCATCAATCACAGCAAAATCTGAGCCATTCGCTCCCAAAACAGTTAATCTCAAAGTACTGCAGTAAAAGGAAACACTTTGTGTGACATTTGAATGAACTCATTCCATATTAATTGTATTCTACTTGTGATTTAATTAAACAGCAAATTACCTGATAAAATATGCATTGCATTACTATTTAAATTAATTGAAGTTCATCTTGTATTATTTAGGCGTTTTATCAGTATACACAGTTGCTTCATTTAAAATAAGTGAAATGTAGCAATATAAATTAATGCAACTGATAATCACTGAATAATGTATAAAGAGTAAATAAATGTGATAAGAATCACAAACATCCCTGGGGGCAGGGGAATGAATCTGTGTGCACACAATTGATAATAAAACTGGCCAATTAAAATTTTGCATGTAGAAAGACAGACTTGCATTTATATAGTGCCTTTCACGACCACCGGACATCTCAAAGCGCTTTACAGCCAATGAAGTACTTTTGGAGTTTAGTCATTGTTGTAATGTGGGAACGTTGCCACTGGCAACGTTCCGATGGGAACGTGCATTAAATGTTTTGTCCAATCAGAGTGTTGGGTGGGACCTGGGCCTGAAATTGACTTGGGTCGAGCGCTGTGTTGATCAGTGGACATAAACTGAATGGAGCTGAAGCTGCTGCAGTTGCACCTGGACAAGCACAGTCTCGCTGCCGTTGGTTTAAATCAAATTCACCTGATCAGCCCCTTCCTTACTGCGTTCCGAAGTGGAATGTACCATTCCGAACTGTATATCTGTAAAATTAGGACGGGGTGGTGTAAATTAAATGAAACACGTTGAAATGGTTATGAATTTCTTGCAGTACAGGATGAGCAGAAACTGCCTCCAATTAAATTGTGTGGCAGACTGAATCCATTGTCTTCGATCCCCGCCACATACTCCGCTCCCTAGCCACTGATTCCATACCCACTCCCTGGCCACTGCCGACCTTTTGACCCTGAGCTGAGCTTCCGGCCCCATATCGTCTCAATCACCAAGACCATCTCCATAACATCGCCTGTATCCGCCCCTGCCACAGCTCATCTGATGTTGAAACTCTCATCCATGCCATTGTTACCTTGAGACCTGCCCATCCAATGCTCTCCTGGCCCACCTTGCACCCGCTGTAAACTTGAGCCCATCCAAAACTCTGCTGCTTGTATCCGAACTCACACCAAGTCCCACTCACACATCATCCTTGTGCTCGCTGAGCAACATTCACTCCCGGCCCGATACGTCAACGCCTCGATTTCAAAATTCTCATCCTTGTTTTCAAATCCCTCCGTGGCCTTGCCCCTCCCTATCTCTGTAACCTCCTCCAGCCCTACAACCCTCTGAGATATCTGCATTCCTCTAATTCTGGCCTCCTGATCATCCCCGATTTTCTTCGCACCACCGTTGGGGGCTCGTGCCTTCAGCTGCCGAGGCCCGAAGTTCTGAAATTCCCTCTAAACCTCTCCACCTCTCTACCTCGCTCTCCTCCTTGCGTGCCCTGTTATGTTGGACTTTTTTCTGCACCCTTCAGCTCAAATATTTTGTGCCCCGTAGCTTGCTGGAAGTGTGAGCTGACAATGGCATGGTGAGAGCAACGGGGCATCTGGGACCTTAGGGAACAGTGGGACCAACAGTGCATCTCCTTAACCAATGAGGTTTAAGAATTGAGAAAGAAACAGAGGAACGACCGAGAAGGAAATGGGGTGAATTAGAGTCAAATCAGGTACAGAAAGAGAAATAAAGAGAGGGAAAGTAACATTTGATTAAGAGGGAAAAAAAGACAGAAAGGAAAAGTAAGAAAAAATAGTAAAAAGTTAATAATGTCTAAGAACATTTTTCAACCTGAAGGACTGAGACTCCACAGTTTTAATTGCATTTCTGGGCCAGAGAGGTTGATTGGCATTGTATCAACAATTATCACATCGTTAAAAAGGAACCTACTCTGTTAATTACCAGGCTTAACTTTCTGTGGCGAGTTTAATGTGCAAATCCAGCAAGTTCATAAAAATAATGGGGAGGCTAAGGCGAAGCAAACGGCGGAGCGGTGTAAATTGACCAGCAAGTTCTGGAGATTCGCAACTGCCAGCGTATCACTTAATCCCCTGAACTTGCCGGCCGATTCGCCCATTAATAACGCCGTGCGTCGTTAACACGCCATTAAGTTTCCAGCACGATCCGGCCCCACATTGCACACAGCGAGTTCTAGGCTAGACCGACAATGCAATAACCAGGGCAGGATTTTTCACGGAGTAGCTGCTTCAGATCGATTAAGTGACAAATAATTGGACTCGGGAGGGGAGCAGACATTGCCTTGAAAAGCAGTGATGAAACGGTCATTAAAACATCTTCTCACAGCATCATGAACATTAGAAAGCATACAGATCTGAAAGAGTAATCATAGCTGTTAAATATCAGTATTGTACCATTTGGAGAGCCCATGGTAATTGTCCCATCGGTTGTTCATTTATATTGCCTCAGGGCCTCCCCAGATAGATACTTCTTTGATTAAACTCCTCTGGCCGAAAGAGATTCGAAGTCACTAAATTACAGAGCCTATTGGCAAAGGCTGATTACAAAGAGGGAGTGTTCAGCAGGTGTGCAAGTTGCGGCAGTCAATCAGAGCTGCTGAGAATTTTTGCTTTGTGGCGGGAGGTGTCAATTGATCGCTGATTTAAAGAAAAAAAATTCTCTTCAAACACACTGGCCCTGAAATTACACCGTGGGAAACTGGCCTGGAAACGCTTACTGCGTTTCAATTTCCTCTCCCCTCTATTTCAGCGCAGGTTATTAGCCCATTTATTTTTAAAACGGTAATCACTAAGATATCGGAGAGGAATTTCACACAAATGTGTTAAGTGCTCACAAGTTAGTAGCCTGTATTGTCATCTCAGTGATGCTATATATAAAGTCGCAGGAGAAAACAGTATGCGAAAAAAGGCTGTTTGACTCGGAGGGCAGTTGGAGGCAGGAAGTCATGTGATGAAATCTCCATGAATACATCCAACCAGAGTTGTCAACCCTAGTCCCAGTATACATTATATCTCAATTATTTCAGTGATTTATACACTCAGCCACAAACACTGTCAATCCATTGTCTCACTTCTTTAACACAACGGTCAGTCAGAGGTTGAATTCTCTCTGCATTCTTATAAAAGTTTGTGTTGCTCATATGATTCTGAGCAAACCAACGACTTCATGTGTCCGCAGACCTGAGCTCAAAGCAGGCACCACAGTCTTTGTCAGCAGCGTTTACAAATTACACTAACAGACTGGAGCAGAATTTATTTTTTGAAAAGCAGAACCTAGTAGAACTTTTTGGAAGATTGAATTTAAAAAAAGGGAGTTTCTCAAAGAGATCCCTTTTACATATCAAACCATTCGAATCAATAGGACTGTGGGATACTAATGGCGGAAGGGAAGGAGGGTGATATTAAAATAAAAATACCTTGCAGAAGTGACCACTCAAAACTCTTCCCATGGAGCCAGGAGGAAAAAGAATACTTCCCCACCAATCTATAGCTGTCGCGATCGGCTCCCTCCGGAGCCTGCTCCAATCCCCTCTCCCGGGACTCAGCCGTGGGCTACTTACCCGTGAGTCAGGCGGCCCTAAATTGGTCTCCTCTACATTGGGGAGACCAAATGCAGATTGGGTGACCGCTTTGCAGAACACCTCCATTCAGTCCGTAAGGGTGAACCCGAGCTTCCGGTCGCCTGTCATTTTAATTCATAGAAACATAGAAACATAGTAGATAGGAGCAGGAGTAGGCCATTCGGCCCCTCGAGCCTGCTCCGCCATTCAATGAGATCATGGCTGATCATCCAAATTCAGTACCCTGTCCCTGCCTTCTCCCCATATCCCTTTAGCCTCAAGAAATATATCCAACTCTTTCTTGAATATATTTAATGAACTGGCCTCCACCGCCCTCTGTGGCAGAGAATTCCACAGGTTCACCACTCTCTGGGTGAAGAAATCCCTCCATTTCAGTCCTAAATGGCTTACCCCTTATCCTTAGACTATGACCCCTGGTTCTGGACTCCCCGGCCATCCGAAACATCCTTCCTGCATCTAGTCTGTCCAGACCTGACAGAATTTTATAGGTTTCGATGAGATCCCTCTCAATCTTCTAAACTCCAGTGAGTACAAGCCCAATCGACCCAATCTCTCCTCATACGTCATTCCTGCCATCCAAGGTATCAGCCTGGTGAATCTTCACTGTACTCGCTCCATGGCAAGAACGTCCTTCCTCAGGTAAGGTGACCAAAACTGCACACAATACTCAAGGTGCGGTCTCACCAAGGCCCTGTACAACTGTAGCAAGACATTCTTGTTCCTGTACTCGAACCCTCTTGCTACGAAGGCCAACATACCATTTGCCTTCTTAACCGCCTGCTGCACCTGCATGCTTACCTTCAGCGACTGGTGCACAATAACACCCAGGTCTCTTTGCACTTCCCCTTCTCCCAATCTATTGCCATTCAAATAATAATCTGCCTTCCTGTTTTTGCCACCAAAGTGGATAACCTCACATTTATCCACATTATAGTGCATTTGCCATGTTTCTGCCCAATCACCCAACCTGTCCACATCGTACTGGAGTTTCACGACATTCTCCTCACAGCTTACCCTCCCACCCAGCTTTGTGTCATCTGTAAATTTGGAGATATTCCATCCAATTCCCTCGCCCAGATCATTAATATATATTGTGAACAGCTGGGGTCCTAGGACCGATCCTTGCGGTACCCCACTAGTCACTGCCTGCCACTCGGAAAACGACCCGTTTATTCCAACTCTTTGCTTTCTGTCCGCCAACCAGTTCTCTATCCAAGTCAATACCTTGCCCCCAATCCTATGTGCCTTAATTTTGCACGCTAATCTCTTTTGTAGGACCTTATCAAAGCCTTCTGAAAGTCCAAATACACCACATCCACTGGTTCTCCCTTACCTATTTTACCAGTTCCATCCTCAAAAAATTCCAGTAGATTAGTCAAGCATGATTTACCTTTTGTAAATCCATGTTGACTTTGTCCGATCCTGTCACTGCTTTCCAAGTGCTCTGCTATTACATCTTTTATAATAGACTCTAGCATTTTCCCCACTACCGATGTCAGGTCTATAATTCCCTGCTTTTTCTCTACCACCTTTTTTGAATAGTGGGGTAACATTAGCTACTCTCCAATCCATGGGTACCGTTCCAGAGTCTATCAAGTTCTGGAAGATGACCAGCAATGCATCTACTATCTCTAAGGCCACTTCCTTAAGTACCCTGGGATGTAGACCATCAGGCCCTGGGGATTTATCGGCCTTCAGTCCCATCAATTTTCCTAACACCATTTCCCTACAAATACTGATTTCTTTCAGTTCCTCCCTTTCATCAGACCCTATGTTCCCCGGCATCTCTGGGACGTTATTTGTGTCCTCCTTTGTGAAGACAGAACCAAAGTATGTATTTAGTTGGTCTGCCATTTCCTTGTTTCCCATTATAAATTCTCCTGATTCTGACTGTAAGGGACCTACGCTTGACTTCACCAATCTTTTTCTCTTCACATATCTATAAAATCTTTTACAGTCAGTTTTTATGTTCCTTGCTAGCTTACTCTCATATTCTTTTTTCCCTTTCTTAATTAATCCCTTTGTCCTCCTTTGTTGACTCCTAAACTGCTCCCAATCCTCAGGATTATTGCTTTTTCTAGCCAATTTATATGTCCTCTCCTTGGATCTTATGCTATCCCTAATTTCCCTTGTTAGCCACGGTTGAGTCACCTTTTTTATTTTATTTTTATGCCAAACTGGGATGAACAATTTCTGTAGCTCATCCATTCGGTCTTTGAATGTTTGCCATTGCCTATCCACCGTCAACCCTTTGAGTGCCATTCCCCAATCAATCCTACCCAACTCGCTCTTCAGACCATCATAGTTTCCTTTATTTAAATTGAGGACCCTTGTCTCTGAGTCAACTACTTCATTCTCCATCTTAATGAAGAATTCGATCATATTATGATCGCTCCGACCCAAGGGGCCTCGTACAACAAGATTGCTAATTAATCCTTTCTCGTTACATAATACCCAGTCTAAGATGGCCTGATCTCTGGTTGGTTCCTCAACATATTGGTCCAGGAAACTATCCCGTAAACACTCCAGGAATTCCTCCTCCACAGTATTGTTACTAATTTGGTTGGCCCATCTATATGTAGATTAAAGTCACCCATGATGACTGCAGTGCTCTTATTGCACGCTTCTTTAGGTGTAAAGTGCCTAATCAGAAGATAGGAAGGAGAAAAACAAAAGTGGCAGTCAGAGAAATCAACGATTTAAATCAAACGTGGCCACAGTAAATAATAATTCTAATATGTCTAAGAGCGTTAAAAAAACAAGCCTGAAGGCTTTGTGTCTTAATGCGAGGAGCATTTGTAATAAGGTGGATGAATTGGCTGTGCAAATAGAGGTAAACGAATATGATTTGGTTGGGATTACGGAAACGTGGCTCAAGGATGGCCAAGACTGGGAACTCAACATCCAGGGGTATTCGATATTCAGGAAAGATAGGCAAAAAGGAAAGGGAGGTGGGGTAGCATTACTGGTTAAAGAAGGGATTAATACAATTGTAATGAAGGATATTAGCTCTGATGTGGAATCTGTGTGGGTAGAATTGAGAAATACTAAGGGGAAAAAAATATTAGTGGGAGTGGTATATAGACCTCCAAACAGTAAGGCGGAGGTTGGGGATGGCATTTAAAGGGAAATTAAAGAAGCGTGCAATAAGGGCACAGCAGTCATCATGGGTCCCATTCCCACTCAGACCTCACCGTCCTTGGCCTCTTGCATTGTTCCACGGAAGCTCAACGTAAACTCAAGGAACAGCACCTCATCTTCCGATTAGGCACTTTACAGCCTTCCGGACTCAATGTCGAGTTCAACAATTTCAGATCATAACCTCGGCCCCCATTACATTTTTACTTATATTTTTTATCCACACCTTTGTTTTGGTTTCCCACCCACCCCCACCTTTCCCATTTTTTTTTCTTTTTTTTTCTCTCTCCCACATGGCAGCTGTCTCCCATTCTGCCAGCGCATTTCACACCTAATCTAGAGCTGTCTTTTGTCTCCACTAGTCCTATCACCATCTGGTCTCATTTTGAATACCTCTTAATGTCTCTTCTTTTTTGTTCTCCCCCAGCCTGGCCTCTTAATCTATTTCATTCCCTGTGCCTCTTTAGTCTTGATAAAGGGTTTTGACCCGAAAACGTTGACTCTAATTTCTCTCCACGGATGTTGCCTGGCCTGCTGAGTTTTTCCAGCATTTTCTGTTGTTGTTTTGGATTTCCAGCATCTGCAGTATTTTGCTATGGCCCTAAATTGAGGTTTGCCATCAGGCAAGCTGCCTATTGCGGTGCAGCCAGACCCGGCACCCCGCCCCAAGTGTGCTGATGAAGACCATTTTGCAATGCTCCTCGGGCCTTTTGGTTTGGACGTGTGCCGGTCGGTCGGACAGCACTCTGTTTGGATCCCAGACAAACTTTTTACTCAAAATCTCATTTATATCAACGGCAAGATGCAGGGTGGAGAAACACTGATGTTCCAAAAGCATGGAAACGTTGAGTAATCCATGTCGCTTTCTGTTTAAAATGTCACTGAAAACTTAATTGAAAAATTAAAGAATTTGATACCACTTAAGTGGAATTTTCATTGCTGAGTGTGTCATTTACATAATTTATGCAGTTGTGTGTACTGGGACTCATTTACTTTGATTCAACTCAGTCCCACGAATTACTTTAATTAAAGCTTCGAAAAGAGCATTTTAATCATTTTGTCACAGCCTTATTTTTACTGTATGTCCACAGCCTTGGCTCAATGGTAGCACTCTTGCCACTGAGTCAGGTAGGTCATGGGTTCAAACCCCACTTCAGGGACTTGAGCACATAATCCATGCTGACACTCCAGTGCAGTAGCGAGGGAGTGCTGCACTGTTGGAGGTGCCATTTTTTGGATGAGACCTTAAACTGAGGTGAACGTAAAAGATCCTGCGGCACTATTTCGAAGAAGAGCAGGGCTGTTTCCTGGTGTCCTGGCCAACATTTATCCCTCAATCAACACCTAAAACAAGTGGCCTGGTCATTTAGTTCAATGTTTGTGGATGGCATCTATTTTAATGCAAGGAGTCTTGCAAATAAGGTGGATGAACTGAAGGTGTTGATAAACACATGGGAGTATGATATTGTTGCTATCACGGAGACATGGTTGAGGGAGGGGCAAGACTGGCAGCTCAATATTCCGGGGTACAGAATCTTCAGGCGAGACAGAGGGGGAGGTATAAGAGGAGGGGGTGTCGCAATATTAATTAAGGAGTCAATTACTGCAGTAAGGAGGGATGATATATTAGCAGGGTCCTCTAATGAGGCCATATGGGTGGAGCTTAAAAACAAAAAGGGGGCAAGCACTTTGCTGGGAGTGTACTATAGGCCTCCAAACAGTCAGGGGGAAATAGAGGAACAGATATGTAGGCAAATCTCAGAGAAATGTGCAAATAATAGGGTAATAATAATGGGGGATTTCAACTTCCCCAATATTAACTGGGATAGTCAAAGTGTGAAAGGCTCAGAGGGTGTAGAATTCTTAAAGTGCATCCAGGAGAGCTTTTTGAGCCAGCATGTAGAAAGTCCTACAAGAGAGGGGGCGGTACTGGACCTAATTCTAGGGAATGTGGCCGGCCAAGTGGAAAAAGTGCTAGTAGGTGAGCACTTTGGTGATAGTGACCATAATATGGTAAGATTTAAGGTGGTCATGGAAAAGGACAGGGATGGGCCGGAAATAAAGGTTCTAAATTGGGGGAAGGCCGATTTTAATAGGATAAGGCAGGATCTGGCCAAAATGGACTGGGATCAGCTACTTGTAGGAAAATCTGCATCGGAGCAATGGGAGGCTTTCAGAAGGGAGATTGAGATCATACAAGGGCAACATGTTCCCATAAATGTCAAGAGTGGTTCCAAAAACCACAGGGAACCGTGGATGTCAGGGGATATACGGGAATGGATTAGGAAAAAAAGGAGGGCTTTTGGTAGATACAAAAGGCTAAAGACGGAGGAAGCCCTAGAGGAGTACAAAAAGTGCAGGGGGATACTTAAAAAAGAAATTAGGAGATCAAGGAGGGGCCATGAAATAACACTGGCGAGCAAAATAAAGGAAAATCCGAAGATGTTTTATAAGTATATTAAGGGTAAAAGGATAACTAGGGAAAAAATAGGGCCCATTAGGGACAAAAGTGGCAATCTGTGTGTGGAGCCGGAAGATGTAGGAGGGGTTCTAAATGAATTTTTTGCATCTGTTTTCACTATGGAGAAGGACGATGTAGACATAGAAATAGGGCGGGGGGACTGTGATATGCTCGAACATATTAACATCGAGAGGGAGGAGGTATTGGCGGTTTTAGCTGGCCTAAAAATGGATAAATCCCCAGGCCCGGATGAAATGTACCCCAGGCTGCTGTGTGAGGCAAAGGAGGAGATTGCGGGGGCTCTAACACATATATTCAGGACCTCTCTGGCCACAGGGGATGTGCCAGAGGACTGGAGAACCGCTAATGTAGTACCATTATTCAAGAAGGGTAGTAGGGAAAAACCGGGGAACTACAGGCCAGTGAGCCTAACATCAGTGGTAGGAAAATTACTGGAAAAAATCCTGAGGGACAAAATTTGTCTCCACTTGGAGAGGCAAGGATTAATCAGGGATAGTCAACATGGCTTTGTCAAGGGAAGATCATGTCTGACTAATTTGATTGAATTTTTTGAGGGGGTGACTAGGTGTGTGGATGAGGGTAACGCAGTGGATGTGGTATACATGGATTTCAGTAAGGCCTTCGATAAAGTCCCGCACAGGAGACTGGTCAAGAAGGTAAGAGCCCATGGAATCCAGGGTGCCTTGGCACATTGGATACAAAACTGGCTTAGTGGCAGAAGGCAGAGGGTGATGGTCGAAGGTTGTTTTTGTGACTGGAAACCTGTGGCCAGTGGGGTACCACAGGGATCGGTGCTGGGTCCCTTGCTGTTTGTGGTCTACATTAATGACTTGGATATGAATGTAAAGGGTATGATCAGTAAATTCGCGGATGATACTAAAATTGGTAGGGTGGTAAATAGCGAGGAGGGTAGCCTCAGTCTGCAGAACGATATAGATGGGTTGGTCAGATGGGCGGAACAGTGGCAAATGGAATTTAACCCGGAAAAGTGCGAGGTGATGCACTTTGGGGGGTCTAACAAGGCAAGGGAATACACAATGAAGGGAAAGACCCTAGGCAAGACGGAGGGTCAGAGGGATCTGGGTGTGCAGGTACACAGATCCCTGAAGGCGGCGGAACAGGTGGATAAGGTGGTAAAAAAGGCATATGGGATACTTGCCTTCATTAGCCGAGGCATAGAATATAAGAGCAAGGAGGTTATGATGGAGCTGTATAAAACACTGGTTAGGCCACAGCTGGAATATTGTGTGCAGTTCTGGTCGCCACACTACAGGAAAGATGTGATCGCGTTAGAGAGGGTGCAGAGGAGGTTCACCAGGATGTTACCAGGGCTGGAGCGCTTCAGCTATGAAGAGAGACTGGGCAGATTGGGTTTGTTTTCCTTGGAGCAGAGGAGGCTGAGGGGGGACATGATTGAGGTGTACAAAATTGTGAGGGGCATAGATAGGATGGATGCTGAGGAGCTTTTCCCCTTAGTAGAGGGGTCAATAACTAGGGGGCATAGATTCAAGGTAAAGGGCGGGAGGTTTAGAGGGGATTTGAGAAAGAACTTTTTCACCCAGAGGGTGGTTGGAGTCTGGAACTCACTGCCTGAAAGGGTTGTGGAGGCAGAAACCCTCACAACATTTAAGAAGCATTTGGATGAGCATTTGAAATGCCATAGCATACAAGGCTACGGGCCAAATGCTGGAATATGGGATTAGATTAGACAGGGCTTGATGGCCGGCATGGACACGATGGGCCGAAGGGCCTCTATCCGTGCTGTATTACTCTATGACTCTATGACTCTATGACTCTATGACCTTGCTGTGCGCAAATTGGCTGCCACGTTACCTACATTACAACAGTGACTACACTTTAAAAGTACTTTATTGGCTGTAAAGCGCTTTGGGAGATCCTGGGGTCATGAAAGGTGCTGTATAAATGCTAGTTCTTCCTTTCTTTTCTTTCTTTTATCCTGTATATTGTAAATACTGCAGCCACTGTGCACCAGTGCTGATAGGGATGGATATTGCGTCCTGTGTCAGGGCCACCAATCAATCAGACTGCTCTGTCCTGGATGGTGCCAAGCTTCTTGGGTCTTGGTGTGGCCATCCAGGTGAGTGGTGAGTATTCAAGCACATTTCTGGCTTCAGCCTTGTCGATCAGAGTTTGAATTTGGGTGGTGATGGAGCAGTACAACAACTGACTATAAGGGTGAACACTTGACAGCCACAGAGGCTGAGAAAGAGACCTAACAACACATTTGTGAAGAAATAAGCCATCAATTAATATGTAGTAGGGAACCGAGGAAATCAGCCGTTGAATTAGCCTACGCCCAATGCAGTTCTTCATAGACCATTGCCTATTCCTACTATAGCAATTAAATAAGCAATTAGTTATATGACTGCGATATTTCCCAAGCAATTAGCTGTGGATTATCACTCAAAAAATCTGGCAGTGAATGTGGCGATTCTTTAGCGTTTCATTGTGAATGCTGTCACGAAGTGCACTGATTGTTGGCATTCGCCATGACAACCACTGACATAAATAAAGATTCCTCAATAAAATCATTCTCACTGATTTCACAATATATTCAAATTATATCAACCACAGAAGTGATCTGAAAGATGCTGGTCATCTTCCAAAATTCTATAGATTCTGGAGTAGTTCCCGTAGTTCCCATGGATTGGAGGGTAGCTAATGTAACCCCACTATTCAAAAAAAGTGGTCGAGAGAAAACGGAATTATAGACTGGTAAGCCTGACATCGGTAGTGGGGAAAATGCTAGAGTCCATTATAAAAGATGTAATAGCAGAGCACTTGGAAAACAGTGACAGGATCGGACAAAGTCAACATGGATTTACAAAAGGTAAATCATGCTTGACTAATTTACTGGAATTTTTTGAGGATGTAACTGATAGAATAGATAAGGGAGACCCAGTGGATGTGGTGTATTTAAATGTTCAGAAGGCTTTCGATAAGGTCCCACATAAGGGATTAGCATGCAAAGTTAAAGTACATGTGATTGGGGGTAAGGTACTGACTTGGATAGAGAACTAGTTGGCAGATAGGGAGCAAAGAGTTGGAATAAACGGGTCTTTTTCCGAGTGGCAGGCAGTGACTAGTGGGGTACCGCAGGGATCAGTTCTCGGACCCCAGCTATTCACTATATATAAATGATCTAGACAAGGGAACTAGATGTAATGTCTCCAAGTTTGCAGACAACACAAAGCTGGGTGGGCGTGTGTGCTGTGAGGAGGATGGCGAGAAACTCCAGTCTGATTTGGACAGGTTGGGTGATAGGGCAGATGCATGGCAGGTGCAGTGTAATGTGGATAAATGCGAGGTTATCCACTTTGGTGGCAAAAACAGGAAGACAGATTATTATCTGAACGGCAATAGATTGGGAAAAGGGGAAGTGCAATGAGACCTGGGTGTCCTTGTGCACCAGTCGCTGAAGGTAACCATTGTAAGTTTCGTAAAATTCAGGCAGTTCCCCCCCGAAGATTATTTAATTAAGAGACCCTGGTTGGACTGATTTTAAAAATCCAGGGGCACACAAAATGGCTGCGGTCAACCTCGTGACCAAAAGCCTGTAAGTTCCAATTGTGGACTCTGTGACAAGCTAACAGCTTGGGTATTTTCGATGTCTGTGAGATCACGAAACCAGACAGAACTTTTACATTTATGTATTGGGAGCAAACTCGGTTACATTCAGGCCCCCGTTTACAGGCCATCAAGCTTGTTTACTCAAACGATCCAAACGATCAGCGGAGCCATCCAGGTTAGGCTGCCCCATCAAGGAATCTGTTGAACAAAGAAGAGCAGTTATGGGACCGTTAGAGACTATTACCGGCCATCTAAGTTGATGGGCCAAGATCGACACCTTTTGTTCAATTCCAACCTGCTCAAATCAGACAAAGGATGAGTTGATTTAGCGCGTGAGATAAGGGCTACTGAGAGGAGTATAACTATAGCCCCTCAGGAAGCCATGCTCTCTCTCTCTCCTCGCCTCCCGCGCCCTGCCTGCCACCACCCCAGGAAGAGGACCTACGAAGAAGAGCCCATCCCGAGATTTGAAATACCCTGCCAGAGACTATTTTATTGCTGGGGTATTTTCACCTGGACGGTACCCTGTGCAGCATTGAAACCATGTGGCATCGAAAGGCAGCAGGGCAAAGAAGCAAGATTCTTGTCTGTTTAAATGACTCGGACTGGTGAGCATGGAATTCTGACCCCTCATAAGACACCCTAGCGAGGTTTAGAGGGTGGGCGTTAAGGGGATTGCTAAAATTGTCATTTTAGTCATTTTCCCTCGGTGTGCCGTTTATTTCCCATCCCTGTTAAGTGTAAGTGCACTGCATCTATATTATCCTTTGTATAGAATCATTCTCTGGTAATAAAATCTTGGTTTTTCTTTGCACCAAACCACTGGTCTGCTCGTTTTCTATATCGCTACCTGCAAATAAGTCCGGTGGTCAGAACTCAAAGGGGCGAGCGATTCGAGCCACTCAAAAGGGGTAGTCAGAGGCATAACTGACGAACCCAAGACACCCACACAGTAAAACCCCTTACAGAATGGCAACCGCGGCAGGACCATCGGCAGCAGTAAGCGATGTAGCAGACAGTGGTGCGGAGGAAGGAACAGCTATGGAAGAGGTTGTCCGATTATGTTTTTAGAAAGGTGAATATCACCAAGAAGTTGATAAGCACTCTGTTAAAGGCTCAGCGTCCGATAGATGTTGCTGCACAGTGGACAGAGAGTAAGAAACATAAAAGTCAATAGAGAAAGCAGTGTGGCTAATTTGCTACAAGCAGGTCCTACTGTTGGACGGAGTTGTAGCAGCACAGGCTGCCATGCTTAAGGAAGCAGCCCTGGAAATCCAGGATAAGGAAATAGAGATTCAGGATAAGGCCCTAGCAGAGGAGAAATTGTTGATTGCCCTTAAGACGCTAAATCAGGAACGAGCGCAGACGGCAAGGGAATACCAGGCCAAAATAGAGTGCCTGAACGCCAGATTAGTGAGAAAAGTAACACGAGGCACAAGCTGGAGTACCTGGAGTGCCAAGTTACCGGGGCCAAGAATAGTGAGATAAGGTTGCAGGAGAAGAATGCCTGCCTTATCCAAGAAATACGAGAGCAGGAGGAGAAAGTTAAGGAGGTTAAGGCAGCATATAGGTCCGAGCAAAAGGTCCACTCACCAAGGTGGCCCCACCAGTAGCCCTCCCTAGAAGGTCCCCTCGGACACCCCAGCCCAGAAAGGTATGGTCACCGGCTCCCCAGCTTAAAACGACAGCCTCCCGAGCAAGGGAGAAGCCGAAAGACAAAGGTCCCCAGCTAACAGCTAAAGACTGCAAGAGACCGGAAGTGCAGGTCAGTGCAGCCATGCCGCAGGGAGCAGCCTGCAACAGCCCAGACAGGAATTAGGCTGGCCGCTCGGAGATGGGCGGCAGATGTATATAGCTTTAGTAGTTTAAGTTTATAGTGTTAAGTTAGGCTATTTTAATTTAATTCTAAGTAAGGAACAGTTAGTTTTGATTTAAGTATGAAGCCGTCTCAGAGTATTGTCCATGTGAGTCGAGGTCGCGGGACCCGACCATATGTCACCCGAGCCAGCAAGTCTCCAGGGAACCTGGCTAGATGCCTTTGTGTCTATTGCAGGAAATTTCGGAATGTACGGAGGCATAATCCTGCTCGCCCTGCTCGGGCTGAGCATCGGTAGGAGAGGGGACATTGAGGACCACCACATCTTCGGGTGCTCGAGGAACAGGGCGCCGGTGGCGGTCGACGGTTGCGGCGTACGGGAGGCGGAGGAGACCACCGCCTACTTCCACGAGGGAACGTGGCCGGGATCCAATTCGTCCCAGTACTCCAGCCAGACCGGGTTCACCTACGGGGAGGCCTCCTTCCTGTGCCCCAGGATACAGATCGTTACTCCCAGGATTAGCGTCACCGTGGGCAAAAGGATATGTTTGACATGCAAGGGACACATTCCCCTGGATAGGTGGTGGTGGCTCAGGAAATTAAGTAAAGGCATGGGGAACCCCAGGTTGAATGGAAACAGTTAGGGAATGACACTCACCAGACTATCAGAGACCCACGGGGGGTTAAGTGTGTGCTGGGATAAATGGTGGGAACCGGATCAGGGGATCTACGTCTGTGTGTGGGGATCAGAGAAAACCTGCCCCACAGGCATTTCCATCATTTTCCGCAGCCAGTGGCAAGATAACGGGAGGGGGATGGACTGGGAGTCTCACCTGGATGCATGCGCAATCCCATAGTTCCCCAATCTCAGTTAATGCCACTGAACTAGTGACCCACCCCCGACAGCCCCTGCCCACGACCGCGACGTCACGGACGATAGTAGAGGGATGCCCCGCCACCACCAAGGGACCAGGGAATGGCTTGGTGCTAGTACCTACAGACCAGGTACTGTATCAAGGGGTGCACTATGCGGTACCCTCTGTGATTTTAAACCTCACCGAGGTACACCTACCCGCATGGTGCCCCACAGAGGCCGCGCAGTTGTATCAAGCCCTCTTAAAAGATATGTTCCATAAATTTCATGAGTTTGATTTTTCAGATGTTGACAGAACTGGACTATACACCCACGAGCTTTTGGACGGGATTGGGAGACAAAGAAGGGGTACTTTTAACGATATGTTGCGCATTTCGGTTATCAGATTCCCCCTCTCCCAGAACACCTCACCAAATTGCTGAAAGCCGTTTTAGTGTCACAAAAACACTTCTATACTCTGGAACAGAAGACTGTCCAGATAGTGGCTGACATTTTAGATATTACGACCCAACCCTGGTGGGACGTTTTTGAAAATATAGAGGTCCCATCCTGGATCTGTATGGCATCCCACATCCTGGTGGTGTGTCAGTTAGGGATAGTTCTCTACCTGGTGTGCATCCAGTGTAGGAGAAAGGGTCCCAGATTAGAGTTTAAAACTCAAAAGGTGTGGAAGAAACATTATGCCCGGGTGGTAGAAGTGTCACCCGTTTGAGTTTTGTGTCGCATCACTTAAACGTGATGGTCGTTGTTTGTTATTTTTAATAAAGATTGTTTCTTCATTTTATTGTGTTATTTTAATAAAGATTGTGCCTGTTTGATACTACAGAATAAAAAAATTGTAATGTACCAAGTGGTGCAGGGGTGATGGACCCCTCCGCACTTGGATTTTGTAATGAACCGTATTTTCATCTATAGATGCCTATCGCACACTGCACTTTCTCTAAGTACAGGAAATACATGTGTCGAGGGATTATGGATAGGTAAATACGGGGGAAGGTTGTTTATGGAGGGTCAGAAAATTTTGCTCATTTTTGGAACATGGATACTGCAAGCAAGTTTTAGTATCCGAGGGAGGACTGTAAGTTTTGCAAAATTCAGGCAGTTCTCCCCCCGAAGATTATTTAATTAAAAGAGACCCTGGTTGGACTGATTTTAAAAATCCAGGGGCACACAAAATGGCTGTGGTCAACCTCGTGACCAAAAGCCTGTAAGTTCCAATTGTGGACTCTGTGACAAGCTAACAGCTTGGGTATTTTCGATGTCTGCGAGATCACGAAGCCAGACAGAACTTTTACATTTATGTATTGGGAGCAAACTCGGTTACATTCAGGCCCCCGTTTACAGGCCATCAAGCTTGTTTACTCAAACGATCCAAACGAACAGCGGAGCCATCCAGGTTAGGCTGGCCCCACCAAGGAATCTGTTGAACAAAGAAGAGCAGTTATGGGACCGTTAGAGACTATTACCGGCCATCTAAGTCGATGGGCCAAGATCGACACCTTTTGTTCGATTTCCAACCTGCTCAAAGCAGACAAAGGATGAGCTGATTTAGCGCGTGAGATAAGGGTTACTGAGAGGAGTATAACTATAGCCCCTCAGGAAGCCATGCTCTCTCTCTCTCCTCGCCTCCTGCGCCCTGCCTGCCACCACCCCAGGAAGATAACCTACGAAGAAGAGCCTGTCCCGAGAGGTGAAATACCCTGCCAGAGACTATTTTATTACTGGGGTGTGTTCACCTGGACGGTGCCCTGTGCAGCATTGAAACCACATGGCATCGAAAGGCAGCAGGGCAAAGAAGCAAGATTCTCATCTGTTTAAACGACTCAGACTGGTGAGCATGAAATTCTGACCCCTCATAAGATAGCCTAGCGAGGTTTAGAGGGTGGGAGTTAAGGGGATTGCGAAAATTGTCATTTTAGTCATTTTCCCTCGATGTGCCGTTTATTTCCCATCCCTGTTAAGTGTAAGTGCACTGCATCCATATTATCCTTTGTATAGAATCGTTCTCTGGTAATAAAATCTTGGCTTTTCTTTGCACCAAACCACTGGTCTGCTCGTTTTCTATATCGCTACCTGCAAATAAGTCCGGTGGTCAGAACTCAAAGGGGCGAGCGATTCGAACCGCTCAAAGGGGGTAGTCAGAGGCATAACTGGTGAACCCAAGACACCCACACAGTAAAACCCCTTACACCATGCAGGTGCAGCAGGCGGTTAAGAAGGCAAATGGTATGTTGGCCTTCATAGTGAGAGGATTCGAGTACAGGAGCAAGGATGCCTTGGTGAGACCACACCTTGAGTATTGTGTGCCGTTTTGGTCACCTTATCTCAGGAAGGATGTTCTTGACATGGAGGGAATGCAGCAAAGATTCACCAGACTGATACCTGGGATGGCAGGAATGACGTATGAAGAGAAATTGGGTCGATTAGGCTTATATTTGCTAGAGTTTAGAAGAATGAGAGGGGATCTCATTGAAACTTAAAAAATTCTAACAGGACTAGACAGACTAGATGCAGGAAGGATGTTCCCGATGGCAGGGGAGTCCAGAACCAGGGGTCACAGTCTAAGGATAAGGAGTAAGCCATTTAGGACTGAGATGAGGAGGAATTTCTTCACCCAGAGAGTGGCGAACCTGTGGAATTCTCTACCACAGAAGGCAGTTGAGGCCAACTTATTTAAATATATTCAAGAAGGTGTTAGATATATTTCTTAAGGCTAAAGGGATCAAGGGATATGGGGAGAATGCAGGGACAGGGTACTGAATTTGGATGATCAGCCATGATCTCATTAAATGGTGGAGCAGGCTCAAGGGGCCAAATGGCCTACTCCTGCTCCTATCTTCTATGTTTCTATGTTTCTAAGGCGTTAATCTCAATTGGTGGTTCAGATGATCTGATTTTTGTATCATAATTTTTATGTGCGTTCTTGGGGATCCAGTCAACACTGGCAAGCTGTGGGACTGGAGTTCACATGTAGGCCAGGCCAGGTCGGGGTGGCAGATTCCCTTCCCTGAAGGGCATTGCTAAAGTTATTGGGTTGTTATGACAATCCAGAAGTTTTCCTGTCCATTTTCTGCTCCTCACCCACAAATGACCAGATTTCAAAATTCAAATTCGCTGCTTGCCTTGGTGCGATTTAAACCCAGGACCTCTGGGTTGTTAGTTCAGCACCATAACCACTAGGCTACTGCACCCATCGCCACTTAGATTACTGCAGCCCCAAAAGCCATTGTTCCCAATATATTTTGGCCTGTAAATTCGGCCACGTGACGTCCATTTTCTGGGAGCTAAGCAACTTACTGAGCCCCCAGATATGTCAGGGCAGGAAGCGTGCGCGCGTTTGCGGACGGAAGTGCACCAACTGCCATATTGGGAAAGGAAAAATAAATCATTGTACAGTGCCCAAGCCTGAACCAGTCTTTAGGCCCATTGCATATGCAAATAAGGGGCCCAACGCCTGGTCCAGGCCTCCACTGCAAGATTGGGTTGTGCGGAGGCAGTCGGCACATTCAGGAAAACCAGACTGCGGGACCGCCTGATACAAAAACGGTAAGTTTTTGCTGAAGTGCTCTTGCAGAGAGCTGGCACGGGTTCGACGGGCCGAATGGCCGCTTTCTGTGCAGTAACCATTCTATGATTCGAATATACTTAGCTGAATGTGGAGCTGGGAGGGGTAGGAGTGCTTGTCCTGACCCCACATTTAAAGAAGGGGGGCAGCCGGTGCCGCTCGCCCTCCACCGATCGGTACCGTTCCCCAAACCACCACCCCCCCGCAACCCCGGCCTCCCTGATTCCCCCTCCCAGCCTCTTCCATCTCCGGATCACCTCGAGTCTCACCATTCAGACACTGGGATTGGACTCTGCAGCCGCCTCAGCGCCAACCCCCCACCCACTGCGCCCATTCTACCCCATTAAGTGTTACATTAATAGCTAATACTGCTCTTTGGTTGTTAGAGTCTGATCAACATTGCATTGCAGTTTGCAGTGTAAATTCCGCGTCACCAGTGCATTGGCGGAACTCCATTGACGCACGAATGACTACGAGTGCGAAGATCTCAGTGTGCTGCAACATTGGCTCCAGGAAAGGAAGCTCACTTTGAATCTCAGTGCAGGACTACTCTCTCTCTCTTAGGCAGTCCCTCGGAACCGAGGATGACTTGCTTCCACACTAAAAATGAGTTCTCAGGCGACTGATGCGTTCAATGCGGGACCTACAGTCTCTGTCACAGATGGGGCAGACGGTGGTTGAAGGAGCGGTTGGGTGGGGTGCTTGGGTTGACGTGCGCTCCTTGCGCTGCCTGCGCTTGGCTTGCGCTTGCTCCCGGCGAAGAGACTCGAGGTGTTCGGCGCCTTCCCGGATGCCTCTCCTCCACTTTGTGCGTTCTTGGACCAGAGATTCCCAGGTGTCGGTGGGGATGTTACACTTTTTCAAGGAGGCTTTGAGGGTGTCCTTGAAGCGTTTCCTCTGCCCACCTGGGGCTATCTTGCCGTGCCGGAGCTCCGAGTAGAGCGCTTGTTTTGGGAGTCTCGTATCGGGCATGCGGACAATGTGACCCGTCCATCGGTGCTGATTGAGCGTGGTCAAAGCTTCAATGCTGGGGATGTTGGCCTGAGCAAGAACACTGACGTTGGTGCACCTATCCTGCCAAGTGCAGGACTAATGACGCTAATGAAGATCGTATGAAATGCAACAACTTTTGTTTTTGCGGGAGCCAGTCAGTTCCATGATCATTACAAGCAGAGTTTAAGCAGTGTCTGCAGTGCTGGGAGAAATAGCATCGATTGAATATTAGCAGCAGCAGCATGCACATAACTGGTAAACTCACAAAGAGCAGAGCAACCAGTCCTAGAGGAAGTTATGTATGATGTGCACATACTTGATATGAACAGACTTCAAGGGGAATGTTGTCTCCACAGGGTGAGCCCACGTCACATATAAAAACGTACCAGTTGAAGGAACTACAATGACAATAAGCCTGATTGAACCCTCAGCTTTGAGTCTTTCCAAACTCTGCAGCCATATCCGTTCCAGCATTTCTTCCACATCTGCTGCTTCTTAGTCCAAAGATCTCTTTCATTCCTCTCCATTGCGATGCCCCGGGGCTCCTCTCCACGCTCTGCTCCTGCTGACGCTTATGAATCCTGGCAGCTCTGACCGTCCTAAGCTTCAGTTACGCCTTTAGCCATTGTGCATCTCACTGCGCTATAAAGCTAATCAAAAACATAGGGAATCAAGAAAGGAGTGACAAAAAAAGGTGAAAAAAAGAATAAAAGAAAGAAAGGCTAAAAAAAAACAGTAGCCTGACTAAGACAAGGCATGCCACGGTTAAAATAGGGGCACACCACACTCCCACCGGATGCTATTTTAACTCCAGGGCCTCATAAATGCAGCTTAGATGAATGAGAGGCATTCTCATTGAAGCATTTAAGATTCTGAGAGGGCTTGACAGGGTAGATGCTGAGAGGTTGCTTCCCCTGGATAGAGAGTCTAGAACTAGGGGTCACAGTCTCAGGATAAGGGGTCAGCCATTTAAGTCATTTAGGACTGAGATGAGGTGAAATTTCTTCACTCAGAGGTTTGTGAATCTTTGGAATTCTCTACCCCAGAGGGCTGTGAATGCTCAGTCGTTGAGTATATCCAAGGCTGAGATCGATAGATTTTTGGACCCTAAGGAATCAAGGGATATGGGGATCGGGCGGAAAAGTGGAGTTGAGGTCGAAGATCAGCCAATGGCCCAGAAATTCGGGTCCCAACGCGTGAGTACGCACGGGGTACTCATGCGTAGGCCCAACGAAAGTGCCGGTTTCGTGCATGCACTGTGCATGCGCAGGAAACCGGCACTTCCGTTCCCCTGAAAGAAGGGGTTCAGAGGTGGAACGTGTGCGCGGGAGAGGCAGTGCGTGCGCATCGAACTTACGTTTTTTTTCCAGGTTTCTCCGGGAAGGTAAGTCTCCAGAAGTTAGACATGTTAAAAGCAGTCGCAAGGCCTGCTTTTAACAAGGTAAGTGGTGAATTAATTATAATTAAAACATTTTTTCCACAGGTTTATTATTTTTAAATACTTTAAAGAAAGGTAAATTTATTTTTAGCCCTGTTAGAAAATGTAATTATTTTTTTTTAAATTTAAATTATTATTTATAATAGTTATTTCATGTGATTTAAAAAAAAATTATTTGAAGTTTTGGGGCTTATAGTATTTATAGATTTGACAGATCTTCCTGTCAAACTTATGAATGAAGCATTCCCTGCTACCATGGGCTCTCCATGGCCTACGTGATCCCAGGGGATGCATCGAACTAACTGCGCCCCTGGGATACGCAAGCACTGCGCGCCGGCAGTTGGAGGAAGCCCAGGATCGCAATTCCACGTGGGCCCACAGCACAACGGCCGGTGCGCAAGGTAAGTGCAGGTCAGAGGCTTGCACCCGCGGGAAGCCTAAGACCCGAATTTCTGGGCCATGATCTTATTAAATGGCGGAGCAGGCTCGAGGGGCCATGTGGCCTACTCCTGCTCCTAATTCTTATGTTCTTATAAATGTTCAAAAGTCCTGGTCCGATGACATAATTTGCACCCCGACTCTATTTTAACCCTGGGGGCCGTGCAGGTCACACACAACACTGACCAAGCCAAGGAAATCAGTCGCCAAATGGGTCCGGGGGCCGAGGAGGTCCAGCAAGGTAAGTTTAAAAAAACATTTGATGGTTTTCTTGTGGGCCAAGTGGAGCAGGAATACTCCTCTGGGCCCCACAAGAAAACTTTGGGCCTCTCCTGCCCCTGAAATCCACCCCTCCCCTGATATTTCTGTGTGATATTAATAATGAATGGAGTTATGTCCTTATTTTAAATGGGTTAATGCCTTCATTAAAATAGTGGACACAGGAACGGCATGCGTAGCAACATAGGAACAGGAGTAGGCCATTCAGCCCCTCGAGCCTGTTCCGCCATTCAATTAAATCATGTCTGATCTGCGACCTAACTCCATATACCTGCCTTGAATCCGTAACCCTTTATACCCTTGCCTAACAAAAATCTAGCAATCTCAGTTTTGACATTTTCAATTGACCCGCCCCAGCTTCAACGGCTTTTTGGGGGAGAGGTTGTTTATGCCATTCCTACAGGGCTTCCACCAATTTTCTGAGTCATGGCTCAGTGGGTAGCACTATCAGCTCTGAATCAGAAGGTTGTGGGTTCAAGTCCCGCTCCAGAAACTTGAACACATAACCCAGGCTGGCAATTCAGTACAGTGCTGAGGGAGTGCTGCACTGTCAGAGGTGTCATCTTTCAGATGAGATGTTTGAACCAAGGCCCCGTCTGGTCTCTCAGGTGGACGTAAAAGATTCCATGGCACTATTTTGAAGAAGAGCAGGGGAGTTCTCCCGGTGTCCTGGCCAATATTTATCCTTCAACCAACATAACAAAAACAGATTATCTAGTCATTAATTCATTGCTGTTTGTGGGACCTTGCTATGCACCAATTGGATTCTGCATTTTCTACATTACAATAGTGACTACACTTCAAAAGTACTTTATTGGCTGTAAAGCACTTTGGGACGTCCTGAGGTCATGAAAGGGGCTATAGAAATGCAAGCCTTCCTTTTTTTCCCCACCAAAGTTACAGTGGGCAATTGAGAAAACCTGACAGAAATGCTCTCTGCCCCCCCACCGCCCCACCATTTGGGAGCTTAGAGCAAGGTATATTTAGAAACATAGAAGATAGGAGCAGGAGTAGGCCATTTGGCCCCTCGAGCCTGCTTTTTACTAAATTAACTCCTTCGCACAGCCGTGCATGCTGCATGCTACAGTCTATCCTTTGTTCTCTACCTCTAAGGGCCCAGAATGTACTCTGGGTGGGGGACTTCAATGTCCATCACCAAGAGTGGCTCGGTAGCACCACTATTGACCGAGCTGGCCGAGTCCTGAAGGACATAGCTGCCAGTCTGGGCCTGCAACAGGTGGTGAGAGAACCAACACGAGGGAAAAACCTACTTGACCTCGTCCTCACCAATCTACCTGTCACAGATGCATCTGTCCATGACAGTATTGGTAGCAGTGACCACCGCAAAGTCATTGTGCAGATGAAGTCCCTTCTTCACACTGAGGACACCCTCCATCCTGTTGTGTGGCAATACCACCGTCCTAAATGGGATAGATTCAGAACAGATCTAGCAGCTCAAAACAGTGCATCCATGAGGCACTGTGGGCCATCAGCAGCAGCAGAATTGTATTCCACCACAATCTGTAAACTCATGGCCCAGCATATCCCTCACTCTACCATTACCATCAAGCCAGGGGACCAAACCTGGTTCAATAAGGAGTGTAGAAGAGCATGCCAGGAGCAGCACCAGGCGTACCTAAAAAAAATGACGTGCCTATCTGGGGAAGCTGCAACACAGGACTACATGCATGCTAAAAAGCGGAAGCGGCCTGCTATAGACAGGGCTAAGCGATCCCACAATCAACGGATCAAATCAAAGCTCTGCAGTCCTGCCACATCCAGTCGTGAATGGTGGTGGACTATTAAACAACTAACGGAGGAGGAGGCTCCATGAATATCCCCATCCTCAATGATGGTGGAGCCCAGCATGTGAGTGCAAAAGACAAGGCTGAAGCATTTGCAACCATCTTCAGCCAGAAGTGCCGAGTGGATGATTCATATCAGCCTCCTCCTGAGGTCTCCATCATCACAGAAGCCAGTCTTCAGCCAAGTTGATTCACTCCACATGATATCAAGAAACGTCTGAGCGCACTGGATACAACAAAGGCTATGGGCCCCGACAACATCCCAGCTATCGTGCTGAAGACTTGTGCTCCAGAACAAGCCGCACCTCAAGCTAAGCTGTTCCAGTACAGCTATAACACTGGCATTTATCCGACAATGCAGAAAACTGCCCAGGTATGTCCTGTCCACAAAAAGCAGGACAAATCCAATCTGGACAATTACCGTCCCTTCAGTTTACTTACAATCATCAGCAAAGTGATGGAAGGTGTCATCAACAATGCTATCAAGCGGCACTTACTCACCAATAACCTGCTCAATGATGCCCAGTTTGGGCTCCGCCAAGGCCACTTGGCTCCCGACCTCATTACAGCCTTGGACCAGACATGGACAAAGGAGCTGAATTCCAGAGGTGAAGTGAGAGTGACTGCCCTTGACATCAAGGCAGCATTTGACCGATTGTGGCATCAAGGAGCCCTCGTAAAACTGAAGTCAATGGAAATCGGGGGGAAAACTGTCCACTGGCTGGAGTCATACCCAGCACAAAGGAAGATGGTTGTGGTGGTTGAAGGTCAATCATCACAGCCCCAGGACATCGCTGCAGGAGTTCCTCAGGGCAGTGTCCTCGGCCCAACCATCTTCACCTGCTTCATTAATGACCTTCCCTCAAATATAAGGTCAGAAAATGATGTTTGCTGATGACTGCACAGTGTTCAGCGCCATTCCCAACTCCTCAGACAATGAAGCAGTCCATGCCCGCATGCAACAAGACCTGGATGACATTCAGGTTTGGGCTGATAAGTGGCAGGTAACATTCGTGCCACAGAAGTGCCAGGCAATGAGTATCTCCAAAAAGCGAGACTCAAACCACCGCCCCTTGATATTCAACAGCATTACCATCACCAAATCCCCCACCATCAACATCCTGGGGTCACCATTGACCAGAAACTTAAGTGGACCAGCCACATAAATACTGTGGAAACAAGAGCAGGTCAGAGACTAGGTATTCTGTGGCGAGTGTCTCACCTCCTGACTCCCCAAAGCCTTTTCACCATCTACAAGGCACAAGTCAGGAGCGTGATGGAATACTCTCCACTTGTCTGGATGAGTGCAGCTCCAACAACACTCAAGAAG
This sequence comes from Somniosus microcephalus, assembly GCF_052327205.1. Lineage (NCBI taxonomy): Eukaryota > Metazoa > Chordata > Chondrichthyes > Squaliformes > Somniosidae > Somniosus > Somniosus microcephalus. The sequence goes on along the minus strand of NC_140991.1, from coordinate 35,538,116 downwards.
CTCAACACCATCCAGGACAAAGCAGCCCGCTTGATTGGCACCCCATCCACCACCTTCAACATTCACTCCCTCCACCACCAGCGTAATGTGGCTGCAGTTTGTCCCATCTATAAGATGCACTGCAGCAACTCGCCAAGGCTTCTTCGGCAGCACCTCCCAAATCCGCGACCTCTTCCACATAGAAGGACAAGGGCAGCAGGCACATGGGAACACCACCACCTCCAAGTTCCCCTCCAAGTCACACACCATCCTGACTTGGAAGTATATCGCCATTCCTTCATCGTCGCTGGGTCAAAATCCAGGAACTCCCTCCCTAACAGCACTGTGGGAGTACCTTCACCACACAGGCTGCAGCAGTTCAAGAAGGCGGCTCACCACCACCTTCTCAAGGGCAATTAGGGATGGGCAATAAATGCTGGCCTTGCCAGTGACGCCCACATCCCATAAACGAATTAAAAACATTTTTTTTAAAATACCTGTGTTACAAAACTAGCTTGAAACTAAGGTAGAGCATCGACCTGAAACGTTGGGCTGGAATTTGCCAGCCCTGGGGAGGCGGTTATGTAGCCGGGACTGCCGGGAAAATGGCAGAATCTGGGGGCAGGTACCCAACCCGCCCCCAACCCTCCTCCATGCCATCTTGCCAGGAGGCGGGTAGCCGTCCCGTGCTGGGTCCCGTCTCCTTGGAGGTGGGAAGGAATTACTGCCACTTAACTGCCTGTTAACAGGTAGTTAACATGCAGAAAATAGGATTACCTCCATTTTGCCCAGACAAGTGCGGGCTTCCCGAAGGCTCCGAAACCTGCCAGGGTCACCGAGGGTCTGCGGGGGTCGGAGGGGTCCAAAAGTGTGCTGTGGAGGTGAGTGATGAGTGCAAGTGTGGAGAGGTGAGTATCTGAGGTAAGTCCTAAGTGTTCGAAAAAGTGTACTTACCTTTGTTTCTTCCTGCAGGCTTCAATTGGTGGGTATGCGGGGAGTCTCGCTGTTAGGGAGGGAGTTCCAGGATTTTGACCCAGCGACAATGAAGGAACGGCTGGAAGGAACAAGGTCAATCAAGGGAAAATAGCGTGGGTTGGCCAGAAGTTGATGGAGGCGGGACTGAAACCCGACAAGTGGGAGTCCCGCCTCCAAAAACTCCCCATTGGCAAAATCCAGCTGTTAACTCTGTTTCTCTCTCCACAGATGTTGCCTGACCTGCTGACTGTTTCCAGCATTCTCTGTTTTTACCTCAGATTTCCAGTATCTGCAGTATTTTGCTTTTGTTTGAGACTGATTAATCCCTAAATACTTACTTGCTCAGAAGTTTTTGTCATTTTATTTTTTCACCACCTTCTACTTGGGCCATTAGCCCATCTCTTCAGGGGCGAAAAACATTATTTCCGTTACTCATTTGAACTCTGTAGCGTAAACATTTCTGAAATATTACAATTCTTACTCACTTGCTATCTACGATTTTATGATTCATCCAGGCCATCACATTGTGTCATTTCTTTAATTAAGTTGCTGATGTGCCCAAATTTGATCGCTGTGAATTTGCACAAAATTCAGATCTTTCCACTGATCTAGTTAATTAGCTGGATTCAAATTATTTGATCTCTGAAATAAAAACAGAAAATGCCAGAAACACTCAGCAGGTCAGGCAGCACCTGTGGAGAGAGAAACAGAGTTAACGTTTCAGGCCGATGACCTTTCCTCAGGACTGGAAGAAGTTAGAGATGACTTCATAAAATCATAGAATGGTTACAGCACGGAAGAAGGCCATTCGGCCCGTTGAACCCATGCCAGCTCTCTGCAAGAGCACTTCAGCTGGTCCCACTCCCCGCCCTTTCCTCGTAGCCCTGCAAATTTTTTTCTTTCAGGTACTTATCCAACTCCCTTTTGAAAGTCACAATTGAGTCTGCCTCCACCATCCTTTCAGGCAGTGCATTCCAGATCCTAACCACCCGCTGCGTAAAAAAGTTTTTCCTCATGTCGCCTTTGGTTCTTTTGCCAATCACTTTAAATCTGTGTCCTTTGGTTCTCGACCCTTCTGCCAATGGGAACAGTTTCTCTATCTACTTTGTCCAGACCCCTCATGATTTTGAACACCTCTATCAAATCTCCTCTCAATCTTCTCTGCTCCAAAGAGAACAACCCCAGCTTCTCGGAAATCTTTTCTGCACACTCTCTAAGACCTTCACATCCTTCCTAAAGTGCAGTGCCCAAAATTGGACCAGTTGGGGCCGAACCAGTGATTTATACACACTTTTGTACTCTATACCTCTATTTATGAAGCCTAGGATCCTGTATGCCTTTTTAACTGCTTTCTCAACCTGCCCTGCCACCTTCAACGATTTGTGCACATATACCCCCAGGTCTCTCTGCTCGTGCACCCCCTTCAGGATTGTACCAATTAGGTTATATGTCCTCTCCTCATTCTTTCTCCCAAAATGTATCACTTCACACTTTTCTGCGTTAAATTTCATCTGCCACGTGTCCGCCCATTTCACCAGCCTGTCTATGTCTTCTTGAAGTCTATCACTCTCCTCTTCACTGTTCACTATACTTCCAAGTTTTGTGTCATCTGCAAATTTTGAAATTGTACCTGGTGCACCCACATCCAAGTCATTAATGTATATCAAGAAAAGCAGTCGTCCTAGAACCGACCCCTGGGGAACACCACTGTATACCTTCCTCCACTCCAAAAAACAACCGTTCACCACTACTCTCTGTAATGATCAATAACATGTCATTCTATAGTGGACACTAGGTGGAGCTGTAGAGCTGTGTAGAGCTGTATTAAGACTACACTACCCAGCTGTATGTATATTAAGACTACATTACCCACTAGGCTACCCACAAGGCAGCAGTCAAGATGGAAGCCTCTACAGATACTGTACCTAGTCCACATGTGCTCAATAAAAATGTCTAGCAAAAGCTAGCTGTGTTCATAATAAGAATATCTATTTATTAATGAACATAAGACTCTCTGTTTCCTGTCACTTAGCCAATTCCGTATTCATGCTGCCACTGTCCCTTTTATTCCATAGGCTTCAACTTTGCTGGCAAGCCTATTATGTGACACTTTGCCGAACGCCTTTTGGAAATCCATGTACACTACGTCAACTGCATTACCCTCATCAACCCTCTCTGTTACCTCATTAATAAACTCAATCAAGTTAGTTAAACAGAATTTGCCTTTAACAAATCTGTGCTGGCTTTCCTTAATTAATCTACACCTATCCAAGCGAATGCTAATTTTGTCCCTGATTAGTGTTTCTAAAAGCTTCCCCACTACCAAGGTCAAACTGACTGGCCTGTAAATGCTGGGTTTATCTTTACACCCTTTTTTGAACAATGGTGTAACATTTGCAATTTTCCAGTCCTCTGGCACCACCCCTGTATCTAAGGAGGATTGGAATATTAGGGGCAGTACCTCCGCGGTTTCCTCCCTCAATTCCCTCAGCATCCTAGGATGCATCCCATCCACTCCTGGTGATTTATCTACTTTAAGTACAGCCAGCCTTTCTAATACCTCTTCTTTATCAATTTTTATCCTGTCAAGTGCTATTGGAACCCAGTACGTCTGCACATTAAAATCCAGCCCATCAAAGCTGAAGGCTAAAATCATTTTCAAAGCAATAGAAGTTGAATGGTGATTGATTCCAACCTTCAAGTTATTGAAATTATTAAATCAAAGGTTGTTTTTGTGACTGGAAGCCTGTGTCCAGTGGTGTACCGCAGGGATCGGTGCTGGGTCCTTTGCTGTTTGTAGTGTACATTAATGATTTAGATATGAATGTAGGAGGTATGATCAGTAAATTCACAGATGACACAAAAATTGGTGGAGTGGTAAATAGTGAGGAGGGAAGCCTCAGGCTACAGGATGATATAGATGGGTTGGTCAGATGGGCAGAACAGTGGCAAATGGAATTTAACCCTGAAAAGTGTGAGGTGATGCATTTTGGGAGGACAAACAAAGCAAGGGAATACACAATGAATGGTAGGACCCTAGGAAGGACAGAGGATCAGAGGGACCTTGGTGTGCATGTACATAGATCCCTGAAGGCAGCAGCTCAGGTAGATAAGGTGGTTAAAAAGTCATATGGGATACTTGCCTTCATTAGCCAAGGCACAGGATATAAGAGCAGGGAGGTTATGATGGAGCTGTACAAAATGCTAGTTAGGCCACAGCTGGGATACTGTGTGCAGTTCTGGTCGCCACACTATGGGAAGGATGTGATTGCATTGGAGAGGGTGCAGAGGAGATTCACCAGGATGTTACCTGGGCTGGAGCGCTTCAACTATGAAGAGACTGGACAGGCTGGGGTTGCTTTCCTTAGAGCAGAGAAGGCTGAGGGGGGACCTGATTGAGGTGTACAAAATTATGAGGGGCATAGATAGGGTAGATAGAAAGGAACTTGTCCCCTTAGTAGAAGGGTCAATAACCAGGGGGCATAGTTTCAAGGTAAGGGGCAGGAGGTTTAGAGGGGATTTGAGGAAAAACTTTTTCACCCAGAGGGTGGTTGGAATCTGGAACTCACTGCCTGAAAGGGTGGTAGAGGCAGGAACCCTCACAACATTCAAGAAGTATTTAGATGAGCACTTGAAACGCTGTAGCATACAAGGCTACAGACCAAGTGCTGGAAAATGGGATTAGAATAGACAGGGTTTGATGGCCGGCGCGGACACGATGGGCTGAAAGGCCTCTTTCTGTGCTGTATAACTCTATGACTCTATGTGGGCTTGCTGTGATTGCAGAACCGTTGTAGATGGATCTGCATGATAATTGGTCAGCCTCAAGTGCCAATGCCCTGCATTATTTACAATGCTTTTTGCTGGAACCACACTTGAATCAGCTGTACTGGACAGTGTGTTCTCATACTATTAGACAAATCAAATAACAAATAGAAGTGGCAGCAAAACAGATTTCTCTATCTCTGTTGTTACGCGGAGGGGAAGGGAGGGGAGGGAGAAGTCAACCTTGAGCTCTATTTAAACTTGTGCTTGGGCTCCGCTGGAGGCCAGCTTTCTCTTATTCATTTGAGTGAGCCATTTTGGAAGTAAGGTAAATAAACTACCGTCTGAGCAAGAGGGTTCACCCGCACGGCAGGCTTCCTCAGGGTTCAAGGTACCATTGACTACAAGCATATTGCCTTACGTGCTCACCAGCAACAGTCATGATTGTCCCACCTTGTGCCAGTTCTCTGTGATGCCTTTATTCCATCCAGGCTGCCAAGTTACAGGCTAGCTTGTCAGCGACAAGGGCTATCCCCTCTGCGCAAGGCTCATGACTCCAGTCAGGAACCCGCGGACATGATGCCACGAGAAACATCATCGAGCAAACAATCGGCCTGCTCAGGCAATGCTTCCGCTGCCTGGACTGCTCCAGAGCAGCTTTGCAGAACACCCCTGAGTGGTTCTCCAGATTTGTCGTCATATGCAGCTTGCTCCACAACTTCACCATCATGAGGGGCAAGTTTTTACCATCACCTGGGCAACAACAAGTGCAGGAGGAGGAGCTGGAAGAGAAGTAACAGGGTGGTCAAAGGAAGGGTGGGGCCGATTAGGGACCAAAAAGTATATCTTCTTGTGGAGGCAAAGGGCATGGCTGAGGTACTAAATGAGTATTTTGCATCTGCCTTCACTCAAGATGAGGATGCCGCCAATTCTGTAGTAAAGGAAAAGGTAATAGAGGATAAATATAGATAAAGAGGAGGTTCTAAAAAGGTTGGCAGCTCTCAAAATAGAAAAGTCACCCGGTCCGGTTGGGATGCATCCTAGGATGCTGAGGGAAGTAAGGGTAGAAATTGCGGATACTCTGGCCACACTCTTCCAATCCTCTTTAGATATGGGGGTGGTGCCAGAGGACTGGAGGATTGCAAATGTGACACCCCTGTTCAAAAAAGGGGAGAGGGATAAACCCGGCAACTACAGGCCAGTCAGCCTAACGTTGGTGGTGGGGAAACTTTAAATCCATTAATCCAGCACAAAATTAATTGGCACTTGGAAAAATATGGGTAAACAAATGGAAAACGCCATCGATTTATTAAAGGCAAATCTTGTTTGAATAACTTGATTGAGTTATTTGATGAAGTAATGGTTGATGAGGGTAGTGCGGTTGATGTTGTATATATGGACTTTCAAAAAGGCATTTGATAAAGTACCACATAATAGACTTGTTAGCAAAATTGAAGCCCTTGGGATTAAAGGGGCAGTTGCTACATGGATATGAAATAAGTGACAGGAAGCAGAGAGTAGTAGCGAACGGTTGATTTTCAGATTGGAGGGAAGTGTGCAATGGTATCCCCCAGGGGTCAGAATTAGGACCACTGCTCTTTTTGATATATATTAATGACCTGGACTTGGGTATGCAGGACATAATGTCAAAGTTTGCAGATGAAACAAATCTCAGAAATGTAGTAAACAGTGAGGAGGATAGTAATAGAATTCAGGAGGACATAGACAGATTGGTGAAATGGACAGACATATGGCAGATGAAATTTAATGCAGAGAAGGCTGAAGTGATTCACTTTGGTAGGAAGAATGAGCAGAGACAATGGGCCAGAAATTAGGTTCGGGGGCCCGCATTGCATTTCCTGTCACTGGCCTGCTTCAGGTCCTGCCGCGCTGTGCGTGCATGACCCAGCGGCGTACTTAGTGCGATGAGCCGGCTGGGATCACGTGAGCACTGGGCAACCAATGGGAGGTTGCAAAAGTTCATTCATGAGTTTGATAGTAAGAACTGTCAAACTCATGAAAACTCCTGGCCCCAAAACGCTACTTAAACTTGAAAGAAAATTTAAAAAAACATCGCACTACTTAAATAAACTATAAATAACCGTAAAAAACTATTTTAAACAATAATTTTAAATTTTGAAAAAAATTATTATATAAAAAATCGGGGCTAAAAATACACTTACCTTACTGTAAAGTCTTCAAAAAAAAAGAACCTGTGGAAAAATTTTCTAATTTAACTTAATAGACCACTTACCTGTTAAAAGTAAGTACTTACGGCTGCTTTTTCCACGCGTAAAAACCAGAGTCTTTTCCCCACGGGCAACTCCAATAAAAAAAGGGAAGTTCAGCGCGCACGCGCTACCTGATACGTCGTACGTGTCCCGCCTCTTAACCCCTTGGGTCAGAGGAGAGGAAATGCCGGTTTTCCCCGCATGCGCTGTGCATGCTAAAAACCGGCAATTCCTCCGGGCCCACGCGTGAGTACCCCGTCCATACTCACGCGTTGGGACAGGAATTACTGGCCCAATATAAACTAAATGGTTCAATTTTAAAGGGGGTGCAGGAACAGTGAAACCTGGGGGTGTACGTACACAAGTCTTCGAAGGTGGCAGGACAAGTTGAGAAGGCTGATAAAAAGGCAGACGGTGTCCTTGGCTTTATAAACAGAGGCATAAGCAAGGAGGTTACGCTAAACCTTTATAAAACACTGCTTAGGCCAAGCTGGAGTATTGTGTCCAATTCTGGGAACCACACTAGGGAGAATGCCAAGGCCTTAGAAAAGGTGCAGAGGAGATTTACTAGAATGATACCAGGGATGCGGGGCTTCAGTTACATGGAGAGACTAGAGAAGCTGGGGTTGCTCTCCTTAAAGCAGAGAAGGTTAAGAGGAGATTTAATAGAGGTGTTCAAAATCATGAAGGGTTGAGATAGAATAAAAAAGGAGAAACTGTTTTCAGTGGCAGAAGGGTCGGTAACCAGAGGACACAGATTTAAGGTAATTGGCAAAAGAACCAGAGGCGAGATGAGTAAAAAAATTATGCAGCAAGTGATTATGATCTGGAATGCACTGCCTGAAAGGGTGGTGGAAACAGATTCAATAGTAACTTTCTAAAGGGAATTAGATAAATACTAGAATTGGAAAAATTGCAAGGCTCTTGGGAAAGAGTGGGGGGAGAGGACAGCTTTTTCAGAGAGCTGGCACAGGCATGATGGGCCGAATGGTCCCCCTCTGTGCTGTATCATTCTAGGAGAAGGAGGAGGAGCAGGAAGAGGAGAAGCAGGAAATGGAGGCAGAGAAGGAAGAGATGGAAGAGAAGGAGGAGGAGGAGGTGGAGAGGCAGCAACCACCAGTGCCCCTACCTGCCAGAGCTCTCAGGGACCAGGAGTGCTTCGCCTAAATCAGCCCTCCCATCCCCAATACATCAGCAGTGCCACAATCCTGACCACTTTCCTCACAACCACCATCCAATTCCCTTCCTTCAGTTCAGACTCACTTACTTCACTACAAAGATGAACATAAACAGCAAATCCAGAACAAAAATCAAATTGATCGATCGACTCAATTACATCTCTAATAGTTTACACAAATAATGAAGAATCACTCTGTGCCAGCTCTTACTGTGTATTCCTTTCCCTATCCTAATGCCCCTACGAGGTGTTTCCCCAGTTGCTTCATCTTGGGAGGTGAAAGGCTGCTGAACGTGCATTGAGAAGCTGTGTGTCTTGAAGGCCAGGTTACAGACTGCAGCAACTTGGTGTGGGCTGGGTACTTTATCAAACGCCTTTTGAAAGTCCATATACACAACATCTGCCACACTAACCTCATCGAACTTCTCTGTTACTTCATCAAAAGACCCAATCATGCTAGTCAAACACGATTTGTCGCTAACAAATCTATGCTGGCTGTTATTGATTAACCCATGTTTTTCCAAATGCCGATTAATTTTATCCCGGATTATTGTCTCCAAAATTTGACTGGCTTGTGGTTGCCGGGTTGATCCCTCTCCCCTTTTTTAAGCAGGGGTGTAACGATTTCAACCATCCAGTCCTCTGGCACCGCTCCCATATCCAAGGAGGATTGGAAGATTGTGGCCAGAGCCTCCGCAGTTTGATAAAGGTCATTTGATAAAAAATAAAGATCTAATTATTTAAACTACTTAGGGATTGTTCAAAATACAGCAGAGGGTTTACAGCTGTTTCTTGGTAAAGTTACAAATGTACTTGTTACTCATGTCATCTATTCAGTGACACAGCTGGGAAGATGTGAATGAATTCTGAGAATTCCAGCAAAAAAGAATGCAGCCTGTTCCACCTGAGAAAGCACAGTTGTCACACAAGTTGAAGTTCTGTTTACTGTGGCTTTGAACTGGATTAAATCAATCCATTTTTAAAGCTTCGTGGCACACGTTTGGTTTCTCCCTTGGGGTCCCCTTGAATTAAATCAGCAATCTTTCAGTTGCTCTGTGTGGTGGAAATGTTTGTTCCAATATTTAATTCTTTATTTGAAAGTGTGGCCATGCATTTAAAGGGACAAATCATCTGGTACAAAAAATATTTCACCACTAATGCATGTATAATGCACCTCAGCAGTGTAAGGGGTGGTGTGTGGGGTCAGCTTCACCTCTGACTTATGAGCGGTTCGAATCACTCCCACTCCCTTGGTTCTAGACCTTGGCCTTATTTGGGGGTTGTGATAAAAGTGCAGCAGACAACTGGTTTTGGTGCAAGAACTTTGAATTTATTTGAGAAAGAAAATACAACACAATAATAGCACTCTAATAAAATGGGGAAACACTTCGATATACACGAGGGGAAATTACAGTAGACAAATATCTTACCCCTCCCAATCCCACCTTACTAGCTAAGTTAGGCTCTAAAGGACCAGGGATAATGCTCACCAAACGACTCCTTGACAATTGAGCTGGTTCGCGATTTTGGGGTTCGCTAGATGTTTGGTTGGGGCCTGCCGTACCCCGGACGCAGTAGAGGACTTCACCTGCGTATCTGGTCAGTCTTCGTGAGTCCGCAGATGCGGTAGGATGCGTATTGGATCTATCAGGTGAGTACCCAATTTTCTTTGGTTAGAAATAGAGCTTAGAGTTTTTTTGAATAAAATCTTACCCAGGGGTAAGTCAGAATAGTTTGTAGAGTGGAAAAACTTGTGGATCTTCGTTTTTTTCCGAGTTGGTTTTCCATTGGTCGCGGTGGCCCAATATTACCCGGTTGGCTGAGGGTAATATTCGGTTGGTTGTTTCATGGGGCCCTTGGTGCCATGAGATGTCCATACTCTTTCAGTCGCTGTAGTGTCGCATCCAAGTTCAGAAGATGTTCCTCCTCATTTGTCCCAGTGACAAGGATGTCGTCCAGGTAGCACTGCACTCCTGGTAGTCCACTCAAAATCTGATCCATTGCCCTTTGGAATAGAGCAGGGGCTGACGTAATTCCAAACGGAAGGCGGCAAGACCTGTATAGCCCCTTGTGTGTCACAATTGTCAGCAACTCCTTTGATTTGTCATCAACATGCATTTGTAGATAAGCCTGGCATAAGTCTATTTTGCTGAACTTTTGCCTTCCGGCCAGGCCCGTAAAAAGATCACCAATGAGGGGAAGAGGCTACTGTTCCGCAGACAGCACCGGGTTAATAGTCACTTTAAAATCCCCGCAGATTCGAATAGATCCATCCTTTTTCAGGACAGGAACAATGGGTGTGGCCCATTTTCTCACGCTCACAGGCTCCAGGACTCCATTCTCGACTAAGGCCTCCAAGTTAGCCTCAACTTTTGGCTTAATTGCATCGGGTACAGGTCGGGCTTTGTGAAACTTCGGCTTGCTGTCAGGTTTAATGTCCAGTCTCACGCTGATCTTTTTCATGCTCCCAAGTTCACCATTGAAGAGTTCTGCATGTTTGTTTAAAACTGCAGTCAGACCTGACTCCCCTTTTGACATCATGCGGATTGCAGGCCAGTCCAGCATGATTTTCTCTAGCCACGCACGTCCCAGTAGAGATGGGTAATTTCCCTTTACCACATATAGTGGCAATTTCGCAGTCTGTCCGTTCAATTTAACTGTCACCTCAATGGCGCCTCTCATGGCCACAGGTTCGCCGGTATACGTCTTTAGCACAATGTTTGTTGGCTGAAGGGTAAGATGCTTTAGCATTTTGTTGTAGACAGTGTCTGAAACAAGGGACACAGCCACGCCTGTGTCCACCTCCATCTGCACTGATTGTCCCTCCACCAGTGGTGACACCCAGTAGCCATTTGGACCACCTGCAGCCGTCAGTATGTGCACCTCTTCCTCCTCAGAGATGTCGCTCCCCTCTGTTTTGCTTGTTCCATCATACTGCACTGAATGAACACTCTTTTTCTTCTCTTGTCCAAATACAGACATTTTGCTTTCATGCTTCCCAGCTCTGTCTGTTCTTTTTTTACCTCTACAGGCACGTTCAATGTGACCCTTTTTGCCACAATTTCAGCATTCCAGCTCCGTACACCAGCAGTCATTAGCGTGATGGCCCGTTTTGCCACAACGGTAAAATGTGCCGTTCTGCACACCTTTAGGCTCAGACGACACCTTGTGAACTCTCCCTGTTGAACTAAACTGGTGAGCCTCCTTTTCCGCCATCTCCATGGAGGCACTAACTTCAATGGCCTTTTCAAGAGTAAGGTTGTCCTCAGTAAGAAGGCGCTTCTGTGTGGCTGCACTTTGCAGACCACACACAAGTCTGTCTCTAATGGTGTCATTCAGCACCTTCTTGAACTCACAGCGTTCTGACAACCTTTTTAAAGCAGCAATAAACATCGTCACTGATTCCCCCGCCTCTTGATTCCGTTTGTGAAATCTAAATCTCTTAGCAATAACCAGAAGTTTCGGTGAAAAATGTGCTCCAAGAATTTCCACTAGTTGTTTATATGTTTTAGTTCCTGGCTTAACTGTCTGTACAAGGCTGCGCAGTAAATTGAATGCCTTTGCTCCCATTATACTCAAAAAGGTAGGCACGACCTTATCATTTGCCACCGCATTCGCCAAAAAAATATGGTCAAAAGGTTCCGTATAAGCGCTCCATTGCTCAACATTTTCATCAAAATCACCGATGTTTCCGAATATAGTAGCCATCTCACGTTTCAAATTTTAATTTCTGTTACTCACTGCACCCGTAACGTTAATGTAATGCTGCAATCTCTGTTCTGCGTGTTTTGTAGTCAAAATCATTTAATCTTTCCTTAAATTAAATGACAAAATGTATTAAATGACAAAATCATTTAATCTCTCCTGCCTTCCATCCTATCACAGACCGTCCCTTTTGTCCTTTCCTCCCCTCCCCCCTTTCCCTGCCCCTACACTTGCTTAAAAATCTGTTACATCTCTAACATTTTCCAATTCTGACGAAGGGTCATCGACCTGAAACGATAACTCTGTTTCTCTCTCCACAGATGCTGCCTGGCCTGCTGAGTGTTTCCAGCATTTTTTGTTTCTATCACTGTTCCTTTTGATGTTTTTTGAATTTTATTCCTTATTAACTTTCCTTACTTAACTTCTTTTCTTACACTCTCCTTTTGTTTTTTTTCATTCCTATTAAAGGCCCTGAATTCGCGGTCAGCGGTGTAGCTAAGGAGTACGCCGGCGACATCCGAACGAAATACTCACTTACCTCGTGCGAACCCCATTGCTGTCAAACGCTGCAGAGTTGTGCGCAGTGTAGTGGCCCACGGATCCCAGGGGAGCACCGTTGTGCGTCTGCAAATCAGGGATCACGTGGGGGCGGGGCTCTTTTGACTTCCTGACTCTTAGCCAATCAGGAAACAAAGGAGATTGCTGCTTTGCCCACCACTCATTTGAAATAATTTAGCAGCCAGGAATGCTACTTTATTAATAAATTACGATCATTGCAATAGTATTTAATACACAAACCAAGATGATAACACACAAACCTATAATTACAGTCTTATAGTCCTAGCAAGTTCGTTCTTCCATTAGACTAATGAACTTTTGATTAACTTAAATCATCTAAAATCGAGAGTTTAAGGGCTCAATTTTGTCAATGGGGAGCTTTTGGAGGCGGGACTCCCACTTTTTGGGTTGTAGTACCGCCTCCATCGACTTGTGGCCAACCCACGCTATTTTCCCTTGATTGACCTTGTTAAGCCTGCCCAGCGGGCTCAGCAGGCCAATTAAGGGACACCTGGTTACTGGTGACGTCAGCGATTGACATTTCATCTGTCAAGAGCTTTTGACAGATGAAAAATCAGCATTTGACAGCTCTGTGAAGCTGTCAAACACTGACAATCTGTCCTCTAACTTGAGTCCTTCTATTCAGACTCAGTTAGAGATCTCCAGACCAGAAAGCAGAGGCTGCAGCTTTTGACAGTTCAGCGGCCATTCTGCTTTCTGTACCGGTGAACTGAGGGACTCCCGAGACCTGAAGGAAGGAAGCCTGCAGGAGAAAGTAAAGGTAAGTAAAACTTATTAAAACTTATTAAAACTTATTAAAACACTTAACACTTACTTCACACACTTACCTCTGCACACATGCACCCATCACTCACCTGCACAACGGACATCTCGACCCCTCCAACCCCTGCAGACCGACGGTCCACCTCGCTAACTTGACGTGGTTCGGAGCCGTCGGGAAGCCCACACTTTAGGGCTAAAAATAGGGATTATGCAAAAAACTGCCTGTTAACTACCTGTTAACAGGTAGTTAATTGGCACTAATCCCCTTCCCGCCTCGGGGAGGCGGCTCCCAGCACAGGTCGGATACCCGTCTCCTGGGACATTGGCATGGAGGCGGGTTGGGGGCAGGATGGGTTCCTGCCCCCCGATTCTGCAACTTTCCCACCACTCCCGCCTCCAAACCCGCCTCCTTGGGGCTTGGAAAATTGAGCCCTAAATGTCTGATAACATGAGGAAATCATGAAAGTGAATTAAATCCCATCAAATTAGAAGTTGGGAATTCAACCGAAACTATAAAATGCTTTTGGGCAGCAAAGGCGATGACACAAAAAGGTCTTGTTTTCAAACTCGAACAAATGAAAGATTCTTCCAAAGCTTGTAGCCACTCAGACACGAACCCATGCCTCAAGCTGCGTGTCAGTTGTTCCTGTGAACTGTCTGAGCACCTACCTTTTAAGGATTGTTTCCCCCCCCCACGCACTGACCTATATATATTTGTGCGGTAGCAAGACCCAGGAGTGTGGCTATGAAATTCCCTTGTCATCCGTACTAGATTTCACTGTCTGACACATGCATACTCCTTCAATCTGTCTGAAGGTGGACTGTCTGAACACTAGGTGAGGTTGATGTCTGGTTGAAAACATAAACGACCTTATTCCAGAGTAGGTCAAACTTACAGGACAATGAGATCGAGGAGAGTTGCTTGCTACAGAAGTTCTGTGCACATACCAGTGCAAAAATAAAGAACATGCCATGCAAGTCCACTTCAATGGGCCGTCTAACTCAACTGAAAAGCACAATCTCTCTGTACCCTATCCTGCCGCCAATAACAGTGGTCCGTTTGGTGTCCGTGTTCAGGTTTCAAGAAACCCCCACCCCCGCAGAGATCAAGAAAAAGTTGTGAAGTATCTTTCTGAATAACCAGACATAGCGAACGACATGGCTAATTGTTTTGGAACTGGGAGAGGAACAGTTTCCTGGCCTGGGGTTTCCCCCCTTGGGCGTGACCCAGAAGTTAGATCCAGAAATGTGCCCAATGTGGTCCTCATCACACCCAAGTATGCTTCCAACCACGTTAGAATACGGCCCAACTTAAAATGGGTGTAAATCAGTGCAAAAAAAGATTGGGGCCGAACTCACACCAGTACATTTTTTTCTTTGAGTCTTAAAATTTAACTTTCAGCTCATTTAACCGTCATTCATGCGCAACATGTTTAAGAACCTGCAATCGGGGAAGCTGTTCAGTTTTTATGCGACTTATAAGCACATAAGAATGCGGAGCAGGAGTAGGCCATACGGCCCGTCGAGCCTGCTCATGCATAAAACGCTGTTAAAAAAACCCCAGAAAATACAGAGCAGGTCTCAGTGGGGATAATTGTTGTTTAAATGCTCAAATGCTAAAAACGAGGAGACTTGGGCATATTGTAGTTAGGCGGGTAACTCACTTATGCCCCAAATTGCGTGATTTTTTTTAAAGCTAGGTTTGTGTTGTTTCTCGGTGTGTCTGGACGCAGATGAGGAGGAAATTCCAGTCCCTGGACTCTAATTACATTGGCCACTCATCTCCCTACAACCCACAACTCAGTATGGGGCTGTATTTGGGATTCCAGTCCCCTGTTAGGCAAGATTTCTCAAAAAGAATCATAGTTCATGGCCAGATCCTTTCTGTGCAAAAACTGGGCAAAGAACCCCACACCATCACACAGACCTAGCTCCATTACAATAGCACTAGACCTTTCCTTATTTACTGTAGAACTGGAAAAATAAAACAAAACAGGTGACTCAACCGTGGCTAACAAGGGAAATTAGGGATAGCATAAGATCCAAGGAGAGGACATAAAAAATGGCCAGAAAAAGCAGTAAACCTGAGGATTGGGAGCAGTTTAGGATTCAACAAAGGAGGACAAAGGGATTAATTAAGAAGGGGAAAATAGAGTATGAGAGTAAGTTTTCAGGGAACATAAAAACTGACTGTAAAAGCTTTTATAGATATGTGAAGAGAAAAAGATTGGTGAAGTCAAGCGTAGGTCCCTTGCAGTCAGAATCAGGGGAATTTATAATGGGGAACAAAGAAATGGCAGACCAATTAAATACATATTTTGGTTCTGTCTTCACAAAGGAGGACATAAATAACCTCCCAGAGATGTCGGGGTACATAGGGTCTGATGAAAGGGAGGAACTGAAAGAAATCAGTATTTGTAGGGAAATGGTGTTAGGGAAATTGACGGGATTGAAGGCTGATAAATCCCCAGGGCCTGATAATCTACATCTTAGGGTACTTAAGGAAGTGACCCTAGAAATAGTAGATGCGTTGCTGATCATCTTCCAACATTCGATGGAATCTGGAACAGTACCCATAGATTGGAGGGTAGCTAATGTTACCCCACTATTCAAAAAAGGTGGTAGAGAGAAAACGGGGAATTACCTGACATCAGTAGTGGGGAAAATGCTAGAGTCCATTATAAAAGATGTAATAGCAGAGCACTTGGAAAACAGTGACAGGATCGGACAAAGTCAACATGGATTTACAAAAGGTAAATCGTGCTTGACTAATCTACTGGAATTTTTTGAGGATGTAACTGGTAAAATAGATAAGGGAGAACCAGTGGATGTGGTGTATTTGGACTTGCAAAAAGCTTTCGATAAGGTCCCGCATAAGTGATTAGCGTGTAAAGTTAAGGCACATGGGATTGGGGGCAAGGTATTGACTTGGATAGAGAACTGGTTGGCAGACAGAAAGCAAAGAGTTGGAATAAACGAGTCTTTTTCCGAGTGGCAGGCAGTGACTAGTGGGGTACCGCAGGGATCAGTGCTTGGACCCCAGCTATTCACAATATATATTAATGATCTAGACGAGGGAACTATATGTAATATCTCGAAGTTTGCAGATGACACAAAGCTGGGTGGGCGTGTGTGCTGTGAGGAGGATGCCGAGAAACTCCAGTATGATTTGGACAGGTTGGGTGATTGGGCAGAAGCATGGCAGATGCAATATAACATGGATAAATGCGAGGTTATTCACTTTGGTGTCAAAAACAGGAAGGCAGATTATTATCTGAATGGCAATAGATTGGAAGAAGAGGAAGTGCAACAAGACCTGGGTGTCCTTGTGCACCAGTCGCTGAAGGTATGCATGCAGGTGCAGCAGGCAGTTAAGAAGGCAAATTGTATGTTGGCCTTCGTAGCGAGAGGGTTTGAGTAAAGGAACAAGGATGTCTTGCTGCAGTTCTACAGAGCCTTGGTGAGACCACATCTTGAGTATTGTGTGCAGTTTTGGTCGCCTTATCTGAGGAAGGATGTTCTTGCCATGGAGGGAGTTCAGTGAAGATTCACCAGGCTGATACCTGGGATGGCAGGAATGACGTATGAGGAGACATTGGGTCAATTGGGCTTATACTTGCTGGAGTTTAGAAGAATGAGAGGGGATCTCATTGAAACTTATAAAATTCTGACAGGACTAGACAGACTAGATGCAGGAAGGATGTTCCCGATGGCCGGGGAGTCCAGAACCAGTGGTCACAGTCTAAGGTTAAGGGGTAAGCCATTTAGGACAGAAATGAGGAGGAATTCTTTCACCCAGAGAGTGGTGAACCTGTGCTCAGAAGGCAGTAGAGACCAATTCATTAAATATATTCAAGAAGGAGTTGGATATATTTCTTAAGGCTAAGGGGATCAAGGGATATGGGGAGAAAGCAGGGACAGGGTACTGAATTTGGATGATCAGCCATGATCTCATTAAATGGCGGAGCAGGCTCGAGGGGCTGAATGGCCACCTCCTGCTCCTAACTTCCATGTTTCTATGACCTTTCTTTGTGATGGTAATACAGAACCTACTTTATTACTCAGGTTCTAATACATTTCTCTTGGTGATTGTTAGAGGATGGTCCTTCTTACTTATAAGTTACTCCTCAGACTAATAGCATTGCAGGTAGACATTCACTGATTTATTAAGCCTCTTATAATAACTATTATTGACAATAATTAAACACACGCTTAACAGCAGCACATACAGCAAAACCGTGCAAGTTTACCGGAGAACCCATAGAAGTTAACAGTTGTCGGCTGATCAGGCCTCATCAAATTCTGAGGCCTCTCTCCCAGCAATCACGCTTTTCTATTGTTTTTCTTCCCCCCAATCCTGTTTTGTTATACTGTTACCTAATCTTCCTTTCACGTTCCTTATCAATTACTTTAGTTTTAGTGTCAGCCGTGGCTCAGTCAGCACTCTCGCCTCTGAGTCAGAAGGTTGTGGGTTCAAGTCCCACTCCAGAGACTTAAGCACAAAACTCTAGGCTGACACTCCAGTGCAGTGCTGAGGGAGTGCTGCACTGTTGGAGGTGCTATCTTTTGGAAGAGACAATAAGCCGAGGCCCCATCTGCTCTCTCGTAAAAGATCCCGTGGCATTAATTTTTTTAATTTTTTAAAATTCATTGATGGGTTGTGGGCATTGCTGGCTAGGCCTGCATTTAGTGCCCATCCCTAATTGCCCTTGAGAAGATGGCGGTGAGCCACCTTCTTGAACCGCTGCAGTCCATATGGTGTAGGTACACCCACAATGCTCTTAGGAAGGGAGTTCCAGGATTTTGGCCCAGCGACAGTGAAGGAACGGCGATACAGGTCCAAGTCAGGATGGTGTGTGGCTTGGAGGGGAACTTGTAGGTGGTGATGTTCCCATGTGTCTGCTGCCCTTGTCCTTCTAAGTGGTAGAGGTCGCTGGGGTTTGGAAGGTGCTGTTGAAGGAGCTTTGGCGAGTTGCTGCAGTGCATCTTGTAGATGGTACACACTGCAGCCACAGTGCGCTGGTGGTGGAGGGAGTGAATGTTGAAGGTGGTGGATGGAGTGCCAATCAAGCGGGTTGCTTTATCCTGGATGGTGTCGAGCTTCTTGAGTGTTGTTGGAGCTGCACTCATCCAGGCAATTTGAAGAAGACCAGGGGAATTCTCCCCGGTTTCCTGGCCAATAATTATCCTTCAATCAACCTCACTAAAAACAGACTGGTCATTATCACATTGCTGTTTGCGGGATCCTTCTGTGCACAAATTGACTGCCACATTTCCCACATTACAACAATGACTGCACTTCAAAAGTACTTCATTGGCTGTGTAGGGATTTTGCAATAATTTCAAGATTTCCTACAGTTCTGAAGATTAATTTTTGATTAAAAGATACCTGGGGTAATATACCTTTAAAATCCAGGGATCAAAATGTCTGCCAGGCCACGTGGCAGAAGACAAAAAGGACTTGAAAAGGCAGCTTGTGTGTGTGTGTCTGTGAAAAAGGAGATCAAAGATGGCTGCCCGACCTCGTGGCAGAACACAGGCTGTGTAAACTGCCAATCAAAGACAGTTCAGGGAGTTTCCCCTCCCTGCAGCAGATAATCAATGTGTTTATTTATTCAACGGATTAACCACTTGACTGTGGTTTCAGTTTGACCACAGGACAAAGACTTTTGTTTACTCAAGCAATCAAGGAAATAGACATTTTTTTTTCAAACCACTGCAGCTTTATTCGATAGCCCATCACAGACAATGAGGACACATTTCAACTGCAGTTTTATTCAAAGCCCATTCACAGACAACGAGGACACATTTAAACTGAAAAGTAAAACAGTTTAAACGAATGGGTGATTCATCCAAAACCCATTAAAAGACAATGGGGACAGTTTGGATCCCTTTTGTTTAGCCCAGATACATCTGGATTTGGGTGGGCCCCAAATGGGGTATAAAAGATAGCTTCTCAGAAGCCTCTCTCTCTCTGTGGCCTCGCCTCCATGCTCTTTACAACATGGGAGCCTGCCTAAAGGAGTGGAACACCAGCAGTTTACTTTTTAAATACTGGGGTGTCTTTACTTCGGGGCAGTGAAGATCAAAGATCGCAGGGCACAGAGCAGGCATTCTTCATTGGTGAGCATATATTTTTCTGGCCCATTACAAGGCAACTTAGAATATGTATAGGGGTGGGAATTAAGTGGGAATTTTGTTAGAACTGTGATTTTAGTCAATTTTCCCTCGTTGTGTCTGTTCTCTCCTCCCCTATTTAAGTAACAGTGTTGCACTAGCAGATAAGGCTGTAGTGAACACTGAGAGTAGCTGTATTAAAGTGCTGTTATTTTTTAAGTAAAAGCCACTAAGCAAAGGTGCTGTAGTGAGCAAGGTGTTTCTGTATAAAAAGTGCTATTAAAAGGCTGTTGCACAAAGCAGAGAAGTGCTTCAGTGGACACTAAGGAGGAAAAATTGGGTGATTAGCGCCACCTATTAGCGCCTAAAGAGGCAGTCAGTGGCTGTAGCGCCACTGGCTGCGCCTCCCGCGATATTCAGCAGGGGCGCTAATGGTGGCATTAGCCATTTGTGCTGCGCCGCCACCAATGATGTCATCGGTGTGCGCAATGCCCCATTCGCACCCTGAACGCGATATTTGGTAGCCAACGCCGCTGTAGCGCCGTTCGCTACCCGCGCCCGGTTCACGGGGCCTTGCTGCGCCGGCAGAGGCACAAGTTAAGGTGGAGGTATGGGGCGGCCGCTTTTTCGGCGGCCGCCTGCCAGCACCTCCGTCGCCGGCCTCCTGGTCCCCCCCCCCGCGGCATTGGCGGGTGTTTCCCGAGAGCCCGGTACTTCTCCTTGGTGCCGGGCTCTTTTGACGGCACTCGCAATCGGGGTTCATGCTGTTGCAGGCCCCTCCCCCTTAACAGTAGGAGGAAGGCCTGCAGTACCGCAGCGTGGCGTGCCGCAACGTGTGGCGCTGCGGCACGTTTCGCTGCGGTATTCAGTTTCAGCGCCCTAAGAGGGATGCGGAGCGCCTCGAGCCTTGCCCCGTCTCCCTCTAGGGGCACTTCAACTGAATTTCTGACGATCGCTACAGCTTCGAACGCTGCGCAAAAAACAGCGCCCAGGTGAACTTGGCGCCAGTTTGGCGCCTCAACCCAATTTCTAGGCCTAAGGGTTCTGTATTAAAGTGCTTTTTTTTAAAGTAAAAGCCACTAAGCAAAGGTGCTTTACTGAGCAAGGTGTTTCTATATTTAAAAGTGCTGTATTTAAATAAAGGAGTGTTGCACTGAGCAAAGAGCGCTCTAGTGGACACTAATTGTACTGCATTGAATAAAAGTGCTGTATCGAGCATAGGAGTGTTGTATTGTTTATTCTTAAGTTGTTTCTTTCTTTTTGTTTCAATAAATACTGGTCTGTTTTGCACCCAAATCACGAGTCACGTTTTCTGTCAACATCGCTACCGAATAAGTCGGGCGGTCAGAACCAGGAATAGGGGAGCGCTTCGAAACTGCACGGGGGTCCCTGGAGCAGCTCAGAGGCTTCTGACTGGCCAGAGACAATAACCCCAACCCCGCTGTTAATTCCTACAAAATGGCGACTGCGGCAGGACCGTCGGCAACGGTGTGCGATGTGGCAGACAGTGGATTGAGTCTGGAGAGAGCAGCAGTTATTGGTTTTTTTTTTATCCCGCTGGTTTGTTTGTGGTTAGGTTCCCGCAGGCTTGGGGAGGTTACCCGCAGGCTTAGGGAAGCCAGTGCAGAGAGTTGGGATAGGGAAAGGGAGGTTGAGGAATACCAGGCCAAGGTAGAGCGCCTGGTGTTCCAGTTTAGTGAGGGCAAAAGCCACACAAGTTACGAGTCAGAGTACCTGAAGTGTCCAGTGGCAGAGGCCAAGAACAACGAGATGAGGGTGTGGGAGGAGAACGCTCGCCTCATACAAGAAATAAAAGAGCAGGAGGAGAAGGTTAAGGAAGTAAAGGCAGCATATAAGCTGGCCTGCGAGCAAGGGTTTGAGAAAGCAGATCATGGCCCCTGTTGGGCAGAGATAGAAAGTCTGAAGATGGCTTTAAGGAGGGCCAAGGGGATGATATGTCTGATCAGCCTGAAGGCAGGTCCGAGCTTTCAGGAGCTCTGGCAGCAAAGGGGGGTGGAGGATGAGGTGGTAGAGACAGGAATTTCCCCCCCCCGGGTCGAGTCACTATTGGTGCAGTGCAGTCTCTTCTGACTGGCCAGGGGAGCGTAGTGACCCCATCTGCCCCATCCCACTCCCAGCAATGGCTAGAGCCAGTGCAGCCTGTTGACCTGTGTCCCCGCAAAAATGCTGAGGGGAGCAGGCCCTATGTTGAGATGAGGGTGGAGATGGTGCAGGGGAGATATTGGGTGGAGACTGGAGCCTCCAGCACGGTGGTCCACTCGGAGGACCTGACCAATTCACCCCAGTCTAACAGGGCCCCAATCTAGCTTAATGGGACCCACAGGGAAACAGGCAGCTGGGAGTGAACCTGAAAATAGAAATCCCCAGCCCACAGCAGGTACAAGTTCACAGGCTGCACAGGCAGGCGCTGTGGATTGTGTCAGGGGAGGAGCCATTCATGATTTTGAACAGGATTACTGGCAGGCAGCCAGTTATATCAAACAATGCGGGTTGTTTAAGTGGGGGGCAGGGGAACAGGCAGCTGGGATTGTAGAAGCTCCCCAGCACTTGGCCCGAGCGATTCCCCCTCTCTTGTGGGACTCCGGGGAGGAGCCTGAACCAGGTTTTAGACCTGCAGGGGAAGGCTCTCAGCCACCGGCAGCCAGTGGCAAGGGATTGCCTGTCCCCAGCCCAGGTTTGTGAAGGGAGGGACCTGAAGGAGGAGGTCCCCAGCCAGCAGGAAGTGTGAACTGAGCTAAGGGTCTGCTCGCCTGGGTAGCCCCACCAGCGACACTCCCTAGGAGACCTCTTCGGGTACCCCAGCCCAAAAAAGTATGGTCACCCACTTCCCAGTGGAGTAAGGTGGTCTCCCGAGTCAGGGAGAGGCCAAAAGGCAGAGGTCCCCAACTACCAGCCATAAGCTGCGAGAGACTAGAAGCTGGAATCAGTCCAGCCATGTCGCAAGGAGCAGCCTGTGGCAGCCCAACCAGGGATTAAGCTGGCCGCCCGGAGACAGGCGGCGCTTGTATACAGTTTTAGAACATAAGAACAAAAGAAATAGGAGCAGGAGTAGGCCAATCGGCCCCTCGAGCCTGCTCCGCCATTCAATAAGATCATGGCTGATCTGATCCTAACCGCCAATCTACTATCACAGAACCATCTCCTGAATCTAACAGAATTAGACACACGAAATAGGAGCAGGATCAGTCTACACGGCCCCTGGGCCCGCTCCGCTACCCACAGGGCCATGACCGATCCGAACCTAGACTCATGTCCAAATTCCTGCCCGCTCCCCGTAACCTTTAATTCCCTTTACTTCTAGGAAACTGTCTATTTCTGTTTTAATTTATGTAATGATGTAACTTCTACAGCTTTTTGGGGCAGCATATTCCATGGACCTAGCACCCTCTGAGTGAAGTAGTTCCTCCTCATCTCAGTTTTGAAAGAGCAGCCCCTTATTCTAAGACTATGCCCCCTAGTTCTAGTTTCACCCATCATCGGGAACATCCTCCCCGCATCCACCCAATCCAACCCCTTCACAATCTTATATGCTTCAATAAGATCGCCTCTCATTCTTCTGAACTCCAATGAGTAGAGTCCCAATCTACTCAACCTCTCCTCATATGTCCATCCCCTCATCCCCGGGATTAACCGAGTGAACCTTCTTTGTACTGACTCGAGAGCAAGTATGTCTTTTCTTAAGTATGGACACCAAAACTGTATGCAGTATTCCAGGTGCGGTCTCACCAATACCTTGTACAACTGAAGCAATACCTCCCTATTTTTATATTCTATCCCCCTAGCAATGAAAGCCAACATTCCATTGGCCTTCTTAATCACTTGCTGCACCTGCATACTAACCTTTTGAGTTTCGTGCACCAGGACCCCCAGATCCCTTTGTACTTCAGTACTTTCCAGTTTCTTGCCATTAAGATAATAACTTGCTCTACGATTTTTCCTGCCAAAGTGCATAACCTCACAATTTCCAGTATTGTATTCCATCTGCCAAATCTCTGCCCACTTACTTAGCCTGTCTATATCCCCTTGCAGGTTTTTTATGTCCTCCTCACTCACTACTTTCCCTCCCATCTTAGTATCATCTGCAACTTTGATATGTTACACTCGGTCCCCTCCTCCAAATCGTTAATATAGATTGTAAAGGGTTGGGGACCCAGCACTGACCCCTGTGGAACACTATTAGTCACTGATTGCCAGTCCGAGAATGAACCATTTATCCCAACTCTCTGCCTTCTGTTAGATAGTCAATCCTCTATCCATGCCAGAATATTACCCCAATCCCGTGATTTTTTTATCTTACGCAATAATCTTTTGTGTGGCACCTTGTCAAATGCCTTTTGGAAGTCTAAATACACTATGTCCACTGGTTCCCCTTTATCCACCCTATATGTTACTTCCTCAAAGAACTCCAATAATTTTGTCAACCATGACTTCCCCTTCATAAAACCATGCTGACTTTGTCCTATTAAATTATGATTATCCAAATGTCCTGTTACTGTCTCCTTAATAATGGACTCCAATATTTTACCTACCACAGATGTTAGGCTAACTGGTCTATAGTTTCCAGCCTTCTGTCGACTGCCCTTTTTAAATAAGGGCGTTACATTAGCAGTTTTCCAATCTGCCGGGACCTTTGCTAAGTCCAGGGAGTTTTGGAAAATTATTACCAATGCATCCAGAATCCCTACCGCCACTTCCCTCTTGACCCTAGGATGTAAGCCATCAGGTCCAGGTGATTTATCCGCCTTGAGTCCCATTATTTTACCGAGTACCACTTCCTTAGTGATTTTGATCGTGTTTAGCTCCTCCCCCCCCTATAGTCCCCTGTTTGTCCAGTGTTGGGATATTCTTAGTGTCTTCTACTGTAAAGACTGATACAAAATATTCATTCAGTGTTTTTGCCATCTCCATATTTCCCACCATTAATTTCCCGGTCTCATCCTCTAAGGGACCAACATTTACTTTAGCCACCCTTTTTCTTTTTATATAACTGTAAAAACTCTTACTATCTGTTTTTATATTTTTTGCTAATTTACTTTCATAATCTATCTTCCCTTTCTTAATCAATCTTTTTGTTATTTTTTGCTGTCTTTTAAAGTTTTCCCAATCCTCTATCCTCCCACTAGATTTGGCTACCTTATATGCCCTTGTTTTTAGTCAAATACTATCCTTAATTTCTTTACTTAGCCATGGATGGCTGTCTTTTCTTTTACACCCTTTTCTTCTCAGTGGAATATTTTTTTTTCAGAAGTTGTATAATAACTCCTTAAATGTACACCACTGATCATGTATCGTCTTACCCTTTAATCTATTTTCCCAATCCACTCAACTCAATTCCACTCTCATACCTTCATAGTCTCCTTTATTCAAGCTTAGCACGCTTGTTTGAGATCCAACCTTCTCACCCTTTAATTGAATATGGAATTCAACCATGTTATGGTCACTCATTCCAAGGGGATCCTTTACTAGGACATTTTTAATTAATCCTGTCTCATTACACAGGACCAGATCTAAGGTTGCTTGCCCCCTGGTCGGTTCAGTTACATACTGCTCAAGAAACCCATCCCTAATACACTCAATGTACTCATCCTCAAGGCAGCCCTGCCCAATTTGATTTGTCCAATTAATATGATAGTTAAAATCCCCCATAATTATAGATGCTCCCTTATTACAATCCTCAACTATTTCCTGATTGATACTCCGTCCAACAGAGTTGCAACTGTTCGGAGGCTTATAGACTACGTCCACTAGTGTTTTTTTCCCCTTATTATTCCTTACCTCCACCCAAACTGTTTCATTATCCTGATCTTTTGACCCAATATCATTTCTCTGTATTACAGTGATTCCTTCCTTTATTAACATAGTCACCCCACCTCCCCTTCCTTCCTGCCTGTCCTTCCTGATCATTAAATAACCTGGTATGTTTAATTCCCAGGCATTGTCACCCTGCAGCCATGTTTCTGTAATGGCCACAAGATCATACCCATATGTAGTTATTTCACAGAAATCACAGAAACCCCACAGTGCAGATAGAGGCCATTTCGGCCCATCGAGCCTGCACCGACACATATCCCACCCGATCCCCGTAACCCCTACACCCACACATATCCCACCCTATCCCTGTAACCCCGCGTATTTAATCCCCCTAACACTAAGGGTCAATTTATCATAGCCAATCAACCTAACCCGCACATCTTTTGGACTGTGGGAGGAAACCGGAGCACCCGGAGGAAACCCACGCAAACACGGGGAGAATGTGCAAACTCCACACAGACAGTCACCCGAGGCCGGATTTGAACCCGGGTCCCTGGCGCTGTGAGGCAACAGTGCTAACCACTATGCCACCGTGCTGCCCATTTGTGCCATTAACTCGTCTATTTTGTTACGAATGCTATGTGCATTCAGATAGAGAACTTTCAAATATGTTTTGTGATGCTTAGTTCCTGCTTTTGCCCTTTTTATTACTTTACCTTTTACTCCATACCTTCTGCCCCTTCCTGACACGCTCTGGTTTTTAATTTCCCCACTGCTACCTAAGTCTATGACCTTTTCTGTTGTCATTTTTATTTTTTGCTCTCTAGGAACCTCCCCCCCACTAGTTAGTTAGTAATGTATATAGGATTAAGGTAGAATGTGTTAATTTTGTTTTTATATTGCAATTAATATTAGTGTATAAGTTTTAAGTGTGGTACCGTTCCAGAATTGTATTGTGGATCAAGGTCGCGGGACCTGATTACACTCCCCCCCCCCCGAGCCAGGGGACCTGGCGAGATGTTTTTTTTACTCTTTTTCAGAGCTCCGGAAGGCGCAGAGGACCAGCGTGTCATGGGATTTGAGAAAGAACGCACTCGTAGCCCGTGAAGGAGGGGGTCTGCAGGAGGCGGATGCCCACAACATTTAAACTGTTACTGGAAATACCATTTAAGACTAAGAATTTACAAAAACTTGTTAATTATTTTACTGCTTGTTTGGAGTTAAGGGAACAAACAGCATATGCCTAGGAATTGTTGTGTTTGCATTGTGAAAATTTAAAATACGTTCATGGCTGAAGAATAGTGCCATTCAATAAAGTGCCAGGCAATTGCATTGTAATAAAAAAAAAGGGGAAGCTCATTGTCTTCCATGTGTATTTTTAGCAGATATGTTGGCTGGGTGACAATCTCATTAAAGATGTTGTATCATGTTAAAATGATGTTACAAGTCGTGCAGGGGCATCGGACCCCCTCCATGCTTGAATTATTGTGAACATAAGTGGTGCAGGGGCATTGGACCCCCTCCGTATATAGATTATTTAATTAATTTTGGTTTTCTGTTGATAGATGCCTACCGTACTGCGATTCTCTCTGGGCAGGGGAGATGGAGGTGTCGGGGATCAAAGATAGATTTAGATAAGTATAAGGGAAGGTTGTTTGTGGGGGGTCAGAAATGATTACTCATCTTTGGCCAGGATACTACAAGCAAGTTTTAGTTTTCGAATGGGGACTGTAGGGATTTCGCAATAATTTCGAGATTTCCTACAGTTCTGAAGATTAATTTTTGATTAAAAGATACCTGGGGTAATATACCTTTAAAATCCAGGGATCAAAATGGCTGCCAGACCGCGTGGCAGAAGACAAAAAGGACTTGAAAAGGCAGCTTGTGTGTGTGTGTCTGTGAAAAAGGAGATCAAAGATGGCTGCCCGACCTCATGGCAGAACACAGGCTGTGTAAACTGCCAATCAAAGACAGTTCAGGGAGTTTCCCCTCCCTGCAGCAGATAATCGATGTGTTTATTTATTCAAAGGATTAACCACTTGACTGTGGTTTCAGTTTGACCACAGGATAAAGACTTTTGTTTACTCAAGCAATCAAGGAAATAAACATTTTTTTTTCAAACCACTGCAGCTTTATTCGATAGCCCATCACAGACATTGAGGACAATGAGGACACATTTCAACTGCAGTTTTATTCAAAGCCCATTCACAGACAACGAGGACACATTTAAACTGAAAAGAAAAACTGTTTAAACGAATGGGTGATTCATCCAAAACCCATTACATGACAATGGGAACAGTTGGGATCCCTTTTGTTTAGCCCAGATACATCCGGATTTGGGCGGGCCCCAAATGGGATATAAAAGATAGCTTCTCAGAAGCCTCTCTCTCTCTGTGGCCTCGCCTCTGTGCTCTCTACAACATGGGAGCCTGCCTAAAGGAGTGGAACACCAGCAATTTACTTTTAAAATACTGGGGTGTTTTTACTTTGGGGCAGTGAAGATCAAAGATCGCCGGGCATGGAGCAGGCGTTCTTCATTGGTGAGCATATATTTTTCTGGCCCATTACAAGGCAACTTAGAATAGGTATAGGGGTGGGAATTAAGTGGGAATTTTGTTAGAACTGTGATTTTAGTCGATTTTCCCTCATAGAAACATAGAAGATAGGAGCAGGAGTAGGCCATTCAGCCTCTCGAGCCTGCTCCGCCATTCAATGAGATCATGGCTGATCATCCAAACTCAGTACCCCATACCTGCCTTCTCCCCATATCCCTTGATACCTTTAGCTCGTTGTGTCCGTTCTCTCCTCCCCTATTTAAGTAACAGAGTTGCACTAGTAGATAAGGCTGTAGTGAACACTGAGAGTAGCTGTATTAAAGTTCTGTTTTTTTTAAGTAAAAGCCACTAAGCAAAGGTGCTGTAGTCAGCAAGGTGTTTCTATGTTAAAAGTGCTATTAAAAGGGCGTTGCACTAAGCAGAGAAGTGCTTCAGTGGACACTAAGGCCTAGAAATTCAGTTGGGCGCGCCAGCAGTTAGCGCCTTAGGGGGAGTAGATCTCGAGCGCTAGGCGCTTATCGCCCAGGCGCAGCGCAATCTGCGCCTCTCCCCAACTTCAGGACACATTTAGCGCCGGCGCAAAGTCTTAGCGCGCGCCCTGCTGCGCGCGCAGATCATGACGTCATATAATAGTGCAACGCCCTTTGTGCGCCCCAAACCGGAACTTCACTCGCGCCGGCCCATTGTGCACCGGGCGTCCCGAGCGACTGTGAAGTGGAACGGTACACAGGTCAGCCGGGCCGGGGGGAGCGCTAATTAAAGGGCACTTACCCAGCAGTATAAAGGCCAGCCATTTTGCAGCATTCACTCTTGTGCAACGGTTTTTTGGACAGAGACCAAGGAGGAGAGTTTACTGCTTTGGACCAACACTTGGACAGGTATTTTTGGCTCAGGCCAGAGCTTACCAATTATCTTAGCCTTCATTCAGAGCTCAGTGTTTGCCAGCATATAATGGGGGCTGCATTGGGTGGCAACGCTGAATTTCAGCCTTATGCCAGAAGGGCTTACAGACGCCGTGAGAGAGTGGCAGCCCTGGCTAGACGCAGAGGGGGCAACAGGCGTCACCAACTGAGGCCTTACCCACGCAGGGCATACCGCCAGCAGACCTCCTATCTGACCATGTCTGCCGCGATGTGTGTTAGGAGGCTGCGATTCCGAAGGGAGGTGGTTGCAGACATCTGCCGGCTGCTTCAGAGAGATCTGCAGCCACAGCTGATGCGCAGGACGTCTCTGTCGGTGGCAGTGAAGGTGACGGTGGCTCTCAACTTCTATGCCTCCGGCTCCTTCCAATCCGCTACTGGGGACATCGCTAACATCTCCCAGTTCACCGTGCATTGCTGCATCCGCCAGGTGACCGAAGCCCTTTTCAGAAGGAGACATCAATTCATCTCCTTCCCCATGACCCTGGACAAGCAGCAGCAGCATGCAGTGGGGTTTGCAAGAATAGCGGGCTTCCCCATGGTGCAGGGCGCCATTGACTGCACGCATGTGGCTTTGTGGGCACCTCTTGAGCATGCCGAGGATTACCGCAACCGGAAGGGCTACCATTCCCTCAATGTGCAGCTGGTGTGTGACCACAGGCAGCGCATCCTAGCTGTCAATGCCCGCTTTCCAGGCAGCAGCCACGATGCCTTTATCCTGCGACAGACAACTGTGGCTGACATGTTCCAGGCACAGCCTCCCCCAAGAGGATGGCTTATCGGGGACAAAGGCTATCCTTTGTGTACCTGGCTCATGACCCCGCTCCGCGCGCCCACGACCCCTGCTGAAGAGGCATACAACGAGAGCCATCAAGCGACGAGGAACCTCATAGAACAAACAATCGGCGTGCTCAAGCAACGGTTCCGCTGTCTCGATCGCTCCGGGGGAGCCCTCCAGTATTCGCAGGATCGAGTCTCCCAATTCGTCGTCATTTGCTGCATGCTGCACAACCTGGCTATCCGCAGGACTCAGGCACTGCCACCTCACGTTGGACCACCACCTCAGGAGGAGGTGCAGGAGGAGCATGAGGATGACGAGGACAAGGAGTACCAGCCCAGGAGGGACGCACAAGGTCCAAGGGCCGCCCGTCGTTGGCTTATTGAACGTCACTTCTAGGCCCCCTGTCAGGGAATGGCTTGTGCCAATGATAGAACATGATTGCAGCCGCTCCGCAAGCCCTCAGCCGGTTAAGGCAACAAACACTTCAAAGATCAAACATGGACAATGTGAATAAATAAACAGCTTTATTGTACAAACTCTGGGCCCTTCCCACATGAAAACCAAAAACAGAGGAAACCCCCAAAAAACACTCCAACACATTACTCGCTCCCACAACCTGGGGAGGATTAACAAAATAGGGCAACTAAAATGGCCGTCCTTGTCGGCCAACGTCCAAAACAAACATCACATCATCGGCCTTCAAAAAACTAACATCCAATTCTCGGCCTCAGGAAACAAACACAAATGGCCACACATTCGAATATTTGGCCCGCTAGGGCGATGCCTTGGCCATCTTTGGGTGGCCCCTGCCCGCCCTGCTGCTCCGCCTCAAAGTAAGGCCATTGGCTGCTACAAGGCTGGGGGCAGGCTCCTGAGGGGCACATGTCGTGATGGCAGATGCCCTTGGGGGTCGGCCTAGTCGAGGTCTGGGCGTCGAGCGGCCGGCTGTTGATTGCTGCAGCTGTGGCTGGCCAGCATCAGTCGCTGCAGCAGCTCCTGGCAGCTCCACTGGGGGAGTGGCAGTGGCGGCTGGAGGAATGGCGGCAAGCTGGCGGATGGCAGGCGCTCGCTGGTCGCCTGAGACACTGGCACTCGCCCGGGCCAGCACTGCAGCATGCGCACCAATCTGCCGAGGGACAGACCGATGTGCTGCTGCAGCGCGCCGGGTGCCCTGGCGATGCCTGGCTGACACAGCGAGTGTGGCAGCAGTGAGTGCCCGTGTTGACCTGTTCACTGCCCGCAGCAGAGCAGCCAGTGACTGGATGGCACCACTAATCACCTGGCCAGTCGCTGCAAGATCTGCCCGGTATTCCGCCCGACTGGTGGCCTCTAAGGGCCCAAACTCGGCCACACTCCGAGAGAGGGAATCGATGGACTCAGGCAACCGTGACACTGCCACCATGAGCTCCGTGTGCCGGCGCTCCGAGTCCGCGGACAAGTCTTCGAGGCCTTCCATCTCCTCGGCGAAGAGCATCTCCTGACTGGAGGCCGGACTCTCCCTCTGGGGAGAAGGCCGCCGAGCTGGCCGACCCTTCCTGCGTTGCTGGAGGCCGCTGGGCCCAGCAATTGGACTCCCCTCCGACGCATCCCCCCTCTGGGGAGAAGGCCGCTGAGCTTCCACCCCCCTCCCGCCTTTCTGCAGCACACAGGTCCCAGGAGCTCCCCTCCCCTTCGACACTTCCGCCACGCTGCCCTCCAGGGAAGACGTGTCCCCTACATTGGCCTGGGTGGCCGCGGCTGAGGGTTCCCCTGATGGGCCGCCTTCCTCTTGCTCCTCCTCCTGCTCCTCCTCGGAGGGTCTGTCACTGGCAAGTTGAGGGACCTCCTCTTGACCATCTGAAAGCAGGAAGGCACAAGAGTAGCTTTAGAGTGAGGAGAGGGCGTCAGTGCGGGATGCATGAGTGGTGGCATTCAGCGCATTGGTCGGACAGTGGCAAAGGATGTAGATCTGATGCGCAAGTGGGACGAGAGAGGTGCAAAAGGTGATGTCCTTACCATTGCTTCCCAGAACAGGGTCGGCATCTCCACATGCCACGGGCCCAATCACCCGGCGACCCATGAGGCGCTCCACACGATGTTGCAGGTTGGTGAGTGGCTGGAGATGGGGTCGTCCTCCCCCGGTCGCAGTCCGGCTCCTGCGATTATTCGCCAGCTTGGCCTGCAAGAGAAAGGACAGCCTCTAAGTACAGTGTGTCGCCGTGATCTTGTGTGCACTGCCTCCCATGGTGGAATAGCCTGGCCAGTGTGTCGCCATGATCTGCTGTGCACTGCCTCCCATGGTGGAATAGCCTGGCCAGTGTGTCGCCATGATCTGGTGTGCACTGCCTCCCATGGTGGAATAGCTTGGCCAGTGTGTTCAGTGCAGAATGTGCAATTGATGCTCATGCCTGTGCCATAGCTGCTGGATGAAGGCTGGCCATTAGAGCTTTCAGGTCCCTTTGCCCATAATGTGAGGTGCACATGCAAGGATGAGGAGGTCATTGGAAAGGGTACTCACCCTGACAATGCGTGTGAGGTCATTTATCTTTTTGCGGCATTGGGCACCGGTCCTGGGGACGTCGCTGTTGGCTGACAGCTTGCTGGCGACATGCCTCCAGGCTCTCCTGTAGACGCGGACCGTCGCCTTCTTGCCATTGTCCGGGTACAAAACATGGCGCCTCTTCTCCACAGCAGCAAGCAGCACACTCAGATCACGCTCTGAGAAGCGCTGCGCACGTTCACGGGCCTTCTCCATGTCTTCAGGCGCTATTTGGGTCCAGCAGCAGTGTTCAGGCCTAGCTGGAGGGCTCCACTATCCAGGGCGTGGCAGCAGACACAGTCGACCCTTCCCCCTTAAGAGCTGGCCGGCGCCAGGGTGTCTGCTGTCAGTCACGAGATGGCCGCACCTGCGCTGCGCCCGGCCTCGGCGCTATCGATCACCACCTCCGGCTTAGCGCCCCAAGAGAGGCGTCCAACAGCAGTTTTAGCGCTTGCCTGAACTAGTAGGGTGAAGCTAATGAATATCGGAGAAGTGGCCTAGATTTGGGGGCGGACGCAAACTTTAGCAGACGCCCCACTTTAGCGCCCCAAAAGTGGCGTCAATGAATTTCTAGGCCTAAGGGTTCTGTATTAAAGTGCTGTTTTTTTTAAGTAAAAGCCACTAAGCAAAGGTGCTGTAGTGAGCAAGGTATTTCTACATTTAAAAGCGCTGTATATTTAAATAAAGGAGTGTTGCACTGAACAAAGAGCGCTCTAATGGACACTAAGTGTACTGCGTTGAGTAAAATTGCTGTATCGAGCATAGGAGTGTTGTATTGTTTATTCTTAAGTTGTTTCTTTCTTTTTGTTTCAATAAATACTGGTCTGTTTTGCACCCAAATCACGAGTCACGTTTTCTGTCTACATCGCTACCGAATAAGTCGGGCGGTCAGAACCAGGAATAGGGGAGCGCTTCGAAACCGCACGGGGGTCCCTGGAACAGCTCAGAGGCTTCTGACTGGTCAGAGACAATAACCCCAACCCCGCTGTTAATTCCTACAGCTGTAAAGCGCTTTGCGACGTTCTGAGGCTGTGAAAGGCGCTATATAAATGCAAGTCTTTATTTTTTTCTTCTTTACACATCCTGATTAAATCCTTAAACTGAAGACAGTTACAGAAATTCCTGAACTATCCGAGGCCTTCTAACACGCCTGCGCATTTGCTAGTTTTCCCTCACCCGAGGCCATATTCTTTTCAACATCTGTCGCCTTCCAGGCTGGCCTTCACATACAGCCATTTGTGAACCTAAACAATCACCTTCAACTTCTTAGACACCTAACCATATCCCCCTGTGTCCCCGAGAAGTTAAACATAAGAACATAAGAAGTAGGAGCAGGAATAGGCCACTTGGCCCCTCGAGCCTGCTCCGCCATTCAATAAGACCATGGCTGATATTGGGCTCAAAGCCACTTCCCAGCCCACTCCCCATAACCCTTCACTCCCTTATCTTGCAAAAATCTGTCTATCTCCACCTTAAGTGTATTTAATGACCCAGCCTCCACAGCGCTCTGGGGCAGAGAATTCCACAGATTTATGACCGGCTGAGAGAAGAAATTCCTCCTCATCTCAGTTCTAAAGGGGCGACACTTTATTCTGAAACTGTGCCCCTGAGTTCTAGATTTCCCCACGAGGGGAAACATCCTCTCTGCATCTACCTTGTCGAGCCCCCTCAGTATCTTATATGTTTCAATAAGATCACCTCCCATTCTTCTAAATTCCAATGAGTATAGGCCCAACCTGCTCAACATTTAGGACAAATAATCGACGAGATGGCATCCCCTGCCACCTTCAACTCGCACCTACTCACTTCCAGGGTCTTGTTACAGGGTCTATCCATATCAAAGAGACAATCAAACTGCTAGTGAGATCAGTTCCAATTGAAAAGTTACTGGACGCAGTTACATTTTTTATAAAGAGAAATCAATAGCTGTCCCACTTGATTAACCCTTCGCTATGAATGATGATTAAAAATAATAATCTACATTTTAGGAGTGCCGGATCAAGATTCCAGGCACAATGTCCTCTTTTTACTCCTTTTGGCGCAGGCTTTGGGTTCGGGTACACAGGCTAAATTTTTAGAGCTGTTAATGACCTCGCTAACCATGTTGCTCGTGAAGAAGGGCCCCGTTAATATTCGCTGCTTACGGTATCAAGACAGCAGGCTAGTTGCCTTTATAAAATACTAAATGTCTATTTAAATGATGTGTATCATAGCAATTGGGACAATAAGTGCATAGAAAATGGAACAGTAACAAGCCTCGTCTCTTAAAAGGTAAAGAAGAGTTTTTTGGGAAATTAATTGGCAAGCACCATACTCCATTAGGTATTTAATTACCTCTTGAATTCACTTGCATTTGGAGAGGCTCAGTGAACACGGAATTAGCTGGTAGAAATAAATTTGTTATATACGCTATCAGGTGAAGTCAGTTTTTTTACTTTAGAGTTTCTGAAGCCACATTTGAATCTGCTCCTAACAGAATTGAAATATTGCTGCATCGCAGCATTTAGAAGGTAAGTGGTTTTACAGATAGTACATGGTCCGTGTAATCTCCTGGGCTGGTTGCCATCGCCTGAGGGGGCGGGGGGGGGGAGGGGCGGAAATGAATTTTCCAATGTATTTTTTCCTCTTATTGGCCTTGGGTTTGTCTCTGTTTCTTTGCCTCTCCCAGGAGTTTACACGGCTGTGGGGAGGGGGAGGTTGCTGAGGTGCGGGGGTGGGGGGAGGGGGGGTTAAGAAAAATGTTCCCTTTAAGCTGTGCAGCTGCACGGTCACTCAGCTCTCTGGACCTCCTGTGCAGCCGGCTCGCCAGCTCTTCAATGAGAAAAACCGCACATGCGCGTTATTGTGAATGGGCCGCGCAGCCCCTTAAAGGGGCCGTGCACCCCCAAAAAAAATGAACAGGAATATTGACTCGGAAGTGTCTATTCATGATGCTTCAACCATCATGATTATGCTTGATGGACTAGCTGGTCTTCTCATGCCTGTCATTTCCGTATGTTTTGTTTGTCCGTAGATTCCAATGTGGTCAACACGGGGCGTGGGGGGGTGGGGAGGCGGGGGTGGGTGTGGGTGGTAATCAATGGCTGGGACAGGTTGCCAAGAAGGGAGGAGATTTCAACTCCCTCCACCTTGTGGAAATGAGGCAGTGGTCGAGTGGAAAAGGAGGAGGTGATGGATTTACCATCCCCGCCTTGTGACTTGCATAGGACACCCGACGCCATTTTAACCATCTACTGGGCGCAGCATCCGCCATGATCGTTCCACTCAGTAAAACCCGCAGGAACAGCAGAACAGACCCAAAAAGGTAAACGTTTGAAATTATTGTTGTGAGGCCGGAAGACACAGGATGGCTCTGCAAGAATAATGTGGGCAGCTGCCGCCCTGAGCTCCCACGCCCCGTGCTCCCAGCTGGCCCAGAGCCAACCAACTGCATCGGGATACCCATTTGGCACCCGTAGCCCATGCAAATATGAGTCCCGGGCCTCCTGTTGGCACTATCGGGTGGCTGGACGGGCGGAGCACTCTGCCAAACGGCTGCCCAATTGCTAAAATCTCCCCAGGACAAAGAACTCATGAACAAAAGCAGCTTAGGAATAAGACTAGGCCATTCAGCCCCTCGAACCTGTTCCGTCATCGAATTAGATCATGGCTGATCTGCGCCTCAACTCAATTTGATGGCGAGATGATGCTGCTGGTATTCCTACTGGGTGGATCCAATTGGGCTGAAGTGCCTTCTTCATCCAAATTTATCTTCTGACCAGGAGAAGGCCACAGGTTAATGCAGGCGGGATCCCTTGCTCACCTAGTCCAACTCAACACCAGGGACCAACCTTTAATTGCACATTGCTTCCAGTAGATAGTTGACCATGCCAACTATCTATGCAAAGTAGCAGTGTACCATCCCACTGGCACTCTGCAATCAAATTATACAACAGCTCCTGAAAAATAGGTACCTGAAATTAAGTTCGAACATAAAACATTTTTTATTTTTTATGTGCTGGGGATTATTCGTTCATCTAGTACGATAGGTGAATCCAGAAGTTGTGCAGCTCCTAGAATTAGCTATCCGATCTATATAGATTTATGATAGTTATTACAATTGAGCTGTAATGCCAAGGCTCTGAAAAAAAGGCAATCTCCACAAATGGATACACAGCAAAGTTAAATTAATGGGTCGGATCTTCAGCCAGCAGATACTTGGCACCAGCCCCAGGGAACGTTCAAAACAAATTGTCAACTTGAAGGGGAAGGAAATTCTGGCACTTTTTCTTCAAAATATTTCTCTTTTGTTATAAGAGATTACTATATACCTGTACACAATAACATTGACATTTTGGTAATAATGTTAATATTCTTGCCAGCTGGGAGACATTCCAGCAGAACCACCCTGTTAGGTCACTCCGGTGATGTCACTTACCAAGGGTATCTGCGGGAGCATCCCAAAGGGGATTGTCGCTTCAGGAAGGCCTGAGAGCTGCTCTAAGACCTCCCAAGCCAGGAAAACCCAAAGGGCTGGATTTTGCCGGCGCTCAGAGGGCATGTTTGGAGGCAGGTCCACTGTCAAAATAGCAAGGATTGACAGCGGGTAGGAAACCCGCTGTCAACCCGCCTCCACACAAGTCTCCAAGCGGCGGGGGGAGACAATTGAGCCCATTAAATGACTTGTTAACAGCCAATTTAATGGTATTTTGAGGCTTCCTTCCAATTTTACGTGCTCCCCCACAGGGTACCCGCTGCTCTGGGAACACGCCAGTTCACCCTGGCGTGAGTTGAGTCTGCTCTGATGCATCTGAAAAGCTGACAGCTGCAGAAGTGGTGTAAAGGATGCCATGTTGCAGATGGTAAATTTCAGACCTCAGAAACCGTTGGTTAGTGTTTAGAGCCAGCTGTATGTCCAGTGCCATCTCATTGAAACAACCTCTCTCACCACTGACAGATCACTTCTGTCATCTCACCTGCAGCTGTCATCTATTGTAGCAACATTGGTGCCCTAGCAACTATCTCACCTTACTCCTCTGATTCCTTCCACACTCAGCCCCAACACTAACATCACCAGGCACATCAACAACAGCACCAACCTTCTCTGCCATCACCTGATGCTGCACAGGACACAGGACATCAGCCCCCGACAACATTGCTGCCTGGGAGGCCAGCGATGGCATCACCATGGCCAGATTTACTTCACTTGACCTTGTAAACCCTGGCTGCCACATGATGCACCAGGTTGATACCATCCCACACCAGTACCATGAAGCATCCCTTTAATGTCCAAGCCATTCCATGCACACTCATCACTATAGCGGGGGGGGGGGGGGTGGGGAGGGGGGAAGTTATGTCTCAACATTCACTAAAACTCAGTAAGACACTTCTCAAGGTGCACATAAGGGGAAGTGTTGAAAATATAGATTTCACTGTATGACAACACATTACCAGAAACTTCACATAGACATTGGCCAAACCTCTCAAGTGCCTACCCTTTTGTGTTGTTAGTTGGTATGATTGGGCTATGACGAGGGTGAGTGTGAGGGGTGGCTAGTGAGATGGGGAAGTGATAAAGTAGATAGAGAGGGTTAGGTGGAGGTATAAGGTAAGTTGGTGTGAGTAAGGATGTGCAGGAGAAGGTTATGGAAGGCAGAGTGATGGGGATGTGTTGAGTGGCACAGCAGGGTGAGTTTGAGAATGGCTTTGCAGTAACATTTCGTGATCCACTGAGATCATGGAAAGGTAGGCTCCACTGCAATCAGGGACCCCTGACAACATCCCTGCTTCTGCCCTCCTGTGCAATGTACAAGCAGGCTGCATTGATCTCCTGGGGCGGTCTTTTCCACCCTTGGAAGGGAAGAGAACCTCCCTGTGTGCTGTGACTCCCCCCATAAGCATATGGAGGGAGTCATTGGAGAGCCTGGGTGCAAGTGTCCACCTTTGTGTAGTGGTTGTCAGTGTTTGCAGCACCTCAATGCTGTCAAACACTGACAGAACAACTGTCAAACTCCATGTGGCCATGGTCCCTTTAAGGAAACCGGCTGATGACGCGTCATCAAATGATGTCATCAGACCCGCTTCCTGTTAATTGGCTGGGAAGTCCGCAGGGCAAGCTTAACAAGGCCAATCAAGGGAAAATCCCTTTGACAGAGCGGCTGCAGCCGGGAGCGGGACTGGAACCCGGCAACCAGCTGTCCCGCCACCATCCCGACACCGCTGAAAAAATAGAGACAAAGGCTGGGAATATTGTCAGGCTGGTTCAAAGTTACATCCCCTGTTTATGTCATACTGGTCAATGTAAGTTAGTCTTACAATCAACACGTGCTCTATTTATATATATATATATATTGTCTATGTATTTAATTTGTATTCCTTATCATTTTCAATGCAGAGAATATAGAGCAAGATGGTATACAAGAAGTACCAGTTGGAAGTAAATAGCTGGCATTGCTGGATCTGGTTCTGGGGGATGAGGTGGGTCAAGTTAGATTTAAGGTAGTTATGGAAAAGGACAAGGTTAGACTAGGAATAAAAAATCTAAATTAGGGTAAAGCGAATTTTGCTAAGCTCAAAGGGGATTTAGCCATAGTGGACTGGAAACAGCTACTTGAAGGTAAATCAGTGTCAGAGCAGTGGGAGGCATTCAAGGAGGAGATCCGCAGAGTTCAGACAAAATATGTGTCCTTAAAGAAAAAAGGTGGGACTAACAAATCTAGAGCCCTCTGGATGTCTAGGGACATACAGGGTAGGATAAAGAAAAAAGGAGGCGTATGACAGATACCAAGGGCTAACTACTCCAGAATCTTTAGAGGAGTACAGAAAGTGCAGGGGTGCAATTAAAAAGGATATTAGGAAAGCAAAGAGAGAGCATCAAAAATTCTTGGCCAGTAAAATCAAGGAAAACACAAAGATGTTTTATAAATATATTAAGAGTAAGAGGATAACTAAAAAAGGGTAGGGCCGATTAGAGATCATGAGGGCAATCTGTGTGGAGGCGGGAGACGTCGGTAGGATTCTTAATGAATACATTGCGTCAGTTTTCACAAAGGAGAGGGGCGAAGCAGACATTGCTATCAGGGAGAAGGAGTGTGAAATAGTAGATGAAATAAACATAGTGAGAGAGGAAGTATTAAGGGGTTTAGCAGCTTTAAAAGTGGATAAATCCCCAGGCCCAGATGAAATGTATCCCAGGCTGTTAAGCGAAGTAAAAGAGGAAATAGCAGAGGCCCTGACCATCATTTTCCAATCCTCTCTGGCTTCAGGTGTGGTGCCGGAGGACTGGAGGACTGCTAATGTGGTACCCTTGCTTAAAAAGGGAGAAAAGGATAGATCGACTAATTACAGGCCAGTCAGCCTAACCTTGGTGGTGGGAAAATTATTGGAAAGAATTCTGAAAGACAGGATAAATCTTCATTTAGAAAGACATGGATTCATCAAGGATAGTCAGCATGGATTTGTTAAGGGAAGGTCGTGTCTGACAAACTTGATTGAATTTTTTGAGGAGGTAACAAGGAGGGTAGGTGAGGGTAATGCATTTGATGTAGTGAATATGGACTTTAGCAAGGCTTTTGATAAGGTTCCACATGGCAGCCTGTGCACAAAGTTAAAAGCCCATGGGATCCAGGGCAAAGTGTCAAGTTGGATTAAAAACTGGCTCGGAGGCAGGAAGCAGAGGGTAATGGTTGATGGGTGTTTTTGTGACCGGAAGGCTGTTTCCAGTGGGGTTCCGCAGGGCTCAGTACTAGGTCCCTTGCTTTTTGTGGCATAAATCAATGATCTAGAATTGAATATAGGGGGTATGACTAAGAAGTTTGCAGTAAATAGTTGAGGCTTGTAATAAGGGAGCATCTATAATTATGGGGGTTTTAACTATCATATTAATTGGACAAATCAAATTGGGCAGGGCTGCCTTGAGGATGAGTTCATTGAGTGTATTAGGGATGGGTTTCTTGAGCAGTATGTAACTGAACCGGCCAGGGGACAAGCAACCTTAGATCTGGTCCTGTGTAACGAGACAGGATTAATTAAAAATGTCCTAGTAAAGGATCCCCTTGGAATGAGTGACCATAACATGGTTGAATTCCATATTCAATTAGAGGGTGAGAAGTTTGGATCTCAAACAAGCATGCTAAGCTTGAATAAAGGAGACTATGAAGGTATGAGAGCGGAATTGAGTAGAGTGGATTGGGAAAATAGATTAAAGGGTAAGACGATACATGATCAGTGGTGTACATTTAAGGAGTTATTTTACAACTTCCAAAAAATATATATTCCACTGAGAAGAAAAGGGTGTAAAAGAAATGACAGCCATCCGTGGCTAAGTAAAGAAATTAAGGATAGTATTCGACTAAAAACAAGGGCATATAAGGTAGCCAAATCTAGTGGGAGGATAGAGGATTGGGAAAACTTTAAAAGACAGCAAAAAATAACAAAAAGATTGATTAAGAAAGGGAAGATAGATTATGAAAGTAAATTAGCAAAACATATAAAAACAGATAGTAAGAGTTTTTATAGTTATATAAAAAGAAAAAGGGTGGCTAAAGTAAATGTTGGTCCCTTAGAGGATGAGACCGGGAAATTAATGGTGGGAAATATGGAGATGGCAAAAACACTGAATGAATATTTTGTATCAGTCTTTAGAGTAGAAGACACTAAGAATATCCTAACACTGGACAAACAAGGGGCTATAGGGGGGGAGGAGCTAAAAATGATAAAAATCACTAAGGCAGTGGTACTCGGTAAAATAATGGGACTCAAGGCGGATAAATCACCTGGACCTGATGGCTTACATCCTAGGGTCTTGAGGGAAGTGGTGGTAGGGATTGTGGATGCATTGGTAATAATTTTCCAAAACTCCCTGGACTCAGCAAAGGTTCCGGCAGACTGGAAAACTGCTAATGCCCTTATTTAAAAAGGGCAGTAGACAGGAGGCTGGAAACTATAGACCAGTTAGCCTAACATCTGTGGTAGGTAAAATATTGGAGTCCATTATTAAGGAGACAGTAACAGGACATTTGGATAATCATAATTTAATAGGACAAAGTCAGCATGGTTTTATGAAGGGGAAGTCATGTTTGACAAATTTGCTGGAGTTCTTTGAAGAAGTAACATATTGGGTGGATAAAGGGGAACCGGTGGACGTAGTGTATTTTGTTGTGTCTGTGTGTTGATAGAGACACTGAAGACAGGAGTTGGTTTCATAGGTGTTTACTAAACAAAGTCTGGAGGGGAACTAACGGATATAACACAATATATAGGCTTATATAGCCCGAGTGGCCATTACCGGCATTACAGTACACATGGGGCTCTTAAAGGCACATACACTACATATTTAGACTTTCAAAAGGCATTAGACAAGGTGCCTCACTAAAGATTATTGCTTAAGATAAAAAATCACGGGATTGGGGGTAATATTCTGGCATGGATAGAGGATTGGCTATCTAACAGAAGGCAGAGAGTTGGGATAAATGGTTCATTCTCGGACTGGCAATCAGTAACTAGTGGTGTTCCACAGGGGTCCGTGTTGGGTCCCCAACTCTTTACAATCTATATTAACGATTTGGAGGAGGGGACCGAGTGTAACATATCAAAGTTTGCAGATGATACTAAGATGGGAGGGAAAGTAGTGAGTGAGGAGGACATAAAAAACCTGCAAGGGGACATAGACAGGCTAAGTAAGTGGGCAGAGATTTGGCAGATGGAATACAATACTGGAAAGTGTGAGGTTATGCACTTTGGCAGGAAAAATCATAGAGCAAGTTATTATCTTAATGGCAAGAAACTGGAAAGTACTGAAGTACAAAGGGATCTGGGGGTCCTGGTGCACGAAACTCAAAAGGTTAGTATGCAGGTGCAGCAAGTGATTAAGAGGGCCAATGGAATGTTGGCTTTCATTGCTAGGGGGATAGAATATATAAATAGGGAGGTATTGCTTCAGTTGTACAAGGTATTGGTGAGACCGCACCTGGAATACTGCATACAGTTTTGGTGTCCATACTTAAGAAAAGACATGCTCTCGAGTCAGTACAAAGAAGGTTCACTCGGTTAATCCCAGGGATGAGGGGATGGACATATGAGGATAGCTTGAGTAGATTGGGACTCTACTTATTGGAGTTCAGAAGAATGAGAGGCGATCTTATTGAAACATATAAGATTGTGAAGGGGTTGGATCGGGTGGATGCGGGGAGGATGTTCCCGATGATGGGTGAAACTAGAACTAGGGGGCATAGTCTTAGAATAAGGGGCTGCTCTTTCAAAACTGAGATGAGGAGGAACTACTTCACTCAGAGGGTGGTAGGTCCATGGAATATGCTGCCCCAAAAAGCTGTAGAAGCTACATCATTACATAAATTTAAAACAGAAATAGACAGTTTCCTAGAAGTAAAGGGAATTAAGGGTTACGGGGAGCGGGCAGGAATTTGGACATGAGTCTAGGTTCGGATCGGTCATGGCCCTGTGGGTAGCGGAGCGGGCCCAGGGGCCGTGTAGCCTGATCCTGCTCCTGTTTTGTGTGTCTAATTCTGTTAGATTCAGGAGATGGTTCTGTGATAGTAGATTGACGGTTAGGATCAGATCAGCCATGATCTTATTGAATGGCGGAGCAGGCTCGAGGGGCCAATTGGCCTACTCCTGCTCCTATTTCTTATGTTCTTATGTTCTCAAATGAGTACCTTGCATCTGTCTTCATCAAGGAAGAAGATGCTGCCCAAGTCACAGTGAAAGAGGAGGTAGGTTTTTTTTATTCGTTTATGGGATGTGGGCGTCACTGGCAAGGCCAACGTTTATTGCCCATCCCTAATTGCCCTTGAGAAGCTGAGACACTGGATGGGATAAAAATTGATAAAGAGTAGGTACTAGAAAGGCTGGCTGTACTTAAAGTAGATAAGTCACCAGGACCGGATGGGATGCATCCTAGGACGCTGAGGGAAGTAAAGGTGGAAATTGTGGAGGTACAATCCTCCTTAGATATGGGGGTGGTGTCAGAAGACTGGACAATTGCAAATGTTACATCCTTGTTCAAAAAAGGGTGTAAGGATAAAACCAGCAACTACAGGCCAGTCAGTTTAACCTCGGTAGTGGGGAAGCTTTTAGAAACGATAATCCGGGACAAAATTAACAGTCACTTGGACAAATGTGGATTAATTAAGGAAAACCAGCGCGGATTTGTTAAAGGCAAATCGTGTTTAACTAACTTGATTGAGTTTTTTGATGAGTAACAAAGAGGGTTGATGAGGGTAATGCGGTTGATGTGGTGTACATGGACTTCCAAAAGGCATATGATAAAGTGCCACATAACAGGTTTGCCAGCAAAGTTGAAGCCCATGGAATAAAAGAACATGGATATGAAATTGACAGAAAACAGAGAGTAGTGGTGAACGGTTGTTTTTCAGACTGGAGGAAGGTGCACAGTGGGGTTCCCCAGGGGTCAGTACTAGGACCACTGCTTTTCTTGATATATATTAATGACTTGGACATGGGTGTACAGGGCACAATTTCAAAATTTGCAGATGACACAAAACTTGGAAGTATAGTGAACAGTGAGGAGGTCGAACCGGTAGGAGGGGAGGCGGCCAGCGGACCGAGGGCGGGAAAAGCAGGCCCTGGAAGGTCGGACACCGCAGGAGGCTTGGAGGTCAGACCGGGTGGAAGGAGAGCCACGGAGAAGCAGGCCCCGGGACATCGGTACCACAGCGGCTGAAGATTGTCGGACAGGAGTGCGGGAAAGGTGGAGCGAGGCGAGAGCGGACCCTATTGTGATGGCGCCGATGAAGATGGCTGCCGTCCTTGTGGGCTCCGTACGTACCAGGCAGCTAAGTGTCCTTTGCTGCTTGGTGCGCTCGGCTCGTTAAGAAAAAAGCATTTCACTGACTGGATTTCACTTGTTGTATTTGGTTATGTGACAAATAAAATTGAAATTGAAATTGAAATTGAAATTGATAGACTTCAAGAGGACATAGACAGGCTGGTGGAATGGGCGGACATGTGGCAGATGAAATTTAACGCAGAAAAGTGCGAAGTGATACATTTTGGTAGGAAGAATGAGGAGAGGCAATATAAACTAAAGGGTACAATTTTAAAGGGGATGCATGAACAGCGCGACCTGGGGGTGCAATGTGCACAAATCATTGAAGGTGGCTGGACAGCTTGAGAAAGTGGTTAAAAAAGCATACGGGATCCTGGGCTTCATAAATAGAAGCCATGGTGTGGAGATGCCGGTGTTGGACTGGGGTGGACAAATGTAAGAAGTCACACAACACCAGGTTATAGTCCAACAGCTTTATTTGAAATCACAAGCTTTCGGAGCGCTGCTCCTTCATCAGGTGAAGTCCACCTGACGAAGGAGCAGCGCTCCGAAAGCTTGTGATTTCAAATAAAGCTGTTGGACTATAACCTGGTGTTGTGTGATTTCTTACATTCATAAATAGAGGTATAGAATACAAAAGCAAGGAAGTTAGGATGAACTTTTATAAAACACTGGTTCGGCCTCAACTGCAGTAGTGTGTCCAATTCTGGGCACCGCACTTTAGGAAGGATGTGAAGGCCTTAGAGAGGGTGCAGAAAAGATTTACAAG
This sequence comes from Somniosus microcephalus, assembly GCF_052327205.1. Taxonomy (NCBI): domain Eukaryota; kingdom Metazoa; phylum Chordata; class Chondrichthyes; order Squaliformes; family Somniosidae; genus Somniosus; species Somniosus microcephalus. Next base: position 35,493,726 of record NC_140991.1, on the reverse strand, counting down.
CACGGTTCCAGGGATGAGGAACTTCAGTTACATAGATAGACTGGAGAAGCTGGGGTTGTTCTCCTTGGAGCAGAGAAGGTTGAGAGGAGATTTGATAGAGGTGTTCAAAATCATGAGGGGTCTGGACAGAGTAGATAGAGATAAACTGTTCCCATTGGCAGAAGGGCCGAGAACCAGAGGACACAGATTTAAGGTGATTGGCAGAAGAACCAAAGGCAGCATGAGGAAAAACGTTTTCACGCAGCGAGTGGTTAGGATCTGGAATGCACTGCCTAAAAGGGTGGTGGAGGCAGGTTCAATCATGGCTTTCAAAAGGGAATTGGAAAAGTTACTGAAGGAAAAAAATTAGCAGGGCTACGGGGAAAGGGTGGGGGAGTGGGACTAGCTGAAGTGCTGCAGAGAGCCAGCAGGGGCTCGATGGGCCAAATGGCCTCCTTCTGTGCTGTAACCATTCTATGATTCTATGATTCTATGTAGCAATACTTGGAGTGAAGTTATCGAATTTGGTAGCACTGGATGCAATCATGGGCTTTGATTAGATGCAGGGTGAGGGGGGCTAGTGAAGGGATGCTTTGAGGATCTGGCAAAATGATGGTGAGATTTTGGAGCTTGGCAGTACTTGGATGATCACCTTGGGCTTTGGTAGCACTTGGAATGGGTGGGTGTTGGTGTTTGGGAGCATGGGAGGCCTTTGGTCTCATAACACTGTGGAGAAGCAACCTGGGACTTAGCAGAATTGGGGTTGAATGTGGGGTTTATCTCACTGGTGGATTTTTAGGCCTAGAAATTGGCCTCCTTAGTGTCTCCCGTTATCACCTGCAGGGGATGTTAACGGGGTGCTAAGCACTTACCGACCGGGCGCGGCGAGAAGACCAACTCCAGCTATATTCGGCGGGAGGTTTGTGGTGGTGGTATGGCGTTGCATCCCGATCCCCTTCGCCTGGAGACCGTGACATCATCACCGCGCGCATCGCCCCGGTAGCGCCCCGGACTCGAACATCGGTTCCGTCCACTGCGGCATCGCCGGGCGAAAACACCGGCAGCTGCAGGGGGCGTTCATCGGGAGGACGGGCGCTTCGGGGGCGATACTAAAAGGCGAGGTGGCCGAGGTAAGTAAAAAAAATCCTGAACTGCTCTTTTTTTCCCCCCTTGTCTTCGCTGGCGCTCAATCAGCCCAGCACTCTGCTGCAGTGCATCGGGCTGATGGGGCCGGATCGCGGCTGCCGCCTGGGACCAGGTAAGTTTTGCCCTTGCAGAGCCTGCTGCGATGGCCCTTCCCTTTAGGGGAGGAGTGGAGCATTCCAAAATGGCGGTGCTGCACGGCCCATTGTGCAGCGCTGCACACCAACCGCCCCGCCTGCTGCCTGCTGCGCTCCAGGAAAGCTTGATTTCGCGCTCCACTTCCTTCCAGGAGGGCAAAGCCTGAATTTTTTAAAAGTTGAAAAACATGGACTGGTGCTAATTTTTACAACTTTTAAAAGTTAGCGGCCTAGAAATTGGGTTCTGGTCTTGCCAGGGCTGTAGCGCCAGAAAGTTTGCGCCAGCGGTAATGCGGCAGCGCCCGACGAAAATTCGGGTGCGCCAGGCCCAGACGGCGGCGGGCGCTAAAACCCTCCTTTAGCGCCTCAAAACGGGCGTCAACTTGGGTTTCCCGGCGCTAATCCCCCGCTGCGGCACCCGATGCGGTGCGGCAGGCGGGGGAACTGCAGGCCTCCTCGTCCTGTTAAGGAGGAGCTGCCTGCAGCCGACAACTGTCCGGCGGATTGACCCGACATCTGAGCCCGGCACCTCGGGGAAGTGCCGGGCTCGCATGAGACACTGATCAGGGCCGCGGGGGGGGAATGCAGGAGTCCGGGAAGGGAGGTGCGGGCAGGCGGCCGCCGGGAACGCGGCCGGCCGCCGCTCCACCTTTATGCGCCGGCGCACACTGGGGGAAGACTCTGTTGCCAGAGTCTTAGTTGCGCCTGCCACGGGCGAGGCGGGCGCAACTGAATTTCGACTTGGGGCCGGGTTACCACGGCAACCGGGACGCTGCGCACACCGATGACGTCATCGGTGCCGGCGCAGCGCTACCGGTCTACCGCCGCGGAAGGGCCCCAGGCAATTTAGGAACCGGCGCCAATTGCAGCGCTAGGCCCTCTAGCGCCGCAAAATCGGTGCTAAGGGCACTGAATTTCTAGGCCAGCGCCTCAAACGGGGCGATACCGAATTTCTCCCCCATAAAGTCTTACAGTACTGAGGCGAGAAGGGAGGGCACAGGCCTAAACGCTACCAGGGGCATGAACAAAAGGTCCGTGGATATTCAGGGAGCCTTATTTTTGCTTTTCTGTAAACTTTGTGACTGAAAAGATTCCAGCAAAACTTCCTGGGTAAGATTACTTTTAATGGATAATTGCTGCTTGCAGTCTCTGTCTATTTTCATCGATGTGCGTGACAGATTGAAACATCCTAGCCCTGACATTTTCATTTCAGCTTTGACTTCATTGGTTCCCACACGGCTGGGCAATTTCAGCTGAACCCCTTTTCATAACAAAGGTTTAAAGTGTGCAAGTCATGCGCTGAATAATGTATTACTTATTCCAAATCTGGGAGCAATCTGTCCCTTTACCAAACTTCGGCTATTTCAGCTCATGCAGGACAGCAACAAGGGCAAGCACTGGGCCCTGTTGGAGGAGAGTGCTGCACACAGACAAAAGCAGGTTTGCTGAGCATTTGGAAATCAGGTTGAGCACTCAGAATGTCTCAGACCATAAATTCGGCCTCGCAGTGCCTGGTTTTCGGGCGCTAAGCGACCTAATAAGCTACCAATATGTCGGGCAGGAAGCACGCGTGCATTTCTGGCACGAAGTCTGGCGCCCACCATTATTGGATAAGATAGGTGTGTTGACGGCACATCGGGATTATTTAAAGGGGCAGAATAATTTATTTAAACGAGGGCCCTGTAAGGCGCGCAGGACCCTGTTTTTTGCTGAACTCGCATTATGTTAACCGGCAGGAAGATCCCTCACCAACGCTATTTAAAGTACTCACACGTTAGTTGCTGATTTCTCATTTCAGGCTGTTGCTTGACTTCTGGGTGTTTTTTTTGGTATGTTTTATCACTCTGGAAAGTTGACTTTGTCTACACATAGAAAGATCTTGCTGCTTGTTTTTTGCTTCAGAAACAGTCTGTTGGATAATTGGCCAGTAAAACAAAATCAGTCTGGAAATTCATCCCATAGAAGCTTTAAAGAGCAGCCAGCATGGGTTCAGAAGCAATGGATTACTTTTTGGTGCAGTTCCCTGAGAAGATAACGAGTGCAGGTCATTTACTTGAGATTTCAGGAAACATTTGGTAAAAATCCAAACACACCATTTAATTCTATAGCAAACACATTCCCTCCTCTTCCATCTTAGGATATTAAACAAATTGGGGTGGATTAATGGCAGTGCAGATTCTACCTGATCTTTCCTATGAATTGGACCACATACCCTTTTCTCATTATGTGATTATGCCCTTAATCATTTTTATTTGTAACACAGATTCCACACTTTACGTGATTAATGTAAGCGCTCTGTAGCTTTAAGTGGAATTTCAACCGTGAACTTAAATGAGTTTAGCTATGCAATCCTGCATAACCTACAGGTTCAGAAGTTATTCATCTTAATGCATAAGATGAAATCACTTTAAATTAAACAGTACGATGAAAGTGTCTGACATCTGATTTTATTTTGTTAATCAGATTTCCCTCTTTCACTCAAGAAACACACATCAGACTTTTCAGCACTTTTTTTGTTTGTTTGTGTTTTCTGTTCTTCTGCCCCACATGGCAGCTGTCTTTCATTCTGCCAGCGCAATTTACACTTCATCTAGAGCCATCTTTTGTTTCTTAACCTGTCCCATTACCATCTCCTTTTGCCTTGAATATCTCCTAATGTCTCTTAACCTCTCCTGCCTTCTATCCTATCACAGACCTTCCCTTTTGTTCCTTCATCCCCTCCCGCCTTTCCCAGCTCCTACACTTGCTTAAAAATCTGTTCCATTTCCTGCTTTTTTCCAGTTCTGACGAAAGGTCATCGACCTGAAACGTTAACTCTGTTACGATAGCAAAATACTGCAGATGCTGGAAATCTGAAATAACAACAGAAAATGCTGGAAATACTCAGCAGGCCAGGCAGCATCCGTGGAGAGAGAAACAGAGTTAACGTTTCAGATCGAAGACCTTTCGTCAGAACTGGAAACAAGCAGGAAAAGGAACAGATTTTAAAGCAAGTTTAGGGGCTGGGAAATGGGGAAGGGGATGAAAGAACAAAAGGGAAGGTCTGTGATAGGATGGAAGGCCGGAGAAGAAAAGAGGCATTAAGAGATATTCAAGGCAAGAGGAGATGGTAATGGGACAGGTTAAAAAACAAAGGATGGCTCTAGATGGAGTGTGAATAACGCTGGCAGAATGAAAGACAGCTGTGGGGAAAAAAAAGGAAAAGCACAAACAAAAAGTGTGGATAAAAAATATATATGTGATAGGGGCCGAGGTTATGATCTGAAATTGTTGAACTCGATATTGAGTCCAGAAGGCTGTAAAGTGCCTAATCAGAAGATGAGGTGCTGTTCCTCGAGCTTATGCTGAGCTTCCGTGGAACAATGCAAGAGGCCGAGGATGGTGAGGTCTGAGTGGGAATGGAGCGGTGAGTTAAAGTGACAGGTGACCGGAAGCTCGGGGTCCCCCTTACAGACTAAACGTTAACTCTCTTTCTCTCTTCACAGATGCTGCCTGACCTGCTGAGTATCTCCAGCATTTTCTGTTTCTATTTCAGACTTTTCAGCATTGGGCAACACAGGTTTAAAAGGGGTTTCTTTGCTCTTTGATGTACCATATAATGGTTTGGTGGCTCCCTTTGACTTTTGTGAAACTTTTAATTGGTCAGTAAATGCTATTCATATTGGCCAATCACCTTTGGCATTGCACATGGTAAGCCAGAGCGTATCGCCGCTCTGAGCTGTCTCACATGTCATTGCATTGCATGAGCTCAAAAGTTCTCAGGCCCTCTGGTGTACTTAGGGGTGCAAGTTGGGTTCTGGAGGCCCAGCAGAGGGCAGAAGTTTGGGCGGGACATGGAAACACCAGGGGCCGTATATTCCGATGCCTACGGGTATATACAAGCTGTGTACACACCTGTAGGGACATCGGAAATGCTGGTTTCAGGCATGCCAAGCGTAAGGCCTGCTTTTACTAGCATAAGAGTTGAAAAAAGTTTTTTATAAAAATTCACTCATTTATCATTTAAAAATACTTTAAAGAAAGGTTAATTTATTTTTAGCCCCATAAAAAACTTTAATTATTTATTTCAAAAAATTTAATTTTTGTTTAAAATATTTAATTTATTGTAATTTCAACTCATTTTAATAATGTGATTAAAAAAAAATTATTTAATGTTTTACAGTGTTTTTGGGGTGAACTCCATTCATATATTTGACAGGTCTATCTGTCAAAAGTATGAAGGGAGATTCCCTTCTTTGATTGGCTCCCCATGGCCCATGTGATCCCAGGGACGCTGCAAACTACCTGCGCCCCTGGGATACGTGGGCCTGCGCATTTTGAGTTTGGAGAGGCCCAGCATCGGAAGTGTACGCACCTCGGGAGCCCTCAGGTAAGTCCGTAGATTTTTTCCAGATCGGAGGCCTCCGCACGCAGGAAGCCTCCGATCGGAATATATGGACCCAGGTCTCCACCCAGAAGATCCAAGCAGGCATTTTCTGTCCACCGCAAACATGGCCCATAATATCCGAGGAAGGGGGGCCTGCGGTGGGGGGAGGCTTTCCCATGCCAGAATTATTTTGCCCTTCACCTCCAACCTGCCAAGCAATCTAGGCACTGGGGGAAAAAAACGCTGGACAGAGACAGAAGGTGGGTCCACCTGGAAGATGTGTGAAATTCTGACAGGGAATCCGTGAAATTGCACTTCTTACCTCCGGCTGTTAAGGCCGGTTTTGGCATAACAATGGTGGCCGCCTCGCTATTGGCCACTTCCGGTGCGTCCCGTGGCGGCCGCCATTTTGAGCAGGTTGGCAGCGCTGCCGTTGCCTGCGTTCGCTATAAAACAAGGTAATGAGGCAGATCGTGATGTCAATCAGCGGGCAACGCTGATTTGACAAACAACCTGCCATTTGCGATGTTGCCGCTTGATTTAACGCCCTGTCCAAAACACAACCAGCTGAACGTGCGTTCAGCTGCACGAGGGCCCCCCCCCCCCACCTGTGGTATTTAAAGGGATCATCAACAACTTGCAGGTGACTTGGCTTTTTGATTTTTCCTGACTCTGTGTAAGTTTGTGCTACCGTTTGACGGTTGTTTAAAGTTGGTGAGGTGACAGGGAGTGGTGCTGCAAGTGGAGAAGGCCTTGCTTCTGAGTTCAAGGTTTTTGCTCAGACCACTTGCTTCCAGTCATGGGGGGCTCTACTTACCATCCCCCTCGTGCTCGAGTATGACAGGGAGATGGAACGGAGGCAGCGAAGAAGAGGACAAGCTGAGGGAGGAGGTGGAGGGGCAGGAGGGCTTTCATCAGGAGGCCTTGCCCAGGTAGGGTCTTCTGAGAGCGTTTCTCCTACCTGCACTTAAGCCAGGAGCAATGTATTCGGAGGCTCCTGGAACCACTACTGAGGGGCAATTTTCCAACTTCACCCTTTTTGCGGGGACATGGTTGGAGGGTTGGGGGCTAGGGTCTTTAATTTAAATAGTCAGCAAACAACATGTAGCAGCCGCTTACATTTCTGATATGCACTGTTATCGGGTAAAGCTCCCCTATCAGAAGTGCAAGTCAGAATATCACCCCTTAGTACAGATGAGGAAGTGGCAAGAATTGAGGCATTATTGTAAATATTCGATCATATAGAGCAGTGTTGTCCAACAAGGATTGCTGACTAGCCAAAGCTACAGCCACAACATTTAGCCACATGCACTAATTGTTGTATAATATGTCTTACATACGCTAACACAACACAGGTGCTCGACGTGTGAATATTTACTTAAAAACATCTACCACTATTCAATAACCAAGGAAGTAAAGCACTCACAATGGTCAAAAAACACTCACACACTCTGCTTTTCGTCTTACCATTTTGTTAACAAGAAACAACAACAACTTGTATTTATATAGCACCTTTAACATAGTAAAACATTCTAAGGCACTTCACAGGAGTGTCATAAGACAAAATATTGACACTGAGCCACAAAAGAAATTAGGGCAGATGACCAAAAGCTTGGTCAAAGAGGTAGGTTTAAAGGAGCGTCTTAAAGGAGGAATGAAAGGTAGAGAGGCAGAGAGGTTTAGGGAGGGAGTTCCAGAGCTTAGGGCCTCGGCAGCTGAAGGTACGGCCACTGAAGCTTGAGTGATTATAATCAGGGATGCTCAACAGGGCAGAATTAGAGGAGCGCAGATATCTCGGGGGGTTGTGGGGCTGAAGGAGATTACTGAGATAGGAAGGGCCATGGAGAGATTTGAAAACCAGGATGAGAATTTTGAAATCGAGGCATTGCTTAACCAGGAGCCAATGTAGGTCAGCAAGCACAGGGGTGATGGGCGAATGGGACTTGGTGCGAGTTAGGACACGGGCAGCCGAGTTTTGGATGACCTCAAGTTTACGTAGGCTAGAATGTGGGAGGCCAGCCAGGAGTGCGCTGGAATACTCAAGTCTAGAGGTAACAAAGGCATGGATGAGGGTTTCAGCAGCAGATGAGCTGAGGCAGGGATGGAGACGGGCAATGTTACATAGGTGGAAATAGGCAGTCTTAATTATGCCACAGATATGTGGGTGGAAGCTCATTTCAGGGTCAAATATGACACCAAGGTTGCGAACAGTCTGGTTCACCCTCAGACCGATGCTAGGGAGAGGGATGGAGTCGGTGGCTAGGGAACGGAGTTTGTGGCGGGGACTGAAGACAATGGAAAACACTTCTGCTCATCCAGTACTGGATATTGGACAAGCAGTGTGTCAATTTAGAGACCGTGGAGGGGTCGGGGGAAGTGTTGGTGAGGTAGAGCTGGGTGTGGTCAGCACACATGTGGAAACTGACGCTGTGTATTTTGGATGATGTCGCCGAGGGGCAACATGTAGATGAGAAATAGGACAAAAAGTTTAAAGTTCACACACAAATGCCATGAAAATATGAATATTGAGATCAGATCATCAATGACGGTGTCTAATACTCATTCTTTATTTACTGATCAGAAATGCAATTAGCAACAGCTGGACTCCCAATTACCCACATGTGACTAGTTGCTAATGCATTGGGCAATACTGATATAGAGCTTTCAGTGAAAGTTTTCCTATTGGTTATAATTCCCCCAGTTTGTGTCGATTATCCCATTTGAAATGGGTGGAAGATTTTTCTCAAATCAATCGCAAATCCTTCAATTAGCCACAGCCCCGATTTTAACTCCCGGTAAATTCCCTGCTCAAGCCTGAGTTAAAATTACAGTCGGGTCTCAATGATGTCATCGGGCCGCGACATGGCTATGTAAAGAAGGACCCTGTTGGCTGAGGATCAGCTTGGTTCAGTTTGTAGTACTCTTGTCGGAGAAACAGAAGGCTTAAGCCCCAAATCAGGATTTGAGGCCATAATCTAGGCTGACACTTTAGAACATTAATGAGAGTGTGCTTCATTGTCAGAGGTGCCTTTTTTTGGATGAAACATTATACCAAGGTTCTGCCTGCCTGTTCCAGCTTGATCTAAAAGATTGCTGGTATTAAGTTGGTAGCACACTCGCCTCTGAGTCAGAAGGTTGTGGGTTCAAGTCCCACTCCAGGGACTTGAGTACATAAAGCTAGGTTGACACTCCAGTGCAGTGCTGAGGGAGTGCTGCACTGTTGGAGGTGCCGTCTTTAAACCGAGACCCCATCCTCTCTCTCAGGTGGACGTAAAAGATCCCATGGCACCTGCTGAGTTTTTCCAGCATTTTCTGTTGTTATTTCGGATTTCCAACATCTGCAGTATTTTGCTATCATAACAAAAACATTATCTGGTCATTATCACATTGCTGTTTGTGGGAGCTTGCTGTGCACAAATTGGCTGCTGCGTTTCCTACATTACAACAGTGACTCCACTTCAAAAGTACTTCATTGACTGTAAAGCACTTTGAGACATCCGGTGGTTGTGAAAGGCGCTATATAAATGCAAGTCTTTCTTTCTTCTATTATTTGAAAAAGAACAGAGCGTTTTGGTGGCCTGGGCCTAGTCAACATTCCTTCCTCAACCAAAGACAGATTGACTGCTCACTTATCTCATTTGCTGTTTGTGGGACCTTGCTGTGTGCAATTTGGCTGCTGCATTTGTCTACACAACAATAGTAACTGTACTTGGAAAAGGAATTCATTAGTTGTGATGTATTGGAACACTTTGAGGCTGTGCCAAGATTCTATATTAAGTGCAAGTTCCTTATTTTTCTTATTGGGAGTGGGACTAATTGGACAGCGCTTTCAAAGAGCCTGCACAGGCACGATGGGCCGAATGGCCTCCTTCTGTGCTGTATGTTCTTATTGTTGGGCTAAACCAATAATCTTATATATATATTGAAACTATCTCAGTACTATTATTCTACTGTGCTGCATGGAAAGAATGCCTTTGTACAATGTACTTGTAAAAATTTATTCCGGTAGCAATGTTACACCAGCTGATTTCCTGTGACATTGTGTTACCTTCTTCCTCTAACGGTGTCTCTGCTTGTCTCTGATCTTTAATTAATTCTGTCTCTGTCTCTCTTCCTGTTTGTTTTGCATTCTTTCAGTATTCCCCCTTCACTCTCTGCATGCCTCTCACATTATTCCTGCTGTCACCTTGGTATCTCTGTATCTGCAGTTGTCCAAGACTTTCTCATTAATGTTTCCATTTGTTTAAGGATCCTTGTCTGTCTCCTTTCCAGCAACATAGGAATATAGCAACAGAAGTAGGCCATTCAGCCCCTCGAGCCTGTTCTGCCATTCAATTAGAACACGGCTGATCTGCAACTTAACTCCGACCACCCGCCTTGGTTCCACAATTTTTAATACCTTTGCCTAACAAAAATCTATCAAACTCAGTTTTGAAATTTTCAATTGACCCTCCAGCCTCAACAGCTTTTTGGGGGGAGAGAGTTCCAGATTTCCACTAGCCTTTGTGTGAAGAAGTGCTTCCTGACATCACCCCTGAGCGGCCCAGCCCTAATTTTAAGGTAACACCCCCTTGTTCTTCTGTATGTCTCTCATTCTCTCCGTGTCTCACACATTTTCTTTCTGCCTGAATGTCTCTTGTCTCTTTTTCTGGTGTTCTGCAGCTTTATAGGTGGGGTGTGAAATTGGTGTACGCCAGTAGTGTGAAACGGGCTCACAGCGATTTACACCACGCCCGATCTTCTATTCCATGGACGGTAATGGAGAAGGAGGTAAGGCACAGCGTAACATGGGCTGCCGATTCGCTACAAGACGGTTCCGAGGGACTGCCTAAGAAGAAGAACTAGACCATTCTGCACTATTGGTGTAGATCAATTTCACCCCCCATATCCCCCGTTCTCTCTGTATACTTGCTGTATTTTTCGCTGTTCTTCTCTGTCTATTTCTAATTCTCTCCTGCCATGGAGGACCTGTAAAAATCAACATTTCATTGTGCAGTACACATGTCTGCTGCATATATGACAAATAAAGTTGAATTGAATTGAATTGAATTGAAAAATTGAAACCTGGAGACATATATTTGTGACTGGTAACCATTGATACTGGCAGAAATGGCCTTGTCTTTTCTCTGGCAGTGATGGGCTGGGGCACGGTTTGGGAAGGGCCAGTGATCAGGGATAACTTGGTGGGGTGGGGGGGGTGGCGGGGGTGGAAGTCGAAGCCTCAGTGGCTTGGGGTTTGGGTTTTGAAGGAATGGTAAAGTTGGAGCAGGGGTGGGAGGTCTAGCAGGTCTAGTCTCTGGTAACCAAATGAGTGATAATGCATATCCGCAGGATACAATAGATAACTACAGACAAAAGCTACAGTACTTCGTTATATATGGAAATTCAATGGAATAATTATTCTAAATTGTTATATTAACACTCAACAATTCAATAAATATTATAAATTCCAAGCTAAAAGATTGCATTGCAAGAATCATGAGTAAACTCAAAATTACTAAAAGCATAACTATGATCATAATATAGAAATAAATGAACAATCTCAGATTTTAATAGTATTTAAATCATGGCCAATGTTTACTCTTTATCTACCTTCAGCGTTGGGTAGGCCTGGGCTGGTAGGCTGCATTCAAGGTTGGGTTCTGAACTTATGAACAATGACGGACAGGTAAAGACCCTCTGGTCCATCAAGTCTGTCCCACACACTGGCGCACCAACGTCAGTGTTCTTGCTCAGGCCAACATCCCCAGCATCGAAGCTCTGACCATGCTCAATCAGCTCCGATGGACGGGTCACATTGTCCGCATGCCCGATACGAGACTCCCAAAACAAGCGCTCTACTCGGAGCTCCGGCACGGCAAGAGGGCCCCAGGTGGGCAGAGGAAATGCTTCAAGGACACCCTCAAAGCCTCCTTGAAAAAGTGTAACATCCCCACCGACACCTGGGAATCCCTGGCCCAAGACCGCACAAAGTGGAGGAGAAGCATCCGGGAAGGCGCCGAACACCTCGAGTCTCTTCGCCGGGAGCAAGCGGAAGCCAAGCGCAGGCAGCGCAAGGAGCGCACGTCAACCCAAGCACCCCACCCACCCGCCCCTTCAACCACTGTCTGCCCCACCTGTGATAGAGACTGTAGGTCCCGCATTGGACTCATCAGTCACCTGCGAACTCATTTTTAATGTGGAAGCAAGTCATCCTCAGTTCCGAGGGACTGCCTAAGAAGAAGAAGACCTTGTGTATCACAACACATATACTGCACCAGAGAGTGGTGAACCTGTGGAATTCTCTACCACAGAAGGCAGTTGAGGCTAATTCATTAAATATATTCAAGAAGGAGTTCGATATATTTCTTAAGGCTAAAGGGATCAAGGGATATGGGGAGAAAGCAGGGACAGGGTACTGAATTTGGATGATCAGCCATGATCTCATTAAATGGCGGAACAGGCTCAAGGGGCCGAATTACCTACTCCTGCTCCTATCTTCTATGTTTCTATACACTGCACCCCACCCGAAACCATGTGATCTCCTGGGCGAGGCGAAAAAACAGATAGAAAATCAGGCCAACTTGGGGGGAAAAATCTGAGAAATTCCTCTTCGACCCATCTAGGTGATCGAAACTAGTCCAGGAGATCACACTGGCCCTGAATTCCTTGCAGCACTTACCTTCTGTAAGAGGTGATCTCCACCCCAGCCAGAAAAGGTCCAGCTCTTGCTTGAAGGAATTTAGCGAATCAGCATCCACCGCACGAGCCAGCAGCCTGTTGCAGAGGTCTACTATTCTCTGGGGGAAAGAACCACCTCCTGACGTCTAACCTAGATCTGGCCTTATCCAACTTAAATTGGTAGTCATATGGGGAGCTAAGATGGAATTTATCTATCACTATTTATGTTTCCAAAAACTTCTATAATTTTGATAACCTCTATGAGACCCCCCCTTAATGTTTTCATTTCCAGTAAAAAAAACTCCAGTTTTCTAACTTATCTTCATATCTATAACCTTTCATTCCTAATACAGTGCGAGTGAATCTTTACTGTAGTCTTTCCATGGCTTTAATATCCTCTCTTTAATGGTGTGACCGGAACAGTACACAATACTCCAACTGTGGTTTTAATCTATGTCTTCTACAAATTCAAAGGTCACTTTCTTGCTTTTATAGTCAATGCCCAATGTACAAAACCCTTTTTTTTAATGAAATAACAAAATACTGCGGGTGCTGGAAATCTGAATTAACAACAGAAAATGCCGGAAACACTCAGCAGGTCCGGCAGCATCCGTGGAGAGAGAAACAGAGTCAACGTTTCAGGTCTGTGACCCTTCGTCAGAACTCATGAAGGGTCACAGACCTGAAACGTTAATTCTGTTTCTCTCTCCACGGATGCTGCCTGACAACATTTTCTGTTGTTGTTTCCTTTTTTAAATGACCTCTTCTACTTGCGTTCCCATTTTTACAGATCTACATATCTACACCCTGTTCCTCCAGTTTGTTAAGAAGCTTACAAATTAGGGTCCACTTTCATTCTCTGCTCTTTGTCCCTAAATGTACAACGCCCCACCCCAATGACCTGGCGGGAAACCGAGACCTCACATTCAAATTAGGCCCTGCCGGAAATGTCGACAGGGCCTGAGGGGAAACCCGGCCTCCCCAAAGAAAATTCCAGCCAAAGAGTTAGCTTGCAGGGACACCTAGCAATTAGGAAAGCAAATGGCTTGTTGGCCTTTATTGCTAGAGGGTTAGAGTACAAGAGTGAGGCAGTCTTACTACAATTGTACAGGGCTCTGGTGAGACCACACCTGGAGTATTGTACACAGTTTTGGTCTCATTATTTAAGGAAGGATATACTTGCCTTAGAGGTGGTGCAACGAAGGTTCACTCGATTGATTCCTGGGATGAGAGGGTTTTCCTATGAGGAAAGATTGTGTAGAATGGGCCTATACTCTCTGGAGTTTAGAAGAATGAGAGGTAATCTCATTGAAACATATAAGATTCTGAGGGGGATTGACAGGGTAGATGTTGAGAGGTTGTTTCCCCTGGCTGGAGAGTCTAGAACTAGGGGACATCGTCTCAGGATAAGGGGTCGGCCATTTAAGACTGAGATGAGGAGGAATTTCTTCACTTAGAGGGTTGTGAATCTTTGGAATTCTCTACCCAAAGTGCTGTGGATGCTCCGTTGTTCAGTATATTCAAGGCTGAGATAAATAGATTTTTGGACTCATGGGGAATCAAGGGATATGGAGATCGGGTGGGAAAGTGGAGTTGAGGTCGAAGATCAGCCATGATCTTATTGAATGGCGGAGCAGGCTCAAGGGGCTGTATGGCCTACTCCTGCTCCTAATTATTATGTTCTTATGTCCTGCTCCAGAGCTTGGAGGAGGGGAGATTTTAACTGTGAAGCGGCTGACTAACGGAGCGCGCTGGCTGGCCTTGCTCGCTGACCTACATTGATTCCTGGTTGAGCAATGTCTTGATTTAAAAATTCTCATCCCTGTTTTCAAATCCCTCCATGGCCTCACCTCTTCCTATCTCTGTAATCACCTCCAGCCCTACAACCCTCTGCGATCTCTGCGCTCCTCCAATCCTGGCCTCTTGCACATCCCCGTTTTTAATCGCTCCACCATTGGCGGCTGTACCTTCAGCTGCCGAGGCCCTAAGCTCTGGAATTCCCTCCCTAAACCTCTCCGCCTCTCTACCTCTCTCTCCTCCTTTAAGATTCTCCTTAAAACCTATTTATTTGACCAAGCTTTTGGTCATCTGCCCTAATATCTCCTTATGTGGCTTGGTGTCAAATTTTGTTTGATAACTCTCCTGTGAAGTACCTTGGGACATTTTACTGCGTTAATTAAAGGTGCTATATAAATGCAAGTTGTTGTTGTTGTAGACACGCCGTACAAGGAATGATACATTACAGTTCACAGAAGCTAAATAATATGATAAGGACAATCTGCAAGGGGTTGGTAAATTCCCCGTCTAATTTCTGTCAAGCAGGAAAATTGAATGCTGACAGGAATTTATTTTTTGACTGATTTTCTGAGAGTCTGAATCTTTCCCTCTATCTTTAACTGGGCAGAAACTGTTTTTCATGCAGTCTTCCGAATCATCCACTTAGCCAATTATTAGGAAACAAAGGCAATCTTCTCATTGTGAGTGCCCATAGGACAATAGATGCAATTTATGCCTTGTCAGACCACTCAGATTGTTGATAGGGTATCACATTAATTTTGATGAGACAGAATCTATATCCGCTTTGCCAAAATGCTTCTAGCTGCATGCATTGTAATTTTATTTTTAGATCCATCAGGTAACAGATTAAAATTTTTGTTTGATAACACTCCTGTGAAGCGCCTTGGGATGTTTTACTACATTAGAGTCAGATGTGCCTCAGTGGGTAGCAATCTCTCTCGTCTCTGAGTCAGAAGGTTGTGGGTTTAAGTCGCAGGCCAGAGACTTGAGCACAGAAATCTAGGCTGACACTTCAGTGCAGTGCTGAGGGAGTGCTGTACTGTCAGAGGTGCCACCTTTGGATTAATTGTTAAACCGAGGCCCCATCTGTCCTCTGAGGTGGTCGTAAAAGATCCCATGGCACTATTTCAAAGAAGAGCAGGGGAGTTATCCCCGGTGTCCTGGCCAATATTTATCCCTCAACCAACATTACAAAAACAGATCATCTGGTCATTATCACATTGCTGATTGCGGGAGCTTGCTGTGCGCAAATTGGCTGCCGTGTTTCCTACATTACAACAGTGACTCCACTCCAAAAGTACTTCATTGGCAGTAAATTGCTTCGAGATGACCTGAGGTCATGAAAGGCGCGATATAAATGCAAGTCTTTCTTTCTTTCGATAAATGCAAGTTGTTGTTAGCGCCGGCCATTTTGAAGGCCTGATCTCATTAGCAGGCTATGAATGTGACAATACAGCTTGCTGGCCCTGAGTGCCAACCCGGCATGCAGCAGGCTCGGTCAGGAGGGTGTGATCACGGATGGGGAGAGCCCAGGGAGGCAGCACGGTGGCATAGTGGTTAGCACTGTTGCCTCACAGCGCCAGAGACCCGGGTTCGAATCCGGCCTCGGGCGACTGTCTGTGTGGAGTTTGCACATTCTCCCCGTGTTTGCGTGGGTTTTCTCCGGGTGCTCCGGTTTCCTCCCACAGTCCAAAGATGTGCGGGTTAGGTTGATTGGCTATGATAAATTGACCCTTAGTGTTAGGGGGATTAAATACATGGGGTTACAGGGATAGGGTGGGATATGTGTTGGTGTAGGGGTTACGGGGATCGGGTGGGATATGTGTCGGTGCAGGCTCGATGGGCCGAAATGGCCTCTATCTGCACTGTGGGGTTTCTGTGATTCTGTGATTCTGTGATTATTCTGGTGGAGCACCTATGACGTACTCTTGCTCCTCCTGGCCCCACGAAAATAATTGGTTCCCTTCAGCTGTACCACCGGGTAATACTGGGCGAAGTTGCCACTGGAAATGGCAATTATTATAAGACACCAATTTGCATGTGGGCGTCACCGGCCAAGCTGGCATTTATTGCCCATCCCTAATTGCCCTAGAGAAGATGGTGGTGAGACGCCTTATACAACTGAGTGGCTTGTTAGGTCATTTCAGAGGGGCAGTGAAGAGCCAACCACATTGCTGTGGGTCTGGAGTCACATATAGGCCAGCCCGGGTAAGGACGGCAGATTTCCTTCCCTAAAGGATGGTCAATCATCTGAAACAATCATCTGGACACCCAGCAGTAGGCCCCTTTCAGGATAGCGTAAGCCCGGTTGGAATCGGGAATGAGGCGGTAAGCATTTCTCAGTGACTTTCGGAGCACTACAATTCCGTTTCCACTTGGCGGAGCCAGTGAAAATCTCCCCCTTGAGCACATCAGCTAGATTAACACTTCAATGCAATACGGAGGTATTATGTCCGTGTATAATTGAGACACGGACTGCAGGAGTTGATTATAACAAGTCTTTACTGAATGGAGACAACCTGGAAACTGAAACTACAGAAGCCTGCTAGGGCCTTTTATACAGGGGTGGTCACTGCCAGTACTGCAGTCTGAGACCAGTTATTCCCTTAAAGGCACATACACAACAGGAGGGAGGTGCTGTCTTTTGGAAGAGATGTTAAGTGGAGGCCCTGTCTGCCTGTTCAGATGAATGCAAAAGATCCCATGAGCATTATTTCAAGATGAGCAGGAGAGACCAATATGATAATGGGGGATAGCAAAATACTGCAGATGCTGGAAATCCGAAATAACAACAGAAAATGCTGGAAAAAATCAGCAGGCCAGGCAACATCCGTGGAGAGAAATTAGAGTCGACGTTTCGGGACTAACCCTTTTTCAAAACTGGAAAGGAAATGAAATAGATCGAAAGGCAGGGCTGGGAGAGAACAAAAGAAGTGAAGAGACATTAAGAGGTATTCAAAATGAGATGAGATGGTGATGGGACTAGTGGAGACAAAAGACGGCTCAGATTAGGTGTGAAATGTTCTGGCAGAATGAGAGGCAGCTGCCATGTGGGAGAGAGAAAAAAAAGGAAAGGTGGGGGAAGGGAAAAACCAAAACAAAAGGGTGGATAAAAAATATAAGTAAAAATGTAATAGGGGCCGAGGTTATGATCTGAAATTGTTGAACTCGATATTGAGTCCGGAAGGCTGTAAAGTGCCTAATCGGAAGATGAGGTGCTGTTCCTCGAGTTTACGTTGATAATAGGGGACTACACTTCAAAAGTATTTCATTGGTTGTAAAACTCTTTGGGACATCCTGAGGTTGTGAAATGCGCTATATAAATGCTAGTCCTTCCCTTTCCTTCAATGTTCCTGTTAATCCATTCAAATAAATTCATATTTTAGGACAGCGCTAACCTGAAATCAGTTTGCCTTTGCAGTAAAATAACATAGACTAGAATTTAAGCTAGACCATAACCTCTGCCCCTATTTTTTCACATGGCAGCTGTTGATGATTCTGCCATTCCCATTTACACCTCTTCTAGACTCATGTTTTGTTTCTTAACTTGTCCCATTACCATCTCCTTTTGCCTTGCACCATCACCCCTTTTGTCTTTTAATCTCTCCTGCCTTCCATTCTATCACAGACCTTCCCTTTTGTTCTTTCCTCCCCTCCCCCCCTTTCCCTGCCCCTGCACTTGCTTAAAAATCTGTTACATCTCTAACTTTTTCCAGTTCTGATGAAGGGTCATCGACCTGAAACATTAACTCTGTTTCTCTCTCCACAGATGCGGCCTGACCTGCTGAGTATTTCCAGCATTTTCTGTTCCTATTTCAGATTTTCCAGCATCCGCAGTATTTTGCTTTTGTATTAGAATTTAAGCTTATTGTTTTAAAAATAGTGCACAGAGACAAGTAAAGCCACAGAATGCCTTCGAGCTTCACATCTGCCATTATACATTTGAGGAACTGGGGATTCCATCGTCACTCGGTCAAAATCCTGGAACTCCCTCCCTAACAGCACTGTGGGAGCACCTTCACCACACGGACTGCAGCAGTTCAAGAAGGCGGCTCACCACCACCTTCTCAGGGGCAATTAGGGATGGACAATAAATGCTGGACTTGCCAGCGACACCCACATCCCGAGAATGAAGAAAAAGAAAGATTTCCATGTTCCCAGTACCTCTGGGATCACCATTTCCTCACAGCATTTGATTACCTCCATTTGTACATGTCTTTGTACATCATGTAATTCCTAGTTCTGTTTTTGACCAGATAGTCATCCATTCTTTAAAGGTGTAACTAATGCAACACTGCTTGCTTTTTCCAGGAATATATCCACAAATCTATAGGTTAAAAGCCATTCTTCTGATCTCAAGTCTTGCTTGAGGCATGTTTTTATGCCTTATCCTCTAGCTCTGTGCTGCAAGATAAACAACCTGCCTACACTTACATTTACCGTATCATAGAACATGGAATAGTACAGCACAGAAGGAGGCCTTTCAGCCCATCGAGCCTGCGCCGACTCTTTCGAAGAGCAATCCTGTTAGTCCCACTCTCCCGCTCTTTCCCCATATCCCTGCAATTGTTTCTCCTTCAATTATTTATCCAATTACTTTTTGAAGGCTACTATTGAATCTGCTTCCACCACCCTAAAAATACTGACCTGAATGTGGAGCCGGAAGGAGCGCTCCTGCCCCTCCTGGGTACGCAGCGGTCTCAAAGACTGTTGCAGCAAGCCCACACTAAGCCTCCTCCCAATCACCCCCCTCCCTCCCCACCCCCAATCACCTCCCCTCCCTTTCCTCGCAATTGCAACCCCTCCAGCCCCACCCGCCTTAGGACCTACTGCTTTACATCCACTTTACAGTGCTTTACTTTACATCGCGAGATGCCTGGAGACACACAGCAGGCGTCCACAGCTCACCAGTCTAATTGAAGTGAGGCCCGAGGCCCAACTTAGATTGGGCCTCCGGCCTACCCGTTCCAGCAGGGGTTGCTCTCCCATCTCAACCCCCACAGCTTCTTCATGTGTGAGCAACATCCTCTCACCTTTAGCTGTGAAACCTGCAATGATAAAAATCACAGAACAGTACAGCACAGAAGGAGGCCATTCGGCCCATCGTTTCTGATATCACAATGCTTCAGTGTCCAGGTCATTATATAGAAGGAATTTCCCATTCAGACCCATCAGTTAGCTGTTGCTGGCAAAGATATGACCCAAAATGGAACAACATCCCCTTCGATGAACTCCACAGGAATAAAGATTTGGGACTGATCTGAAGTCTGTAAGCCCAGTGTAAGATTCAGATGAGGGTGTAAACTGTATGAGTAAAAGTTGTCATTCTGTATAAATAGTTGAATTGTTTCTTATTCCTAAAGCTTACACTGCAAATGTGGTGTGAACAATCCGATGAATAAGGCTCTCAAGTGCTACCTTCCACACAGAGGGCCAGTACAAGAGGTCAACAAAACAGCAAAAGAGTCAGCAAATAGCCTTGTCCCAACGTCTGACCTGAAAAAAGGAGAACAGAGTGACGGAGACCGGGAGTATAGAAGATTATGCGACTAGACTGGTTTCATCCAAATTCACCGTTATTCCATTCTACTCTATTAAAACCATTGTTGACATACAGAGGAATTACAACAGCAGCTTGTAGAAAATATCAGGGCATAAGGGAGAATTTCTACCCAAAATTCACAAAAATATGCCCGGAATTCAGAAATTTGAATGACGACCAAAAACTCCCATACCTACTAGGGGAAGAGAGAAATTGTGTAGCCTTAGCGGCACACTATGTTACAGCTTGCCATAAACAGAGGGACAACCAGTAAATCTAAGAAAAGAGTATATACAAATTATATGAATGTATATTTATACACTCAGGGATATATCTGTTTATACACTGTATGGATAGATCTGTGTTTATGTGTTCAACCATAAATGTTTTTCGATGCTTTGGCAACATAAGATGTACCTTGTCACGCCAATAAAGCAATTTGAATTGAATTGAAATAGTGTCAGATCCCTCAAGCGGAACAGCAAGTTGCACCAGTCTGCCCTCGGCAGGCCCTATTGATCGAAAGGGCTGGAGTACCGACGGGAACACTCTCTACTAGATTTTTGCCATCGGCACTCAGAATGACTGAAGTGATTGCCACATTTAATAATTTGGTATGAAGGACAAGAAATGACTGAGAGATCTCGCTGCTGGTACATTGCATTAAAAACATCAATCAGTAACCATAGTATTTGATCAGTAATAGAATTACATGGAGTTCCACTAAAATGAAAATGTCTGTCTGGAGATATCTAAAAGCTCAATGTCTCATATTTTTAAGTTTTATGGGTATGGTAAGAATTACAATAGTACCTAAAGTATCTAAAATTATTTATAAGAATGCTCTTCATTTAGCACTAAGTGACTTGGTAATTTCTCAGTTCCAGATTTTAAAAAAACAATTTTTTTCACCATTTCCTCTCCTCTCTTGAAGGCATTGATTTATTTTTGGGGTACAGATCCATCGATGACGGGATCCCAGTGCCTCTTGTAAGTCACCATTTTTCATGTGTGAGACTTGACGCTGAGTGTCAGCAGCCTATCTAACCATGGAGGCGGGTAAGGGGCATCACACTTCGCGGAGCCCCATCCTGTCCTTACCTGAAATCCATCCAATGCTTCTCCAGCAGAAGTAACGAGATGGCGATCAGGAGTGGGAACGCTGACCAATTTTCCTCTTTTTAACCCAGTGATGCTGAGACCCGGTGAAGTACTCCACCTGTCGTGCTGGCTGAGACCAGCTAACTCAGAGCAGACCAGGAATTCTACCTGGGAGCTTACCGATCCTGAAAGATTGAACAGGCGGGGGCTCCTTGCTCCAGAAAAGAGAAGACTGAGGGGTGACCTGATAGAGGTCCTCATGATTATGGAAGGGTTTGATAGGGTAGACGTAGAAAAGATGTTTCCACTCGTGGGGAGTCCAAAACTAAGGGCCATAAATATAAGATAGTCACTGAAGTAACTAAAATTTGTGTTTAAGGTTTAAGGTTTCCTCCGGGTGCTCCGGTTTCCTCCCACAGTCCAAATATGTGCGGGTTAGGATGATTGGCTATGATAAATTGACCCTTAGTGTCAGGGGGATTAAATACGTGGGGTTATGGGGATAGGGTGGGATATGTGTTGGTGTAGGGGTTATGGGGATCGGGTGGGATATGTGTCGGTGCAGGCTCGATGGGCCGAAATGGCCTCTATCTGCACTGTGGGGTTTCTGTGATTCTGTGATTCTGTATTACGTTAACAGGAGGTAGTAAATTGATCAAACTGTCAGACGCCCACTCCGTAGTTGTGATTAAGAGGGCTTGCTTGTACAATATATATATGTTTAACCATTATCAAAAAGTTGAGAAACAGGACATGAAAGACAAGGTTAAAGGAAGTTTGTGATGTACAAAACTAAAATGGCCGTCTAGACAGGGTTGATTGGAACTAATCACAATCTACCTGCTTGTACAAAAGAAGTAACTTGAGCTTGTTACGAGAACAGGAATTGTTATCTTAAGAAAACATGTTACTGAACAAATCATCGGGCCAGAGACAAAGGGCGGTTGCTGACTAAGCCAAGGCTGCAGTCACAGAAGGTCCCGGAACCAACTGATAACAGAAATGTGATTAATGTCATGCTTTATATTTGTCATTCAGATGTTGATAGCTTTGCACCTGTCCTGAGGGCAGGATGCAATTTGTGTGTAATAAATGTAAAACATAACCAAGGTATCGGTGGAGTCGAATCTGAGAAGGGTCTCAGAAGGCTCTCCCCGGGCCCTCCGCAGGCCTGTAAAAATCAAAGGATCGTTTTGAACCATCACTCGAAGCCTGTCATCTGTACCCAACTAAGCATTGACTTTGTATATCACTAATAAATCCAATAGGGAATTCAGGAGAAACTTCTTTACCCAGAGAATGGTGAGAATGAGGAACTCGCTACCACAAGGAGTAGTTGAGGCAACTCGCATAGATGCATTTAAGGGAAAGCTAGATAAACAGATGAGGGAGAAGGGACTAGAGGGTTATGTTGTGTAAGGTTCACAAAATTTCGGCAGCCCCCGAAGATTATTTGATTAAAGAAAACCTGGTTGGAATGTACTTTAAAAACCCAGGACATTAAAGATGGCTGTAGCTGGCCTCGTGGCGAAAGAGAAAGACAGCCTGTGTGAATATAAAAGCAGGATCTCCCAGCACTGGTTGGCGCAAGGTACTTGAAGCTGTCAATCAACTGCGGTTAGGAAGTTTCAACATGGAACAAAGGAAGCCCTCAGCAGTGTTGACTCAAGGGCTTAAGTGATTGCTGTCAATCTAGTTGCAGTTAGGCTGTAACCACAGAACAAAGGATTGTTTACACGAGCACTCAAGTGCTGTTTACCGAGCACTCAAGAAACCAGCGGGGCATTTCAAAGCTGGGACAGCCCTATTCACAAACCAGTTAAATGAATGGAAAACGCATTCAAATCCATTACGGTCAATGGGGACAGATTGGTCCCTTTTGTGTAACCCAGATACGTCCAGATTTGGGCGCGAAGATAAGGGCTCCCAATGGGGTACAAAGGTAGCCCCTCAGGAAGCCATTCTCTCTCTCTCTACCGCCTCACCTCCGGTGCCCTGCCTTCAAGAGGAACATCACAGCCCGCCCAAAGAAGTGGAATACCCGCAGTTACTTTTGAATCACTGGGGTATCTCTACTTAGGGCGGTGAAAAATCCAAGGCAGACTACAGGGCACGGAGCAGGCATCTCAACATCGTAGACTGGTGAGCATAAACTTTCTGGCCCATTACAAGGCAACCTAGATAGGTATAAGGGGTGGGAACTAAGGGGGAATTTTGTTAAATTGTAATTTTAGTCAATTTTCCCTCGATGTGTCCATCTTTTCTCCTCCCCGTTAAGTAAAAGTGTGCTGTATTCATAATGATTTTCACTGTATAGCAATTTATTCTTTATTTCACTGTATAGCAATTTATTCTTCATTTCAATAAATGTTGGTTTTCTTTGCACCCAACCACTGGTCTCGTCTTGTCTATATCACTACTGAAATAAGTCCGGCGGTCAGAACCAAAGGGGAAGCGATTCGAACCACACGGGGTTGGAACAGCTCAGACACACGGCTGACTGACCAGGCAAAAACCCCAAACCAAAACACCAAAACCCCTTACAAAATGGCGACCACGGCAGGACCGTTGACGACAGTATGCGATGTAGCAGACGGTAGTCTGGGTCTGGAGAGAGCAGCAGTTATTGGTTTTCTTTTTATCACACCACTGATCTGTTTGTGGTTAGGTACCCGCAAGCTTAGGGAAGTTAAAACAAAGAGTTGGGTTATGGAAATGGAGATTGAAGAATACCAGGCCAAGATAGAGCACTTGGTGGACCAGTTTAGTGAGGACAAAAGCCACACGAGACACGAGTTAGAGTACCTGAAGTGGCTAGTTACAGAGGCCAAGAGTAATGAGATGATGGTGTGGGAGGAGAACGCCCACCTCATACAAGAAGTAAGAGAGCAGGAGGAAAAGGTTAGGGAGGTAAAGGCAGCGTATAAGGTGGCCTGCGACCAAGGGTTCGAGGAAGCAGATCATGGCCCCTGTAGGGAAGAGATAGAAAGCTTGAATATGGCTTTAAAGAGGGCAAAGGGGATGATATGTCTTATCAGCCCGAAGATAGGCCAGTCGGACGTTACCGGCAACCCAAATAGAACTGTCCCACAGGCAACACCCAGAACAAAGTTGGTTAGGGAATCAGAGGTCCCACGACCGCCACCCATAGCTCCGAGCTTTCAGGAGCTCTGGCAGCAAGGGGGGGTGGAGGATGAGGTGGTAGAGGAAGCACAGCAGGCCCCGCTAGGTAGGCCGGGACCAGGACCAGTGTACCCCCTCCGACAACGGAGGCACGGTCTGCCCGTTGATGACGATGACACAGGGACCATCCAGAATCAGTTTGTCGCGCCGTATGGCACCCAACAGCTCAGGGCCATGATTAGCCACATCCCCAAGCTCACTAAAAAGGGAGACCCCTCTCTGCATTTCAGGGAGATAGAACAAGCAGCTTGTGTTAATGACTGCGATGATGCAGAGCAAGCTAAAATGCTGCTGTTTTCCCTGGGAGGTGACCTCCTCCAGACCCTATCTGCCGAATGCAAAAAGGGGCAGAAAGAATACGAGGATTTGAGGAACGAGATATTGGAGGCCATGGGACTCAATGATGGCATTCCGTTCGCCTGGGTAGAAAGAACGGTACAGCTCCCAGGGGAGTCCCCGCAGGAGTTCGCAGACAGGCTGTGGCCAGTCTACCGGAGGGCATGCCCGGGAATGCCAGGGCAGGCAGCACTGAACCCAGCCCAATTGACTCACTGGCTCCGTTGTCTTATGACAAACAGCCTACCCCAGATCCAAGCCCAGGCTACGGCTTGGGTTGACCCCCGAAACACCCAGACCACCGAAGAAGCGGTGATCCGCCGGCTCACAGTAGCATTTAGAAACATGAGGGGTACCGAGACGTGCCAACCCAAGGGAAAAGTCCATGAGGTTAAACCTGGGGGCCCGAATAAGAAAGAGTGGCACCAGGAGGGGAACCGTCCCTCCCAGACTAAGTTAAATTGTTATGGGTGCGGGAAAGACGGTCACTGGAGAAAAGACTGTAAGAATCCCTGGAAAGATAACCAGGGAAAGAATCCCACAGCCCCAGTCCAAAAGGTAGAGACAGGAATTCCCCCCGCCTCGGTCGAGTCACTATTGGAGGCAATGAGGTCTCTTCTGACTGGCTAGGGGAGAGTAGCAGCCACCACAGGTGCTGTAGTTCCCTCGGCCCCCTCTGCCCCATCCCACTCCCAGCAATGACTAGAGCCCGTGCAGCCTGTCTACCTGTGTGACCTTCGGTATGACAGATGGAAGAGACCGCTCGTACAGATGGAGATAGAGAGGGTTAAAGGGACCTATCTACTGGATACGGGAGCATCATGCACGGTGATCCACGCAGCTAGCCCCACTACCTCACCTCTGTCTAGCGGGGTTCCATACGCCCTATCGGGGTTCACCGGTAAGGAACGGGCGGGAATATTCTCCAAGCCGCTCTCAATCCGCCTGGGCACGATCCAGACCAAATGGACGTGCATCCTGGCAAGGTGGGAAGTGGAGGGAGGGAAGGGGATCCTAGGGGCCGACTTCCTGGTGGGCCATGGGATCCTCGTGGATCTCCGCAATCATTGCCTTTGGGGAGCCAACACGGGTGAAGAGGGAGGTATAGTAGTCATCCCGAGCAAGGAAGGGAAGGGGACCCTGTGTACTGTGAAGCCTAAAGAAGGTTACGACCTCGGGCTCATGGTTGATGGTGTTCCGGGGGAATTTCAGGCATCCGTGCAGGCTAACCTAGCTGCGTTTGCCACGCATAAACACGACTGCGGGAGGGTCACAGGGTTTAAGGTCAGAGTAGACAGGGACCCCATGGCCCGGCCCCAGAAGCAATACAATTTCCCCAGAGAGGCAGAGCCCGACATGGAGGCAGCCATGTGCTGAGCCCCCTCCTCTACTCCCTCTTCACCCACGACTGTGTGGCTGTTCATGGTTCCAACACCATCATCAAGTTTGCGGATGATACCACGGTAGTAGGCCAGATTAGCAACAACGATGAGTCAGCCTACAGGGAGGAGGTCCAGCATCTCGTGAAGTGGTGCGCCGATAACAACCTGGCCCTTAACATCAAGAAAACCAAAGAAATCATTGTGGACTTCAGGAAGTCTAAAGGCGGAAGTCACACCCCCATCCACATCAATGGGGCTGTGGTGGAAAGGGTGGACAGCTTTAAGTTCCTCGGAGTCCACATCACGGAAGACCTCTCCTGGTCCCTCAATACCTCCTCTCTGGTGAAGAAGGCCCAGCAGCGCCTATATTTCCTAAGGAGGCTGAAGGGATGTAACCTGTCACCCCTGATCCTCTCTAACTTTTACCGCTGCACAATAGAGAGCGTCCTGATGAACTGTATCACAGTATGGTATGGCAGCTGTAGCTACTATGACCGGAAAGCCCTGCAGCGGGTAGTCAAAACTGCCCAACGCATTACCGGCACCCGACTACCGACCATAGAGCACATATACCAGAAACGCTGTTTACGGAGGTCACGGTCCATCATCAAAGACCCTACCCACCCCAGCCACAGTCTGTTCGCCCTCCTGCCATCTGGGAGATGCTACAGATGCATTCACACCCGTATGACCAGATTTAGTAACAGCTTCTTTCCCAGGGCTGTCATCCTACTGAACTCCACAAATAAACTCTAAAGCCTGCACATCTGCCAATGCACTTTATTATGGTTATGTTTATGTTAATGTATTACAAGCCAAATGTATGTTGAATGTTTAAATGTCTTAATCTAAATGTACACTCTCGGGAGCCGCAAGCCTACATTTCGTTGTACTGCACTTGTGCACTAACAATGACAATAAAAGTTGATTTGATTTGATTTGATTTTGATTTGATTTTAGTGCAGCAGGGAGTGTTGAGGCCCATAGCCACCCATGTTAACTCTCCGCTTTGGCCGGTTAGAAAACCGGACAATTCATGGAGAGCCACGGTGGACTATCGGGTGCTCAACAGCAATATCCCCGCTTGTGCCCCCACAGTGGCAGCAGTGGCCGACCTCATCGGGAATATTCCAGCATCCGCAACCACGTTCACGGTGCTGGATATTTCAAATGGGTTTTGGTCCATCCCCTTGAGGTGGGAGGACCAGTATAAGTTTGCTTTCACTTTTAAGGGGCAACTGTATACATGGAACTGCTTGCCACAAGGCTTCCATAACAGCCCCAGCATCTTCCACCAGTGTATGGCAGATAGCTTGAAGGAATTTAGTCAGCCCACCCAGTTGCTGCAGTATGTGGATGACCTGCTCTTGTTTACCGACTCAGCCGGGGAGCATGGCCCGCTACTCGCCGAACTGCTGGAGCTGTTACAGAGTAAAGGGTTCAAAGCCAACCCGAGAAAGGTGCAGATCAGTCAGCAGGAAGTTAAATTCCTGGGTCTAACCTTCCGCACAGGAGAGAGGGCCATAGACAAGGCGAGGAGGGAAGCGGTCCAAGAATTACCGGTCCCCAACTCAGTGAGAGGGGTAAGGTCATTCCTAGGGTAAACAGGGTACTGCAGGGACTTCATTGAGGACTATGCAGCCACAGCAGCCCCACTGCTCCAACTCCTACACAAGGGAGTGGAGTGGTCTTGGGATGAGGGTTGCCAGGCAGCATTTGTCCAACTCAAGGGAGACTTGCAGACCGCACCAGCCCTAGGAGCTATAGATGGGGGGAAAGAGTTCTTCCTGGAGGCGGCGGCTAGTGGGGATAGCCTGAGTGCTGTGCTGCTCCAAGAGCGGCACAGTAGGCTAAGGCCCGTGGTTTACTCCTCCAGAGTACTCACTGATGTGGAGAGGAGCTACTCAATATGCGAACGGCACCTTTTGGCCACGTATTGGGCTGTGAAAAGATCCTTGATCTTCACAGGCACCTCTCCCATCACCCTCCTCACGCACCATACACCCACCCGGATGCTTCTGGATGGGAGGATTAAAGATGGGACAGTCAGCAGTGCCCGCATTGCACGCTGGACCCTCCTCCTCTCGCAGATGGATCTGAGGGTAAGGGGCCTTTGCGAGCCAAAGCTCGCGACCAATATGTTATATCCTGGAACAGCCCATCGGTGTTCCATAGAAGGAGTATGGGAGGTGAACATAGGTTTACGGGCCGGGATACATCCCTCAGGCCGTGAGATCTATGTAGACGGTTCCAGCATGGTATCTGCTGGTGAACGACTCACGGGTTGTGGAGTCTATGACCCAATGGCAAACATTGCCTTGGCAATCAAGCTCCCCAACACCATGAGCACCCAACAGGCTGAACTGTCCGCGGTGATGTACGTGGTTACCCACCCCGAAATCTTCCCTACCCCGTACACGATTTGCTCTGACAGCATGTTCACTTGCAACTCGTGTACGGAATACCTGGCCATCTGGTCCCGTCGTGGGTATACCTCCGCCGACGGGAGGCCCTTAACAGTAAAGCCCCTGCTGGAGAAAATCCTGGCAGCCGTGGGGGAGGAAGGCAAGGTCTTCATTCACAAAGTGAAGGCCCATTCCTCCACAGAACCCCGCAGCCAGGGTAACCAGCAAGCTGACATGCTGGCCAAGGAGGGTGCACACATGGGCACTTTCTGGGACCCATATGAGTCCGGGCCCGTGGCGGCAGTTAGAGGCAGGGATGGGACACAAGGGAGCTTAGGAGTAGTGTTAGCCCCGGATCTTAAAACGGTCCAAGCCCAGGACCCTGTCCTGAAAACCGTCCTTAGCGCAGTGGTGGAGGGCAGGAAGGTAGAAGGCCCTTACGGCGCAGCCCCCCTCTCCATAAGGGAAGGCATGCTGTTCAGAGAAGAACAGTGGGTAGTACCCCAGCAACACCGGAGGGAGTTCCTTCAACTGACCCATGAGGGGCCGGGAGCGGGACACCCCGGGCCTGAGACCACCTGGCAACGGGTGGAACAGGCGGGATGGTGGCCAGGACTCCGGGAGGACGTCCGCGAGTTCTGTGCTAGCTGTCTCGTGTGCGCTGCAAATAACCCCGACCCCCACAGAAGGAAGGTACCCATGGGACACGTTAGGAGGGTGGAGGGACCATGGCAGTCAATCCAGATCGACTACATCGGGCCCCTGCCCACCGCCCAGGGAGGCTACAAATACTGCCTCATCCTGGTTGACGTGTTTTCCAAGTGGGTGGAAGCCTTCCCCTGTAAAATGGCCACAGCATTGGGGACTGCAAGTATCTTGGTACGGGAGGTGTTCTCACGGTGGGGACTCCCCCAGTTTGTGGAGTCCAACCAGGGAAGCCGCTTCACTGGCCAGGTCATGCAAGACACCCTCATGCTGCTCGGTATTAAGGGGAAGTGGCACATAGCCCACAACCCGCAGTCCTCAGGGATTGTGGAGCGCATGAACCGCACCATTAAGGAAAAGTTGAGGAAGGAAACAGTGGAGTCACCCCAAAAATGGGCAGAGGCCCTGCCTCTAGTCCTCGTGGGGATCCAGGCCAGCCAGTCCAAAAGTACAGGGTAGTCCCCGCACAAATTCATGACCAGTAGGGTTATGAGGACCCCCACCCATGTCCTAGCCCCAGTCCTTACTGAAGGGCAGCTTCGAGAAATAAATCGGGATAAATTCACCCGAGAACTCCTCGAGCACCTAAAACAGATTTATGGGCAGGCAGCAGGTAGCATGGGGAAGCAGCATCGGAATAACCGGTTGCTGCTCGAGCCTAGCAAAAGTCATCAGTGGGAGATAGGGGACCAAGTCATGGTTAGGAACTACGCCCGGGTGGGGAGTTTAGAGCCACTGTACATGGGACCCTATAGTATAGTCGATAGAGCCAGCCCCATGGTCTATGCAGTAAAACTGCCCCGGTGCACAAAATGGTTCCATGTGAATCAATGTAAATTGTTTAAGCCAGAGGCAGGGAAACGGGCAGCTGGGATTAAACCTGAGGTTAGAAATCCTCAGCCCGCAGTGGGTACAAGCTCACAGACTGCACAGGCAGGTGCTGTGGCTTGTGTCAGGGGAGGAGCCATTCCGCCCACCATTCAGGACACTCTCCCAATCCTCTGCGATTCAGATGGGGAGGAGTCTGAGCGCGAGAATCCCGCCTCCGACCCAGGATTGGAACCTGGGGGCAGAGACTCACAGCCTGCTGCAACCGGTGGCGAGGGATTGCCCGTCCCCAGCCCAGGTTTGGGAAGGGAGGGACTCGAGGGAGAAGGTCCCCAGCCAGCAAGGACTGTGACCCGAGCTAAGGGTCCGCTCGCCAGGGCAGCCCCACCTGTGACACTCCCTAGGAGGTCTGTTTGAGTACCCCAGCCCAGGAAAGTATGGTCACCAGCTTTCCAGTTAAAAAGGGCAGACTCCTGAGTCAGGGAGAAGACAAAAGACAGAGGTCCCCAACCAGCAGCCATAAGCTGCGAGGGACTCGAAGTTGGGATCAGTCCAGCTTCGCTGCAGGCAGTAGCCTGCAACAGTCCTAACAGAGATTAGGCTAGCCGCCCGCAGACGGGCGGCGCTTGTATATAGCTTTGTTTAAGTTTAATAATGTGTACAAGCAAGTTAGAGTGTGTTAATTTTAATTTTATATTGCTATCGGTAGTTTTAAGTATTAAAGTATAAGTTTTAAGCATGGAACCGTTCCAGAGTGTTGTCTATGTGAGCCGAGGTCACGGGACCCGGTCACATTCCCCCGAGCCAGGGAACCTGGCTAGATTTTTTTTTAAGTCTTTTTCAGAGTTTCAAAAGGTGCGGAGGACCATCGTGTCTTTGGATGCTCGGGGAAGGGAGCACCCCTAGCCCACGACGGGAGGGGTCTGCGGAAGGCAGATGCCCACGAGGGGAGCTGGCCAGGGTGACTGGGATCCAATTCAACCCAGTATTCTAGGGAGACTGGCTTCACGTATGGGGAGGCCTCCCTCCAGTGCCCGAGGTTATGAATCGTCACCCCAAAGAAAAGATGTTTTGGAAATTCTGCAAATTTGACTTTTTGGAGGTCAATTAGACCGAATTGTAACTAATCATGAGTGATGGCAGATTCGTTTTTTTTTTAAAAAAGGGAAGATCGTTTTCTTCCGTTTGTATTTTTTTAACAAATATGTTTTGGCTTGGTGTTAATTTCATTATCGTGATAAAGTGCTATGATGTCACAAGTGTTGCAGGGGCATTGGACCCCTCCGTGCTTGAATTATTGTAAATAATCATGTTTTTCTATCGATAGATGCCTACCGTGCACTGCGATTCTCTCTGGGTAAGGGGGATGGAGGTGTCGAGGGATCAGAGATAGATATAGATAAGTATAAGGGAAGGTTGTTTGTGGGGGGGGTCGGAAATTTTTGCTCACCTTTAATAGGATACTGCAAGCAAGTTTTAGTATCCAAGGGTGGACTGTAAGGTTCACAAAATTTCGGCAGCCCCCGAAGATTATTTGATTAAAGAAAACCTGGTTGGAATGTACTTTAAAAACCCAGGACATTAAAGATGGCTGTAGCCGGCCTCGTGGCAAAAGAGAAAGACAGCCTGTGTGAATATAAAAGCAGGATCTCCCAGCATTGGCTGGCGCAAGGTACTTGAAGCTATCAATCAACTGCGGTTAGGAAGTTTCAACATGGAACAAAGGAAGCCCTCAACAGTGTTGACTCAAGGGCTTAAGTGATTGCTGTCAATCTAGTTGCGGTTAGGCTGTAACCACAGAACAAAGGATTGTTTACACGAGCACTCAAGTAATGTTTACCGAGCACTCACAGGACAAAGGATTGTTTACACGAGCGCTCAAGTACTGTTTACCGAGCACTCAAGAAACCAGCGGGACATTTCAAAGCTGGGACAGCTCTATTCACAAACCAGTTAAACGAATGGGAAACGCATTCAAATCCATTACGGTCAATGGGGACAGATTGGTCCCTTTTGTGTAACCCAGATACGTCCAGATTTGGGCGCAAAGATAAGGGCTCCCAATGGGGTATAAAGGTAGCCCCTCAGGAAGCCATTCTCTCTCTCTCTACCGCCTCGCCTCCGGTGCCCTGCCTTCAAGAGGTCCGTCACAGCCCGCCCAAAGAAGTGGAATACCCACAGTTACTTTTGAATCACTGGGGTATCTCTACTTAGGGCGGTGAATAATCCAAGGCAGACTGCAGGGCACGGAGCAGGCATCTCAACATCGTAGACTGGTGAGCATAAACTTTCTGGCCCATTACAAGGCAACCTAGATAGGTATAAGGGGTGGGAACTAAAGGGGAATTTTGTTAAATTGTAATTTTAGTCAATTTTCCCTCGATGTGTCCGTCTTTTCTCCTCCCCGTTAAGTAAAAGTGTGCTGTATTCACAATTATTTTCACTGTATAGCAATTTATTCTTTATTTCACTGTATAGCAATTTATTCTTCATTTCAAAAAACGTTGGTTTTCTTTGCACCCAACCACTGGTCTCATCTTGTCTATATCACTACTGAAATAAGTCCGGCGGTCAGAACCAAAGGGGAAGCGATTCGAACCGCATGGGGCTGGAACAGCTCAGACACATGGCTGACTGACCAGGCAAAAACCCCAAACCAAAATCCCAAAACCCCTTACAGTTGACAGGGTTAGAGGAAGAGGCGTGGGAGGAGGCTCGTGTGGGTCATAAACACCGGCATGGACCAGTTGGGCCAAATGGACTGTTTCTGTGCTGTAAAGTCTATGTAATTCTCTGGTCTGTGTGGATCACTGGATTATCTCATTAAATCATCATTGTGTGCTGAAATGATTAATCCACTTCAAAAGTCCTAGGGCTCCCTGGCTCTTGGGTAAAGAATTCCATGCACTGTTGTCCTGTATTATTCAATAAATTTGTTGCAAGAGTGATATATAGCTTGAGTTTTCTTAAATTAAATTTTAACTTTATGCAGTCCCCCACAGGATAGGGATTGATTGATTCTTTGTGCATCTGCATTTGGGCTGCTTGTGTCTCCAACTGATGCCGCAATTCTTCCACTGAGCAAAGTTAATTATTGACATCTTCAGGGTGCTTCGAAAGATTTCCCAGAAGAGAACAGCTAGAGAATCAGAACACTAATTACTAATTAGCCATTAGCTTGTAAGTTGGATGCATACACCACGGGCTACATTTTTATTTGCTCCTCTTGCGATGACTTTGATGCTAAGTTCAATTCCAAGCAGTGTGGTTGAAAAGGTCAATTTCATTCCATGAACTGCAGGTCAGTATTATAATATGAAGACGTTAATTTGCATGCACCTCCAGTGCGGTCTAAACATCAGCAAGTCAGTATGGTGACAAATCACCTGAGAGGATGTGATCTAATGTAGGGGAGAGAGTGACTCTGCTCCATGTGTAGTGGCATCATAAGTGCGTTCATGGTGATTTCTTCTGGTCCGCAGTTCTAAGGAAGTCCTATTTGAAAATCTACCCCAGCCCGTTTAAAATTTCACTCGGATATCCTCCTGACCAGAGGAAATCCAGATGAGCAGGGTTACAATGCTGCTGTGTGTAGGGGATGCGGCAATTCGCCTCACATGGGACTATTTCCTTCTTAGATTCAGAATCCTTTCCTCTCCCCCTTAAAAAAAAAACCCCAAGGTGAAGCATCTTGAAAATGCTTTACCCATTGGATGTGCGAGACTCTCTGCATCCCCAACTCTTGAAGCCTGCAGGAAGAAACAAAGGTAAGTACACTTTTTCTAACACTTTCCACTCACCTCTCCACACTTGCACCCATCACTTACCTCTACAGTGCACTTTTGCACCCCGCAGACCCACTGCTCGCCTCGGTGACCCTGGCGGGGTTCGGAGCCTTTGGGAAGCCCGCACATTTGTGGGTAAAATGGGGATAATCCTCTTATCTGCCAGTTAACTACCTGTTAGCAGGCAGTTGTGGCACTAATCCCCTTCGACGGGGTGCGGTGCAGGATGGCTACCCGCCTCCTGGCAAGATGGCATGGGCACTCGCCCCCAAATTCTGCCATTTTCCCGGCAGTCCCGCCTCCATACCCGCCTCCCCGGGGCTGGCAAGATCGTCCCCCCAAGTTTCCTTTTACCGATTATATAAGCAGCATGGATGAAAACCAAAGAAAGATCACAGAAAAATCAACCCAATCACGGAATGCAATGGCCAAAGCACTGGCAAAAATCGCTTGTAATAAAAATGAAATTTGATTTATTGAGTCACTGTAAATAGCGGCCCTGATCTAGGGGATTAGCACCCGCTTTGTATATTACAGGAGCAGACACTGGGGTTTGCAATCCGCCAGGATTGTCCAGGAATCTCCAAGAATTTAAGATGAATCTCCAGGGCACTGCTGCGAGTAAACGTGGAGAAAATTCGTTGGGGCAATGAAATAAATTGAGTTTTATTTTTAACTTTCTTTGAACACATTCGTTTATTAGGTATAAAAATATTGGAGATGGGGGAGGGGGGGAAAGAAAGGCTTTTCGACAGAGAGTCAAGATTCATCCAATTGGGTAACAAAGAGTTCATTCGCTTTCCGATTGGCGAGAATAGACATGTCGGGCGACCAATGGCGGGAGTGTGGGGGATGGGGTGGATGGACGCGGGATAAAAGGAAACTTGGAGGCGCGATCTTGCCAGCCCTGGGGAGGCGGGTATGGAGGCGGGACTGCCGGGAAAATGGAAACATCCTGTAGTACATCTAAGCAGTGTTGTCCACCCTGGTGGACACTGGTTTTCCATTTTCACAGAAAGCTGGCCGGCATTTCCAATACGTGAATCAAAACACCAGCAAGAATCCTAGAATCCTGTGTAATTTAAAAGTAGAATTTCTTTCTTTCTGAGGATTTAAATTGTTCAGTCACTGTAAAGCAGTGGCCTGGGAAAAACTGTCACCATTTTAACTCTGTGTTGCAGCCTTAAAATTCATACGGTGATTTATGTGATTTGGATTTTGGGAACCCGTATTTCAGGCCATCTGATGGTGACTCTGAAGCCTGAGTTGACCCAGGAAAGGAATCAGCAGGCACCTATTTGAGTATGCAAATTAGGGTTCTGCGCTTGTTTAAGGACCCGAATACCCTATTCAACACCTCCGGCATCCTATTCGACGCTTCTAAATCAGTCATAGAAATCATGGGCGGGAACAGACTGGAGGGTGCCAGTGCTAGCTAAAGGCATCGTCGGCTGCTGTCAAGTAAATCACTGGTTAGTATATTTGGCTACTGGAAATGACAGTACTCATTTGTGAAAGTAATTTGCTGAGACAACAGAGGATTTTTGACCCGGGGGCTTCTGGCAAACTTCTGTTTGGCTTCAATGGGTCTGGTGCACTGCACCTCCCCTCTAAGAGTGCAGGCCACCGGGAACTAGCGTTGGGTCAGTCCAAAGTCCCTCCCCCTAGCAGTGGGAGAGCTGCCTGAATAGCGCTGACAGCTCCCCCGTCAAATTTAAATGAACCCGAAAACCTTCACCCTGCCCACTTCATGCCCATTTTGGGCGCAAGTTGACAATCTCCGCAACTGTCTCTAGCAACAACAACAATTTGTATTTATATAGTGCCTTTAACATAGTAAAACGTCCCATGGTGCTTCGCAGGAGTGTTATCAGAACAAAATCTGACACCGAGCCACATAAACAGATAGTCGGACAGATGAACAGGAGTGTCTTAAAGGGGGAAAGAGAGGTAGCGAGGTGGAGAGGTTTAGGGAGCGAGTTCCAGAGCTTAGGGCCCAGGCAGCTGAAGGCACGGCCGCCAATGGTGGAGCGAAGGAAATCAGGGGTGCTCAAGAGGCCAGAATTGGAGGAATGCAGAGATCTCGGAGGGTTGTGGGGCTGGCTGTCCTCAGCTGAATAATACATGATACTTCGATTGAAGGTATTGAAAACATATCATTATTAAATTACAATTCTTGGAGTAAAATTTTCACTCAACATGAGAGAATCTTATCCTTGCCTTGTGATCTAAATAAGCTTTTAGCAATTCGCCATGAAGGAAAGAAAGACTTGCATTTATATAGTGCCTTTCTTGACCACCGGACATCTCAAAGCGCTTTACAGCCAATGAAGTACTTTTTGGAGTGTAGTAACTGTTGTAATGTGGGAAACGCGGCAGTCAATTTGCACACAGCAAGCTCCCACAAACAGCAATGTGATAATCACCAGATTATCTGTTTTAGAGATGAGGGATAAGCATTGGCCAGGACACTGGGGAGAACTCCCCTGCTCTTCTTCGAAATAGTGCCATAAGATCTTTTATGTCCACCTGAGAGAGCAGACGGGACCTCGGTTTAACGTCTCATCCGAAAGACGGCACCTCTGACAGTGCGGTGCTCCCTCAGTACTGCACTGGAGTGTCAGCCTAGATTTTTGTGCTCATGTATCAGAGGCGAAGGTGCTACCCACTGAGCCACAGCTGACACTCAAAACATGACATGTAAATGAACAGCAAACACCGTTTGATTGTTGCTTTTAGATCCTTTTAGATCCTGAACTACCTGTACCTCTGTAAGACACTTTACATTGATGCTAAACTTACAGTGTAAATGCCGCCTTAATGCCCACAGGTAAGATTATCCCCTTAAGGACAGGAAGAGAATATAAAGTGTTGCTGAGCCATTCATAACCAATTTTACTTAACCGCAACCTAAGTCGTAATTAATATATCTGTGTCAATTATAAGAATTTATAACTAACAACAATCATGATGACTCAAGCTAATTACCTCTGTTATCAATACTAATGAGACCTTGAAGAAAAAAAATCTAAAGAGTAAGGAAGCAAGGGAATTAGAAGAAGTTAAACATTTCTGACTGAATTACCTAGGAGGAAGCGTGAGGGGACCCTCCAGCGCTGATTGGAAAGGGAACAGTCAACTAATTTAGCTCTACAATGAATATTAGGATTATCTTGATATGACAATGAAGTAATGGATTGCTACAAACCTCTTGTTTTCTTACTTTTCACAGTAGCTAGACAATTGCCAAACCAGACAGCTACCGATATCAAAGCATCTAAGCCAATGTTACATTGATATTCTCCCAGCATGGAGCATGAGTGCATGGGGAGAGATTTTGCACTGCTGTATAATGAATGATGATGAAACCTGCTATTACAGGGTTTTCTGTTTCTGTTTAAATTACTGAGCACATTATAAAATTAGTCGAGATACAAGATTTGCAAATACATTGCTTTCCTTTCACTCAGATTTGAACCTAATTATTTAGGGATCATTTAGAGTTATGTGTTTGTTTAGATTCAATTGTAATTTGGACCTTGAACACAAATGTGAGCTGAGAAATTAAAATTGTCTCACTTAAGTACAGGCAGATGGGAGTCAGATTACAGTTGTTAATTAAGCTTTGTCACAGTGAATGAACCCTCTCCTGAAACAAAAATCAACTGCTCAACATAAGTTGCTCTTAATTGGCCCACAATTTCCTCAGACTTTTTTGTGTCACAGCGCAAGGCATAAGTGCAGCAGAAACACCACTCATGTGTGCAGGTTGGGGTTTCCACCACACTGCCGAAAAAGCTACAGTGCAACGTCCGAGGACATTTCAGGGCCAATTTATAGCAAAGTTAAAAATCAAAGCATCTGAGCCAATGTTACATTGACATTCTCCCAGCATGGAGCATGAGTGCATGGGGAGAGACTTTGCACTGCTGTATAATGAATGATGAAACCAGCTATTACAGGGCTTTTTGCTTCTTTTTAAATGACTGGGCAGGGGGTTCGCAAGCGCCCCTGGGATCACGTAGGGCATGGGCAGCCAATCAAAGAAGGGAATCCCCCTTCACACTTTTGACAGGTCTCTACTCACAGATCTGTCAAAAGTACAAATGGGGATCACATAAAAAACATTAAATACATTTTTTTTAAATCACTTATTTAAAATTAGTTAAAATTACATTAAATTACAGTAAATATTTTAAACAAAAAATTAATTTTTTGAAAAAAATAAAGATTTTTACGGGGCTAAAAATAAACTTACCTTTTTTTAAAAGTATTTTTAAATTATAAATGAGTGAAAATGTTTTATTTTTTTATTTTTTTAAACTCTTATGTTGGTAAAAGCTGGCCTTACGCAGGCTTTTACCAGGCATAAGATATTTAAAGGTTTTCAATGGGCGGAAGTTGTGCAGAAAGCGGAACTCCCTGCTCGCAGAGGCCTATCTCCCAGGCAGGCAGATGACCTGTTAAGAGTACACACCTCATACGCACCCGTGGGGGACAGAAAATCCGGCCCATTATAAAATTAGTCGTGATACAAGATTTGCAAATACATTAGCCCATACTTGCTCAAGCATGGATTAATAAAGGAGAGCCAGCGCGGATTTGTTAAGGGCAACTTGTGTTTGACTAAATTGATTGAATTTTTTGATGAGGTAACAGAGAGGGTGGATGAGGGCAGTGCAGTTGATGTTGTGTATATGGACTTTCAAAATGTGTTC
Source organism: Somniosus microcephalus (assembly GCF_052327205.1). Classification (NCBI taxonomy): domain Eukaryota; kingdom Metazoa; phylum Chordata; class Chondrichthyes; order Squaliformes; family Somniosidae; genus Somniosus; species Somniosus microcephalus. The sequence continues at coordinate 35,455,659 of NC_140991.1, read as the reverse complement.
AATAAAGTGCCACATAATAGACTTGTTAGCAAAATTGAAGCCCATGAGATAAAGGGGCAGTAGCAGCATGGGTTCAAAATTGCCTAAGGGATAGAAAACAAAGAGTTGTGGTGAATGGCAGTTTATCGGACTGGTGGGAGGTATACAGTGGTGTTCCTCAAGGTTCAGTACTAGGACCACTGCTGTTTTTGACATACATTAATGACTTGGACTTGGGGGTACAATGCACAATTTTAAAATTTACAGATGACAAGAAACTTGGAAGTGTAGTAAACACTGAGGAAGATAGTGATAGACTTCGAGAGGACATAGACAGGCTGGTGGAATGGGCGGACACATGGCAGGTGGAATTCAACGCAGAAAATTGCGAGGTGACACATTTTGGTAGGAAGAATGAGTAGAGACCATACAATGGTACAATTTTATAGAGGGTGCAGGAAGAGAGAGACCTGAAGATGTTTGTGCACAAATCTTTGAAGATTGCAGGACAGGTTAACAAAGCAGTTAATAAAGCATATGGGATCCTGGGCTTTATAAATAGAGGCGTAGAGTACAAAATCCAGGAAGTTATGCTAAACCGAAATAACACACTAGTTTGGCCCAGCTGGAGTATTGTGCCCAATTCTAGGCAGCACACTTTAGGTAAGACATGGAGGCTTTGGCGAGGGTACAGAAGAGATTTACTAGAATGGTTCCAGGGATGAGGGATTACAGTTACGTGGATAGACTAGAGAAGCTGGGGTTGTCCTCCTTAGAGCTGAGAAGACTAAGAGGAGAATTGACAGAGGTGTTTAAAATCATGAAGGGTTTAGATAGAGTAAGTAAAGAGAAACTATTTCCAATGGCTGAAGGGTCGAGAACCATAGGGCACAGACTTAAGGTGATTGGCAAAAGAACCAGAGGCGACATGAGGAAAAACTTAATTACGCAACAAGTGGTTAGGATTTGGAACGCACTGCCTGATAGGGTGGTGGGTACAGGTTCAATAGTAGCCTTCAAAAGGGAATTGGATAAATACTCGAAGCAGAAAAAATTGCAGGGATAAGGGTGAAGAGCGGGGAGTGGAACTAACTGGATTGCTCTTCAACAGAGCTGGCACAGACTCGATGGGCCGAATGGCCTCCTTCTGTGCTGGACTATTCTATGATTTTATGATGTAGGCTTCACCGCTAAAGGTGAGAGGATGTTGTTCACACATGAAGAAACTGGGTTTTGAGATGGGAGAGCAATCCCTGTTGGAACGGGTAGGCTGGAGGTCCAATTGAATTTGCCGGCATCTTAGGTTCTTGAATTGCGCAGAATCAATAGCGTGGGTAGTGCTGGCTGCACGCCTGTTGCATTATAATCAGCATGCAGCACGATTATTACAGGCAATGGGTAAAGAGCAGGGGAGTGGGTCTAATTGCATAGCTCTTTCAAAGAGCTGGCACAGGCATGATGGGCCGAATTACCTCTTTTTATGTGATGTATGACTGTATGAAATAGTGTACCTTGATTTAGATCAGCCCTCAGACTCCTAAATTCAAGGGAATACAAGCCAACTTTATGCAATCTGTCTTCATAATTTAACCCTTTAAGCCCTGGTATCATTCCTGAGGTTGGGGCCCAAAACTGAACGCAGTTGGGACCTGATCAAGACCCTGTACAACTAAAGCATCACTTCCTCACTTTTGTATTCCAGCAACTTGAGATAAAGGCCCACATTCCATTAGGCTTTTTGTTACTATTACACCTGTACACTGGCTTTTAGTGATTTGTGTACATGGACACACAAATCCTCCACAGTTCCTAGTCTCTCACCTTTAGGAAAATATCCTGATTTGTCTTTCTCAGATCCGAAGTGGATGACCTCACTCTTCCTCACATTGAACGCCAACTGACATAGTCTCTACCCCACTGTAACTTCCTGCTCTCACCTACACAAATTATTGTCTCTCCTAACTTTGTGCCATCTGCAAACTTGGATACGCAACTCTCTATTCCTTCACCCAAGTCATATATATGGTGAAAAGCTGAGGCTCCAGTACAGATCCCTGGGGAAACACCACTTGTCGCTTCACGCCAATCAGAGAACGAACTCCAATTGACCTGAAACGTTAACTCTGTTTCTCTCTCCACAGATGCTGCCTGTCCTGCTGAGTATTTCCTGCATTTTCTGTTTTTATTCGAGATTTCCAGCAGTAGATCCGCAGCATTTTGCTGTTGTCTTTATTCCTACTCTCCGTCTCCTACCTCCCACCCAATTACTGACCCACGACACAGACTATATGGAGTTTAGAAATGCATTAAGGCCAAATGTGGCTGTGCAAGTATATCTTTATTTTTTTCTCTTTTTCTGCTTATTCACTTTACTCACTATCAAAATAATTCAGCTTTGCTGTCCAGGCTGGATTACATCTGTTCTGGTTAAATCATTTATTTTAATGCCTTTTAAAGATTCATATCTAATCCCACAGTCCATCTGTTCATCAAACCAGTTAGTCAGACACAACATGGATGCAAATTCCCACTTTAAGATCAAACTCATACCATACGCAATTCCTAAGCAGACACTAAGTAAAGGCTCTGTTGAGAGTTGTGTGTCTCATAACATTTGTGCAGTCTGCCATTGTTCAATCAACAATGTAATGATTATGTTTCCAATCTGATTTTTTTGAAAGCTGCTGTCATTAAAATCCTAGTGATGAATTTAAATTGAGCGTCTGTAATGAATTTTAACAAAAGAGGCTTTATTATTACATATTAAAAATGTAGATTAACCACTATTCTAAATGACAGACTTCCAATGAAAGAGGAGTCAACAACATTGAACGATATGCCTGATACACACGTGAGATTTTAACATGAAGGTTACAATTATTCCCATCGTTACGTTTGTGTATATGTGATAGACAAGTGCAAATGAGGACAATTAGATTTCAGAGGAGAGACACTTCAAGAATTGCACGTGAACATAATTTGTTTTTAAAAGATTATGGGGAGATTTTCCCGTGTCTGTGCCGAGGTGCGGCGGATCTGTTGATAGGGTGCAAATGAAATAAATAGAGTGGGAGGAGGCTCATGTGGAACATAAACACCGGGACGGACTGAAAGGATTCGTAAATTTCATGTCTCCCCCGAAGATTTACTTTTGGTTTACTAAAGAAACCCTGGTTGGACTGAGTTTAAAATCCAGGGCACAACAAGATGGCTGTGGTCAGCCTCGTGGCAAAGCCTGTAAGTTTCAGTTTGGACTGACAGCTTGTATTCTGATGACTGTGAGAAGGAACTTTCCAGAACTCGAATGCAGACAGACCTTCTGCATTTATGCATTAGAAGCAAACCCAGTGGCATTCGGGCCTCTGATTAAAAGCCATCAAGGTTGTTTGCACGAACAATCAACAGCAGTCAGGGCCTATTGAATATGTAGTGGGACAAGCTCAGCAGCATTTAGGCCTTTGTTTAGAGAACATCAACACTGTTTACAAACGATCAACGGGGCATTCAGACTGGAATGGCCCCATCACGAAACCAGTTGGACAAAGGGGAACACTGATGAGATCAGTAAAACCGATTACCGGCCATCCAGGTCGATGGGCCCAGATCGGTACCTTTTGTATAAGTTTCAATACGTCCAGATTAGACAAAAGAAATGAGCTGGTCTGGCGGGAGATAAGGGCTACTGGGAAGGGTATAACTAGTCCCTCGGGAAGCCGTATCTCTCACTCTCTCTCTCCTGCCTCATCTCTGGTGCCCTGCCTTACCATCAACCCAGCAAAAAGGACCGTCGACGAAGAGCCCGTCCAGGGAAGTAGAATACCCGCTGTTACGTTTAAATTACTGGGGTATCTCTGCTTTGGGGCGGTGAAAACCTAAGACATCGGCAGGCAACAGGGTATGGAGCAGGCATTTCAACATCCTAGACTGGTGAGCATCAATTTTCTGGCCCATCACAAGATAACCTAGATAGGTGTAAAGGGTGGGAGTTAAGGGGAATTGCTAAAGTGTCATTTTTGTCATTTTCCCTCGATGTGTCCATTTCTCCTCCCCATTAAGTGTAATTGTGCTGCATCCATAGTGATTTTCTCTGTATAGTAATTGTTCTCTATTTTAATAAACATTGGTTTTCTTTGCACCGAACCACTGGTCTCGTTTGTCTATATCGCTACTTGTAAATAAGTCCGGTGCTCAGAACCAAAGGGGAAGCGATGCAAACCGCATGGGGCTGGGGCAGCTCAGGCACATGACTGACTGACCAGATACAAACCCCAAACCAAAAACCCCCTACAGGACCATTTAGGCCGAATGGCCTATTTCTGTGCTGTAAATTCTATGGCCCGTATTTTCCGACCCCCACAAGTGGGTACGAGGTGTGTACGTACCCATAGGAGCCTCGCAAGTACCGGTTTCAGGCATGCAGAGCGCATGCACTAAAACCCAGCACTTGTGATCTGTCAAGAATCCTCTTGACAAATCATCCGCCTGCCCGGGAGATGGGCCTCCGTGGGTGGAGAGTTCTGCTTTCTGTTCAATATCCACCTGCTGAAATCCTTTAAAAATCTTACGCCTGGTAAAAGCAGTAAGGCATAAGGCCTACTTTTACCAGCATAAAAGTTTAAAAAAGTAAAAAAATATTTTTTTTTTCACTCATTTATATAATTTAAACATACTTTAAAAAAAGGTAAGTTTATTTTTAGCCTCGTAAAACACTTTAATTATTTTTTTCAAAAAAATTTAATTTTTGTTTAAAATATTTAATTTAATGTAATTTTAACTAATTTTAAATACGTGATTTTAAAAAATTGTATTTAATGTTTTCGTGTGTTTTTAAATGTGATCCCCATTCATACTTTTTACGGGTCTACGCGGAGAGACCTGTCAAAAGTGTGCAGGGAGATTCCCTTCTTTGATTGGTTCCTCATGGCCCACGTGATCCCAGGGATGCTTGCGAACCGCCTGCGCCCCTGGGATCCCTGGGCCTCTGCGCGTGCACACCAGGAGAGGCCCAGGATCACAAGCCTCGGGACATACAGAGCCAGCAGGTAAGTTCGTAGATTTTTTCCAGATCGGAAGCATCCGCACGCAGGAAGCCTCTGATCGGAAACTCCGGGCCCTATGTAATATTGGAAAAATGGGCTTCTACCCTCTTCCTCCTCCCTTTCATTTCCTCTTTGCTCATCCCTTCCTTGTCATTCGTTTTCCCCTCTTCCCTCTCCCCTCAGTCTCTATGCCACCCAAGTGAGGCTGCTAGTGAACCAAGCCAGGCTGTAACCCTTTTCCCCCAACAGCTGTTTCTGTCACAATTGGCACTGATTTGGTCCACTATGTAATGTAGAATGATTCTTGAATGATCCCGAGAATCCCTGCCTACAGTGTGCAGCTGCTAGGATTCTTTCCATTGCTTCCAGCAGCCTCACTGTGGAGAAAGGGACTCCATCCAGCAGCTGGATTGGGATGGGGCAGAGGGCCCCTGTCCACACTGAACACTGGCCGTGCCCCCAACACACTGAAAGTTGGTGTAGCTGCATTTAAATTACGTCTTATCATGTCTCAAGTTGCTTCACTATTGTTATGCAGGCAACCACCTTAAACATTCACTCCCTCCACCATCGGCGCACCATGCCTACGGTGTGTACCATCTACAAGAGCTAGGAGGGAAAGCGGAGGAGCAACCTAAAGTGCCTCGCCATAGGGTGGAGAAATGATCACCCTTGGCTGAAGGAGTGTGGGGACCCTGATCTCAGGGGTCAGGTTTTCAAGAGGAAAAATTATGCATCTTAGAGACTGTCTCTACATGTTTCTGATAGTGGACAAGTTGGAGTCTACGACTCGCATCTGCAACACTGTGCAGGAAGTATACAGAACACTCTGGAGGGTGTAGCAGTCCAGGGCATATCTGTGGTAGCAAGGTGTCAGAAAGAGGTTCTAAGGACAGTAGTGGCAGCTAGAACATAAGAATTAGGAGCAGGTGTTGGCCGTACGGCCCCTCGAGCCTGCTCCGCCATTCAATGAGATCATGGCTGATCATCGACCTTAACTCCACTTTCCCGCCAGATCTCCATATCCCTTGATTTCCCTCGAGTCCAAGGGCAGGATTTTCATTGGGCTGTGGAGGCGGGATTGGAGGCATGTGGGGGGTTAAAATCTTGAAATCGGGGGGCACAAACCCATCCCACCCCCAACCCGCCTCCATTCCAGTTTCAAAGGAGGCGGATACCCGACCTGTGCTGGGACCCACCTCCCCGAGGCGGGAAGGGGATTAGTGAACAGGCAGTTTTTAGCCTAATCCCTATTTTTATTGCTGAAGTGTGGGATTCCCGATGGCTCCAAACCACGCCAAGTTAGCAAGGTGGACCGTCGGGCTGAAGGGCTTGGAGGGTTCGAGATGTCCGGTGAGTGATGGGTGCATGAGTGCAAAGGTAAGTGTGTTTGGTGTGTGTAATGTGTTTAAAGAAGTTTTACTTACCTTGGGGGGGCACGGTGGCATAGTGGTTAGCACTGTTGCCTCACAGCGCCAGGGACCCGGGTTCAAATCTGGCCTCGGGCGACTGTCTGTGTGGAGTTTGCACATTCTCCCTGTGTCTGTGTGGGTTTCCTCCGGGTGCTCCGGTTTCCTCCCACAGTCCAAAGATGTGCAGGTTAGGTTGATTTGGCTATGATAAATTGACCCTTAGTGTTAGGGGATTAAATACGTGGGGTTACGGGGATTGGGTGGGATATGTGTCGGTGCAGGCTCGATGGGCCGAAATGGCCTCTACCTGCACTGTAGATTCTGTGATTCTGTGATTTACTTACCTTTACAGCCTTCCTTCCTTCAGGTCTCGGGAGTCCCTCATCTCACCGGCACAGAAAGCAGAATGGCCGCGAGCTGTCAAAAGTTGCAGCATTCAGCTTTCTGTTCCGGAGAGATCTCTAAATCAGCCTGAGAGGAAGGAATTAACTTGGAGTACAGATTGTCAGTGTTTAACAGCTTCAAACAGCTGTCAAACGCTGATGTTTCATCTGTCAAAAACTCTTGACAGATGAAATATCAATCTGTGATGTCACCTGTTGTCAGGTGGCCCTTAATTGGCCTGCTGAGCCTACTGGGTGGGCTCAACAAGGTCATTCAAGTGAAAATCGTGTGGGTTGGCTAGAACTCGATGGAGGCGGGACTACAACCCCGAAAGTTGTAGTCCCGCCTCCTACACGCCTCCTCAATGAAAATCCAGCCCCAAAAATCTATCTATCTCAGTCTTGAATATAGTCAACGATTGAGCATGTGCAGCCCTTTGGGGCAGAGAATTCCAAAGATTCACAACCCTCTGAGTGAAGAAATTCCACCTCATCTCAGTCTTAAATGGCTGACCCCTTATCCTGAGACTATTCCCCCTAGTTCTAGACTCACCAGCCAGGGGAAACAACCTCTCAGCATCTACCCTGTCAATTCCCCTCAGAATCTTATACGTTTCAATGAGATCAGCACTCACTCTTCTAAACTCCAGAGAGTATAGGCCCAATCTACTCAATCTCTCCTCAAAGGACAACGCTCTCATCCCAGGAATCAATCGAGTGAACCTTTGTTGCACCGCCTCTAAGGCAAGTATATCCTTCCTTCGAAAAGGGGACCAAAACTGTGCACAGTACTCCAGGTATGGGAGCTACCACTGCTTCAATAGGTGTCTTGTGAACAGCAGTTTACAAGACCATTTCAGAGGAACCCAGATCTTAATTGGTCTGTTCCCACATTGACTATTTGGTCTGTTCCCACATAGACTTTTCAAACCATTGACCCCCAGTCCCAGCATCTATGGGCTGCAAGGAATAGTAATGATAGTAACTCTCAGGATACTGACAATGAGGCCACATCATTCCAGCCTCCTCCTCTAATGCCTGCGTGAGGGAGCTTAAGGCTTAAAGCTTAAGGCCTGGGCCTGGATCCCCTTGTAATTGCAACAGGAACAGTGCTGGAAACTGGTCTCCTTCAAGGACATCAGCATTACTGAGACAAATATCAGCAGAAATGTCCCAGCCACCGACCACTCAACCTCCTGTCACTCATGAAGCACCACATAGAGTTAACAGGTTCGGTGCAGGAGTTTGCACGGTTTTAGGCACAAGGGGTGGTAAGAAACAGATGTAGTTAGATGCAAATTTCTGTCATTAGTAAACTTGAAATTTGCTTACCAAAATATCTGATTGTGTGTTATTCTTTGTTCCGTATGATAATATTGTAAGGAAAGGATTTCCTGAAAGATGTATTGCACTGGGGAACCGTGCTCAGTGTTGGACAATTGAGGGGGTTCATTCAACGGATCATGTTACAAAATGAATACTATAACTGATATATATTGTTAATTATTTCCTGGAGCATCCTCAACTCCCTCCTGGACAATATGGATCAGATGATGGAGGGACAATTCTTTCATCCTTCTTCTTGTCCTCTCCCTGACTGGCATAAGTGATCAACATGAAACAGTTAACAAAAGTTCTTGAGACTCTTCCCAGGCTGCACTGTATGGATCCTCCAGACATATCAAGACACCTAAAAGGAGTCTCCAACATGCTAATTGCCTGTTCTATTGCAATTTGAGTTTTCCAGAGGCCTCATTATATCTATTCTCAGTTGCTGAGCTTGGATGCCAGACAGTTGTCATCGGCCAGGGTTGCAGAAGGTATCCCAAGTCTCCAATTAACCAACCTTAATACAATGTTCTCACTCAGCAACACCGGTATCATTGACTGACAAATGAGTTATGGCAGCTTACTGGGTACCATGTATTTGCATGCAAAGTTAATTGATTGACATCACACACTAACCGCACATTAATTGAATAATAACAGGATTCAAGTCCCACTCCAGCGACTAGAGCACAAAATCTAGGCTGACACTCCAATGCAGTACTGAGGGAGTGCTACAGTGTCAAAGGTGCCGTCTTTAAGATGAAACCCCAAAGCACAATTTCAAAGAACAGCAGACTATTTCACCCCAGTGTCCTGGACAATAGTTATCCCACAACCAACATCACTCAAACATTATCTGGTCATTATCACATTGCTGACGAAAGGTCATCAACCTGAAACGTTAACTCTGTTTCTCTCGCCACAGAAGCTGCCTGACCTGCTGAGTGTTTCCAACATTCTCTGTTTTTATTTCTGATTTCCACCATCCGCAGTATTTTGCTTTTGTTTTATCACATTATTGCTTGTGGGACCTTGCTGTGTGAAAATTGGCTGCTGCGTTTCCTACATTACTTCAAAAAGTACTTCATTGGCTGTAAAGTGGTTTGGGCTGTCCTGAGGTCGGATAAGGGGCGCTATAAAATGCAAGTCTTTGGGGGAGAAATTCAGTAGGTTGCGCCACCCGTTAGCGCCTTAAGAGGGCGCTAAGTGGGTCGCAAGCCAACTGGCGCCCGGGCGCGGCACTGCCCACGCCTCCCGCTAAATTCCGCTGGACGTTAGTGGTGGCGCTAACCGTTAGCGCTGCGCCGCTGCCGATGATGTCATCGGTGTGCGCAGTGCCCCGCTGACGCCCCAGCCGCGATATTTGGCAGCGCCCCCTGATTTACCACTGGATGCTATGTCCGACAGGGTCAGGGTGGCGTACCTGCGGCCGGGGAGGCGCAAATTAAAGGCGAGGTGCGGGGCGGCCATTTTTGTTGTTGGCCGCCTGCCAGCATCTGCCTGCACTCCCGTCCCCGGCCTCCTGATCCCCCCCCGCTACCGCGGAGTGCCAGCTGCGCTCCAAGAGCCCGGCACTTCTCCTCGGTGCCGGGCTCTTTTGCCTGCACTCCCGATCCTCGGGGGCCCAGCTGGGCCCCAGATCACGCTGCACAAGGCCACTCCCCTTTAAGAAGGGGAGGAAGGCCTGCAATACCGCAGCGCGTCATGCCGCAGCGTATGGCGCTGCGGCACGTAGCGCCACATTATTCACTCACAGCGCCCCAAGAGGGATGCGGGGCGCCTCCAGTAGCGCCGCGCTTCACTTTGGGGTGCAACAACTCAATTTCCGGTGCGGGGGCGCGAATGTTTCCGGGGCGCTACTTTTAGCGCCCTGGCAAGGCTGGCGCCCCAAACAGGGCTATACTCAATTTCTCCCCCTATCTTTCTATGAGTACCATCAAGGGTATTCGGTACCTGGGGTAATCCTACTATTCTATAAACGTTCATTGCTTGGTTTTGGTCCTATAGAGTAGTTGATGATGAGATGGTCACTGTGACTACCTGAGCCACGTGCAAATTTGGCTAGGGTAAATAAAATTAGAGAGTTAAATGCGTGGCTCAAATACTGGTGTGGGAGAAATGGGTTTTGCTTCCTGGGACACTGGCATCAGTACTGGGACAGGAGAGAGCTGTTCCGTTGGGACGGACTTCACTTAGCCAGTGCTGGGACTAGAATCCTGGCAAATCTAATAACTAGGGCTGTAGGGAGGGCTTTAAGCTAATTAGTGGGGGGGAGGTTTTAAGAGAGCGAAAAATAAAAATGACAGCGGAGAAGGCAATAGAGCAAGGTAGCAGTGGGGGAATTAAAAACCAGAGCGTGTCAGGAAGGAACAGAATGTATAATGATAGGGGTAAAGTAGTAAAAGGGGTAAAAGCAGGAATAAATTGTCAGAAAACATATTTGAAAGTTCTTTATCTGAATGCACGCAGCATTCGTAACAAAATTGACAAGTTGACGGTGCAAATAACTACACATGGGTATGATCTGGTGGCCATTACGGAAACATGGCTGCAAAATAATCATGAATGGGAACTAAACATACAAGAGTATTTGACAATTAGGAAGGACAGACAGGAAGGAAAGGGAGGTGGTGTTGCTATGTTAATCAAGGATGGAATCACTGCAATAGTCAGAAATGATATTGGGTCAAAGGATCAGGATAGTGAAACAGTTTGGGTGGAGATAAGGAATAATAAGGGGAAAAAGTCACTAGTGGGCGTAGTCTATAGGCCTCCTAACAGTTGCAACTCTGTTGGTCGGAGTATAAATCAGGAAATAGTTGGGGCTTATAATAAGGGAACAGCTATAATCATGGGGGATTAAAGTGTAAGATGGTACAAGAGCAGTGGTCTACATTCAAGGAGATATTTCACATCTTTCAAGATGAATATATTCCACTGAAGAAAAAGGGGAGTAAAAGAAAAGACAGCCATCCGTGGCTTAGTAAAGTAATAAAGGATAGTATTCGACTGAAAAAAAGGGCATATAAATTAGCCAAACCTAGTGGGAGGGTAGAAGATTAGGAAGCATTTAAAAGCCAGCAAACAATAACTAAAAGATTAATTAAGAAAGGGAAGATAGATTATGAAAGTAAACTAGCAAAAAATATAAAAACAGATAGCAAGAGTTTCTACAGCTATATAAAAAGAAAAAGGGTGGCTAAAGTGAATGTTGGTCCCTTAGAGGATGGGACTGGGAAACTAATGGTGGGGAACATGGAGATGGCAAAGACACTGAACAAATATTTTGTATCAGTCTTTACAGTAGAGGACACTAAAAATATCCCAACACTGGACAAACAGGGGGCAATGGGGGGGGGGGAGGAGCTAAACACGATTAAAATCACTAAGGAGGTGGTACTCAGTAAAATAATGGGACTTAAGGCGGATAAATCCCCCGGACCTGATGGCCTACATCCTAGGGTCTTGAGAGAAGTGGCGGTAGGGATTGTGGATGCATTGGTGATCATTTTCCAGAACTCCCTGGACTCAGGAAAGGTCCCGGCAGATTGGAAAACTGCTAATGTAACACTCTTATTTAAGAAGGGAAGTAGACAAAAAGCTGGAAACTATAAACCAGTTAGCCTAACATCTGTGGTTGGCAAAATGTTGGAGTCCATCATTAAGGAAACAGTAACAGAGCATTTGGATAAACATAATTTAATAGGACAGAGTCAGCATGGTTTTACGAAGGGGAAGTCATGTTTGACAAATTTGCTTGAATTCTTTGAGGATGTAACATACAGGGTAGATAAAGGGGAACCAGTGGATGTAGTGTATTTGGACTTCCAAAAGGCATTTGACAAGGTTCCACACAAAAGATTACTGATCAAGATAAAAAATCACGGGATTGGGGGTAATATACTGGCATGGGTGGAGGATTGGCTATCTAACAGAAAACAAAGAGTTGGGATAAATGGTTCGTTCTCGGGCTGGCAATCAGTAACTAGTGGTGTTCCGCAGGGGTCAGTGCTGGGACCCCAACTCTTTACAATCTATATTAACGATTTGGAGGAAGGGACCGAGTGCAACATATCCAGGTTTGCCGACGATACAAAGATGGGAGGGAAAGCAGTGAGTGAGGAGGACATAAAAACCTGCAAAAGGACATAGACAGGCTAAGTGAGTGGGCAGAGATTTGGCAGATGCAATATAATGTTGGAAAGTGTGAGGTTATGCACTTTGGCAGAAAAAATCAAAGAGCAAGTTATTATCTAAATGGAGAGAAACTGCAAAGTGCTACAGTACAAAGGGATCTGGGGGTCCTGGTGCATGAAACACAAAAAGTTAGCATGCAGGTGCAGCAGGTGATCAGGAAGGCCAATGGAATCTTGGCTTTTATTGCAAGGATGGAGTATAAAAACAGGGAAGTCTTGCTGCAGTTATACAGGGCATTGGTGAGGCCACACCTGGGATACTGCGTGCAGTTTTGGTTTCCATACTTAAGAAAAGATATACTTGCTCTCGAGGCGTTTCAGAGAAGGTTCACTCGGTTGATTCCAGAGATGAGGGGGTTGACGTATGAGGAAAGGTTGAGTAGGTTGGGACTCTACTCATTGGAGTTCAGAAGAATGAGAGGCGATCTTATCGAAACATATAAGATTGTGAGGGGGCTTGATCGGGTGGATGCGGTGAGGATGTTTCCACTGATGGGTGAGATTAGAACTAGGGGGCATAATCTTAGAATAAGGGGCTGCCCTTTCAAAACTGAGATGAGGAGAAACTTCTTCACTCAGAGGGTAGTAAATCTATGGAATTTGCTACCTCAGAGAGCTGTGGAAGCTGCAACATTAAATAAATTTAAAATGGAGATAGACATTTTCCTAGCAGATAAGGGAATTAGGGGTTACGGGGAGAGGGCAGGGAAGTGGACGTGAGTCTAGATTCAGATCAGCCATGATCCTATTGAATGGCGGAGCAGGCCCGAGGGGCCGTATGGCCTACTCCTGCTCCTATGTCTTATGTTCTTATCTTATGTTCTTATGTAAGGGATAATTACTAGTCCTAGCCCCTTTAGGGCCAATCCAGATCAGGCGTATTCCTCAGACATTCACTTTCAACTAAAGTTTGAGGTAGCCGAATCCTAAAGATGCTTAATTGGGTCTAAAGGTCTGGACTCACTGGCCTAGAAATTCACTATGGCCCCGCCAGCTGGCTAGCGCCCAAAAGTTAGCGCTGGGCGGGAAGCCTATAGCGTTCGTCAGATATTCATTGTTAGCGCCCCAATTCGGAACCGGGCGCTATACCAGGGTGTGCCCGCCTCCGCTTGGGGCGCTGACACTGAATATCAGCGCTCTTGGCGCCGCTGCGCCAGCCGCTGCGGAGCGGCAGGCTGCGGTACTGCAGGCCTCCTCCTTCTCTTAAGGGGGAGCTGCCTGCAACGGGGAGATCGCCGCTGGATAGTGCCGGCAAATGAGCCCGGCACCACGGAGAAGTGCCGGGCTCGCGGAAAGCAGCCGGCAATGCCGTGGGGGGGTGGTGGAGGAGGCCAGGGAAGGAGGTGCGGGCAGGCGGCCGCCGAAAAAACGGCCGGCCGCACCTTCCGCTTTAAAGCGCCCCACTAAGGCAGCAGGACAGCCCCATTTTCTGGTTGCTGTTTGCGGCCACTTCAGAGGAGGCGGCCGCAACTAAATATGGGGATCGGGCCGGTTTCGGGGCGGAACCGGGGCACTGCGCACACCGATGACGTCATCGGTGCCAGCGCAGCGCTAACGGCTACCGCCGGCAATACCGCTGTGCTGAATATCTGGTGTACCTGGACTTCCAAAAGGCCTTCGATAAGGTCCCACATAAAAGATTAGCATGGAAAATTGAGGCTCATGGGATAAAGGGGAAAGTTTTGGCGTGGATAGGGAACTGGCTGTCAGATAGAAAACAGAGAGTTGGAATAAACGGCTCATTTTCTGAATGGCAGGCAGTAACAAGTGGGGTACCACAGGGATCTGTCCTGGGCCCCCAGCTGTTCACAATTTACATTAATGACCTGGATCAGGGAGTCGGATGCAGCATTTCCAAATTTGCAGACGACACTAAACTAGGAGGGGGGGTGGGCTCAGAGGAAGAGACCAGGAAGCTCCAGAGCGATTTGGACAGACTGGGCGATTGGGCGGATAAATGGCAGATGCACTATAATGTGGACAAGTGCGAAGTTATCCACCTTGGGTGCAGGAACGGGAGGGCAAATTATTATTTAAATGGCAATAGATTGGGAGAGGGGGAAGTACAGAGAGACCTGGGTGTTCTTGTACACCAGTCACTGAAGGCGAGCATGCAGGTGCAACAGGCGGTCAAGAAGGCAAACGGTATGCTGGCCTTCATAGCAAAAGGGTTAGAATACAGGAACAGGGATACCTTGCTGCAGCTGTACAGGGCACTGGTGAGACCACACCTCGAGTACTGTGTACAGTTTTGGTCGCCTCATCTGAGGAAGGATGTTCTTGCCATGGAGGGGGTGCAGCGGCGATTCACCAGGCTGATACCAGGAATGGCGGGAATGACCTATGAGGAGAGACTATGTAGTTTAGGGATGTACACACTGGAGTTTAGAAGATTGAGAGGGGACCTCATAGAAGTGTATAAAATTCTGACAGGTCTAGACAGACTGGATGCAGAAGGAATGTTTCCCTTGGCGGGTGAGAACAGAACTAGAGGACATAATTTAAGGATAAGGGCTAAACCATTTAGGACAGAGATGAGGGGGAATTTCTTCACTCAGAGAGTGGTGAACCTGTGGAACTCATTGCCACAGAGGGCAGTGTACGCCAGCTCATTAAATATATTTAAGAGGGAATTAGATATATTTCTACGGGCAAAAGGGGTTAAGGGTTACGGAGAGAAGGCGGGGACGGGATACTGAATTAAAGGATCAGCCATGATCTCATCGAATGGCGGAGCAGGCACGAAGGGCCGAATGGCCTACTCCTGCTCCTATCTTCTATGTATCTATGTATCTATGTAAACTCATTTCTGGCGCAAAATCACTCTTTAGGCGTTAACTGGGCGCAAAGCTGGCAGCGCCTTAATGAATTTCTAGGCCACTCTCCCTAAAATAAAGGAACAACCTGAAAATGTTACCTTCCTCCAGATAGCACTTTTAATAAGTTTAGCTAGACTCTAACATTCCGGATATTATGAGGGTCCAGAAAACTCCCCCAGAATTCTGCAACTCCTCACCAAAGAGTGTACAGAGATTGAGTTCGCGAGTTTGATACAGAAGTATTATGGGAGACAATTCTAAAAATATATAGATTTGTTAAAGAACCGACATATAATTTAAATTGGTGAGTCAATTGCAACATTAACAGTTCCAAAAAGAGAAAGCTTACAATTCTATTATCAGAGAACCTACTCTCAAATCTTAACTTCGCTACAGTTTTACAGTTCTTAGTTTTCTACAGGATATCCACCAAAATCAAATACAGTACCTTTAATCCCCGAGGTACAAAGAGTTGGAGACTTACAGAACTTGCTCTGAAGCCGAGAATCGCTTTGCCTCTTTAAAGTGAGTCTACTATCCCATTTGAGAGTTCAATATTTATACCCTTTTCCAGTGGTATTTCTTTTAAGGTTTTCTGCTGATATAAGCTAATTATCTCTAATCATTTTTCTGCTGACCTCGGCAATTCTTACAGTCACCTCAGCTGATAGCACTACAGAATTGTCTCTCCTCTAGGTGTTCTAAGTTTATCATAAAAAACGGCGTAACAGCAGGTGCATTTTGCTTGATGTCATTTTTACAAAGGCAGATGTTTGTGCTTCTTTACAAAGTGTAAATTAGAACACCTTGTACAGGGTGAACGATTGTCTTGTTCCCAAAGGTTCAGACTGTCAAGAGCCTTTAACCTTCTGTTTCAATAAGGTTATTGATTCAGTGTCAAGAACTATCTTACCTCAATAGCCAGAATGCTATCACAGCTTTTTCATAGTTAGGTTTCTAGATTTCCAGACCCAGTTTGTCATGTTTTAATAAGGGCAGAATTCTTTCATAGAATGGTGTATTTTTCTGAATGGGTTATATGGTTTATTCCTTCACAGCCGGAACAGAGCGATTGCTACAGAGGTGCAGGACTGATTTGACTGATGTGACCGAGGCTACTTGGTACAACCTGTGGCATAAAATTCAACACTGTGGTCGTGCTAACAGCCACTGATGGTGCTGCATCCCTTGTTGAAGCAGTTAACAAGTCGCTATAACTCGGGCAGATGTTCCAGGTGCATGTGGTTCTGAGGAGGAAGGGCCAAACGGGGTCTCAGAATGTTTTCAATGAAAATTGGGGCGATTCCACAGTGGGCGGGTAATCTGCTCCACCAGTTACCCCCTCCCTACTCGCTCACCCCCCAGATGGTGAAGGTAGAAATGGCCCCCCCGCCACTTTTTTTTAATATAAAACAACACCACAGGAAATAAATAAACTCCTGTGCTGAACAAAGATAAAACAAAGTCATGGATTGAGTGATAAAGCAAAGGTCCAACAGGTCGAAAAAAGTGGAAATTGAAGGACATTGATGACAGACAGTAAAGCCTACAAAAAAGGGAATTCCATTGCAGAAATAAATGGAGATTTAACTTAAAATATGGTTTGTGTTTCAGGTTTTTAGTCTGGAAAAAAATGTTTGAGAGGTTTACTTGGCAAATCAAGAGCTGATGCGCTTTGATAACCAGAAGAAAGAAAATATCAAAACATATTTTATATGCAGAAAATGTGCATGACAAGGCCAAGGCTGAGGATGACAACTCACCGTGACAACTGAAGAGTGTATGTGACAGCTATAATGATGAGGCTGAAACTGTTAAGACAGGGAAAAAAATGTTAAATCCGTCTGAACCTGGATTTGTCATAAAAGGGAGGATTATGAGGTAAAACATAAGAACATAAGAACATAAGAAATAGGAGCAGGAGTAGGCCAATTGGCCCCTCGAGCCTGCTCCGCCATTCAATAAGATCATGGCTGATCTGATCCTAACCGCCAATCCACTATGACAGGACTATCTCCTGAATCTAACAGAATTAGACACACGAAACAGGAGCAGGATCAGGCTACACGGCCCCTGGGCCCGCTCCGCTACCCACAGGGCCATGACCGATCCGCACCTAAGCTCATGTCCAAATTCCTGCCCGCTCCCCGTAACCCTTAATTCCCTTTTCTTCTAGGAAACTGTCTATTTCTGTTTTAAATTTATGTAATGATGTAGCTTCGACAGCTTTTTGGGGCAGCATATTCCATGGACCCACCACCCTCTGAGTGAAGTAGTTCCTCCTCATCTCAGTTTTGAAAGAGCAGCCCCTTATTCTAAGACTATGCCCCCTAGTTCTAGTTTCACCCATCATCTGGAACATCCTCCCCGCATCCACCCGATCCAACCCCTTCACAATCTTATATGTTTCAATAAGATCGCCTCTCATTCTTCTGAACTCCAATGAGTAGAGTCCCAATCTACTCAACCTCTCCTCATATGTCCATCCCCTCATCCCCGGGATTAACCGAGTGAACCTTCTTTGTACTGACTCGAGAGCAAGTATGTCTTTTCTTAAGTATGGACCCCAAAACTGTATGCAGTATTCCAGGTGCGGTCTCACCAATACCTTGTACAACTGAAGCAATACCACCCTATTTTTATATTCTATCCCCCTAGCAATGAAAGCCAACATTCCATTGGCCTTCTTAATCACTTGCTGCACCTGCATACTAACCTTTTGAGTTTCGTGCACCAGGACCCACAGATCCCTTTGTACTTCAGTACTTTCCAGTTTCTTGCCATTAAGATAATAACTTGCTCTACGATTTTTCCTGCCAAAGTGCATAACCTCACACTTTCCAGTATTGTATTCCATCTGCCAAGTCTCTGCCCACTTACTTAGCCTGTCTATGTCCCCTTGCAGGTTTTTTATGTCCTCCTCTCTCACTACTTTCCCTCCCATCTTAGTATCATCTGCAAACTTTGATATGTTACAATCGGTCCCCTCCTCTAAATCGTTAATATAGATTGTAAAGAGTTGGGGACCCAGCACTGACCCCTGCGGAACACCACTGGTTACTGATTGCCAGTCTGAGAATGAACCATTTATCCCAACTCTCTGCCTTCTGTTAGATAGCCAATCCTCTATCCATGCCAGAATATTACCCCCAATCCTGTGATTTTTTATCTTAAGCAATAATCTTTTGTGTGGCACCTTGTCAAATGCCTTTTTGAAGTCTAAATACACTACATCCACTGGTTCACCTTTATCCACCCTGTATGTTACTTCCTCAAAGAACTCCAGCAAATTTGTCAAACATGACTTCCCCTTCATAAAACCATGCTGACTTTGTCTTATTAAACTATGATTATCCAAATGTCCTGTTACTGTCTCCTTAATAATGGACTCCAAAATTTTACCTACCACAGATGTTAGGCTAACCGGTCTATAGTTTCCAGCCTTCTGTCTACTGCCCTTTTTAAATAAGGGTGTTACATTAGCAGTTTTCCAGTCTGCTGGGACCTTTGCTGAGTCCAGGGAGTTTTGGAAGATTATTACCAATGCATCCACAATCCCTACCGCCACTTCCCTCAAGACCCTTGGATGTAAGCCATCAGGTCCAGGCGATTTATCCGCCTTGAGTCCCATTATTTTACCGAGTACCACTTCCTTAGTGATTTTGATCGTGTTTATCTCCTCCCCCCCTATAGCCCCCTGCTTGTCCAGTGTTGGGATATTCTTGGTGTCCTCTACTGTAAAGACTGATACAAAATATTCATTCAGTGTTTTTGCCATCTCCATATTTCCCACCATTAATTTCCCGGTCTCATCCTCTAAGGGACCAACATTTACTTTAGCCACCCTTTTTCTTTTTATATAACTATAAAAACTCTTACTATCTGTTTTTATATTTTTTGCTAATTTACTTTCATAATCTATCTTCCCTTTCCTAATCAATCTTTTTGTTATTTTTTGCTGTCTTTTAAAGTTTTCCCAATCCTCTATCCTCCCAGTAGATTTGGCTACCTTATATGCCCTTGTTTTTAGTCGAATAGTATCCTTAATTTCTTTACTTAGCCACGGATGGCTGTCTTTTCTTTTACACCCTTTTCTTCTCAGTGGAATATACTTTTTTTGGAAGTTGTAAAATAACTCCTTAAATGTACATCACTGATCATGTATCGTCTTACCTTTTAATCTATTTTCCCAATCCACTTTGCTCAATTCTGCTCTCATACCTTCATAGTCTCCTTTATTCAAGCTTAGCATGCTTGTTTGAGATACAACCTCCTCACCCTCTAATTGAACATGGAATTCAACCATGTTATGGTCACTCATTCCAAGGGGATCCTTTACTAGGACATTTTTAATTAATCCTGTCTCGTTACACAGGACCAGATCTAAGGTTGCTTGCCCCCTGGTCGGTTCAGTTACATACTGCTCAAGAAACCCATCCCTAATACACTCAATGAACTCATCCTCAAGGCAGCCCTGCCCAATTTGATTTGTCCAGTTAATATGATAGTTAAAATCCCCCATAATTATAGATGTTCCCTTATTACAAGCCTCAACTATTTCCTGATTGATACTCCGTCCAACCGAGTTGCAACTGTTCGGAGGCCTAATGACTACGCCCACTAGTGTTTTTTTCCCCTTATTATTCCTTATCTCCACCCAAACTGTTTCATTATCCTGATCTTTTGACCCAATATCATTTCGTTTATTTTTCTTCAAGAGAAGTTAATTCACAAATTTAGAATCATCCATTGAAATTGATTTTACTTGCCGTAAAATGTCGCTTAAGAAAGTGTTTCTTGACTAAAATAAAAACAGAAAGCGCTGGAAGCACTCAGCACGCCAAGGCAGCATCTGTGGAGAGAGAAACAGAGTTAACGTTTCAGGTCGATGACCTTTCGTCAGAACTGGAAAAAGTTAGAGATGTAACAGATTTTAAGCAAGTGCAGGGGCAGGGAAAGGAGGGGAGGGGAGGAAAGAGTAAAAGGGAAGGTCTGTGATAGCTTTGTCCAATCATACCCTGTCATTTAATCTCTCCTGCCTTCCACCCTATCAGAGACCTTCCCTTTTGTTCTTTCCTCCCGTTGCCTGCTTTCCCTACCCCTGCACTTGCTTAAAATCTCTAACTTTTTCCAGTTCTGACAAAGGGTCATCGACCTGAAACGTCAACTCTGTTTCTCTCTCCACAGATGCGGCCTGGCCTGCTGAGTATTTCCAGCATTTTCTGTTTTTATGTCAGATTTCCAGAACCCACAGTATTTATGCCTTTGGATAAGTGTTTCTTGACATTGCTTTGTAAAGTGGCTGTGGTTATGTTAATGACTTGTATGTTTCTCTCAGATACAATGGGACTGCTTGGCTTTGGCATTACGATTACCTGGACACCAGTCGCCACTTAATGTGATTCTCCCACTGGCAGTAATCACTTACTCACGAAAAAGTGTAACAGGGTAATTGGGTGCAGGATAATGTAGTTACTGGCCCATTTCCCAGTTTGGGAATGTTAGTGGCCAACAGTAAAATCGACTAGATGGATGTGCATTTCAACTAATGAGCAACCGTACAATAAGACATTTCAGCAATGCACGCACAACTCCAACTGTGATCAAGCAGTACGAAGGGGGAGAATAAACTTATTGACCTTGCTGTGATCAGACTTGACTTCCTGGCCCTGAATTTCCACAGCGGGTAAATCCTGATCTCCTGGGGTAACTTCAGCAGAAACCCCGGAGAACTGGGGTAGAGAGCCAAAAGCGGTCATTCATGCCATTTCTCCAGGGGCTCCACCGATCTCCCCTGAAGTTGAGGTGGGAGATTAGGAGACCCCTGTAGAAATTCAGGGTCGCTACCTTCAACCTAACAGTGGCAAGGACCATGTTCCTGGCTTAAAACACATCGCTGACCCAAATAAGGACATAAGAGCCATTTGATTTATTATTCTAAAGTTTTGGCAACTCCCTGTAATGCAAAGCAATTGTCACAAAATGTTTTCTGCATTAGCCTAGTGTCTGTTAGGAGCAAGAGTGCCATATTTATGAGTCTTCAAACCAACCTTCTGAGCATTCTGCACTGGTAGAGTTTCTGCTTGCTTAATATGGAGTGCGCGCTCTCCCACTGTAGGGAGACATCCCACTTACCCATTCGAGGGAGCAGAGGCACATGTTGGCAAGGGCCCAGAACTACTGACTTCAAAGATGTGCAAAGGTACTGCTGGGGCGTAGCAGCTGAAACTGGGCGCTCTACCAACATAGAGCAATGGGGCACCTAATGCTGATTCTCTAGCCAGGACCAACCTACCGTTAGAAGGGTTATCTGGAGTTTAGTGCAAAGCATACCAGACCCCAGTGACAGGTCTACTACTACAACAACAGCAACAGCAACAACTTGCATTTATATAGCACCTTTAAAATAGTAAAGCGTGACCCCGAGCTTCCGGTCACTTGCCATTTTAATTCTCAATCTCACTCCCACTCTGACCTCTCTGTTCTCGGCCTCCTAAACTGTTCTAATGAAGCTCAACGTAAGCTCGAGGAACATCACATCATCTTTTGATTAGGCACTTTACAATGTTCTGGCCTCAACACTGAGTTGAACAACTTCAGATCATAACCATTGCTCCCATCTTCTCAGACATCAGCTGCTGGTAATGATTCTGCTGCTGCCATTTACACCTCCTCTGGACCCATCTTTTGTTTCTTTATCGCACAATGACCACCCCCATTTTGCCTTGCACCACCTTTCCTTCTGTCATTTAAGCTCTCCTGCCCACCACCCTATCACAGACCTTCCCTTTTGCTCTTTCCCCCCGCCCTCATTTTTTCCTGCCTCTGTACTTGCTTATAAACTGTTCAATCTCTAACTTCTTCCAGTTCTGAAGAAAGGTCATCGACATGAAACGTCCAGCATCCGCAGTATTTAGCTTTTGTTAAGGCGGTATTAGGACAGGTGACCAAACCTTGGTCAGAGGTCTTAAAAAGATGGCATTGAAATCCTTGTGTTAAATGAAAACAAATTCATTAACAAATTCACAGGAATGTGTTATTTTAAGCTGTGGGTTTAATGGGAAAATTAATTTCAAGTTATTAACATAACACAACACGAGTTCAATCTCTCGATTTATTTCTGAAACAGGAAGTGACATCAGTAAAGGAAGACATTTTTGAATGCACCCATGATCCCTATAGATACATAGAAACATAGAAGATAGGAGCAGGAGTAGGCCATTCAGCCCCTCGAGCCTGTTCTGCCATTTAATGAGATCATGGCTGATCATCCAAATTCAGTACACTGTCCCTGCTTTCTCCCCATATCCCTTGATCTCTATAACCTTAAGAAATATATCCAACTCCTTCTTGAATATATTTAATGAATTGGCCTCAACTGCCTTCTGTGGTAGAGAATTCCACAGGTTCACCACTCTCTGGGTGAAGAAATTCCTCCTCATCTCTGTCCTAAATGGCTTACCCCTTATCCTTAGACTGTGACCCCTTGTTCTGGACTCCCCCGCCATCGGGAATATCCTTCCTGCATCTAGTTTGTCTAGTCCTGTTAGAATTTTATAAGTTTCAATGAGATCCCCTCTCATTCTTCTAAACTCTAGCGAATATAAGCCTAATCAACCCAATCTCTTCTCATATGTCATTCCTGCCATCTCTGATACAACAGCCAGCTGATTTCTGCAAAGTAGAAAGGTTTGATGAGTCCTGAACACAAGACCTCATCAAACTATACAGAATGTCAGTGTTTGACAGCTTCACAGAGCTGTCAAACGATGACATTTCTTCTTTCAAATATTCTTGACAGATGACGCATCATACGTTGACGTGCTCTGTCACTGACTTCCCCCTAATTGGCCTGCTGAGCCCGCTGGGCGGGCTTAACAAGGTAAATCAGGGGAAAATCCCGCTGGTTGGCCAGAAGCTGATGGAGGCGGGACTGAAACCCGGCAAGCAGCAGTCCTGCCTCTAACACGTCTCCATTCATAAAATCCAGCCCAATATTATTTGAAATCTAACCTTTCTTCAGTTGCCCAATTATATGTCTAACACTGAAGTAAAATAAGGTTTTTTTTCAACTATTTCTTCTTGGAATGTGAGTGATGCTGGCTGGCAAAGCCGCTTTTATTGTCCAACAGTAGCTGTCTTGCAAACGTGGTGGCTGGCCTTCTCCTTGAAGTCCTTGTGCTCCCACAATGGTGTTAGAAATAGAAAAGAAAGAACTTGCATTTATATAGTGCTTTTCACAACCTCAGGATGTCCCAATGCGCTTTGCAGCCAATGAAGTACTTTTGAAGCGTAGTCACTGTTGTAATGTAGGATACGCGGCAGCCAATTTGCACACAGCAAACTCCCACAAACAGCAATGTGATAATGACCAGATAACTTGTTTTTAGTGATGTTGGTTAAGGGATAAATATTGGCCAGGACACCAGGGAGAACTCCCCTGCTCTTTTTTGAATAATACCATGGGATTTTTTGCATCCAGCTGAGAGGGGTTTAATGTCTCAACTGAAAGACAGGATCATCCAACCGTGTAGCATTCCCTCAGTACTGCACTGAAGTGTCAGCCTGGATTATGTGCTCAAGTCTCTGGTGTGGGGCTTGAACCCACAACCTCTGATTCAGACACAAGAGTGCTACCATTGAGCCCCAGCTGACACCCAAGGTACCACTTAGGTATGGAATTCCAGGATATTGGCCCTGTGACAATGAAGGAGCAGCAATATATGTCCAGGTCAGGATGATGTATGACTTGAGGAAGAACTTGGAGGTGAGTGTTTTCCCACAACATTGCTGCTCTGGTCCTCCTCAATGGTCGAGGTCAGGAGGAGGGAAGTGATGTTGAAGTAATCTTGCTGGAGCCACAGCGGCCTAGGGGGTGGACATTTAGTCCGATGTCAGGGCCGTCAATCAAGTGGACTGCTTTGTCCTGGATGTTATCAAGCTTCCCGAGTGTTGTTGCAGCTGCAGCCAACTAGGTGAGTGTCATAAATCTCATCATCGAGAAACTACCTATGAAATAACACTGGACGGCCAGCTGGTGGCGCCATCCAAGGAGTATAAATACTCGGGCGTTGGCCCCAGCTTGCCAGGGACATTTTGTAAAGACAAGGAGCTAGTGAAGTACAACTAGACGTCCATGTTCTGAAATAAGTTGATTAAAGCCTTGTTTTATGCTCAAACCAAGTGTGTAGTGAGTTTTATTACGTCAGTGAGTGTGAGTACAGATAGTGATGAACTTACCCAGTCTCCCAAGCATTGGTTGGCAACTACTTTGAGACAATATTTGAAATAAAGTATTTTGGACAGAAGGGCTGCACAAAGATAGAATGGCCCTTCTGGCAGCACATAACCATCCACAGGTATTAGTGTTGATGATATGGCTTCCTGTCAGATACTGTTGACAAAACTCTTGTGATCTGCCCCCTGGTGAAACAGTCTGCTGTTTGCCTTTTTCAGTTATACTACTTTAAAGATTGGCTATAAAACAACAGCATCCGTGCTGCATTGCCTTTTACCGCTAAAATAATAACCATAATTTATATAGCACCATATCATAGTAAAATGTCTCAAAATGCTTCTCATCATTTTTGCATTGCAGTGACTATTTTACGCAGGCAAACACAACAGCTACTCTGGGACACCAACATCACATCAACAGCAGTAAGACGAATAACCAATTTGTATCCGCTTGATGGTATTGACTGCTGAACTGTAAATCAGGGCACTGGGGAAAACAAAACCAACTCTTCAAATAGTGCCACATAATCTATAATTACAAAGAATGCTATGGCACAGAAACAGGCCATTCGGCCCATCAGGTTTGGCACACAGTTGGCATTCCATCAACTACCTAGCTGGATTATGCATCGTCCCAGGCATGCTGCATACATCCCCCTTACATAGAATTGCATCAAATTTACAGCACAGAAACAGGCCATTTGGGCCATCTGTGCCAGTGTTTATGCTCCACAGAAGCCTCCTCCCACCCTACTTCATCAAAACCTGTCTTCCTTTTTCCTCAACCGAGGATTCCCCTCTACTGTGGTTGACGCGGCCCTTGACCGTGTCCGTTCTATTTCCCGCACTTCTGCCCTCACCTCTTCCCCTCCCTCCCAGAACCACAATAGGGTTCCCCTTGTCCTCACCTTCCACCCCACCAGCCTCCACATTCAACGGATCATCCTCCACCATTTCTGCCACCTCCAGCGTGATGCTACCACCAAACACATCTTCCCCTCACCTCCCCTTTCAGTATTCCGAAGGGACCGCTCCCTCCACGACACCCTGGTCTACTCCTCTATCACCCCAACACTCCTTCCCCTTCACCCGGCACCTTCACATGCAAGCGCAGGAGTTGCAACACATGCCCTTTTACCTCCTCCCTTCCCACTGACCAGGGCCCCAAACACTCCTTCCAGGTGAAACAGCGATTTACTTGTACTTCTTGCAATTTAGTACACTGTTTTCGCTGCTCACGATGCGGTCTCCTCTACATTGGGGAGACCAAACGCAGATTGGGTGACCGCTTTGCGGAACACCTCCGTTCAGTCCGTAAGGGTGACCCTGCGCTTCCGGACGCCTGTCACTTTAATTCTCCGCTCCACTCCCACTTTGACCTCTCCGTCCTCGGCCTCTCACACTGTTCCAACGAAGCTCAATGTAAGCTCGAGGAACAGCACCTCATCTTTCGATTAGGCACTTTACAGCCTTCTGGACTCAACATCGAGTTCAACAATTTCAGACCATAACCTCTGCCCCATCTTGTTTTTCTCTCTCTCTCACATGGCAGCTGTCGATCATTCTGCCAGTGCCATTTACACTTCATCTAGAGTCATCTTCTGTTTCTTAACTTGTCCCATTACCATCTCCTTTTGCCTTGCACCATCATCCCTTTTGTCTTTTAATCTCTCCTGCCTTCCAGCCTATCACAGACCTTCCCTTTTGTTCTTCCTTCCCCTCCCCCTTTCCCAGCCCCTGCACTTGATTAAAAATCTGTTCCATTTCCTGCTTTTTTCCAGTTTTGACAAAGGGTCATCAACCTGAAAAGTTAACTCTGTTTCTCTCTCCACAGATACTGCCTGACCTGCTGAGTGTTTCCAGCATTTTCTGTTTTTATTATATATTATATATAGATGGATGTTGGCTTGTAGCCCTGGTTTGATGAATGATACACTGCTACATTAACTAAATGCTTTAGGTAGATGGGAGAATCAGGCAATCAATGTAAAGCAATGGAACATAAAGGATAAAGTGCATTTTCAATAGGAAAAGACCCAATTGTAAGTATCACAGGAGAGAAAAGACACTTCAACATTCAACTATAAATAAGACTGGTTCCAATAGATAATCTAACACACCCGCCTACTTACACATTGCTCTAATTCTCTCTCTTTCTTGCACACACATTAACTCAATCCCAGTTAGGTACGGGAGTCAGCAACTTTTACTCACCGCAACCGTGGTTTCCCTGATGTTGGGCCACATTATCAGCTAAGCAAGTTCTGCGGGTGTCCTCTGGCAGAACCCTGGAGAATTGGTGTAAATGACTGTTAACACTATTGCTCTGGGGTTTCCACCAGTCTCCTGGCACAGTTGCATCAGGAGACTGGAAAAACCCCACAGAATTTCAGGGCCCTGAAGACTCAGGCCAAGCACTAAATGTCCCATCGAGCACCGCAACCCAATCAGCTCAATAAAAATCAGGCATGAGAAAGTTAACCGTGTCTTTCAAAATCTTCATTGGCCTTCTTGGTTCTGTAGCTCAATTTTGGATACTGGTTTCTTCATAGTTCACCTGTTTTTATTGCTCCTATTCTGCAGAAGCTAACTGTGCAAACCCCAGCATCCCTTAAAGATCGTGGGGCAGGAATCTGCTGGAAACTTGCAGCATGTTAAAGCCGCATTAATGGCGTGCGCTATTATTGAAATGTAAATGTTTCAGGAAATACGGAGTGAGTGAGTTACGTTATGAGTTACGATGCATTGTAGAAACATAGAAGATAGCAGGAGTAGGCCATTCGGCCCCTCGAGCCTGCTCCGCCATTCAATGAGATCATGGCTGATCATCCAAACTCAGTACCCTGTCCCTGCCTTCTCCCCATATCCCTTGATCCCTCTAGCCTTAAGAAATATATCCAACTCCTTCTTGAATATATTTAATGAATTGGCCTCTACTGCCTTCTGTGGTAGAGATTTCCAAAGGTTCACCACTCTCTGGGTGAAGAAATTCCTCCTCATCTTTGTCCTAAATGGCTTACCCCTTATCCTTAGACTGTGACCCCTGGTTCTGGACTCCCCGACCATCGGGAACATCCTTCCTGCATCTAGTTTGTCTAGTCATGTTAGAATTTTATAAGTTTCAATGAGATCCACTCTCATTCTTCTAAACTCCAGCAAATATAAGCCCAATCGACCCAATCTCTCCTCATACGTCATTCCCGCCATCCCAGGTATCAGTCTGGTGAATCTTCGCTGCACTCCCTCCATGGCAAGAACATCCTTCTTCAAATAGGGCAATCAAAACAGCACACAATACTCAAGGTGTGGTCTCACCAAGGCCCTGTAGAACTGCAGCAAGACATCCTTGTTCCTGTACACGAACTCTCTCGCTACGAAGGCCAACATACCATTTGCCTTCTTAACCGCCTGCTGCACCTGCACACTTACCTTCAGCGACTGGTGCTCAAGGACACCCAGGTCTTGTTGCACTTCCCCTTCTCCCAATCTATTGCCGTTCAGATAATAATCGTGCCTTCCTGTTTTTGCCACCAAAGTGGATAACCTCGCATTTATCCATATTATACTGCATCTGCCATGCATCTGACCAATCACCCAACCTGTCCAAATCATACTGGAGTTTCTCGGCATCCTCCTCACAGCACTCACGCCCACCCAGCTTTGGGTCGTCTGCAAACTTGGAGATATTACGTCTAGTTCCCTCGTCTAGATCATTAATATATTTTGCTGGTGTCCTAGGACCGATCCCTGCGGTACCCCACTAGTCATAGAAACATAGAAACATAGAAGATAGGAGCAGGAGTAGGCCATTTGGCCCCTCGAGCCTGCTCCGCCATTCAATGCGATCATGGCTGATCATCCAAATTGAGTACCCGGTCCCTGCTTTCTCCCCATACCCCTTGATCCCTTTAGCCTTAAGAATTATATCCAACTCCTTCTTGAATATATTTAATGTATTGACCTCTACTGCCTTCTGTGGTAGAGAATTCCACAGGTTCACCACTCTCTGGGTGAAGAAATTCCTCCTCATCCCTGTCCTAAATGGCCTACCCCTTATCCTTAGACTGTGACCCCTTGTTCTGGACTCCCCCGCCATCGGGAACATCCTTCCTGCATCTAGTTTGTCTGGTCCTGTTAGAATTTTATAAGTTTCAATGAGATCCCCCCTCATTCTTCTAAACTCTAGCGAATATAAGCCTAATCAACCTAATCTCTTCTCATACGTAATTCCTGCCATCTCTGATACAACAGCCAGCTGATTTCTGCAAAGTAGAAAGGTTTGATGAGTCCTGAACACAAGACCTCATCAAACTACACAGAATGTCAGTGTTTGACAGCTTCACAGAGCTGTCAAACGATGACATTTCTTCTTTCAAAAATTCTTGACAGATGACGCATCATACGTTGGCGTGCTCTGTCGCTGACTTCCCCCTAATTGGCCTGCTGAGCCTGTCGGGCGGGCTTAACAAGGTAAATCAGGGGAAAATCCCGCTGGTTGGCCAGAAGCTGATGGAGGCGGGACTGAAACCCGGCAAGCAGCAGTCCCACCTCCAACACGTCTCCATTCATAAAATCCAGCCCAATATTATTTGAAATCTAACCTTTCTTCAGTTGCCCAGCTATATGTCTAACACTGAAGTAAAATAAGGTTTTTTTTCAACTATTTCTTCTCGGATTGTGAGTGATGCTGGCTGGCAAAGCCGCTTTTATTGTTTCCGTAATCCTAATCATATCATATCCGTTTACATCTATTTGCGCAGCTAATTCATCCACCTTATTACAAATGCTCCTCGCATTAAGACACAAAGCTTTCAGGCTTGTTTTTTTTAACAATCTTAGACCTTTTAGAATTATTATTTACAGTGGCCATGTTTGATTTAAACCCTTGATTTCTCTGACTGCCACTTTTGTTTTTCTCCTTCCTGTCTTTTGCTTCTATACTTGTCTCCCTTTCCTCTGTCTTCCTGCACAGGTTCCCAACCCCCTGCCATTTTAGTTTAAACCCTCCCCCACAGCACTAACAAACACTCCCCCTAGGACATCGGTCCCGGTCCTGCCCATGTGCAAACCGTCCAGTTTGTACTGGTCCCACCTCCCCCAGAACCGGTTCCAATGTCCCAGGAATTTGAATCCCTCCCCCTTGCACCATTCCTCTAGCCACGTATTCATCTGAAATATCCTTCTATTTCTACTCTGACTAGCACGTGGCACTGGTAGCAATCCTGAGATTACTACCTTTGAGCTCCTATTTTTTAATTTACCTCCTAACTCCCTATATTCAGCTTTTAGGAAGTTAGGAGGTAAATTAAAAAATAGGACCTCAAAGGTAGTAATCTCAGGATTATAAATTGCTGGGATCATTTTCACCTCTCAGCCGATACCTACGCCTAGGCCTAAAGTTCAACCTCGCCGCTCAGCCTCCATTGCAATAAATGCCAATTGCCAATTTTCTGGATTTATGCCCATTTTCATGCCGCAGCCACTTAGACTGAAAAAATAATGGAGCAGGTGACCAGGTAATGATGTGATTTTTGGCCCGCACAGGATTCACAGCCTGGGAGACCAACAAAGAGACAATTAAAGCTGCAGAGCCTCACTCCTGCAGTCTGGAAATGGTTGTCAGATATTTTTTATATGATCTCATTGTTGGCAGTCTTCTCTTGTCAGTTTTGAGATTCAGAGTCCGGTTATTGCCCGACGGCAATTACTTTCAGGACCCTTTCTACGCCTCTTCATGACTCCTTTGTTCTGTTAAAAGAGATAGACAAGGTTTGATCATTTTTATCTTTTACTCACAATAGAACTGTGAGTTCAGAACCAAAGCCCAGAGAATGCTTACCTTGTCTGCCCTGGGCAGATTATTGTATTTCTTGTGGCACCGGCTGAGTGACTGAAGGACGAGCGATGTGTACTCAGCACCCTGGCTACCTCCCTCCATGCAACCTAGCTCAGCCTAGGTGGGGTGGGGGTTGGGGGAGTCCTCACCCTCGGAGTCCCCAGCAGCCAGGCTCACCAAAGCTTGACCTCATCCTAAAGGGAATGCAAGTTTTGGTCCCCAAAGTACTGCAAACGTTTTTTTTTTAACTCTTCCTCCAACATAATCTGTGAAGAAGGGGATGAGCCGACACTGGAAATGACTTCCTGCAGCACTTTTACAAGTTTTAAAAAACAAATTAACTTTTTAAGCATCGATTGAAGGTGGTTTCAGAAGATGCAGCTCACTTACCTCCCAGTGCCACGCCTCAATCTGCGTCGTGCCGCTTATTTTTAGCACTTTATAGGATCATGTGGCTGGCCTGCGGGGGGACAGGAGGGGTGGGGTAAGTCATCGGCAGTGCTGTGGCCGAGGTCCATGATTAGTCATTCGACCTCACTACACTGTAGCCCGATCGATTTCGGAGCGAATTTTGGTGCGAGATGAACCGAGACTTCAAATGTCTGATTAACGGCGTACATCCCCCATTCCAGCAAATTCCAGCCCCGTGCAAATGGTAGTGAATTAGAAATGGTTTCAGCAACCTGTTATCTGAATGAAAATGGCCTTCTCTGTGTCAGGGTTCATCCTCTATAGTCCTGAGAAAATATTCATTTGTCAATAACATTTTAAGTACTTTTTTACAATCTTAATCTTACTGGAATATGAGTAGGAAATTTGGTATGTAGCAAACTTCTAAATCTAATGAGAATGTTCACATATTCATGGCAATCAAACCTACAACAGCAACAACTTGCATTTATATAGTGCCTTTATCATGGTAAAACATCCCAAGGTGCTTCACAGGAGCTTATCCTGCTCGTACCTGTTAAACAGTTAAAGTGGTAAATATGCAATAGACATATAGACATAGAATGAAAATTGCTGAATCACCGTAAGAAAATCACAGGGCTTCTAATAGTGCATGTGAGATATGAGACCGGTCTTCTCACCACCTCCTTCAATTCCTTCTCGCTCCAAAAATGCATCTATTTGACTTTTGAATTTATACTGCCCATTTCAATGACTTTCCCTTGCACTGTATACCACAACTTAATTACCCTTTGGGTGAAAATATTCTGTTTGTTCTAATCTCTCACTTCTATCTTCCTAATTTGTAATTTATGGCCCTGGTATTTAAACCCTTCAACAAAGCAAACAATTTCTTGGATCAATTTTGTCAATTCCCTTCAAATTTAATTTAGAACACCTTAAAGTCTTCGTTCAAGTCCATCTTAGTCTTTTCTCACAATTTAAATTCCTAATGTCTGTCAGTCATCATTAATGGCCATCTCTAACTACATAAGAACATATGAATTAGGAGCAGGAGTAGACCACTCGGCCCTTCGAGCCTGCTCCCCGATTCAATAAGATCATGGCTGATCTTCAACCTCAACTCCACTTTCCCGCCCAATCTCCATATCCCTTGATTCCCCTAGAGTCCAAAAATCCATCGATCTCAGCCTTGAATATACTCAAAGACTCAGCATTCACAGCCCTCTGGGGCAGAGAATTCCAAAGATTCCCTCTGAGTGAAGAAATTCCTCCTTATCTCGGTCTTAAATGGCTAACCCCTTTTCCTGAGACTATGCCCCCTAGTTCTAGACTCTCCAGCCATCTACCCGTCAATCCCCCTCAGAATCTTATGTTTCAATGAGATCACCTCTCATTCTTCTAAACTTCAGAGAGTATAGGCCCAATCTACTTAATCTCTCTTCATAGGACAAGCCTCTCATCCCAGGAATCAATCTAGTGAACCTTTGTTGCACCGCCTCCAAGGCAAGTATATCCTTCCTCAGATAAGGAGACCAAAACTGTGCACAGTACTCCAGGTGTGGTCTCACCAAAGCCCTGTACAATTGTAGCAAGACTCCCTCACTCTTATACTCCAACCCTCTTGCAATAGAGGCCAACATGCCAGTTGCTTTCCGAATTGGTTGTTGTACCTGCATGCTAACTCTCTGTGTTTCTTGTACGAGGACACCTAAATCTCTCTGAACACCAACATTTAATAGTTTCTCACCATTTACAAAATATTCTGTTTTTCTATTCTTCCTACTAAAGTGAATAACCTTGTATTATCTCTGTACCCTCTCAGGGAACAATGGACATTCAATTATAATGGGACATTGGCACAAGCACAATAGGCCAAATTGCTTCTTTATGCACTGAAATTTCGAGGATTTAATTTTGTTTTAGTATTTAAAGGGCAATATGTGCAGTACAAGACATCACCAATTTGGGAAAAAGTAGGAGCAAAGAAAAGGTAAAGCATGAAGTGTTGATCAGTTGATACCATGCCAAGTCTTAAAAGCATGCAGACTGTAGGGTGAAGATCGGAGGAGTACCTTTGAAGTTATATGATTAATTATACACTAATATAGAAAAATTCCTCCTGACTAATATATCATTGAATTTGTTTTATTATTTCTTCTTGGATGTAGACAATGTTGGCAAAGCCGTATTTATTGCCCATCCACAGATGCCCTGTGAAGGTGGTAGTGGGCCTTCTCCTCAATCACTGTCATCCTTGTTCTGATGGTGCGCCCACAAAGGTATTGGGTAGAGAATTACAGGATATTGACCCAGTGATGATGCCTAAGTCCAGCCCTGTGGGATGCTCCTCCTGCGATATGTGGGAACTCAGGGACACTTCCTGTGTCCCTGACAACCATGTGTGCAGGAAGTGTGTTCAGCTGCAGCTACTGGCAGACCGCATTGCGGCGCTGGAGCTGCGATTGGATTCATACTGGACCATTCGCAATGCTGAGGACGTCGTGAATAGCACGTTTGATCAGTTGGTCACACCGCAGGCAAAGGTTGGACAGGCAGAAAGGGAATGGGTGACCAACAGACAGAGTACTAGGCACAGGCAGGTAGTGCAGGGGTCCCCTGTGGACATCCCCCTATCAAACAGATACACCACTTTGAGTACTGTTGGGGAGGATGGCTTATCAGAGGAAGGCAGCAGCAGCCAACTTCCTGGCACCAGGGGTGGCTCTGCTGCACAGGACGGGAGGAAAAAGAGGGGTAGAGCTATAGTAATAGGGGATTCTATTGTAAGGGGAATAGATAGGCGTTTCTGCGGCTGCAAACGAGACTCCAGGATGGTGTGTTGCCTCCCTGGTGCAAGGGTCAAGGATGTCTCAGAGCTGCAGAACATTTTGGAAGGGGAGGGTGAACAGCCAGTTGTCGTGGTGCATATAGGTACCAACGATATAGGTAAAAAAATGGGATGAGGTCCTAAAAGCTGAATATAGGGAGTTGGAAGGAAAATTAAAAAATAGGACCTCAAAGGTAGTAATCTCAGGATTGCTACCAGTGCCACGTGCTAGTCAGAGTAGAAATAGAAGGATATTTCAGATGAATACGTGGCTAGAGGAATGGTGTGAGGGGGAGGGATTCAAATTCCTGGGACATTGGAACTGGTTCTGGGGGAGGTGGGATCAGTTCACAGCGGACGGTTTGCACCTGGGCAGGGCCGGGACCGATGTCCTAGGGGGAGTGTTTGCTAGTGCTCTGGGGGAGGGTTTAAACTAAAATGACAGGGGGTTGGGAACCTGAGCAGAGGGACAGAGGAAAGAGAAACAAGGATAAAAGAAAAAGATAGGAAGGAGAAAAACAAAAGTGGCAGTCAGAGAAATCAACAGTTTAAATCAAACATGGCCACAGTAAATAATAATTCTAATAGGTGTAAGAGCATTAAAAACACAAGACTGAAGGCTTTGTGTCTTAATGCGAGGAGCATTCGTAATAAGGTGGATGAATTAGCTGCGCAAATAGAGGTAAACGAATATGATTTGATTGGGATTACGGAAACATGGCTCCAGGGTGGCCAAGGCTGGGAAC
Source organism: Somniosus microcephalus (assembly GCF_052327205.1). Classification (NCBI taxonomy): domain Eukaryota; kingdom Metazoa; phylum Chordata; class Chondrichthyes; order Squaliformes; family Somniosidae; genus Somniosus; species Somniosus microcephalus. Next base: position 35,421,442 of record NC_140991.1, on the reverse strand, counting down.
TCAACTACCAGGGGTATTCAATATTCAGGAAAGATAGGCAAAAAGGAAAGGGAGGTGGGGTAGCATTGCTGGTTAAAGAAGGGATTAACACAATTGTAAGGAAGGATATTAGCTCTGATGATGTGGAATCTGTATGGGTAGAACTGAGAAATACCAAGGGGCAGAAAACGTTAGTGGGAGTGGTATATAGACCTCCAAACAGTAATGTGGAGGTTGGGGATGGCATTAAAAGGGAAATTAGAGAAGCGTGCAATAAGGGCACAGCAGTCATCATGGGTGACTTTAATCTACATATAAATTGGGCTAACCAAATTAGTAACAATATTGTGGAGGTGGAATTCCTGGAGTGTTTACGGGATGGTTTCCTGGACCAATATGTCGAGGAACCAACCAGAGATCAGGCCATCTTAGATTGGGTATTATGTAACGAGAAAGGATTAATTAACAATCTTGTTGTACGAGGCCCCTTGGGTCAGAGCGATCATAATATGATAGAATTCTTCATTAAGGTGGAGAATGAAGTTGTTGACTCAGAGACTAGGGTCCTCAATTTAAATAAAGGAAACTATGATTGTCTGAGGCGCGCGTTGGTTAGGATTGATTGGGGAATGTTACTCTAAGGGTTGACGGTGGATAGGCAATGGCAAACATTCAAAGGCCGCATGGATGAACTACAGAATTTGTTCATCCCAGTTTGGCATAAAAATAAAACAAAAAAGGTGACTCAACCATGGCTAACAAGGGAAATTAGGGATAACATAAGATCCAAGGAGAGGACATATAAATTGGCCAGAAAAAGCAGTAAACCTGAGGATTGGGAGCAGTTTAGGATTCAACAAAGGAGGACAAAGGAATTAATTAAGAAGGGGAAAATAGAATATGAGAGTAAGCTTGCAAGGAACATAAAAACTGACTGGAAAAGGTTTTATAGATATGTGAAGAGAAAAAGATTGGTGAAGTCAAGCGTAGGTCCCTTGCAGTCAGAATCAGGGGAATTTATAATGGGGAACAAAGAAATGGCAGACCAATTAAATATATATTTTGGTTCTGTCTTCACAAAGGAGGACACAAATAACCTCCCAGAGATGTCGGGGAACATATGGTCTGATGAAAGGGAGGAACTGAAAGAAATCAATATTTGTAGGGAAATGGTGTTAAGGAAATTGATGGGATTGAAGGCTGATAAATCCCCAGGGCCTGATAATCTACATCCTAGGGTATTAAGGCAGTGGCCCTAGAAATAGTAGATGCATTGCTGATCATCTTCCAACATTCGATGGTATCTGGAACAATACCCATGGATTGGAGGGTAGCTAATGTTACCCCACTATTCAAAAAAGGTGGTAGAGAAAAAATGGGGAATTGCAGACCGGTAAGCCTAACATCGGTAATGGGGAAAATGCTAGAGTCCATTATAAAAGATGTAACAGCAGTGCACTTGGAAAACAGTGACAGGATCGGACAAAGTCAACATGGATTTACAAAGGGTAAATCGTGCTTGACTAATCTACTGGAATTTTTTGAGAGAACCAGTGGATGTGGTGTATTTGGACTTTCAGAAGGCTTTCGATAAGGTCCCGCATAAGAGATTAGCGTGTAAGTTTAAGGAACGTGAGATTACATAAGAACATAAGAAATAGAAGCAGGAGTAGGCCAATCGGCCCCTCGAGCCTGCTCCACCATTCAATAAGATCATGGCTGATCTGATCCTAACCTCAAATCTTCTATCACTCTCCATCCACCCGAACCCATGTGACCTCCCGGGAGAGGCGAAAAACCAGATAAAAGGCCCAATGGCCAATTTGGGAGAAAAAAATCTGGGAAATTCCTCTCCGACCCATCTAGGCGATCGGAATTCTACCAGGAGATCACTCTGTCCCTATATTTTCTACAATACTTACCTACTGTAAAGGCGATCTCCACCCCAGCCAGGAACAGGAATAAAACCATCTCCTGAAATCTAACACAGAATTAGAACACAGTAGGAGCAGAACCAGGCTACACGGCCCCTGGGCCCACTCCACTGCCCACAGGGCCATGACCATTCCGAACCTAGACTCATGTCCAATTTCCTACCCACTCCCCGTAACCCTTAATTCCCTTTACTTCTAGGAAACTATCTATTTCTGTTTTAAATTTATTTAATGATGTAGCTTCCACAGCTTTCTGGGGCAGCAAATTCCACAAACAACGTACTGACTTGAACAGAGAACTGGTTGGCAGACAGAAAGCAAAGAGTTGGAATAAACGGCTCTTTTTCCGAGTGGCAGGCAGTGACTGGTGGGGTACCGCAGGGATCATTCCTTGGACCCCAGCTATTCACAATATATATTAATGATCTAGACAAGGGAACTAGATGTAATATCTCCAAGTTTGCAGACGACACAAAGCTGGGTGGGTGTGTGTGCTGTGAGGAGGATGCCGAGAAACTCCAGGATGATTTGGACAGGTTGGGTGATTGGGCAGAAGCATGGCAGATGCAATATAATGTGGATAAATGTGAGGTTATCCACTTTGGTAGCAAAAACAGGAAGGCAGATTATTATCTGAATGGCAATAGATTGGGAGAAGGGGAAGTGCAACGAGACCTGGGTGTCCTGTGCACCAGTCGCTGAAGGTAAGCATGCAGGTGCAGCAGGCAGTTAAGAAGGCAAATGGTATGTTGGCCTTCATAGCAAGAGGGCTTGAGTACAGGAACAAGGATGTCTTGCTACAGTTGTACAGGGCCTTGGTGAGACCACATCTTGAGTGTTGTGTGCAGTTTTGGTCACTTTATCTGAGGAAGGATGTTCTTGCCATGGAAGGAGTTCAGCGAAGATTCACCAGGCTGATACCTGGGATGGCAGGAATGACGTATGAGGAGAGATTGGATCGATTGGGCTTGTACTCGCTGGAGTTTAGAAGAATGAGAGGGGATCTCATTGAAACTTGTAAAATTCTGACAGGACTAGACAGACTAGATGCAGGAAGGATGTTCCCGATGGCGGGGGAGTCCAGAACCGGGGGTCACAGTCTAAGGATAAGGGGTAAGCCATTTAGGACAGAAATGAGGAGGAATTTCTTCATCCAGAGAGTGGTGAACCTGTGGAATTCTCTACCACAGAAGGCAGTAGAGGCCAATTCATTAAATATATTCAAGAAGGAGTTGGATATATTTCTCAAGGCTAAAGGGATCAAGGGGTATGGGGAGAAGGCAGGGACAGGGTACTGAATTTGGATGATCAGCCATGATCGCATTGAATGGCGGAGCAGGCTCGAGGGCCGAATGGCCTACTCCTGCTCCTATCTTCTATGTTTCTATGTTTCTATGTTTAAGTCAGGATGGTTTGTGACTTGGAGGGGAACTTGTAGGTGATATTGTTCTCATGACATTTCTGCTCTTGTCCTTCTTGGTGTTAGAGCTTGCGAGGATGGAATGTGGTGTCGACATAAGTTTGGTTAGTTTCTGCAGTGCATCGTATAGATAGTATATACTGTACTGGTGACGGAGGAGGTGGATATTCCAAAAACACTGATGAAGCCTTGGCCTCGATGATGTTGACCTTTTTGAGTGTCGCTGCAATTGCACCCATCCAGGAGAGTGTTATAGAAACATAGAAAAATAGGAGCAGGAGTAGGCCATTCGGCCCTTCCAGCCTGCTCCGCCATTCAATGTGATCATGGCTGATCCTCTATCTCAATACCACATTCCCACTCTTTCCCCATACCCCTTAATGCCTTTTATCGAAACATGATGCCTTTTATAGAAACATTGAATATTCCATCACACTCCTGACTTTAGCCTTGTAGATGGTGGAGAGACATTGAGGGATCAGATGACCAACACCTTGCAAAGCACCCAAACATTGCTCTGCTCTTGTAACTGATATGGCTGGTCTAGTTAAACTTCTGGTTAATAGTGTCCCCCAGGATATTTACGATGGGGGACTTAGAATCATAGAATCATACAACTCACAAGGAGGCCATTCAGCCTATCATGTCTGCGTTGGCTCTTTGTGACAGCTATCCAATTAGGCCCACTCCCCTGCTCTTTCACCATAACCCTACAAATTTCTCCTTGGCAACAGTGGTGCCATTGTAGGTCAGGAATGTGTAGTTAGGACCTTGCTTGTTGGTATAGGGTGGTAGTTGGTTGAGTTTGATTTGTTTTGTTTTTTGTGGATAGTACATACTTGCCACTTGTTTTTTTTTAAATTAATTAATGGGATGTGGATGTCGCTGGCAAGGCCAGCATTTATTGCCCATCCCTAATTGCCCTGGTGAAGGTGGTGGTGAGCCGCCTTCTTGAGCCACTGCAGTCCGTGTGGTGAAGGTACTCCCACAGTGCTGTTAGGGAGGGAGTTCCAGGATTTTGACCCAGCGACGATGAAGGAACGGCGATATATTTCCAAGTCACGATGGTATGTGAGGAGTCAGGAGGTGAGACACTCACTCCAGAATATCCAGCCTCTGATCTTCTCTTGTAGCCACCATATTTATGTGGCTGGTCCAGTTAAGTTTCTGGTCAATGGTGACCCCAAAGCTGTTGATGGTGGGGGATTCAACGATGGTAATCCCGTTGAATGTCAAGGGAAGGTGGCTGGACTGTCTCTTTTGGAGATGGTCATTGCCTTACACTTGTGTGGCTGCTTAATTATCAGAGGATTTGTGAAAAAAGCTGAACATTGTAGCATTGTCAATGAACAGCCCCAGGCGTGATTTTATGACACAGGGAAGACCATTGATGAAGCAGCAGAAGATGATTGGACCGAAGATGCGCTGCCCTGAGGAACTTCTGCAATGATGTTCTGGGGCTGTGAAGATTGACCTCCAACAACCACAGCCCTCTTCCTTTCTGACAGGTATAACTCCAGCCACTGTAGAGTTTTCCCTTTGACCTCCATTGACCTCAGTTTTCCGAGGGCTTTTTGATGCTCTTCTAGGTCAAGCGCTGCCTTGTTGCCAAGGGCAGTTACTCTCACCTTTCCTCTGGCATTCAGTTCTTTCTTCCATGTCTGGATCAAGGCTGTGATGAAGTCCAGAGCTGAGCGATTTGGCAGAACTCGAACTGAGTGACGATGAGCTGGTTATTGGTGACTTACTTGAGGGCACCATTAATGACTCCTTCTATCACTTTGCTAGATTGGAATGAGGTTAGTAGTATAGTGATGTGCCAGGTTAGATTCTTTCTGCCTTTTGGGGATAGGACATACTTAGGCAATCTTCCTCATTGTCAGTGTCATAGGTGCACTAGAATAGCTTCGCAATAGGGCAGCTAGTTTGGCTGTGCAGATCTTCAGCATTACAGCTGGGATGTGTTCAGGGCCCATAGCCTTCACTGTGTCCAAATCATTCAGCCACTTCTTAATGTCACGTGGAGTGAACCAAATTGGTTGGATATTGGCATCTATGATGGTGGGGATTTCTGGAAGATGCCAAATGGTATAGTCTACTTTGGTACTTTTGCTTGGGGAAGCTTGAAAATACTTCAGCCTTGTCTCTTGCACTCATGTGCTGAGCTCCAGCATGGTTGAGGATAGGGATGTTCGTAGAGCCTCCTTTATCTGTTAGTTGCCTGATTGCTCACTACCATTATTGACTGGGTGTGGTATGGTTACACAGCTTTGCTCTGTTCTGTTGGTTGTAGGACCACTTAGTTCTGTCTATAGCCATTGGAATCACTGAACAAGGCCTTTTGGCCTGCCTGGCTCGCTGAAAGAGTTGTTTATCCATTTTATCCCATTCCCTGCCCTACCCTTTAAAATGTTTCTTTTTAAATATTTATCCACTCCCCTTTATAAAAGTTAATGGCCCGTAATTTGCGGTCAGCGGCGAAGCAAAGGCATCCGCCCCGACCCCGAAGAAAGCTGCCCACAAAGATGTCACAATCTCTGTGGCGAGAAGTTTGGCTTTTTTGACGTGCAGTTGAGATCAGTGTAGTTTAGTGGGAATTCCATGCCGAAACAGCCAATCACAATGCAAAATTCTCACAGGCAGGACGTGAAGATGCTCATTTTATTCTGACTTTTTAAAAATGTTACAGAGAGCAAAACAAAGATTGGGGCTCTCACGTGGGGAAAAAGAAAACCTGAAATAAATATGAATAAACTTCTAAAAATACATATTTTTTTAAGTTTCTTAAAAATGGTAATTTTCATCCTAATGGAGAAATTTGACACTCCACAAAATTAAAATTAGTTTTTCAGGGCCATACCATTTGTTTATCAGTCAATACGCTGTTAAAAATCCCGGTTACTCCTAATCCAACAAGATCTAACTTTTAATGGGGTATTTAACAGTGATATTACCGCGGAAAAGCCCAAGTTTTCGTCAGCTTCACTGATTTCGCTGATTACACTGATTTCCGGCTGTGTGGGGGTGCGGGGGTGGGAGGGCAGGCGGTGGGGTGGGGGGAGGAGGGGGTGGTCCACAGCGCAGCCAGTGCTGGAGCAGTGAATGACTGACCGCAATGACCGGATGCGTATGCACTAAATCCTGAAGTTGCGGCCAGTTTCCAAGGCGTAATAACAGCGAACGCTGTTCGTTCGCTGTGACTGCGATGCCCACAAATTCCAGGCCATTATTTTATCGTCTAACCACTCCATTGTGATTGAGGGTCTAGAATATTGTGATGGTCATTATATTTTCAATGCCATCAGGTTCAACGCACAGTTTTTCTAAATTTCTATTTATGCATCTTCATCGTTGGGCAAGACAGATATTGATGTAAAGTCAAGATTTTATGGGGCCCACGAATTTAGCAGTGAGACCAATGCCTGCCACATCCCACTGCTAAATTGGTATCCTTTACACCCATTTTATGCCCAATAAATGGGTACAACGCATAACAATTTCTACCCCTATTTCTCTGATTTTTGTCTACTTTACAATACAATTCCATTGACTTTTAAGGAAACCTAAATATCGGGGCTAAAAGGTGCACTGTCCATAATCTTACTCAATTCCTTTACTGACAAATTAAAGTTTGTCAAGTGGAACTCTTAATCAAATGTGTTGTGCAGCAAAGGCCGGGTTCACGTTGACCTCAGATATCTGAGACACTGCAGTTAATATATAAGCATAGGAAAGAACATGATGTGCAAAATGATTCATTACTGAGAAGACAGCTTTCATCAGCAAAACTGAAAGAGATGAATTTGTTTACAACATTAATGATAACGTCATCACGCTTTTAGACACTGGTGAACTTCAGTCTTTATATTCTATTGTTCCTATTTTTATTAATCCACATGAAGCTTTTAAATAAGAACGTGAATTGTATCAGAATGTCTAGACCAGAAAAGATTGCAGGGATAACTTTGTGATGCTCAACTCCCAGTAAGGAAAACCTGTTACCATCTCTAACTTTTTCCAGTTCTGATGAAAAGTCATCGGCCTGAAACATTAACTCCGTTTCTCTCTCCACAGATGTTGCCTGACCTGCTGAGTATTTCCAGCATTTTCTGCTTTTATTGCACCTCCTCTAGACCCATCTTTTGGTTTTTTTACTTGTCCTGCTACCATCTCCTTTCGCCTTGCACCACCATCCCTTTTGTCATTTAATCTCTCCTGCCTTCCACCCTATCACAGACCTTCCCTTTTGTTCTTTCCTCCCTTCCCCCTTTTCCCTGCCCCTGGACTTGCTTAAAACCTGTAACATCTCTAACTTCTTCCAGTTCTGATGAAAGGTCATGGGTTTGAAACATTAACTCTGTTTCTCTCTCCGCAGATGCTTCCTGACTTGCTGAGTATTTCCAGCATTCTCTGTTTTTATTTCAGATCTCCAGCATCTGAAGTATTTTGCTTTTGTCCCAGTGAAAACACATACTAGTCAGGAGCAAGGGTGCAGGTAGGTCGAAGAGACAGGACTGATGATGATGGGAGCAAAACTTACCCAATATAGCTAACAAATATTGAACAGTCAATATTGCCTTGTCTTACGATCTACAGGATGGCAACATTTAAGGGTTCAAAATCTATTTCTGCTTCGAGAAATACTTTATAACAAGTTGTCTCATTGTGCTAAATCTATATAATAAAATTTCTATGTCTTCTGTGTGTCAAATCTGTCATCCGTGTCATGACTTTCCACTTTCCTCTTCCTCATTTGTTTTTCAATTTGATTCCGTACCCCAATCACCTTCCAGCAAGAATCCTAAGTTACAGCTACCATAGCATAATATAACTTTAAAAATAATATTTATCACACGTAACAAATACATCCAAAAAATCTCCAAATTACCAATTAACCCTAACCCTTCCACGAACAAATTATGCATCTGTTGGCTTCTGAACACCCTGGACTCTGGGTGCACCTTTCCCTAATACTTTCTGACCACTGCCCAACTGACTCGGGCTAGATTTTCTCAATGGAGACGAGTTGGAGGCGGGACTGCTGCTTGTCATGTCAATGTCCCGCCTCCATCCTCGTCTGACGAACCAGAGGGATTTCCCCCTGATTGACCTTGTTAAGCCCGCCCTGTGGGCTCAGCAGGCCAATTAGGGAGAAAGTCACTGACAGAGCACGTCAACGTCAGATGTGCTATCTGTCAAGACTTCTTGGAAGAAGAAATGTCAGCATTTGACAGCTCTGTGAAGCTGTCAAACACTGACATTCTCTGTAGTTTGATGATTCCTTGTGTTCAGGACTCATCAAACCTTTCAACTTTGTCGATTTCAGATGGCTGTTGGTTCGGTGGATCCAACAGCCAATCTGTGAAATAAACAACGAGGATGTCGGGTCTCCCGATCCAGAGAGGATGAAGGCTGTAGGAAGAAAACAAGGTAAGTGAACATTTTTTTACACTTATCACTCACCTTCCATACTTACCACTCCACACTTGCACGCATCACTCACCTCTATATCTTACTTCCAGATGCCTCCGACCCCCGTAGACCTCCGTTACGCCTCCTCCAACCCGGCAGGGTTCTCCGAGGTCAGGAAGCCTTCACCTGTGAAGGTAAAATGGCACTAATCCTTTTTTCTTCCTGTTAACTACCTTAGAGGTCCATTATATAAAACAACAAAAGCTCTGACTCACCGTGAGCAAAGCCACAGAAGAACCTTGCTCACCAGAGATCACAAATTATAAAGTAGATTAGTTGGAGCAAACGGAAAAGTAACATCATCAACTGATAATGGGCTAGAAGTTTATTATAGCCCAGGCATGGGCAGTATCATTAGAAAAGTTAGGGAATTAGTGTCAGGCGCTAATGCTTTAGGCTGCATGCAAAATTCATTCTCACTGCTCAAAGAAATGATTGGAGTTCTAATTCAAGTCTTTAAGCCCAAGCTCATTGGCGTTACATGCAAAAGGTGGACCAATATCAGGTGCAGTCTAATCGCAAGTCATGATTGCCACAGGCTTTTGTTAGTACTTAAAGGGGAGGTTCATTGATGCTGTAGAACCTCCTTCTCAGCATTGCTGGCTATGCAGCTGTCTCAGCAAGCAGCAGCAGGCCAAGTAGAAGGAGCCAGAGGACTGAATCAGCTGTACTCATGACAGATCGATGTCCCAGGGAGAGAGCCCACAGATTCTGCGATCAAACATTGGAGGCATTGGTGTTCACTGTGGAGAGACGGAGGGCGGTGCTCTACCCGGCAAGTGGCAGAAGGCCCTCGACGCAAGTCTTCCACACCATGTGGAGGGAGGTAGCGCAGCACATCTTGGGCAGCACTGTGGTCCGCAGCACCCACATACAGTGCAGGAAGAAATTTAATGACCTCACTCAGGTGGTCAGGGTGAGTCAATGCTTCAACAAATGCTACATACCGCCATCTGAACCACAGTCTTCACACACTGCCCAAAGCACCACAGCCCCAGCACTCACCCACCAACAATCTCTACCTACCAACACTCACACCCACATCTCACACCTTGCACACAATGACAGCTATTCAACTATGGCAGGCACATCACCCAAACACATTGCTCCACACTCACTCACACACTTTACTTTCTCTTACAGGCCAAGGTGGCTCACAACAGGAGGGAGCAGGAGTGCACAGGCGGGGGACAAGCCGACACCCATCCACTGTCTGCACTGGAGAATCGAGTGCTGCAGATTATTGGGCACCAAGTGGTGGGCGCCGTGGCCACTGGCGACGTTGACCACCTTGGTGACAATGACAGTATGTTCATCCCGACTCCTTCTTCTCACATCTCACTTCCCCCTCACCCCACAAGCATTTCACACTTCCAGCTAATCATGCTGTATGCATGCATTTCTCCCTTCCTGCTCCTTTCCTCTCACCTTAACCTGTCTCTTGTGCCTTTATGCTTTCAGATAATCACCAAGTACCTCCGTAGCCTGTCCCTGAAGTCACCATAGATAATGAGACGGGAGAAGAGGAGGAGGAAGAAGACACTGCATGTCTCACCCACAGGCACCAACTCATATACAACAACAACAACTTGTATTTATATAGCGCCTTTTTCGTAGTCAAGCATCCCCAAGCGCTTCATAGGAGTGTAATAAGACAAAAAATTGACACCGAGCCACATAAGAAATTAGGCAGATGACCAAAAGCTTGGCCAAAGAGGTAGGTTTTAAGGAGGTAGAGAGGCAGAGATGTTTAGGGAGGGAGTTCCAGAGCTTAGGGCCTTGGCAGCTGAAGGCACGGCCACCAATGGTTGAGCGATTATAATCAGGGATCCTCAAGAGGGCAGAATTAGAGGAGTACAGATATCTCGAGGGGTTGTGGGGTTGAAGGAGATTACAGAGATAGGGAGGGGCGAAGCCATGGAGGGATTTGAAAACAAGGATGAGAATTTTGAAATCAAGGCGTTGCTTAACCAGGAGCCAATGTAGGTCAGCAAGCACAGGGGTGATGTGCGAACGGGACTTGGTGCGAGTTAGGACACGGGCAGCAGAGTTTTGGATGACCTCAAGTTTACGTATGGTGGAATGTGGGAGGCCAGTCAGGAGTGCATTGGAATAGTCAAGTCTAGAGGTAACAAAGGTATGGATGAGGGTTTCAGCAGCGGATGAGCTGAGGCAGGGGCAGAGACGGGCGATGTTACGGAGGTGGAAATAGGCGGTCTTAGTTATGCTGCAGATATGTGGTCGGAAGCTCATTTCACCAAGATATGACACCAAGGTTGCGAACAGTGTGATTCAGCCTCAGACAGATGTTAGGGAGAGGGATGAAGTCAGTGGCTAGAGAATGGAGTTTGTGGCGGGGACCGAAAACAATGGCTTCGGTCTTCCCAATATTTAATTGGAGAAATTTTTTGCTCATCCAGTACTGGATGTCGGACAAGCAGTGTGTCAATCTAGAGACCATGGAATGGTTGAGAGAAGTGGTGGTGAGGCAGAGCTGGGTGTCATCATGTGGAAACTGATGCCATGTTTTTGGATGATGTTGCCAAGGGGCAGCATGTAGATGAGAAATAGGAGGGGGTCAAGGATAGATCCTTGGGGGACCCCAGAAGTAACAATGCGGGAACGTGAAGAGAAGCCAGTGCAAGTGATTTTCTGGCTACGATTAAATAGATAAGAATGGAACCAGGCAAGTGCAGTCCCACCCAGCTGGATGATACTGGTACTATGCGTTCTTTAGAGGCTAGTATAGTAGCGGGATCTGCACAGGGTGAGGCACCGGGGACAGGTGGGCTGCAGCAAGGCCAGGGGGAAAGGGTAGTTCAGGGGCCAGCTCCCCAGAGGGCGAGTTCTGCTGCACAGGACTCAGATGAGGACCTCGATGGGGAGATGTTTAGAAGAAGGGTGATGGGCATGCACACGGAGATGATAGGTGCAATGGCAAGGGTGACCGAGAGCCTGTCAGCAATGATAAGGAGCGTGGAGGAGTCCACCTCCAACATTGCACAGAGCTCTGCGCACACCATGGAGCCCATCATTTCCAGCCTGCAAAGCATGGTAGACTCCCAGAGAGACCGTGGTGACCCAGTCCTGATGCCGCGTGTGATGGGCGATCTGGTAGCTTCCATTGCCCCACAGGCGGAAGCGACGCAATGTCTTAGTGCTGTAATGCAGTCTATGCTTGGTGGCATCCAATCTCAGGCTGCTCTCAAGCAGTCTCAGCTTGATGCCACGCAAGCTCTGACTGCGGCCATTATGGCTGGGTCTACCACCGTTGACCAGGGCTTTCACGGTGTCGCAGCAGGCCAGCAACTATGCTCCAACAGATTGCTAGGGATGCTGAGGTGCTGCCCCGGGGGAGTGGCAGTGGGTCAGTGGAGCAGGAACCTGCTGTCCTCTCTCAGGATGACAGCATTCCTGCTCCCACCACTGCCACTCCACCATTGCCCTTGTCACTGCCTGTCATCCAGTCAACCTGGATTGCTGCCGCCCATGCTGAGGTGGTGCAATCTACAGCTGGGCCTTCCAGGCCCAGAGCTGGTTGAGGGCGCACTGCAAGGCCATCTGAAGTCTCCCACACGGACACTCAGCAGCCTTCCACCAGCCCTGCTGCAGCCACTGGGCCAACACTCCGTAGGAGCATTAGAGCAGGCAAAGGCACAGTAACGAGAGGCACTAAGCGATTGCACAAGGGTGAATAGTAAATATTTTTGTTGTAAATAAGTGTTCACTGATTTTTGATAAATTTATTAATTCAATTTAGATTCTTTTGTGGTGTGTCTCATTTCAGCTTTGCGCTGTGATATGGCCTGTAACAGGGATGGAATGATAGGGATGTGGTGAGCAATGGGGATCTGGGTTTTAATTCATTCGAATCGCAGTTTGATGAGGCAGTCGCGGACCGTCCTTCTGGAAGACCGATTGAGTGGCTGCCTCCTCCCATGCTTCAGTTCCTCCTCCTCCTCTCCCTCTTCCTCCTCCTGAGGTGGTCCCGCAATCCCTGCTTGCAAGGGCCCTTATGATGGCCAAGTTGTGAAGCATGCAGCAGACCACCACGAAATGGGACACCAGCTCAGCCGAGTACTGGAGGGCTCCTCCCGAGTGATAAAGGCAGTGGAACCATTGCTTCAGCAGGCCGAGGGTCTGCTCGATGATGTTCCTGGTGGCAACATGGCTCTCATTATATGAGTGCTGGGTAGGAGTGTTGGGGTTGCGGAGGGGAGTCATGGGGAGGGGAGAGCGGATAACCCTTGTCTCTGACCAGCCAGCCGCGAGCTTGACGTGGTGGCTGGAAGAGTGCTGGCACAACAGTCTGGCACAGGATGAAGGCATTGTGGCTGCTGCAGGATAGCGGGCATTGTCATTGAGGATCAGCTGTCTGTGGTCACACACCAACTACACATTAAGTGAGTGGTAGCCTTTGCGGTTACGGTAGATCTCAGGATTGTTATGCGGTACCCGCAAAGTCATGTGGGTGCAGTCAATGGCGCCGTGCAATATGGAAAATCCCGCTATCCTGGCAAAGCCACATGCACGCTCGTCCTGCTTCTCTCTGGTGATGGGGAATGAAATGTAGTCCCTTCTCCTACTGTAGAGAGCCTCTGTGGCCTCCTGGATGCAGCGATGGATGGCGAACTGTGAGATCTTAGCTATATCTCCTGTTGCAGACTGGAAGGATCCACTGGCGAAGAAATTGATGGCGACGGTGACCTTGACTGCCACTGAGAAGGTCGCCCTGATCTGAGGCTGGAGGTCTTGGTGAAGCAGAGCCTTCTAATACACTACTCCTCGTTTAATTGGAGGTAGGAGAAGTGCTCTCGGAATACCCTCGGAGGGTAAGGCCTCTGGTTGAGAGCCCTGATGGCCCTCCTCCTCCCTCTGGGCACTTGTTCCAGTCTTTCTCACTCAGGAGGGTGAGGTTGACTGCCAGTACAGCCCCCATTAATGTAACCAATTGTAGCAGTTTGACTTTTTTAAGAATAAATGCACCTACTTTTTAGTTGCCACAGCACTCCTGATACTAAATAACATTGAAATCACAGAATCAGACTGTTGGACTATGTGAAACTGACAAGAAGGCACAGAAACTCCATTAACCTACAGCTGCGACTCATTACTCATGACCCCTTTAAATAACCTCCCTGGAACCAGCTTCCTGCTACTTCACGCCAGCTCTCCCTGTCACTGTTTCCTCCAGGCGCTAAGGTAGGTGGTGACAATCAATTTCGCAGATCGGGCGCTCAGTGAGCGTTGCACACTCACTCATGTCATGATTCACCTGGCGTTGAGGCTCCCAGCGATAACTGTTAGCAGCGGTGCTGCGGGTGGGCGTGGGGGGCGGCGTGTGGCGGGATTTGTCTTGTGCCGTTGGATTTGCCTCGCCCCAGTGATACTGCTCTAGCACGCCGTTAGCGTCACCTGCCGGTGCTAGCGGTAGGTGCTAAGGTATCAAATTTCGTCCCCCCCCCCGCCAACGTGTTTCAACTGTGGCTGATTAATACAGTTGTAGTCGGGATAATATTCCCTGCATTTTAAGGATGGAGAAATTGTGTAATACCAGCTACCACGGAAGAAATACAGTGAACCCTGTGGGTGAAACTGCACTAATTGATCATTGAGCCATGATACTCAAGGCACCATCACAACTAAGATTATTTTAGTAAGTCCTTAATTTATTCTCAGAGAAGTATATTTGCAGTTGAGTTAACAAGATTCCACTTACATCAGTCCACAGCAGCACAAATACAGACTGACACAGAAGTAGGCTTTTCCATTCACACCTTTCATAATGTGAGAAATTAAGCCTGATAGTCTTATTTCTTCTCTTGGAGCACTTCAGGATGTGTGAAATTTATGCAGCAAAAGCTGCGTAGCTCCACACACTGATATGGCATATCTCTGCTATTTCCAGTGCTTTCATTCTGTAGGTATCCTAAGGGATCGGCCATTTAAGACTGAGCTGAGGAGGAATTTCTTCACTCAGAGGGTTGTGAATCTTCGGAATTCTCTGCCCCAGCAGGTTGTGAATGCCGAGTTGTTGGGTATATTCAAGGCTGAGATATGTTCTTTCTGTACCCTATCCCTCAACCTCCTGTTTATTCTCTTATTAATAAAGCAGTAATTAAATTTGAATATTACTGAAGGCTACCTAGATCAAACTAACAATATCAGTTCAAATATTACGACCGAGGACTAGATGTTAACCTTTTGAGTGCATTTCCTTTGGATAAGATTTACATCACGAATGCCTCCTTTCCTTGGCCCAATTGATGAGTCTGCACTGTTTTCAATTTTTGACATATTTTCCCAAATGAATTAATCCCAGGGCTCATACACAACAGGGTAGAAATGCCAACCAGTGAGGTTCACGTAACACACTTGCATTACATTCTTGCGTAGGTATTTTTACATAAGCATTAACCTATTGATCTTAATGCCTGCATAAAAAATAATCCTTACAGGGATATAGTACAAGCATGTTAAGTGTTCAAATGTGAATTTGACCAAAGAAGGAAAGGACTTGCATCTATATAACACCTTTCATGAACTCAGGATGTCCCGAATCTCTTTACAGCCAATGAGATAATTTTAAAATGTAGTCACTGTTGTAATGCAGGGAATTAGAAACCCCCCCGCACCCCCAGCATCCTATTTCAGCACCCTATTTCAGCACCATACATGACTGCATAGATCAGATTCCTACAAAGGCGATTCAGGTTTGAATTGAGTGACTGGAGTTAGTGGAGAAAAAATGGGAAATAATTGCAATTATGAGATTCCAAAGTAAATTTCTGCACTTTCAAGGAAACATAGAAACATAGAAGATAGGAGCAGTAGTAGGCCATTCGGCCCCTCGAGCCTGCTCCGCCATTCAATGAGATCATGGCTGATCATCCAAATTCAGTACCCTGTCCCTGCTTTCTCCCCGTATCCCTTGATCCCTTTAGCCTTAAGAAATATATCTAACTCCTTCTTGAATATATTTAATGAATTGGCCTCCACTGCCTTATGTGGTAGAGAATTCTACAGGTTCACCACTCTCTGGGTGAAGAAATTCCTCCTCATCTCAGTCCTAAATGGCTTACCCCTTATCCTTAGACTGTGGCCCCTGGTTCTGGACTCCCCTGCCATCAGGAACATCCTTCCTGCATCTAGTCTGTCTAGTCCTGTTAGAATGTTATAAGTTTCAATGAAATCCCCTCTCATTCTTCTAAACTCCAGCGAGTATAAGCCCAATCGACCCAATCTCTCCTTATACCTCATTCCGGCCATCCCAGGTATCAGTCTGGTGAATCTTCGCTGCACTCCCTCCATGGCAAGAACATCCTTCCTCAGATAAGGTGACCAAAACTGCACACAATACTCAAGGTGTGGTCTCACCAAGGCCCTGTACAACTGCAGCAAGACATCCTTGCTCCTGTACTCGAATCCTCTCGTTATGAAGGCCAACATACCATATGCCTTCTTAACCGCCTGCTGCACCTGCATGTTTACCTTCAGCGACTGGTGCACAAGGACACCCAGGTCTCGTTGCACTTCCCCTTCTCCCAATCTATTGCCGTTCAGATTATAATCTGCCTTCCTGTTTTTGCCACCGAAGTGGATAACCTCGCATTTATCCACATTATACTGCATTTGCCATGCATCTGCCCAATCATCCAACCTGTCCAAATCATACTGGAGTTTCTCGGCATCCTCCTCACAGCACACATGCCCACCCAGCTTTGTGTTGTCTGCAAACTTGGAGATATTACATCTAGTTCCCTCGTCTAGACCATTAATATATATTGAGAATAGCTGGGGTCCTAGGACCGATCCCTGTGGTACCCCACCTGTCACTGCCTGCCACTCGGAAAAAGAGTCGGTTATTCCAACTCTTTGCTTCCTGTCTGCCAACCAGTTCTCCCTTATCTATTCTACCAGTTACATCCTCAAAAAATTCCAGTAGATTAGTCAAGCATAATTGACCTTTTGTAAATCCATGTTGACTTTGTCTGAACCTGTCACTGTTTTCCAAGTGCTCTGCTATTACATCTTTTATAATGGACTCTAGCATTTTCCCCACTATCGATATCAGGCTTACCAGTCTATAAGTCCCCGTTTTCTCTCTACCACCTTGATACGCTTATCAATGACTCCATAAAAGGCGATGAATTAGGAAGGTAATGAAAAGGCTTTTATTAACTAAAGAACAGAGCATGCCTCTCGTGGACGACTGGTTCCAAGAAGGAAGTGGGTTGCCGAAACACCCACCTTTATACCTGGTCATGTGGGCGGAGCCAGCTGAGGCATGCATTGGTACACAGCGCCAACCAGAGGTAACAATATGCAATAACAGTGGTTTACCACATTCACCCCTTGTTTAAAATTGAGTCCGGCGGGGTGAAGTGTACTACAAGTTCGTGTAGGTAAGTCTATCAGGAGGCCTTGCCTGATGTCCTGATCGTCGTGGTGGCGGCGGCGGTGGTGCAGTATCCAATGTCGAATCTGGTGTCTGGGTGGTCACCGAAGGGTCCTGGGGCTCCGGCATGCCGTCTACAGGGGTTGGGTTGGGAGGGGTGGTGGGGGATAACGGTGGTAGCTCAGGGGCACCCGAGGGTGCGAGGTCTCATATGGAGACCGTGTCCTCCCGCCCGTCTGGGTATGCCACGTAGGCATACTGGGGGTTGGCGTGTAGGAGGTTCACCCTCTCGACCAGGGGGTCCATTTTATGGGTCCTCACATGCCTCCGCAGTAGGACGGGCCCAGGAGAAGTCAGCCATGTCGGTAGCGAGGTTCCCGATGTGGACTTCCTGGGGAAAATGAACATTTGCTCATGAGGGGTGGCATTAGTGGCAGTACAAAGCAGTGACCGGATGGAGTGGAGCGCCGCAGGGAGGACCTCCTGCCAGCGAGAGGTTGGAAGGCCCTTATAATGGAGAATAAGGAAATGGCAGACCAATTAAACTCATACTTTGGTTCTGTATTCACAAAGGAGGACACAAATAACCTCCCAGGAATATCGGCAAACATAGGGACTAATGAGAGGGAGGAGCTGACAGAAATTAGTATCTCTAGGGATATGGTGTTGGGTAAGTTGAGGGGACTGAAGGCCGACAAATCCCCGGGGCCTGATAAACTACATCCTAGGGTACTTAAGGAGGTGGCCCTGGAGATAGCAGATGCTCTAAGGATCATCTTCCGGAACTCCATTGACTCGGGAACAGTACCCGTGGATTGGAGGGTAGCTAATGTTACCCCAATATTTAAAAAGGGGGGTAGAGAGAAAGCAGGGAATTATAGACCAGTAAGCCTTACATCGGTTGTGGGCAAAATGCTAGAGTCCATTATTAAGGATAAAATAGCGGAGCACTTGACAAATGGGGAAAGGATCGGACAGAGTCAACATGGATTTACAAAGGGTAAATCGTGTTTGACTAATCTGCTGGAATTTTTTGAGGAAGTAACTGGTAAAATAGATGGGGGAGAGCCAGTGGATGTGGTGTACCTTGACTTCCAGAAAGCCTTCGATAAGGTTCCACACAAAAGATTATCATGCAAAATTAAGGCTCATGGAATTGGGGGCAAAGTATTAACGTGGATAGAGAACTGGCTGGCGGATAGAAAACAGAGAGTTGGAATAAACGGCTCGTTTTCAGAGTGGCAGGCAGTGACCAGCGGGGTGCCGCAAGGATCTGTCCTGGGACCCCAGCTGTTCACAATATATATAAATGAACTGGATCAGGGAATTGGATGCAATATTTCCAAATTCGCTGACGACACTAAACTAGGAGGAGGGGTGGGCTCTGATGAGGATGTCAGGAGGCTACAGTGCGATTTGGACAGGTTGGGGGAATGGGCGGATACGTGGCAGATGCACTATAATGTGGATAAATGCGAGGTTATCCACTTTGGGGGTAAAAACAGGAGGGTAGATTATTATCTAAATGGCAATAGATTGGGAGATGGGGAAGTGCAGAGGGACCTGGGTGTTCTTGTGCACCAGTCACTGAAGGAGAGCATGCAGGTGCAACAGGCGATTAAGAAGGCAAATGGTATGTTGGCCTTCATATCAAGGGGGTTCGAGTATAGGAATAGGGATACCTTACTACAGCTGTACAAGGTGCTGGTGAGACCGCATCTGGAGTATTGTGTACAGTTTTGGTCGCCCCATCTGCGGAAGGATGTTCTTGCCATGGAAAGAGTGCAACGGCGATTCACCAGGCTGATACCTGGAATGGCGGGAATGACCTACGAAGAGAGATTAAATAGTTTGGGCTTGTACTCACTGGAGTTTAGAAGATTGAGAGGGGATCTCATCGAAACATATAAAATTATGGCAGGCCTGGACAGGCTGAATTCAGAGAGAATGTTTCCAATGGCCGGGGAGCACAGAACCAGGGGCCACAGTCTAAAAATAGCGGGCAAATCATTTAAAACAGAGATGAGGAAGAATTTCTTCACTCAAAGAGTGGTGAGCCTGTGGAATTCCCTGCCACAGAGGGCTGTGAAGGCTAATTCAATAAATATTTTCAAGAGAGAATTGGATATATTTCTGAAGGCTAAGGGGATTTAGGGTTACGGAGAAAAGGCGGGGACGGGGTACTGAACTGGTAAGATCAGCTATGATCTCAGACGAAGATCAGCCATGATCTCATTGAATGGCGGAGCAGGCTCGAAGGGCCGAATGGCCTACTCCTGTTCCTATCTCTATGTTTCTATGTTTCTAGATTTTAAGGCTAAGAGGACGGCCTTCCAAACCGTCGCGTTCTCTCTTTCCACCTGGCCGTTCCCCCGGGGGTTGTAGCTGGTGGTCCTACTCGTAGCAATACCTCTCGCGAGCAGGTACTGCCGAAGTTCGTCGCTCATGAAAGATGAGCCCCTGTCGCTATGTATATAGCTAGGGAACCCGAACAAGGCGAAGAGGTCATTCAGACATTTGATGACCATGGTACTGGTCATGTCTGGGCAAGGGATGGCAAACGGGAAACGGGCGTACCCATCAATTATGTTGAGGAAGTACACGTTGCGGTCAGAGGAGGGGAGGGGCCCTTTAAAATCGACGCTCAGGCGCTCGAAGGGGCGAGTGGCCTTGATCAGGCTTGCTCTGTCTGGCCTATAAAAATGCGGTTTGCACTCGGCACAGATTTGGCAGTTCCTGGTTATGGTCCTGACCGCCTCGATGGAGTAGGGCAGGTTACGGGATTTGATGAAATGGAAGGACCTGGTGACCCCCGGGTGGCAGAGGTCATTGTGGAGGGACTGCAGTCTATCAACCTGCGCGTTGGCGCATGTACCACGTGATAGGGCATCTGGGGGCTCATTGAGTTTCCCGGGCCGGTACAAGATATCGTAATTGTAGGTGGAGAGTTCGATTCTCCACCTCAAGATCTTGTCGTTCTTGATTTTGCCCCTCTGCTTATTATTAAACATAAAAGCAACTGAATGCTGGTCAGTGAGAAGGGTAAACCGTTTTCCGGCCAGGTAATGCCTCCAGTGACGCACCGCCTCCACAATAGCCTGGGCCTCCTTTTCGACAGAGGAGTGTTGAGTCTCGGGGCCCTGGAGGGTCCTTGAGAAAAAGGCCACGGGTCTCCCCGCCTGGTTAAGGGTCGCAGCTAGGGCGAAGTCGGATGCATCGCTCTCCACTTGGAAGGGGATGGACTCGTCCACTGCGTGCATTGTGGCCTTCGCAATATCGCTCTTGATAAGAGTGAAGGCTGCACACACCTCTGGTGTCAGGTGGAAGGAGGTGGATTTGATGAGGGGTCTGGCTTTGTCCGCATAGTGGGGCACCCACTGGGCATAGTAAGAGAAAAACCCCAGGCATCTCTTCTGTGCTTTTTGGCAGTGGGGGAGGGGGAGCTCCATAAGGGGGCGCATTCTGTCGGGGTCGGGCTCGATGACTCCGTTCTCTACTACGCAGCCGAGAATGGCAAGGCGCTTGGTGCGAAACATACATTTCTCCTTATTGTACGTTAGGTTCAGCCGTTGGGCCGTACGGAGGAATTTTTCTAGATTAACGTCATGGTCCTGCTGGTCGTGGCCACAGATGGTGACGTTATCCAGATAGGGAAAGGTGGCCTGCAGCGCGTTCTGGTCAACCATCCGGTCCATCTCCCTTTGGAAGACCGAAACCCCGTTGGTGACGCTGAAGGGAACCCTAAGGAAGTGGTAGAGGCGGCCGTTCGCCTCGAAGGCAGTATACTGGCGGTCCTCATGGCGGATGGGGAGTTGGTGGTATGCTGACTTAAGGTCAATGGTGGAGAATACTTTGTATTGCGCAATCTGATTGACCATATCAGATATGCGAGGAAGGGGGTATGCGTCCAGCTGAGTGTACCGGTTTATGGTTTGGCTGTAGTCAATGACCAGGCGGCGTTTATCGGTGGTTTTAACGACTACAACCTGGGCTCGCCAGGGGCTGGTGCTCCCTTCGATAATGCCCTCCTTCAAGAGCCGCTCCACCTCAGAGCTAATAAAAGCTCTGTCCCCGGCGCTGTACCACCTGCTCTTGGTAGCGATGGGTTTACAGTCGTGGGTGAGGTTAGCGAACAAGGGACGGGGGGGGACTTTGAGTGTGGAAAGGCTGCAAGTGGTGTGCGGCGGGCGATTTAAAAGGTGTTGGTTGCAGACTGTGAGTGGGGGGAGGGGTCCACCGTATGCTAATGTGACACTTTTAAGGTGGCACTGAAAATCCAACCCTAGCAGCACGACAGTGTAAAGACGGGGCAGGACTAGAAGTTTAACATTTTTATATTCTGTGCCCCTAACCGAAAGGGTCACCACACAGTAGCCGCCGACGTCCATTGAATGGGACTTAGACGCCATAGAAATCCGATGGCGCGTTGGCAGGACCGTGAGGGAGTGGCTACGTACCGTGTCGGGGTGAATAAAACTCTCTGTGCTCCCGCTGTCAAATAGGTAAGTGGTGGCGCGGCCGTTTACCGTGATGTCCATCATGGACCTGGACAGATGATGAGGGAGGGCTTGATCCAGCGTAACGGAGGCCAGTGTATGGCTTCGTGAGTCGATACGGTCGTCCAACGAGACGTTGGTCGAGTCCGGAGACAAAATGGCGGTTGAGTGCGGCGGACAAAATGGCGGTGGCCATGCGGCCGGAGGTGCACAAAATGGCAGATAAGATGGCTGCCCCCACGGTTCGCACGCGGCGCTGCTGGCGTTCGCGGGTTTCCCCCTGCAGGCATTGGCATAATGGCCTTTCTTCCCGCAGCCCGAGCAGGTAGCGGTCTTAGCCGGGCAGTGCGCTCTAGGGTGTTTTAACTGGCCACAGAAATAGCATTTTTGGGCCTGGTTACGGGGCATCGCTGCAGTTGGTACCGGGGGCGGCGGTCCCAGTTGATTTCGGGACATCGCTGCAGCAGTTGGTACCGGGGGCGGCGGTCCCATGTCCCAAGGTCGCGATGGCCATGGCACGGCGCCATTACGTGAGTATGCTTCGAGGTTTCGGTGGGCCGCATCTAACGATTTAAAATTGATACGCTTATCAATTACTCCATAAAAGGCGATGAATTAGGAAGGTAATGAAAAGGCTTTTATTAACTAAAGAACAGAGCATGCCTCTCGTGGACGACTGGTTCCAAGAAGGAAGTGGGTTGCCGAAACACCCACCTTTATACCTGGTCATGTGGGCGGAGCCAGCTGAGGCATGCATTGGTACACAGCGCCAACCAGAGGTAACAATATGCAATAACAGTGGTTTACCACGCACCTTTTTTGAATAGTGGGGTAACATTAGCTACCCTCCAATCCATGGGAACTGTTTCAGAGTCTATAGAATTTTGGAAGATGACCAGCCATGCATCTACTATTTCTAGGGCCACTTCCTTAAGTACCCTAGGATGTAGATTATCAGGCCCTGGGGATTTATCGGCCTTCAATCCCGTCAATTTCCCTAACACCATTTCCTTACAAATACTGATTTCATTCAGTTCCTCCCTCTCATTAGATCCTATGTTCTCCGACATTGCTGGGAGGTTATTTGTGTCCTCCTTTGTGAAGACAGAACCAAAGTATGTATTTAACTGGTCCGCCATTTCTTTGTTCCCCATTATAAATTCCCCTGATTCTGACTGCAGGGGACCTACGCTTGACTTCACCAATCTTTTTCTCTTCACATATCTATAGAAGCTTTTACAGTCAGTTTCTCGGCATCCTCCTCACAGCACACACGCCCACCCAGCTTTGTGTCATCTGCAGACTTGGAGATATTACATCTGGTTCCCTCGTCTAGATCATTAATATATATTATGAATTGCTGGGGTCCAAGCACCGATCCCTGCGGTGCCCCACTAGTTACTGCCTGCCACTCAGAAAAAGACACATTTATTCCAACTCTTTGCTTCCTGTCTGCCAACCAGTTCTCTATCCAAGTCAGTACCTTGCCCCCAATCCCATGTGCTTTAACTTTACACGCTAATCTCTTATGCGGGACCTTATCGAAAGCCTTCTGAAAGTCCAAATACACCACATCCACTGGTTCTCCCTTATCTATTCTACCATTTACACCATCAAAAAAAGGAAGATGGGGTAACTCATTTCCTAATGACTGGCACCAAATCCTATTCACCCCTGTGCTCACTGACCTTCATTAGCTCCCAGTCTAGCAACGCATCGATTTTAAAATTCTCATCCTCGAGTTCAAATCCCTCCATGGCCTCGCCCCTCCCTATCTCTGTTACCTCCTCCAGCCCTACAACTCGCCAAGAATTTTGTTTTCCTCCAACTCTGGACTCCAGTGCATCTCCCACTTCCTTCACCCCACCATTAGTGGCCGTGCCTTCAGCCGTCTAACTTCACCCTTTCGGGTACTGTTTTCCAGAACATAGCAACACACTGCGTAAAACAAATTCTCCTCATCTCCACCCTGGTTCTTTTGTCAATTATTTTAAATCTGTGTCCTTTGGTTACTGACCATCCTGCCAGTGTAAATAGTTTCTACCTATTTACCCTCTCAAACTCCTCATAATTTGGAACACCTCTATTAAATCTATTTAACCTTCTCTGCTCTAAGGAGAACAATCCCCTTCATAACTGATGTCCCTCATCCCTGGTACCATTTTAGTAAGTCTCCTCTGCACCCTGTCCAAGGCCATGACACCCTTCCTAAAGTGTGGTGCCCAAAATTGGACACAATGGCAGGAATGTTCCTATTGCCGAGCGTGCGGGTTTGGGGGCGGTTCAGCAGTAAAAATCTCTGAAATTGCCAGCGCGTCGGGAACCCACCATCATCCCGCCACCACGTGCATTTAACTCAGACTCCATTCATTGAGAGCTGGGAAAAGCACATAAATACTCCCACATTACACCTCATTACTTGCCTAATGGAAAGGCTCTTGCTGACTCTACTTTGTCCACAGATTTAGGTGTCAGCAATTTGCAGATCATTTCTGCAAGCTTGGAAGCCACTCTCACCACATTGCGACTCAGTATCAATACATTGGAGGATTGGTCCTTTGGTCTCCACTTTATCTTCCATCTACTACATCAGCATGGGTGCCACTTATACTGTCTCACCTTGGTCCTCAGAACCCACCACCAGCAGCAGCAGCAGCAGCAACCACAACAACAACCTTCTCCTCAATGATGTGATGGGGCTCAGCGCAGGGCTGGACTGCACCGGAGGCGATACCCCCAACACAGGGTATACATGCAGAGGATGAGTATCCTCAACATTACTGAGCAGTAGTGCTTCAGGAGGCTCAGGCTATTGCAGCAGGTTGTTGCAGATATTTGCAGATTGCTGGAGCAAGACCTGCTGCCCAGAGGACCTGGTGGACACACCTTACCAGTGGCTGTCAAAGTCACCACCGCCCTCAACTTCTTCACCTTAGACTCCTACCAGGGATCTGCAGCAGACATTTACAGGATCACGCAGTCGGCCACTCACAGATGCATCACCCAGGTGACCGATGCCATGTGACGTAATAAAGACTCACTACGCACTTGGTTGTACATAAAGCAAGGCTTTAATCGACTTGTAACAAAACATGGAGGTCTATTTAGTCGTCACTAGCTTCCTGTTTCCAGACTGTCTCTGCCCAAGGTGGGCCCACGCCCCAGTATTTATACTCCTCGGGCGGCGCCCTCAGCTGGCCGTTCAGTAGTACTTCCTGAGTTACTTCTTGTAGAAGTTGCGAGTTGTGACATTCTTCCTCCCTAAAAGGTTTGGAAGTCCAGCCTTCCTTTAACGGACTAGGCGGACCAAAAATAGCCGTAGTCGTTTAGCTTTCTGCTTATGACCAGAAGGCACGTCTCCCCGGACTGTGTCCTGGTCCCTGGTTCGCTTGGCCTGTACCGGTAAGTCGGTAGAGTCTGCGTTGTCTTGATCATCCTGTGGAGGCCTGGGAATATCATGACTCCGGGTGCGGGTCCCCACAGGCGCAGAGCTGGCCACATCCTGGGTCGTAGCCGGAGATTGTCCGGCGTGCTGATTTCGGGTGGCCATCCTTCGGGGAGCGTTCGGCTCCCTGAGTTGATCCGGTAGCACTGCCGGCAGATCCCTCGATGTCCCAGGTAGGGCGTCATCTTCATAGGGGTGCGGAATGTTGACATCATCGTCGTGGGATCCTACATCATTCGGGCCCGTGTGACCGGTTGGGCGGGGAGCCAGATCTCTGAGCGAGACGGTGGACTCCCGGCCTTCGGGGTACCGCACGTGCGCATACGTGGGGTTTACCTCCGTCAACTCCACCTCGTCAATGAAAGGGTCGTTCTTGGCTGACCGGACGAACCTCTGGAGTAGCACAGGGCCTGGAGCCACCAACCATGATGGTAGAAATGTCCCATGTGTAGAGCGACGCCGGAACTTGAAGAATCGCTCATGAGGTGTGACATTAGTGGATGTGGAGAGAAGAGACCTGATAGAGTGTAACGCGTCGGGGAGCAGTTTCCCACTGCTGGTCTGGTAGGTTGCGTGACCTCAGTGCCAGACAGCTTTCCAGATGATGGCATTGTATCGTTCAACCTGTCCATTGCCGATTGGGTGATATGGTGTCATCTTACTCGAGGCGATTCCCCGTTGGGAGAGATAACTTTTAAGTTCACTCGACATAAAGGAGGGACCCCGATCCGTGTGGATAAAATTGGCCGTCCCGCAAAGGGAGAAGACCTGATCGAGGCATTTAATTACCGTTGAGGTAAGCATATTAGGACAGGGGAAGGCAAAGGGAAAGCATGAATACTCGTCTACCATCGTAAGTAGGTAGGTGTTCCACGTCGACGAAGGCAATGGCCCTTTAAAGTCTATGCTGAGCCTCTGCATAGGCTGCATTGCATGTATGAGTAAGTCACCTGATGGGTGGAATAATTGTGGTTTCAATTCTGCACAAATCCTACAGGAGGAGCATGTTTTCTTTACGTCCTCCATTGAGAATGGTAGATTTTTGGAGCGCACAAAGTGCAACATATGGGTAATGCCAGGATGGCATAAGTCCATATGCAGATCTGCCAGAGTCGACGTTGACATTGAAGAGCAAAATGCCCGTGTGAAGGTACTTGGGGCCACATTCTGTTTGCCGGGTCGGTAACGGATAGTATATCCAAAGGCGGCCAGCTCCATCCTCCAGAGTTGAATTTTATTATTTTTGATTTTCATGTGCTTCCGGTTATCCAACATGAAGGCCACGGAGCGCTGGTCAGTTATGAGCGTGAAATGACGCCGAGCAAGAAAATGACTCCATTGGCGTACAGCCTCGATGATGGCTGTAGCCTCCTTCTCGACGAGAGGAGCCCGCTACCCTGTAAGGTTCTGGATAGGAATGCCACGGGCCGACCACCTTGATTCAAGGTAGCCGAGATCGCCACCTTCGATGCATCGCGTTCGATCACAAAAGGAAGGTTTTCGTCAATTGAGCGAAGCGTGGCTTTCTCCAGCTGTCGTTTGAGGAGGTTGAAGGCAGAAATAGCCATTGCTTCTAATGGAAAAGACTTCGCATGAAGCAGGGCCTGTATTTTATCAGAGAAGTGAGGTATCCACTTTGCATAATAAGCAAACATGCCAAGTGCCCGACGAAGAGAGCCGAGATTTGTAGGGGGAGGGAGCTCCTGAAGTGGACGAAGTTGCTCTGGGTCCAGTTTAATAACACCGTTGCCCACCCAGTAGCCGAGAATATTCACTGATGGCACCGATTTCGCCGATTTGGATTTGTTTAACGTTAAGTGGTGACGACGGAGAATGTCAAAAAATCTCTGAAGGTTGGCGTCATGCTCCTTTTGATCATGGCCGGCAATAGTGATATTGTCTAAATACGGAAAGGTATCCGTCATGTTCTCTTGACGGACTAGGCCATCCATTGCCCGTTGGAAGACAGCCACCCCATTGGTGACCCCAAATGGAAGGCGACGAAACTGATAAAGCCGACCATTGGCCTCAAAGGCCGTATACTTTTTGTCAGAGTCTTTCAGCGGTACCTGATGGTATGCGCTCTTTAAATCAAAGGTTGAAAATACCTTGTATTTGGCAAGGTTGTTGACCATGACATCTATGCATGGTAGCGGGCAGGCATCCAGATCGGTATATTGATCAATAGTCTGCGAATAATCAATACACAGATGTTTCTTACGTTGTTTTAAAGGGTTTTTCACAATGACGACTTGAGCCCGCCAGGTGGATGAACACGGCTCGATAATACCGTCAGCTAAAAGGCGAGAGATTTCTGCCTCGATAAATGCTTGGTCGTCTTGGCTAAAGCGCCACGATTTGGTGGCTATGGGTTTACAGCAGGGGGAGAGATTGGCAAACAGGGAGGGCTCACCGAGTAAGGCCGCCGAGAGCGCACAAAATGGCACTTTAGAAATGGTAAGCTCCGGCTTCGACCCTCCAAACTCAAAAGTGAGACTTTTGTGCTGCTTCTGGAAGTCCTGTCCCAGAAGCACATCGCTACATAAGTTTTTGAGTACTCCGAGCCGGGTGGAGAGATGCATGCGACCATTGAGGATGAGGTTGACAAGACAGAAGCTAGAAGAATTGGTGGTCAGAGTCATCAGAGCCATTGCAATCTCCCTGTCCGAGGGAAAAATGCGCAGTTTTAACCTGCTGACAGCCCGCTTACTAATGAAGCTGTCAGAGCTGCAGGAGTCGATTAGCGCGCTTAGAGTGTGCCCATTTACTGAAACCTTCATAGCTGCATGGGACAAACTTTGGGGAAAAACAGCTGTGTTGGGAGGAGGGGTAATTTTTCCTTCAGCAGCTGTAGCCTTAGCAGTGGTTCTTGGGGGAGGAGCAGCTCCATAGATAGCAGCTGTGAAGCTAACAAGAGCTCTCCACCGGTATACTTTAGAGGAGCGGCCTTTCGTGTTAGCAGAGGCCTGTGACTGGCATACCTTGGAAAAGTGTCCTTTCTTGCTGCAATGATTGCAGGTCGCATTACGAGCCGGGCAAAATTTTCTGTACTGGAACGTACCTCCACAAAAGAAACACTTTCTTCCTGATTGCCAGGATGCTGCTAGGGCGGGGTCGTCATCAGCAAATGCCTCTAGGGTAGGGTCGTCGCCCGTTAGAGTAGAGTCATCATCAGCAGGGGCATCCACTCGAGACCTATCGAAAGACATATTAAGGGTGATAGCCGCCGCCCGTGCATGTGGTGGGAGATAAGTGTCTGCATTCTTCTTGGCCAAGTCCAGGGAACACGCCTGGTCATAAGCAGCCTGTAAATTGAGGGTTTTATTTTCCAGCAGGCGCTGACATATAAAAGGGGACGCAATCCCATTGATAAAGGAATCGCGGATTAGTTCCTCTTGATACTGTTCAGCTGCAACCGCTTTAAGGTTACAATCTTTGCTGAGCCTGCGAAGTTTCTGGAGGAATTAATCGAGTGATTCCCCAGGCTGCTGCCGAGTTGTGGGCAGTAGGTGTCGAGCAAAGATTTCATTCGGGGACTTGACATATAGCTGCTGTAAAATTTGGATAGCAGCATCGTAGTCTATACAGTCCTCAATATAATCATACACATGAGGGGATACGTAGTTAATAAGCATTCGTATCTTATTAGAGGCACCCGCCCCACATTCTTCAAGAAAGTTGCTAAAGGTACGAAACCAATGCTTCCATACCTTCGCTGCCGCAGGTGCATTCGGGCCCAGGTCGAGACGAGCGGGTCTAAGGAGTTTTTCCATGATGGATCAGTTTCTTGACCAGGTCCCTTTCTGCAGTTCGAGTTGCAGCTGGTTGTTCCGAATCACCCAAGGCGTGGACACGGTACCAAGTCAATTAAATGGACATAATAAAGACTCACTACGCACTAGGTTGTACATAAAGCAAGGCTTTAATCGACTTGTAACAAAACATGGAGGTCTAGTTAGTAGTCACTAGCTTCCTGTTTCCAGACTGTCTTTGGCCAAGGTGGGCCCACGCCCGAGTATTTATACTCCTCGGGCGGCGCCCTCAGCTGGCCGTTCAGTAGTACTTCCTGAGTTACTTCTTGTAGAAGTTGCGATTTATGACACCATGTTTGACAAGTCAGCCAATTATGTGAACTTTGACACTGATGAAGCCAGTGTTACTGAGCGGGCGCTCACCTTTGCTGCTCTGGCTGGCTTCCCACAGGTGCAGGGCGCCATCGACTGCACACATGTGGCCATCAGGGCACCCCATCATCACCCAGGAGTGTTTGTGAACCACAAGGGTTTCCACTACCTCGATGTGCAGTTCATCTGCAACCATAGGAAGATCATCATGCATGTATGCGCCAGTTTCCCTGGCAATTGTCATGAATCTTTCGTGCTGCGCCAGTCCACCCTCTTTCAACTCGTCGCACCTCCAAACACACTTACCGGCTGGCTGCTTGGAGACAAGGGCTATCCACTGAAGACATGGCTCGTGACACCCTTGAGGAGGTCAAGTAATAAGGCCAAGCAGCATTATAATGAAAGCCACATGCCCACCAGAAGTGTCCTAGAGCTTGCAATTGGCATGCTCAAGGTGCAATTCAGATGCCTTGAGAGATCTGGAGGAGCCCTTCAGTACGCACCAGCCAGGGTCTCCAGAATCATCGTAGTTTGCTGCACGTTGCACAACATCGTGCAGCAGCGAGGATTGGAGTTGCAGGAGGAGCAAGGTGCAGAGCGCACCGCCTCTTCAGAGAAGGAGGAGCAGGTGGAAGGTGAGGAGGAGGAGGAGGAACCTGAGGTGGGGATGGCACCAGCAGTGGCGCACATTGCTGCCCGCGAGATCAGGGGTGGCCTCATCATGGCCAGATTTACTTACCTTGCTCCAATGCACCCATATGGCAGCCACATGCTGCACTAAGTTCCCCCCAGCAACAACACCATAAAGCATCGCTACAATGACCAAGCCATTCCTCTCACCCAAACCCCCATTGCTCGAGGTTAATTAATGTCTCACCATTCACTCCAAGTGACAAAGCCACTTCCAAGGTAGCAGGCAAAAGTGGGCAAGACCAGAAAGTGGGGCAAAGAAATACATTTATCTGTGTCATTAAATAACTGAAACATAACACTAACATTTATACACCCATGTGCAGACCCTTGTGCATCTAGGATTGTGTTTTTTTTCTTTTCCGAGTTCTTCTACAAGGTGCAACCCCTGTGGCTTCAGCAGAGGTAGAGGCAGGCTGCTCACTTCCCTGCTGCGACTGCCTTGACACATTTGCCGAACGTCCTATGGGTTTTCAAGCCTCACCAAAGACTGCTCCTCCTACGACTGTGCAGGGGCAGATTCAACCATTGGGATCCAAGGAAGCATGTGGGGCTCTGACTGAGGGGAAGCAATTGGGGAGAAGTGGGAGTGCTTTGAGAAGAGCCCCCACTTCCATGTCTCCTCTCAGCATCATCCCTCTCATTTCCCTGCTAGCAAGGAGCTGGTGAAAGGATTATTACTAGTCCTAGCCCCAAGAGGGCTACCCCAGATCAAGCGTATTCCCCAGACATTCACTTTCAACTAAAGTTTGAGGTAGCCGAATCCTAAAGATGCTTATTTGGGTCTAAAGGTCCAGACTATCTCTCCCTAAAGGAAAGGAACAACCCGAAGATGTTACCGTCCTCCAGCTAGCACTTTTAATAAGTTAACTAGACTGTAACGTTCTGGATATTATGAGGGTCCTGAAAACTCCCCCAGAATTCTGCAACTCCTCACCAAAGAGCGTACAGAGATTGAGTTTGCAAGCTTGATACAGAAGTACTATGTGAGACAATTCTAAAAATATATAGATTTATTAAAGAACCGACATGTAATTACAGTTGGTGTTTCAATCGCAACATTAACAGTTCCAAAAACAGAAATCTTACAATTCTATTATCAGAGATCCTTATTCTCAAATCTTAACTCCGTTAGTTTTACAGTTCTTAGTTTATTCCAGGATATCCACCAAAATCAAATACAATACCTTGATCCCCGAGATACAAAGAGTTGAAGACTTACAGAGCTTGCCTCTGAAGCCTGAGAATCACTTTGCCCCTTTACAATGAATCTATCATCCCATTTGAAAGTTCAATTTTTATACCTTTTTGCAGTGGTATTTCCTTTGAAGTTTTCTGCTGATGTAAGCTAATTATCTCGAGTCATTTTTCTGTTGACCTCTGCTATTTTTACAGTTAGATCAGCTTGTAACATTAAGAATTATGTCTCTACCCTTAGGTGTTCGAAGCTTATCATAAAAAACGGTGTGAAGCAGGTGCATCTATTTGATGTAACTCTTACCAAAGTCTTCTGTTTGTGTCTCTTTATGACGTGTAAATTAAAAGCACCTCAATCGGGTGCACCATTGTCTTCTTAATTACTTCAACTGGTTGTAACACAGACTCGTGTCTCCCGTGTTTCATTTGATGTCATTTGTACGAAGGTATATGTTTCTTAATATTCTGTGTTTCTTTTTCCGAAGTGTTGGTTTAAGACACTTTAACAGGGTATACCATTGAGTTCTTTCCAAGGTTTCAGACTTTCAGGAACCTCCAACCTCCTGTTTCAATAAGGCTATTGATTCAGTGTCAACAACTTATCTTATCTCAATAGTCTGTATGCTGTTTACAGCTTCGCCATTGTTAGGTTTTTAGATTTTCAAGCCCAGTTTGTTATGTTTTAATAAAGTCAGAATTCTTTTATAGAATGGTGTATTTTTCTGAATAGGTATATTGCTTATTCCTTCACACTGGAGAGCACCTTGCTGCACAGTAGTGGGGCGATGAAGGCCCAGGTCAATGTTTATATCCCTCCTAGAGAAGAGGTCTATGAGCGTCTGCCATCTGTTGTCCACAGCTAGCATGTGCTCATGTGAGTGGCGCTTTACCTGCTCCATGCAGGTGGCCATCCTTTCCATGGAACAGCACATCGTCTCCATCACCTGCGAGATGCTGGCGCTCACGTTGGAGATGGACTCCTCCATTCTCTGCACATTTGCAGACATTGCAGCTGCAAAAACTGCCAGAACCTCAGGCAATTGTTGCTGCCCCTCCAAGATCACCCTCTATCTTGATGGCCCCCGAGGCTCAGTGTCTGCATGCAGCTGAGCAGAGTTTGAAGTGTCCTGCCCCCTCCAGCGAGGACTCTCCACTGTTGTCCCTGTCAACACCATCTGCTCTTGCTCACTTGTGACTTGTGAGACACACCAAGAGATAACACTACTCTATCTCGCACAGGACCCACTGAGGTGTATATATCTACGCTGGTGCTGGGTGGGCTTGGGTCTGCTGTGGGTGGGCTTGGGTCTGCTGTCGGTGCACCCTCAGAGGCTGGAGCTTCCTCCGAGGAGTCATCTTCCTCCTCTGGCTGGACAGTGTGGGAGGGCTCTTGATGGACCTGTGGGAGAGTAAAGAGATGATTTAGAAATGTTATTTTAAGAATGGGTAACGTTGTCATTATGCACATGATAAAAATTCACTGGCTCCTGACATCAGTCACCATGTCACCATATGAGTGACTGCTGTATGCCATGTGGCTGTATGAGTTGTAATTCTGTCA
Source organism: Somniosus microcephalus (assembly GCF_052327205.1). NCBI lineage: Eukaryota > Metazoa > Chordata > Chondrichthyes > Squaliformes > Somniosidae > Somniosus > Somniosus microcephalus. Next base: position 35,388,726 of record NC_140991.1, on the reverse strand, counting down.
CCAGGTTGCTGGGAGAGATCCATCTTTCCATCTTCCACCGCCAACAGCTCTGCAACTCAAGATATCTCCAGGACTGCCTCATCTGCTGGAGTCAGTTGCATCAATACTGGAGGGCCACCTTCGCTTCTCTGTCTGTCCCTAGTGTTCTGGGCTCTTTTCTCCTGCAAGGAGGAAAAGAAGAGAACTTTGAGTGAGAGTGATGGAATGAGTGTAAGGAATGGATGGGTTACATTTGTAGAGGGTGATTATGAGGGAGTGGGTTTCAGGAGTAGGCTTAAGAAGGCAGAGTGATGGGGATGTGGTGACAGACACATCAGGATGTAGGTGAGTGTGGCATTGCACTTACCTTTCCTGATCTCATGAGATCATTGAATCTTTTCCTGCACTGGGTCCTCCTGACAACATCCCTGCTGCTGACCTCCTCTGCTATCCCTAACCAGGCCCTTTTGGTGTCTTTGGGAGGTCTCTTGCACCTATTTGCAGAGAACGGGACCTCACTGCGTCCTCTCACTGCCTCCACCAGAATATGCAGGGATGCATCACTGAATCTGGGTGCAGCCCTCTGCTTTTGAGTATCCATGATTGACCGTTTAGGACAGTACTCAGATGTTTGTAATTGACCTTGCACACTTCTTTAGCAACCTTCAAATGAGTTGTGAATGAGGCTGCTTTAAATATCGGCGCTGGAAACGAGTCAGCGATGACGTCATCAGGCCCACTCCATTTAATTGGGCCGGTAAATGTGCATGACTGCTTTAAGTGGAGCCATTAAGTTAAAGCCGTCCTGAACAACACGCTGAGCAAAACATCGCCTTCTCGACCCGCTACATGGCCCGCACGCACCGGGCCCGACTCCAAGGTAAAAATTCCAGCTGATAATCCAGCTGAGGCCTAACCAGTGATTTATAAAGGTTTAGCGTACCTTCCTTGCTTTTGTACTGTGTGCCTCTGTTTATAAAGCCAAGGATCTGTATGCTTTTTAACAGCCTTCTCAACTTGTCCTGCCACCTTCAAAGATTGCCAGTGAGAGTTAAAAGGATCTTAAGGTGGAGTTGGGGAAAATCATATGGAGGCATTTTTATGGCAGTTGCTTGTGAGTTTTGAGCCTTAAAGGATTTCAGTTGTAATGTATTTTCTGCTGTAGGCTCTCGACACATGTTTCCTGCCCTCCGATGCTAATACCCTTAAGCACCCCGTTAAGGTGCTGTTGCAGGCCCTTCACACTTGGCCATACTGCCCGATTTCCCGCCTCCCGATTGGCGAGTCTTCTATAAGGGAGGATGTTTAGCGTTGGAAGCTCTACTGACCACATTCTAATTAGGCCCCAAGATCAAAATTAATCGGGTCCCACACTGAGCGTTCAGGGCGGCCGTCACAAACACCTGCCAATCGTCCGCATGAGTGATTACCGCCAATAGTCAGGATGACTAAAGGCCATTCACCCCATTAAAGAGCAGATCCCTCTGGTACATTCAGTCTCTCATCATGGGATCTAATTGCGTTTTGAATGATCCCACAAACATTATCACCTTGAGTAAAGGATTTGTTCCTGATATTTGCTCAGAATTTTCTTTTCAGTCCTCATTAAGTCCTCAGCTTCTACACTTTTGGCCTACTTTGAAATAATAACGTGTGTTTTCCTTGTTACACCATTTAATATTTTATATTTTTTAATGTGGTCCCTTCTTAGCTTCCCTTTCTAGACTGTAAAGTTTCTCTAATCCTTTTTGATATATATTCCACTTTGTACTGGGGTCAGACTTGCTGCTCTTTTCTGTACCCTTTCTGATTCATCCCTATCTTGCGCTATAGTGACCTAAATTGAACACAGTATTCTCAGTGTGATATACCCAGTATATTGTGGAACCTTAACTTCTGTGTGACTTGTCTTCGACTGTTCTGACTTTATATAACATAATAATTTGTTACCTTTTTCAATTGCTTCACTACTTTGCCAGGACACTGAAGGTAATGGTGGAAGGGTGAAAACAGGAATTAAATGGTTGTTGTGCTAATAAGACATGCCTGTTTGAAATTCTGGTTTTAACATGCAATTTTGGTTCTAATTGCTCATTACCATAATTTGAACTTGCCTGGAGGTGCTGAAAAAGAGACATCTGCAGGCTTAACACTCCAGCACTGATTAGAGCGTAATTTTTGTGGAGCAGTATATGTGGGCTCTTCGCACCCACTTCCACTGAAGGTTGGATCGGCTGGCTGACACACAGTGGCCTGTTTCAGGATGGCTCGAGGACCGAGGGACAGGTTCTCGGATGCGGCACCGGAGGTCCTGGTGGAGGAGGTCCAGAGGAAGAAGGATGTTCTGTATCCGCGGGGGAAGGGGGGAGGAATCCACCTCGCTCTCCTGTCCCTCTCTCCTGCAGCAGCTGGTGTTGCTCTGCCCAGCCTCATGTCCTCCTCCCATTCCTCCTGCAGACCAAGGCGGACCCCTCGCAAGATGCCCATGACTAAGCACTCCTGGTGATTCCTACAAGGTGGAGTAGCACAGCACTTACTCTTTTTAGGTGAAGTCCTCAGAGAATTTCCGGAATAAATGTTGCTCGAGTGTTGGTGAAGTCTTGACAAAGCGTCCCAGAAAGCCTCCTGATGTGATTCCGAGGCCCTCTTCAAACCTCCAGCAGCATGTGAACAGCTAAGGTGATATACCTTTAACTAGTGCCCAAAATCCTCTGCAATGACTAGTTTACGCCCAATCATCTGGTCGTTTTTAGGAGAGGGTGTTAGTTGAAGTGCCAGCCACCAAAATGCCATGCAGTCTCATTAATGAGCACTAGCAGGCAATCAACCGCTCAACGATCCTCTGGGCGGCCATTCCTAGTGGAAGCTTCAACTCCATTACCAAGATGGCGTCTTGCGCTAAACACAGGCTAAAACGACATTTCAGCTTAAGACCCCATCTTGGCCACCTCAGAGGCTCTTTAACGTTGGAGAAGATCGCCCCTATGAGTCTACTTTTACTCCTTGGCCCCTTTCTTAACTGTCCATGTGCTAATTTAATTAGAACTGATTATTACAACAACTTGCATTAATATAGTGCCTTTAATGTAGTAAAATGTCCCAAGGCGCTTCACAGGAACATTATCAAACAAAATTTGACACCGAGCCACGTAAGGAGATATTAGAAATAACAACAGAAAATGCTGGAAAAACTCAGCAGGCCAGGTCAGCATCCGTGGAGAGAGAAACAGAGTTAACGTTTCAGGTCGATGACCTTTCGTCAGAACTGGAAACAAGCAGCAAAAGGAATAGATTGTGAAGCAAGTGTAGGGGCTGGGAAAAGGGGGAGGGGATGAAAGAACAAAAGGGAAGGTCTGTGATAGGATAGAAAGCAGGAGAGATTAAGAGACATTGAGAGACATTAAGAGATATTCAAGGCAAGAGGAGGTGGTAATGGGACAGGTTAAGGAACAAAGGATGGCTCTAGATGGGGTGTGAATTGCGCTGGCAGAATGAAGGACCGCTGCCATGTGGGAGAGAAGAAAAAAGGCCAAACAAATGTGTGGATAAAAAAATAATAAAAAAATGTATATATATGTGATAGGGGCCGAGGTTATGATCTGAAATTGTTGAACTCTATGTTGAGTCCAGAGGGCTGTAAAATGCCTAATCGAAAGATGAGGTGCTGTTCCTCGAGCTTACGCTGAGCTTCCATGGAACAATGCAAGAGGCCGAGGACGGTGAGGTCTGAGTGGGAATGGAGCGGTGAGTTAAAGTGACAGGCGACCGGAAGCTCGGGGTCACCCTTACGGACTGAACAGAGGTGTTCCGCAAAGTGGTCACCCAATCTGCATTTGGTCTCCCCAATGTAGAGGAGACCACATCGTGAGCAGCAGATACAGTATACTAGATCGCAAGAAGTACAAATAAATCGCTGTTTCACCTGGAAGGGGTGTTTGGGGCCCTGGACAGTGGGAAGGGGGGAGGTATAAGGGCAGGTGTTGCATCTCCTGCGCTTGCACGGGTAGGTGCCGGGCAAAGGGGAAGGGGTGCTGGGGGTGGTAGAGGAGTGGACTAGGGTGTATCGGAGAGACCAGTTCCTACGGAATGCTCTGGACTCAAAATAGAGTTCAACAATTTCAGATCATAACCTCGGCTCCTATCACATATATATACATTTTTTATTATTTTATTATGCACACTTTTTGCTTGGCCTTTTTTCTTCCCTCCCACATGGCAGCTGTCCTTCATTCTGCCAGCGCAATTCACACAAAAAGGAAAGGGAGGTGGGGTAGCATTACTGGTTAAAGAAGGGATTAATACAATTGTAATGAAGGATATTAGCTCTGATGATGTGGAATCTGTATGGGTAGAATTGAGAAATGCTAAGGGGAAAAAAACATTAGTGGGAGTGGTATATAGACCTCCAAACAGTAATGCGGAGGCTGGGGATGGCATTAAAAGGGAAATTAGAGAAGCGTGCAATAAGGGCACAGCAGTCATCATGGGTGACTTTAATCTACATATAGATTGGGCCAACCAAATTAGTAACAATACTGTGGAGGAGGAATTCTTGGAGTGTTTACGGGATGGTTTCCTGGACCAATATGTCAAGGAACCAACCAGAGATCAGGCCATCTTAGACTGGGTATTATGTAATGAAAAAGGATTAATTAGCAATCTTGTTGTACGAGGCCCCTTGGGTCGGAGCGATCATAATATGATCGAATTCTTCATTAAGATGGAGAATGAAGTAGTTGACTCAGAGACTAGGGTCCTCAATTTAAATAAAGGAAACTACGATGGTCTGAGAAGCGAGTTGGGTAGGATTGATTGGGGAATGGCACTCAAAGGGTTGATGGTGGATAGGCAATGGCAAACATTCAAAGGCCGAATGGATGAGCTACAGAATTTGTTCATCCCAGTTTGGCATAAAAATAAAACAAAAAAGGTGACTCAACCGTGGCTAACAAGCGAAATTAGGGATAGCATAAGATCCAAGGAGAGGACATATAAATTGGCTAGAAAAAGCAATAATCCTGAGGATTGGGAGCAGTTTAGGAGTCAACAAAGGAGGACAAAGGGATTAATTAAGAAAGGGAAAATAGAATATGAGAGTAAGCTATCAGGGAACATAAAAACTGACTGTAAAAGCTTTTATAGATATGTGAAGAGAAAAAGATTGGTGAAGTCAAGTGTAGGTCCCTTGCAGTCAGAATCAGGGGAATTTATAATGGGAAACAAAGAAATGGCAGACCAACTAAATACATACTTTGGTTCTGTCTTCACAAAGGAGGACACAAATAACCTCCCCGAGATGCCGGGGAACATAGGGTCTGATGAAAGGGTGGAACTGAAAGAAATCAGTATTTGTAGGGAAATGGTGTTCGGAAAATTGATGGGACTGAAGGCCGATAAATCCCCAGGGCCTGATAATCTACATCCCAGGGTACTTAAGGAAGTGGCCCTAGAAATAGCAGATGCATTGCTGGTCATCTTCCAGAACTCGAAAGACTCTGGAACTGTACCCTTGGATTGGAGGGTAGCTAATGTTACCCCATTATTCAAAAAAGGTGGTAGAGAAAAAGCGGGGAATTATAGACGGGTAAGCCTGACATCGGTAGTGGGGAAAATGCTAGAGTCCATTATAAAAGATGTAATAGCAGAGCACTTGGAAAGCAGTGACAGGATCGGACAAAGTCAACATGAATTTACAAAAGGTAAATCATGCTTGACTAATCTACTGGAAATTTTTGAGGATGTAACTGGTAAAATAGATAAGGGAGAACCAGTGGATGTGGTGTATTTGGACTTTCAGAAAAGCTTTTGATAAGGTCCTGCATAAGAGATTAGCGTGCAAAATTAAGGCACATGGGATTGGGGGCAAGGTATTGACTTGGATAGAGAACTGGTTGGCGGACAGAAAGCAAAGAGTTGGAATAAACGGGTCGTTTTCTGAGTGGCAGGCAGTGACTAGTGGGGTACCGCAAGGATCGGTACTAGGACCCCAGCTGTTCACAATATATATTAATGATCTGGACGAGGGAATTGGATGTAATATCTCCAAATTTGCAGACGACACAAAGCTGGGTGGGAGGGTAAGCTGTGAGGAGGATGTCGTGAAACTCCAGTACGATTTGGACAGGTTGGGTGATTGGGCAGAAACATGGCAAATGCACTATAATGTGGATAAATGTGAGGTTATCCACTTTGGCGGCAAAAACAGGAAGGCAGATTATTATTTGAATGGCAATAGATTGGGAGAAGGGGAAGTGCAAAGGGGCCTGGGTGTTCTTGTGCACCAGTCGCTGAAGGTAAGCATGCAGGTGCAGCAGGCGGTTAAGAAGGCAAATGGTATGTTGGTTCGAGTACAGGAACAAGGTTGTCTTGCTACAGTTGTACAGGGCCTTGGTGAGACCACACCTTGAGTATTGTGTGCAGTTTTGGTCGCCTTATCTGAGGAAGGACGTTCTTGCCATGGAAGGAGTGCAGCGAAGATTCACCAGGCTGATACCTGGGATGGCAGGAATGATGTATGAGGAGAGATTGTGTCAATTGGGCTTATACTCACTGGAGTTTAGAAGATTGAGAGGGGATCTCATCGAAACCTATAAAATTCTGTCAGGCCTGGACAGACTAGATGCAGGAAGGATGTTTCTGATGGCTGGGGAGTCCAGAACCAGGGGTCATCGTCTAAGGATAAGGGGTAAGCCATTTAGGACTGAAATGAGGAGGAATTTCTTCACCCAGAGAGTGGTGAACCTGTGGAATTCTCTGCCACAGTGGGCGGTGGAGGCCAGTTCATTAAATATATTCAAGAAGGAGTTGGATATATTTCTTAAGGCTAAAGGGATCAAGGGATATGGGGAGAAGGCAGGGACAGGGTACTGAATTTGGATGATCAGCCATGATCTAATTGAATGGCGGAGCAGGCTCGAAGGGCCGAATGGCCTACTCCTGCTCCTATCTTCTATGTTTCTATGTTTGTTCCTTAACCTGTCCCATTACCACCTCCTCTTGCCTTGAATATCTCTTAATGTCTCTCAATATCTCTTAATCTCTCCTGCTTTCTATCCTATCACTGACCTTTCCTTTTGTTCTTTCATCCCCTCCCCCTTTTCCCAGCCCCTAACTTGCTTCACAATTTATTCCTTTTCCTGCTTTTTTCCAGTTCTGACGAAAGGTCATCGACCTGAAACATTAACTCTGTTTCTCTCTCCACAGATGCTGCCCTGGCCTGCTGAGTTTTTCCAGCATTTTCTGTTGTTATTTTGGATTTCCAGCATCTGCAGTATTTTGCTATTGTAAGGAGATATTAGGACAGCTTGGCCAAAGAGGTAGTTTTTAAGGAGCATTTTAAAGGAGGAGAGAGAGGTATACAGGCGGAGACGTTCAGGAAGGAAATTCCAGAGCTTAGTGCCCAGGCAACTAAAGGCATGGCTGCCAATGGTGGAGCGATGAAAATCGAGGATGCACAAGTGGCCAGAATAGGAGAAGCCCAGAGATCTCGGAGGGTTGTAGGGCTTAAGGAGGTTACAGAGATTGGGAGGGCATGGCTAGATGTGCATCATCATAGTAACCAACTTTGTAGGATAAAGCTGTTCTTCAGTGTAATGTTATTTATGAATGACATTGATTACAGTGATTATGAATCATTAATGGCCTTGGTGCCCTCTTCATAGTAGCAGGTGAAAGCAGTGGTCTGTAGCTGCAGCAGGAGAAGCTCCATGTACCTGCACACTCTACATCACCAGTCAGTCTCACTCAGATACACACATAAACACCCATCTATATATATATAAAGCGGTATGTCTCTCTGTCTGTCTCTCTGTCTGGCTATACAATCAAAAGTTATAGAGCGTACCTACACATATGTTATATCGAAAGAAAGCTCATCATTAGGGGACTCTTGTAGGCATATTTACTTTTTGGTCGGACAAAAATTGTTCGCACATTATACAAAAAACCTTCAAAATTCCACTCATTATCCACTCATTAGCATTGACTGACGTCAAGGTCGACCAATCCTGTGCCGTGATGATTGACCAATCCTACAGTTCAGTCACCTGATGGTTGTGTGTGTGGGCGGGACTAACCATTCTCAGCTCAGGGATCTGGCAGCTATTGCCTCAAGCTAAAAAACCCATTGCCTCAACCTAAAAATATGCTCATCGAGGTTAGTATCTTATTTTTTTTGAAAAAGATTTACCAAAAATGTTTTATAAGTACTTTAACTTTCATCTTTGAAGGTATTAAAAGCTAGAAATGTTTAGGTTAAAAAACAGTGCAAAACTGGCCGAGGCTTCTCCAACTGCCGACAGCCCAAATCCAGTCCCAGGCTTCCGGCCCACACATCCACCAGGCCCAAAAAAGCCCTGGAAACTGCCAACAACCCAAATCCAGTCCCAGGCTCCCGGCCCACACATCGACCAGGCCCAAAAAAGCCCTCGCAATGCGGGGCTCCCCTGCTAGTACATGTATATACTAGTGACAGTGAGGAAGAGGTACCACTGGGTGCATCATGGAGCACAAGTGAACAAGCACTGGAGGAGTCGTTAACTCATGAGGAGACAGTAGATACAGATCAGGAGTGATGTGAGCTCCCTGTAGCCGCTGAGCTGCATTGGCCTGCACTGCGGCCTGGACCCTAAACTCTGGAATTCCCTCCCTAAACCTCTCTGCCCATCTACCTCTCTCTCCTCCTTTAAGACGCTCCTAAAAGCGTTACCTCTGATCACCTGTCCTAATATCTCCTTATGTGGCTCGGTGTCAAGCTTTATTTGATAACACAACTGTGAAGCGCCTTGGGAGGTTTTATACCTTTAAAGGCGCTCTATAAATGCAAGTTGTTGTTGTTGATCATGCTGTTACAATCCGATATTCCAGTGACAGTAGCCAATTCAGGTCTGCACATAAGTCAACTGTGCCCTTTACCAAATTAAAGTCTGCACCACAGTAGCAATGCTATGGCTGCTTCACTTTTATCGACTGCACAGTGGAAATAGCAACAAGTTTTGCATTGACTGATCTCAATATTACTATTATAGTTCTTAACAAGTGTTTAACAAGGTGATTTTTATTTTGATAAACTGGTTCTTTTCATAATATCACGCCATGGCTCTGTGATAGCCCTTCTCGCCTCTGAGTCAGACGATTGTGAGTTCAAAGTCCCACTCCAGAGGCTTGAGCACAAAATCCAGGCTGACAATTCAGTGCAGTACTGAGGGAGTGCTGCACTGTCAGAGGTGCTGTCTTTTGGATGAGGCCTTAAACCGAGGCCCCAACTGCTCTCTCAGGTGAACGTAAAAGATCCCACGGCACTATTTCGAAGAAGAGCACCGGAGTTCTCCCCGGTGTCCTGGGTCAATATTTATCCCTCAACCAACATCACTAACTTCCTGTTCATTATCACATTGCTGTTCGTGGGAGATTACTCTGTGCAAATTAGCTGTCATGCTCCCTACTTTACAACAGTGACTACACGTCAAAAGTACTTAATTGGCTTTAAAGTGCTTTGGGGCGTCCTGAGGTCGTGAATATAAATACAAGTCCCTCTTTTTTTCATGATAGGTTTTCAGTTACTTTCTTCCTATAAGGAGTGCTGAGTGCTCTATTTCGCATAACAGCTTCCGGACCAATTAACAGATAAAGAAGTTTGCTTAACCCTTCTTGAGGAAAGCATGGGCCAAGATTTGTACCAACTGATGCACCGCAGCTGTGATCAAAGGACTTCAGAGATTTCAAGTCACTGCATGGAAAAATTAACAGCTGCAGTTTAAGAGGAACAGCGGGGTGCCTTCACAGACTGAAATCATCCAATGGCTTAGATTCAAAACCACTCTGCATGTCTCCTAAGGTGTTCGATAAAGTCAAGCCTGTGACAGTTTGTAAAACACGGGCCAAGCCTACCTTGAATCTATCTGCTGATAAAGAAACTTGAAACATTCAAGAGTGGCTCCAAAGGATTAAAAAGTCCCTGACTGTCATGTTAAGCTGCTTGTGCGGAGTGGGAGGAAAGGTTGTAATCTCTGGATTACTCCCGGTGCCACGTGCTAGTGAGTATAGAAATAGGAGGATAGAGCAGATGAATGCGTGGCTAAAGAGTTGGTGCAGGAGGGAGGGCTTTAGTTTCCTGGATCACTGGGTCTGCTTCTGGGGAAGGTGGGACCTGTACAACGCGGACGGGTTGCACCTGAACCGGAACGGGACCAACATCCTTGCGGGCAGATTTGCAAGTACTGTTGAGGGGGGGGGGTTTAAACTAACTTGGCAGAGGGATGGGATAGAAATGGAGCTATAGTAGGGGGTGATGCACAGCCAAATATAGAGGAACAAACAAGTCAGTCTGGAAGGCAGAGCAAATATGTAATGGCACAAGGGAGTATGGCAAGGCTGGATAGCATTTATTTTAATGCAAGGAGTCTTGCGAGTAAGGCAGATGAACTAAAGGTGTTGATGAACACATGAGAGTATGATATTGTTGCTATCGCAGAGACATGGTTGAGTGAGGGGCAGGACTGGCAGCTCAATATTCCAGGGTATAGAATCTTCAGGCGAGATAGAGGGGGGTGTAAAAGAGGAGGGGGTGTCGCAATATTAATCAAGGAGTCAATTACTGCTGTAAGGAGGGATGATATCTTAGCAGGTTCCTCTAATGAGGCCACATGGGTAGAACTTAAAAACAAAAAGGGGGCAAGCACTTTGCTGGGAGTGCACTATAGGCCCCCAAACAGTCAGGAGGAGATAGAGGAACAGAAATGTAGGCAAATCTCAGAGAAGTGTAAAAATAAGAGGGTAATAATAGTAGGGGATTTCAACTTCCCCAATATTAACTGGGATAGTCAGAGTGTGAAAGGCTTAGAGGGTGCGGAATTCTTAAAGTGCATCCAGGAGAGCTTTTTGAGCCAGCATGTAGAAAGTCCTACAAGAGAGGGGGCGGTACTGGACCTAATTCTAGGGAATGTAGCCGGGCAAGTGGTAGAAGTGTCAATAGGAGAGCATTTTGGTGCCAGTGACCATTACTCAGCGAGATTTAAGGTAGTCATGGAAAATGATAAAGATGGACCGGAAATAAAGGGGGGGAAGGCCGATTTTAATATGATAAGGCAGGTTCTGGCCAATGTGGACTGGAATCAGATACTTGTAGGAAAATCCACATCAGAGCAGTGGGAGTCTTTTGGAAAAGAAATAGAGAGAGTACAACAGCAACATATTCCCATAAAGGTCAAGGGTGGGACCAACAAACCCAGGGAACCCTGGATGTCAAGGGGTATACAAGAATGGATTAGGAAAAAAAGGAAGGCTTTTGGCAGATACAAAGGACTAAAAACAGTGGAAGCCCTAGAGGAGTATAGAAAGTGCAGGGGGATACTTAAAAAAGAAATTAGGAGAGCGAAGAGGGGGCATGAAAAAATACTGGCGGGCAAAATAAAGCAAAATCCCAAGGTGTTTTATAAGTATATTAAGGGCAAGAGGATAACCAGGGAAAGAATAGGGCCCATTAGGGACCAAAGTGGCAATCTGTGTGTAGAGCCGGAAGATGTAGGTGAGGTTTTAAATGAATATTTTGCATCTGTGTTCACTATGGAGAAGGATGATGTAGGCATAGACGTCAGGCAGGGGGCTTGTGATGTGCTTGAACAAATTAGTATTGAGAGGGAGGAGGTACTAGTGGTTTTAGCAGACTTAAAAGTGGATAAATCCACAGGCCCTGATGAGATGTATCCCAGGCTGCTATGTGAGGCAAGGGAGGAGATTGCAGGGGCTCTGACACAATTTTTCAGATCCTCTCTGGCCAGAGGGGAGGTGCCAGAGGACTGGAGGACAGGTAACATAGTACCATTATTCAAGAAGGGTAGTAGGGATAAACCAGGGAATTACAGGGCAGTGAGCCTAACATCAGTGGTAGGGAAATTATTGGAAAAAATTCTGAGGGACAGAAATAGTCTCCACTTGGAGAGGCAAGGATTAATCAAGAATAGTCAGCATGGCTTTGTCAGGGGAAGATCATGTCTAACCAATTTGATTGAATTTTTCGAAGGGGTGACTAGGTGTGTGGATGAGGGTAGTGTAGTTGATATAGTCTATGTGGACCTCAGTAAGGCTTTGACAAAGTCCTAAATGGGAGACTGGTCAAGAAGGTAAGAGCCCATGGGATCCAGGGCAATTTGGCATGTTGGATCCCAAATTGGCTTAGTGGCAGGAGGCAGAGGGTGATGGTCGAAGGTTGTTTTTGTGACTGGAAGCCTGTGTCCAGTGGTGTACTGCAGCGGTGCTGGGTCCTTTGCTGTTTGTAGTGTACATTAATGATTTAGATATGAATGTAGGAGGTATGATCAGTAAGTTCGCAGATGCCACGAAAATTGGTGGAGTGGTAAATAGCGAGGAGGGAAGCCTCAGGCTACAGGACAATATAGATGGGTTGATTAGATGGGCAGAACAGTGGCAAACAGAATTTAACCCTGAAAAGTGTGAGGTGATGCATTTTGGGAGGACTAACAAGGCAAGGGAATACACAATGAATGGTAGGGCCCTAGGAAGGACAGAGGATCAGAGTGACCTTGGTATGCATGTACATAGATCCCTGAAGGCAGCAGGACAGATAGATAAGGTGGTTAAAAAGATATGGTATACTTACCTTCATTAGCCGAGGCATAGAATATAAGAGCAGGGAGGTTATGATGGAGCTGTACAAAATGTTAGTTAGGCCACAGCTGGAATACTGTGTGCATTCTGGTTGCCACACTATAGGAAGGATGTGATTGCATTGGAGAGGGTGCAGAGGAGATTCACCAAGATGTTACCTTGGCTGGAGCGCTTCAGCTATGAAGAGAGACTGGACAGGCTGGGGTTGTTTTGCTTAGAGCAGAGAAGGCTGAGGGTGGACCTGATTGAGGTGTACAAAATTATGAGAGACATAGATAGGGTAGATAGAAAGGAACTTTTCCCCTTAGTAGAGGGGTCAATAACCAGGGGGCATAGCGTCAAGATAATGGGCAGGAGGTGTGGAGGGGATTTGAGGAAAAACTTTTTCATCCAGAGGGTGGTTGGAATCTGGAACTCACTGCCTGAAAGGGTGGTAGAGGCAGGAACCCTCACAACATTCAAGAAGCATTTAGATGAGCACTTGAAATGTCATAGCATACAAGGCTACGGACCAAGTGCTGGAAAATGGGATTAGAATAGACAGGGCTTGATGGCCAGCACGGACATGATGGACCGAAGGGCCTCTTTCTGTGCTGTATAACTCTATGGCCTTGAAATTCGGTTGGTAGCGCCAGCGATTAGCGCCTAAATAGCCCGAGAATTGGGGCGTTACCCAATTTTCGGGCGGGCGCAGTGAATATAGCGCCACCTCCCATATTGAGTATCCTTTTAGCGCCAACGCTAACTATTTGCGTGTGCCCGCGGGCGCAGGCAGATCATGACATCATTTCAGTGTGCAACGCCTTTTTGGCGCCCCGGACCGGATATTCGGTGGCGCCCGCAACCTTTCCGCCTGGCGCTATTAGTAACAGTTGGATGGAGCGTTCCCAGGCCCTTCTCGGACTCGGGGGGCGCTATTTAAAGTAGACAGCACTAGTATAAAAGCTGCAGCCATTTGGGCTGGCCATTCTGATCGTTGCTGGAGAGAGTTGCTGACCTTCTGTTGGACAGTAATTTTCTCATTGAGCATTCGGAGGCACTGGCACTGGCAGCTTGTGGGCCCGGCTCCCGAGCTGGTGATGCAGCATCTGAAAGCAGGGAGGTGGAAGAGTGGCTTTAGCAAAAGGACAGCTTGGCAGCAAGGGATGCCAGATTGCGGCAAGGCTATGACATGGGTCCACAGTGAGAAAGCATGCTAGTGGGGGGAACAAGTGGAAGGAGATAGTTGCAAAAGGTGAGAACCTTACCATCGCTGTCGACAATGGGGTCAGCAGCTGCAGTGGTTACAGGACCACTCAGACGTCCTCCAAGAATCTGGTGGACTCTCTGCTCGAGATCCGTGAGAGTGACCACTTGTGGAGGTCCTCCACTGGTGCGAAGCTGGTCTTTGCCAATCCTCGCCAGCTTGGACTGCAGGGGAAAGGAGGGGAAGTTATGTTACCTGATGCCCTGAGTGATCATCTCATGCCCCCCATGGTGGAAGAGCCCTTACCTGATGCCCTGAGTGATCATCTCATGCCCCCCATGGTGGAAGAGCCCTTACCTGATGCCCTGAGTGATCATCTCATGCCCCCCATGGTGGAAGAGCCCTTACCTGATGCCCTGAGTGATCATCTCATGCCCCCCATGGTGGAAGAGCCCTTACCTGATGCCCTCAGTGATCATCTCATGCCCCCCATGGTGGAAGAGCCCTTACCTGATGCCCTGAGTGATCATCTCATGCCCCCCATGGTGCAAGAGCCCTTACATGACGCCTTGAGTCAAATGTGCATGTGTGTGCCCAGAAAGGGCCATGGGTGCTTGCTGGCAGATGACCAATGGGGCACAGGCCACCCTGTAGCGATAAAGTCAGGTGCAAATGAAGGGATGCAGAAGTTTGCAGAAACAACACCCACCCTCACGACCCGAGTGAGGTCGTTGAATTTCTTTCTGCATTGGACAGGGCTCCTGGTCACCATGCTGCTGGAGTTGACCCTCTGGCATACATCCCTCCAAGCTCGTCGGTAGTCCTTATGATTCGGCCTCCTGCCATTGTCTGGGTAGAGAACATCTCGCCGGCGCTCCACTGCGGTCACCAATTGCTCCAGAGCCTCATTGGTGAAGCGCTCTGCTCTCTGCCACACCTTCTCCATCTGGTCCAAGTTTTTAGCGCCAGAGAAGGGCCTGCGCTGATTCTGAGGCCTGCAAGGCGCAGAGTGTAGATGCTGAAGCTGACTGACCCACCCCTTTAAGAGCTGGCCGGCACCTGGAAGTCTCGTGGTCATCGGTAATTGAGAGCACCTGCGCTGCGCCCGTCCGCTCTGATATTGGGTTGCGCCGGAAGTTTAGCGCCTTAGGAGTCCTGTGTAACGCCTGAATTCGCGCCTCAATCACCTTTAGGGGCGATGCAACCCAATATCGCGCCAGGTGGCGATAAGTTGCGTCTGGCTATAAACTTTGCGCTGCGCCAATTCTAACGCCCCAAGCGGGGCGATACCCAATTTCTAGGCCTATGACTCTATGGCAGTTTGACAGTTTGTGTCATCACTTATTTGACCCCTCGTCGAAATTATATTTTTGTATTTTTTAAGTTCTTTTTATATTTGGAAGTCACGACTATTATATATGTTTAAAATTTTTGCGCTCATCAGGTTGAGGAATGTTGATGCTTGGAAATGGAACTCTTGCCTTTTCAGACAAGCAGCATCAGCATTAAGGACTCCCGGGTCAGGAGTAGCATTGGCAGATACAGATTAAAGCTGTCCCAGCAACACGCCTCAACCACCAACGCAGAACAGCAACCCCTACTGCACGAATGAAGGGGGATATATTTCTCTGCTCCTCACTCCATCAGGATGTCTGTGAAAAAGGGAGTCAATTTTTGTGCGGTAGGCTACCTCCTACTCGCAACTGGACCACAACGGCCCAGAATCATTTCTCATAAGACCTTTAAAGCCAGCAGAGGCCGTGCCACCTGTCTGGTTGGATTTGAACCCAGATCCTGAGGTGTAAAGCTAATTGCTTCAAGCACGATTATATCTGATCATGCCTCAAAGAACTGCAATGCTTCTCCTTTTGTTTCAAATAAAAATTAACAGGAAGGATTATTGCAGTACGAAAATTTCACTATCTGAACAAGCTGCAGGGAAACGGCTGTTCTGCTGGCAGCCAGGACTCTTTTGTGTTTCTTTCAGGTACATAGAGGGAAAAATTCAGTATCGCCCCGTTTGGGGCGCCATTATCGGCCGTGCGCAAAGTTTAGCGCCTGCCGCTAATTATCGCCTCCGATGGCAAACTTGGCTTTTATCACCCCTGGAGGCGGTTGGAGCGCCAAATCAGGCGCTTCACACCTGTCTTAAGGCGCAAAGGCCGAGGAGCGAGGCGCTACCTCAGAGCGCTGGCGAAGCTCATATGATGTCAGTCAGCAATGGAACACAGACACACTGGCGCCAGCCAGTTCTTAAAGGGGAGCTCTGACGAAAGGTCAGCGACCTGAAATGTTAACTCTGTTTCTCTCTTCACAGATGCTGCTTGACCTGCTGAGTTTCTCCAGCATTTTCTGTTTTTATCTTAAAGGGGAAGTTGATTTTGCTCTCCATCCACATCCTGCTCATTGCAGCCTTGAATCTCGGCCTGGAGAGACCTGTACATCAAATCTGCTGGAAAGTGTTGTGTATGTACCTTTAAGAGAAGAACTGATTCTATACTGCAGTACCGGCAGTGACCACCCCTGTATATAAAGCCATAGCAGGCTTCTGTACTTCAGTCTTAAGTTACCCTCTGTTCAGTAAATACCTGTTTTATTGTTCTCCTGCAGTCCGTGTATTATTAAGGCGCAGACACTACAGTGGCGACGAACAGGTTCAAACTCACCTGCAGTACTACATCACCTCACGGGGATCTTTCCCTGAGAAGAAGCTTCTTGGAGGTCGAAGTCAGAGCAACGGGCGTTGACCGCGGGCAACCGCCCAAGGATCCCTCGGAGTTCGGAGAGTTGCAGGAGAGGCTGTGGAGAGCTGGGCTTGGCTGCCCAGTCAAGGTGTTCCAGCAAATCGTGCTGGTAGCAGGTAGTGCACTGACCCTTCCGGACTGCAGCGGGCTCGAGCTCGATCGAGCGGCTCTGCAAAGGGGCCGTGCCACGTCGTCGGGAGGAAAAGAGAGAGAGAGAGAGGGTGTAGCACACAGGGCGCGGTCGGTGCTCAAGAACCGGGCAGCATAGCGAAAATAAAACAAGGGGAAGGAAAAGTGAGACGCGCCGAAGCCGCGGGTTGCTGCCATTACCCTGCAGAACGCTAGGAGCAGAGTGGCAGCAAGGGGAAGAAGGAAAAGCGCGGGAGGCACCATTTTATTCCATTGGGGAAGAAGGAAAAGCGTGGGAGGTGCCATTTAAAATCACCCAAGATGCCGAAAAGTGGCAGTATCACTGCTTTCGACAATGAGGTAGAAGACTGGACCACATATGTGGAAAGAATTGAAGTGTACTGCAAGGCAAATGAGGTGGCCGATGGAAAGAAGGCGTCGGTATTATTAAATTTGATGGGCGCGAGAACGTACGGCCTATTGCGGAATTTAATTACCCCAGCTAAACCAATGGAGAAAAGTTTTGAGGAGATTGTTAATATCTTACAGGAACACCTAAACCCTACACCGCTGCTGATAGCAGAAAGATTCAAGTTCCATAAAAGAAACCAGCACAAAGATGAGAGCAATGCTGACTATCTTACGGAACTACGCAAGTTATCGAAGCACTGCCAGTTCGGAGCAGGACTGGCAGACACCTTACGGGATAATTTTGCCTGCGGGCTCCAGAGTGAAGGAACCCAGAAACAACTACTTTCGGAAAAGGACCAGCCGCTAGAACAGGCTTTCAGCGTGGCAGTATCCTACGAAGCAGCAGCACGGGGAGCTGCGGAAATACAACAGAAACCACAAGAATACAGCGCTAACGAAATGGTGTATGGAGCAGAAAAGTGCTATCGCTGCGGCAGAACAACCCATGATCTGAAGGACTGCTGGTTTAAGGACAAAGTATGCAGGCAATGTGGGAAAATGGGACACATAGCAAGAGTCTGCAGGTCGGGAAAGAAAACCAACACTACAAGAACTACTAAGGAAAAGTACAAGAAAGTAAAGAAATTGACAGACAGTAGTTCGGAAGATCAGGAGAGTGATAAGGACTCCGGGAGCAGGAGACTAAGTTGTCTAAAGTTACACAACGTGATCGCAAAGGAGGATCACCGAACCATTTGGGTCACCCTCATGATAGCAGGGTCCCCAGTAAAGATGGAATTGGACACAGGATCAGCCCTAACTGTCATGAATCGACGAGACTATGAGCGGCTATTCTCACACATACCCTTGAAGGACACGTCCATTGTATTGAAGACATACACGGGGCAAAAAGTCTACCCCAGAGGAAAAATAAGGGTGCCAGTTGAATACAACGGCAAGGAAATGCAGAAACTGTATCTATATATACTACAAGATGGAGGACCACCATTATTGGGACATGAATGGATCTGAAAAATACAATTGGATTGGCATTCCATTCAGGCGCTAACTGTGACTGATAAAAAGGATGATGACGTCACACCTGGATGACTGTCAAAAATTCTAACTGACACGAAAGAGGTGTTCCAACAAGGACTTGGGACTCTAAAAGGAGTAACGGCAACGATAAAAATCGAAGATAACGCAAACCCCAAATTTTTTAAGGCCAGACCGGTACCTTACGCGATCCGCCCAGCCGTTGAAGCAGAGCTGGAGAGTCTGGAGCATTCAGGTGTGCTGTCCAAGGTGGACTGGAGCGAGTGGGCCACACCCATCATTCCTGTAATGAAGAAATCATTGAGCAGCACGCCTGGGGAGCCGAAGAAGGTTCGCATCTGTGGGGACTTCAAGGTAACTGTGAACCCAGTCCTGCACACAGTACAATGTCCACTTCCACGGATAGAAGATATTTTTGCCTCACTATCTGGAGGGAAACGCTTTACAAAGATTGATCTGGCCCAAGCGTATCTACAAATGGAGGTGGAAGAAGCATCGAGGAAATACCTCACGATAAACACTCACAAAGGCCTTTACCAGTAAAATCGACTGGTATTCGGGGTAGCATCAGCCTCGGCTATTTGGCAGAGGGCGATGGAACAAGTCCTGCAAGGGATCCCGGGGACCCAGTGTTATTTGGACAACATCCTGGTTACGGGCGAAAATGACAGTGAACACCTTGCCAACCTGGAGCAGGTGCTCACTAGATTACAGGAATATGGGCTACGAGCCAACCGCCCCAAATGCGAGTTCTTCAGGAGACAAATCTTGTATTGTGGCCACATGATTGATGAGGAAGGGTTGCATAAGTCGCCGGACAAGATTGAGGCTGTAGTCAAGGCTCCAGCACCGGAAAATGTGTCGCAACTGAGGTCGTTCCTCGGGTTGGTGAACTACTACTGTAGTGTATGTACCCGTTTACCTTTAAGGGAACTATAGAATGTAACCGTTCGCCTTTAAGAGCACTACTTTAGGTGTGGCACTAATTGTTGGCTCATGTATACTGTTATACCGATAGTGACCACACCAGTATATAAGGGTTGTGATACGTTAACTAGGGCAGATTCGCCCGAACCTCTGAATAGTAAAGACCTGTTTTATTTGTTAATCTTGGAGTCTGTGTATTATTTGCAATACAACCTACAGACTTTACAATGGCGACGAGGCCGATCGTACCCTGCGGCAACAGTAGTTCCTAAGCAACTAAGGAGCGTCGAAGTGAGGCACCCGCCCTCGTCGTTCTGCTGGGTGAAAACTCGAGGCTGCAGCGATAGCAAAGAGGAAGATTTTGGCATTGAAAACTTCCATCTGCAACAGGCACTGACGGTCCCTTCTGCCACAGTGAGGAGCGAGCCAATCGACAAGAGAGGCAAGGCTGCCACGGACTGTGAGTAAGGGAACAGTAAAAGAAAATAAGGAAGGAGTAAAACCAGAGGATAAGGGCGGTACACTCGACCACGGTCGAGGGGGAAAGGAGCCAGACAAAGTCGGGTCCAGAGGCGCTGAGACCGGGAGCAGGCCGGGTGAGACAGAGCCGAGAAATCGGGAATTGGCCGAGAGCCAGTTCAGAGGCTGTAACTGTCCGCCGTCATCGGGGGTACCCGGAGCCGGTTGCCTGCCGCGGGAAGGAGAGCGCTGAAGCCGACGCGCGGGCTGGGGATCTGAAAGCCAGCGGAGAGCGCTGAAGCCGACGCGCGGGCTGGGGATCTGAAAGCCAGCGGAGAGCGCTGAAGCCGACGCACAGGCTGGGGACCGGTAGCCAGCGGCCGTCGCCCGCGGGGGAAAGTGTACCCCTCCCGCCAGGGGAAGAAGCGGGAAACCGCCATTGCCGTGGGCGGGGAGAACAGAAAAGCGCGGGGAAAACCGCCATTAAAGTGGGCGGGGAGAGCCGAGAAGCGCGGGAAAGTCGCCATTTTTCGCGGGAAAACCGCCGGGGAAGAAGACAGAAGCGGGAAACCGCCATCTTAGAAAAATAATAAGAATTTACAGAAATACTGGTGTTGTTCTCAAGAAGAGAGGAAAAATAATAATAAGTAAAGAAATACTGGTGTTGTTCTCGAGAAGAGAAGAAGATGCCTAAGCGAGGAAATATTAATGATTTTGATGTTGAGATAGAGGACTGGGCCACGTATGTGGAACGCATAGAAATATATTGCAAAGCCAACGAAATTGAGGATGACGACAAGGCAATCACTTTGTTAAATTCGATGGGAGCAAAAACATACGGGCTCTTGAAACATCTAATAGCACCAGTTAAACCAGTGGACCAGACCTTCGAAGAGATCGTAGCAGTCTTGAAGGATCACTTGAACCCCACACCGTTGATGCTGGCTGAACGATTTAAATTTTACGCAAGAACCCAGAGGAAAGATGAAAGCAATGCGGAATACTTAGTCGAACTGCGTAAGCTAGCGAAATACTGCCAGTTTGGAGGGAATTTGACAGAGGCGCTGCGGGACAAGTTCGTATGCGGCTTGGCCAAAGAAGGAATGCAGAAGCGACTTCTGGAAGAAAACGACCTCACACTGGACAGGGCTGTCCTCATAGCTTCATCGCACGAAGCTGCAGCGAAAGGAACGGCGGAAATGCAGCTAAAGGCGGTGGCACTCGGGGTGGACCAAATTACTGCAAGCACTTCCAAATGCTACCGTTGTGGAAAGACAACGCACGACCAGAATCAGTGCTGGTTTAAGAACCAAGAGTGCAGGAAATGTGGCAAACTGGGTCACATCGCGAGGGTATGCAGGTCCGGAAAGAAGACCAACAAGCAAAGGAAGCCACCACCACAAGAAGAGTACAACAAGGTGCATCAGGTGGCTGAAAAGAGTTCAGACGAACAAAATTCAGACTCAGACCCAAACAGCCAGGAGCTGGATAGTCTGAGAATCCACAATGTGGGTAAAGTAACTGATCCACAGACGATCTGGGTCACACTAAAAATAGCTGGAGTCCAAGTACGAATGGAGCTGGACACGGGATCAGCTGTATCAGTCATCAACCAAAAGGACTACCACCGGCTATTCTCTCACATACCCTTAAGAAATACTAAATTCGTATTACAGACATACACGGGGCATAATGTATACCCCATGGGAAAAATACGAGTCAAAGTGAGAGATAGGGGCAAAGAACACCCACGAATGAATCTGTACGTATTACCTGAGGGAGGACCACCACTCCTAGGGCGGGAGTGGATGCAGAAAATAAACATAGAATGGCACTACCTAAAAGCCATAGGGAAGGAGGACTCGGTGCAAGCTATCAGCTCAGATTCTGAAATGGATGACGTGACGACCAATGTAAACATGGAAGACAAGGCAAAAAGGGAATTGCTGATGAGGGGAAAGGAAACGAAGACAGGCAGGCAGGCCCATGTTACCAAGCAAAATCAAGCTGTAGAGCAGAACCCCAGGTTGACAGAGAATTCTGAGCCTGCTCAAGCTAAGGATTCATCCACGACGGAAGAACACCGAGCTCGGTCCCAAACTTATGTCAAAGTACAACGACAATTAGAACAGTTGAGTGCCCGTCTCGTACAAGAGATGGAAAAGATGAAAAAGTTCTGGGACACCGAATTGGAGACCCTGGAAAGACAACAGAGACAGCTAGCTCAAGCAGAGAGCGACCATAGAGCCATCGTGGCCAAGTACCAATCACATCTCCCTGAGGCTGTTCAGGAACTAGAATATGCACAGAACGATCCAAAGGAAGAGGAATCTTCAGGAAGTCAGGATGGTATTCCAGTTCATCTCTACGACTTGTTGCAAGCAGAGTGTAACGAGTTGAAAGAACAGTATGAACAGGCTCAGACTACAATCCTGGAAGGAGTTAACTTGGCAACCTCCGAAAAGCTAGTTTTACTGGAAGCATATGAACAACAAAAGTCTGAACAGGAGCAAGAATTACAAAGACTGCAGGAGATGTTTGATGAGCTCCAGGCCAAGGCTGACTCATCGTTAGGGATTCAATCCATAGAGGAAAAATTAGTGGTGGAAGACATAACAGAACAGGGAATACAGGATGTCCAAGAACTCGTTAAATTATTAAAGGAAACACAAAATAAATATGAAGCGGCAATGGCCGAGGTCCAACGACTTGAAGAACAGATTCAACTGGGAATCTTTTCAGTGGAAGAAAAGGGAACTGTAAGAAACACAGAGATCGTAAGAATGGGCCCTGAACATGAGCTTAAATCGTCAAAGGAGAGGGGTTTGGAGCAGAAAAAGCTGGAGGAAGCTGAACACATGAAGAAGTCTCTTCAGGAGAGATGTCTGGATGTGGAAACAGCTGCTGCGATAGAAGGATTAAATCACCTGATAACTCAATCCTCGATGGAAGGGGAGGTATTGAGGTCAGTAGTGAAGGGATGGCAGACAACCCTGGAGGAGTGGAATGAATATGAACGCATGAGGAAGTCTTTTAAAGAAAGAGAGATAGAGAAGGAACAGCAGTCGGCTAGCGTCCAGTTGGGTAAGGAAGAAGTAGAAGGGCCTCTCGATGGACTAACTCAGGATGACCCCGAACGTGACCATGACCTGTTGAGTGACACTGAATATTACGAGGAGGTGGTCTGCCCTAAGTGTGATGAAAACTCCCAAAGTGCTGAAATGCGGATGAAGCACTTAAGGTCTAAGGAACATAGAGAGTTGGTGGCGCTACAGCTGGCCGCCGAGAAAGGAGCTTCGAGAGTTTCAAAAAGGCAGAAAAGAAAAAGAAGAAGCCGGAGATAATAACTGTTTAAAATATTATTACTTCTACTACCTCAGTCCGAACACTACGAAAGGTGCTAAATTTGTAAAAAAAAAAATCCGGGGACATTATCAAGACAGCCAGTGGGTTGTATAAGTCTGCACTGCTGGTTCAACAGGACGAAAGTACAAGCTGTTAAAAAGGCTATAGAGGAGGCACGTTTACCAGGTGAACCGGCTACACCAAAAAGATGCTGTCTGGGACGAATTAATACCAGAGACTGAATTTATGAACTGTTCCCACAGAGACTGAACCTGTAAACTGTTTCCACTGAGAGCATGTTTGTAAACTGTTATATGACGTTGACTCCATCGAGAGTATATCTGCAAATTGTTATATGACGTTGACTCCGTCGAGAGTATATCTGCAAAAAGTTTATATAAAGTTGAAGATTGTATGTTTAACGGGATTCTGTAAGTAAAAAGCTAAAAAGGGAGGATTGTAGTGTAAGTACCCGTTTACCTTTAAGGGAACTATAGAATGTAACCGTTCGCCTTTAAGAGCACTACTTTAGGTGTGGCACTAATTGTTGGCTCATGTATACTGTAATACCGATAGTGACCACACCAGTATATAAGGGTTGTGATACGTTAACTAGGGCAGATTCGCCCGAACCTCTGAATAGTAAAGACCTGTTTTATTTGTTAATCTTGGAGTCTGTGTATTATTTGCAATACAACCCACAGACTTTACAACTACCATAAGTTCTTGCCGAATTTATCTACAATTCTGCACCCACTGAACGCCCTACTGCAAACTGGAGTAACATGGAAATGGAGTGATGAGTGTAAGCGTGCCTTTCAGAAACGTAAATGCCTAATCAGTTCAAAAGAAGTGTTGGCCCACTACAATCCAACACTACCGATTCGGTTAGCATGTGAAGCATCTCCCTACGGCATCGGAGCGGTGCTGTCACACAAATTCCTTGACGGTTCAGAGAGGCCAACAGCCTTTGCGTCGCGCTCGTTAACCTCAGCCGAGCGTAACTACGCCCAGATTGACAGGGAGGCCCTCAGCCTGGTGTGGGGGGTGAAGAAGTTCAATCACTATCTGCACGGGCAGAAATTCACCCTACTGACTGATCATCAGCCCCTGCTCTCCATTTTTAACCTGAAGAAGGGCGTTCCGGTGATGACGGCGCAACGGCTGCAAAGATGGTCACTTTTTCTAGGGGCACATCAGTACGACATAGAGTACAAGGGT
The DNA here is from genome assembly GCF_052327205.1 of Somniosus microcephalus. NCBI lineage: Eukaryota > Metazoa > Chordata > Chondrichthyes > Squaliformes > Somniosidae > Somniosus > Somniosus microcephalus. The sequence goes on along the minus strand of NC_140991.1, from coordinate 35,364,645 downwards.
ATGAAACAGCATGGAAACGCTGATGGGCTATTGCGCCTACCGTTGCCTATGGTAGAGGAAGCACCTGCAGTGGACCCTGTTGAGATATTCCATGCGACCATAGTCGAATGTCTACCTGTTACAAACTCAAGTATAGAGAAGGAAACCCGAAGTGACCCGTCACTCTCTCGGGTCTATGATTGGACGGTGAAGGGATGGCCAGCACATGGCGACTCACTGTTGCCAGCATTCTCGCCAAGGAGAGAACAGCTGTCAGTGTGCCGGGGGACCTTGATGTGTGGATCCCGAGTGGTAATTCCACCCAAGTTGAGAGATAGAGTGCTCAATGAGCTTCATGAGGGTCATCTGGGAGGGGTAAAAATGAAGAGCCTAGCCAGGGCGTTTGTGTGGTGGCCGGGAATCGATAAAGAAATCGAGGATATGACCAAGAGATGCACAGGATGCCAGAAGGTCCAAAATGCTCCACCACAGGCCCCGCTACATCCATGGGAGTGGCCCTAATCTCCATGGCAACGGGTACACATTGATTTTGCTGGTCCATTTATGGACTCAATGTTCCTAATCACTGTGGACGCCCATTCGAAATGGCCAGAGGTCATCAAAATGTCCTCCACCACCACGGAGAAAACTATTGCAGTCCTACGGACCATCTTTGCCAGGAATGGCTTGCCAGAACAGATTTGCTCCGACAATGGGCCACAGTTTGTGTCAGAGGATTTCCGGAGGTTTCTGAGGAATAATGGGGTGAAACATTACACATCTGCCCCATATCATCCAGCCACAAATGGATTGGCTGAGAGGTTTGTTCAGACCTTTAAAAAGGCAATAAAGGCAATGTATAACGACGACATACCACTACAACACAAGGTGGATAATTTCTTGTTTGCTTACCGGAATGCGACACATGCAGTCACCAACCAAGCTCCAGCCATAATGTTACATAAGAACATAAGAAATAGGAGCAGAAGTAGGCCAATCGGGCCCTCGAGCCTGCTCCGCCATTCAATAAGATCATGGCTGATCTGATCCTAACCTCCAATCTACTATCACAGAACCATCTCCTGAATCTAACAGAATTAGACACACGAAATAGGAGCAGGATCAGGCTACACGGCCCCTGAGCCCGCTCCGCTACCCACAGGGCCTTGTCCGATCCGAACCTAGACTCATGTCCAAATTCCTGCCCGCTCCCCGTAACCCTTAATTCCCTTTACTTCTAGGAAACTGTCTATTTCTGTTTTAAATTTATGTAATGATGTAGCTTCTACAGCTTTTTGGGGCAGCATATTCCATGGACCTACCACCCTCTGAGTGAAGTAGTTCCTCCTCATCTCAGTTTTGAAAGAGCAGCCCCTTATTCTAAGACTATGCCCCCTAGTTCTAGTTTCACCCATCATCGGGAACATCCTCACCGCATCCACCCGACCCAACCCCTTCACAATCTTATATGTTTCAATAAGATCGCCTCTCATTCTTCTGAACTCCAATGAGTAGAGTCCCAATCTACTCAACCTCTCCTCATATGTCCATCCCCTCACCCCCGGGATTAACCGAGTGAACCTTCTTTGTACTGACTCGAGAGCAAGTATGTCTTTTCTTAAGTATGGACACCAAAACTGTATGCAGTATTCCAGGTGCGGTCTCACCAATACCTTGTACAACTGAAGCAATACCTCCCTATTTTTATATTCTATCCCCCTAGCAATGAAAGCCAACATTCCATTGGCCTTCTTAATCACTTGCTGCACCTGCATACTAACCTTTTGAGTTTCGTGCACCAGGACCCGCAGATCCCTTTGTACTTCAGTACTTTCCAGTTTCTTGCCATTAAGATAATAACTTGCTCTACGATTTTTCCTGCCAAAGTGAATAACCTCACACTTTCCAGTATTGTATTCCATCTGCCAAATCTCTGCCCACTTACTTAGTGTTGTATCTGTGTGTTAATGGAGAAACGGAAGGCAGGAGTTGGTTTTCACAGGTGTTTACTGAACAAAGTCTGGAGGTGAACTAACAGATACAAGACAATATACAGGCTTATATAGCCCGAGTGGCCATTACCGGCATTACAGTACACAGGGGGCTCTTAAAGGCACATACACCACAATTCCTCCCCTTTTAGACAACCAGTACATAATATTTTAAGTAATCATTAATTAACATGTTACAAGAACAATAATCTACACATTTGCTGTAGTTAATCAATTATAAGTCAGTCTCTCTGGAGGCTTCCTGACTCGGTCCGGATAACGCCTCGGTGGTGTAGTAGTTTCTGGTGGTGTAGTAGGTTCTTTTGGCAAGGCTGATTCGGCTTGAATGCCAGTGTCGGGTTCATCTGGTGCCAGTATCACCGGATCGGAGGTAGATACTATGGGTATCTCTACTTCATCATTAGGCGTATAGAGTTGTGGTGTAGGTTGTCCCTTTTCGGATGACTCTATGGTCTGGTCAGCATGGCGTCTTATTATGCTTTCTCCAATGTCCACGGTATACATCAACGGTCCTAGTCGTGTGCAAATAGTTCCAGGCTGCCATTTCTCGGTACGGTAGTCCCGGGCCAAAACTTGTTGACCTATCTGGAAGGTTCGAGTTGGCCTTTCATTCATGCCTTGAAATTGCCGGTTCTCCACGTCCCTTCTGATGTTTGGCTTGATCAAATCCAGCCGGCATCTTAGGCTTCTATTGAAGAACATCATGGCGGGAGTTTGGTTTGTAACCACATGTGTTGCATTCCTGTATGCAAACAAGAAGTTATCTACCTTATGCTGAAGTTTTATGTCTTCATTACCCATGACCTTTATGGCCTTCTTCAAGGTCTGGACCAACCTTTTAGCCAATCCATTGGTGGCGGGATGGTATGGGGCGGACGTGTAGTGCTTAACCCCATTGTTTTTTAAGAACTTCCTGAATTCTTCGGACACAAATTGCGGTCCATTATCAGAACAGATCTGTTCAGGCAGCCCATTCCTGGCAAATATGGTCCTTAATACTGTGATGGTTTTTTCCGTGGTGGTGGAGGACATCTTTATTACCCCCGGCCACTTGGAGTGTGCATCAACCGCGATTAAGAACATTGGGTCCATAAATGGACCAGCAAAGTCGATGTGTACCCTTTGCCATGGAGATGAGGGCCACTCCCATGGATGTAGAGGGGCTTGTGGTGGGGCGTTTTGGACCTTCTGGCATCCTAGGCAGCTCTTGGTCATTTCTTCGATGTCTCCATCGATACCTGGCCACCACACAAATGCTCTGGCTAGGTTCTTCATTTTCACTCCACCCAGATGCCCCTCGTGAAGCTCCTTTAGCACTTTATCCTGGAGTTTGGGTGGAATCACCACTCTGGATCCATACATCAAGATTCCTCGGCACACTGACAGCTGTTCTCTTTTTTGCGAGAATGCTGGCAACAGTGGTTGGCCATGTGCTGGCCATCCCTTCACCGTTAAATCGTAGACTCGTGAGAGAGTCGGATCATTTCTCGTTTCCTTTTCAATGGCAGAATTTGTTACTGGTAGACATTCCACTATGGTTGAGTGGAACATCTCCACTGGGTCTACTGTAAGTGCCTCTTCTACCGTTGGCAACGGTAGGCGCAATAAACCATCAGCATTCCCATGCTGTTTTGATCCTTTGTATTCTATGTCATATTGGTGTGCCCCTAGGAAAAGGGACCACCTCTGTAGCCTTTGCGCTGTCATAATGGGAACACCCTTTTTAGGGTTGAATATGGAGGCGAGGGGTTGATGGTCAGTTAACAAGGTAAATCTTTGTCCGTGTAGGTAATGGTTGAATTTCTTCACTCCCCATACCAGGCTGAGTACTTCCCTGTCGATCTGGGCATAGTTACGCTCAGCTGAGTTCAATGAGCGTGACGCAAAAGCTATCGGCCGCTCCGAGCCATCAGGGAATCTATGCGATAATACCGCTCCTACGCCGTAAGGGGATGCATTGCACGCCAGTCTGATTGGCAGTGATGGGTTGTAATGAGCCAAAACTTCCTTGGACGTGATCAAGCCTTTGCATTTATGGAAGGCACGTTTACAGTCTTCGCTCCATTTCCAAATTACTCCCATTTGTAGCAGTTCGTTAAGAGGGTGCAGAAGAGTTGACAAGTTCGGTAAAAATTTATGATAGTAATTTATCAATCCCAGGAACGACCTTAATTGTGAGACATTTTCAGGTGCTGGGGCTTTTATGACCACTTCAATTTTTTCAGGTGACTTATGCAACCCTTCCTCGTTAATTATGTGGCCACAATATGATATTTGTTTCTGGAAAAATTCGCACTTGGGGCGATTTGCTCGTAGGCCCTGTTCTCTCAGCCTAGTGAGCACCTGCTCCAAATTGGCAAGGTGCTCGTTGTCGTTTTCTCCTGTTACAAGGATGTCGTCTAGGTAGCATTGAGTCCCCGGAATCCCTTGGAGGACTTGCTCCATAGCTCTTTGCCAGATAGCTGGAGCTGATGCTACTCTGAAAACCAGTCGATTGTACTGGTACAGACCTTTGTGTGTATTTATCATGTGATACTTTTTAGAGGCCTCTTCAACCTCCATCTGTAGATATGCCTGTGCCAAGTCAATTTTGGTAAAACGTTTCCCTCCGGATAGTGAGGCGAAAATATCTTCTATCCTCGGAAGAGGATACAGTACCATGTGAAGGACCGGGTTTACAGTCAACTTGAAGTCTCCACAGATGCGAATTTTTCTCTGTTCTTCAGATTTATCATTATTCACCGTTTTCTTCATGACCGGGACGATGGGTGTTGCCCACTCACTCCAAACTATCTTGGATAGTACGCCTGCCTTTTCCAAATTCTCCAGCTCTGCCTCGACTGCTGGACGAATTGCGTATGGCACCGGCCTTGCTTTAAAGAACTTGGGAATTGCCGCATCTTCCACTTTTATTGAGGCGGTGATGCCTTTCAAGGTTCCTAGTTTCTGTTGAAACACTTCCTTGGCATTGGCCAAGATGTCTTTTAATCGTTCAGGTATGACGTCATCATCATTTTTTTTCTTACTGGTCACCGTCAGTGCCTGAATGGAGTGCCAGTCTAAACGTATCTTCCTGATCCATTCACGTCCCAACAGCGGTGGACCACCATCTTGCAGAACGTATAAATACAACTTCTGTATTTCCTTGACGCTGTATACAACAGGCACCCTTATTTTCCCTTTGGGGTATACTTTCTGCCCCGTATATGTTTTCAAGATGATGGATGTGTCTTTCAAAGGTATATGCGGAAATAGCCGCTCGTAATCCCGTTGACTTATGACGGTCAGAGCTGATCCTGTATCTAGCTCCATTTTAACTGGGGACCCCGCTATCATGAGGGTAACCCAAATGGTCTGGTAATCTTCTTTGGCAATTACATTATGTAATTTGAGACAGCTTAGCCTCTTGTTTCCGGAGTCGCTATTGCTTTTCTGGTCTTCGGAGCTACTGTCCGTCATCATTTGTACCTTTCTGTACTTTTCCTTATTGATTTTTTTCCTGTCCGTGGATTTTTTGTGTCCAGATCGGCATACACGTGCAATGTGTCCAATCTTTTTGCATTGCCTGCATGCTTTGTCCTTGAACCAGCAGTCCCTCTGGTCAAGGGTGGATCTGCCGCAGCGATAACATCTCTCGAAACCCTGTGTCATTTCATGGGTGCCGAAGTCCTGTGGCTTTTGCTGTATCTCTGCAGCTCCTCTTGCGGCTGCTTCGTATGATACAGCCATACTGAAAGCCTTGTCCAGTGTCAAATCTTTCTCAGAAAGTAGCCTTTTCTGTGTTCCTTCACTTAGGAGACCGCAGACGAATGTTTCTCGAAGAGAATCTGCCAGTCCTGCCCCAAATTGGCAGTGCTTTGGTAGCTTCCTTAATTCGGTAAGGTAATCAGCGTTACTTTCATTCTTGTGCTGATTCCTCTTGAAGAATTTGAATCGTTCCGCTATCAGCAGCGGTGTTGGGTTTAAGTGCTCCTGTAGGGTATCAACAATCTCCTTAAAATTCTTGTCCTTTGGTTTGGCTGGAGTGATTAAGTTTCGTAACAGCCCGTATGTCCTTGCGCCCATTAGATTTAGAAGTACTGATGCCTTTTTATCATCTTCTATTTCATTTGCTGTGCAATATACCTCCACTCTTTCCACATATGTGGTCGAATCCTCTATATCGTTATCGAAGGCATTAATATTGCCAGCCTTAGGCATCCTGAAAAAAAAATGGCGCTTCCCGCGCTTTCCTTTCTTCCTTGCAGAACAAAAATGGCGCTTCCCGTGCTTTCCTGCCGCTGCTGCTGCTGACAACGCTGTTTTCCGCGGTTTTTATTTACAGGTGGAGACTCATTCCCGCTGGACTCTCTGGGACTTTTCCCTCCCTCTGCTTGGTCCGAACGCCGACCTGCTTTGCAGCGCCGGCCGTCTCCCGAGTGCTCCCCCCCTCTGTCTCTGTTTGCCTCCGCCTTCGCTGCTCGGCCCCGCTGCAGAGCCAGCTGATGGAGCCCCAGCCCACCGCCCAGGAAGGATTATTGCAGTACCTGCCACCAGCTCGGCTAGCTGGTGAAACCACAGTTTTTTGTTGTTGTTTTTTTTGTTTTTTGCTTTTCTTCGACTTTCGTCTGAGGAATCGATCTCCTTGAGGTGCTGCCGAATTGCAGGTAAGTCCGTTTCCAATTCATCGCCACTGTTGTATCCGTGTGTTAATGGAGACACGGAAGGCAGGAGTTGGTTTTCACAGGTGTTTACTGAACAAAGTCTGGAGGTGAACTAACAGATACAAGACAATATACAGGCTTATGTAGCCTGAGTGGCCATTACCGGCATTACAGTACACAGGGGGCTCTTAAAGGCACATACACCACACTTAGCCTGTCTATGTCCCCTTGCAGGTTTTTTATGTCCTCCTCACTCACTACTTTCCCTCCCATCTTAGTATCATCTGCAAACTTTGATATGTTACACTCGGTCCCCTCCTCCAAATCGTTAATATAGATTCGAAGGCTAAGATGTCGCCTGGATTTGCTCAAACCAAACATAAGACGAGATGTTGAGGATAAGCAATTCCAGCACATAAATGAGAAGCCAACCAAGAGCTTCAAGATAGGGCAACCAGTCTTGGCCCGCGACTACCGAACAGAAAAATGGCAGCCAGGAACGATATGCACACAGCAGGGACCACTAATGTACACAGTGGACGTTGGAGAAAGCATCGTGAGATGCCATGCTGACCAGATTCTAGAGTCACAGGAACAAGCCAAACCCATACCACGAGCAGGTGCACCTGGTAATCAACCCGAAGTACAGATTGCGTCTACCTCAGAAGCAGTGGTATTGGAAGCTGACGAACCAACCAATGACAATGAGCCAGAATCAACTCCGCCGCAAGAACAGGATACTCGAGAAAGGCGCTATCCAGTCAGGATCAGGAAGCCTCCTCAAAGACTGAACTTATAAATGATTATTTCAGTTGATGTATATAGTACAGAGAAAATTGTAATTGTAATTAGTTATTATTTAGTTGTTAAATGAATGTTATGTACTGTTTATCTAAAAGGGGAGGAATTGTCGTGTATGTACCTTTAAGAGAAGAACTGATTCTATACTGCAGTACCGGCAGTGACCACCCCTGCATATAAAGCCATAGCAGGCTTCTGTACTTCAGTCTTAAGTTACCCTCTGTTCCTCATTCACAGCATTGCTGGCTGTGCAGCTGCAAGCACAAGCAGAGGGAGCAGCCAGACTTGGAGAGTGGACTAAAGTGGTGGTCCCCTGACCAGGCAGAGGAGGAGAACACTAGACAACCACCACCTCCACCTCCACCATCATCACAGCAACTGAGGTGCCTGGAGGGAGAGGACAGAGGAGGAGAAGGAGAAGGGAGGCCAGCAACAAAACCAACCAGGGGAGAGGCCTTTCCCATTACTGCCTCCCCAAATTGGCCTCCACTTCAGGAGAAGGAGAGAGGGGAGAGAAACCACTATCAACCAACACCAGCTGTTCGGAAGGAGGGAGGAATATCATCTTCAAAATATCTACAGGTGGGTGTTATTTGGGGCACTCTCCCAAAGACTTTGTATTTTAGGTGGGGGGAGAAAAGAAGAAACAAGGCCGGAACATCAAGGGGTGGCTGTGTGTGTGTGCGGCTCTTGCCAAAACTAGGCCACACGCACCACAAATAAGCATCCCTTCTATTGCCTGACCTGGGCCAGCTGGAGCTGCCTAGGTGAAGTGGTTAATTCCATTAATTACATCGTTAAGACCTGGTGCAGGACTGAGCCTGGGCATCTCCAGCTTTCCCAGGTGAAGACATCTTCTCCCCCTGCCAGAAGACCACCACTATCAGAGACTTTAAATTTCCATCAGAAGAGTGCACCCCTGCCAACACCCACCCACCCGCCATCCTGAGTGGCGACCCTGCCTTTGCGGCCTCCCTCCTTCCCACCCCCCCTCTCTCTCTCTCTCTTTGTCTCTCTCTGCCTCTTTCTCTAAGGCACCTCAATTGACTCTATTTATTTATTGCCTATTGAGCAGGGGAGAGAAGGCCACTCCCCCAATCTCAGTCAATAGGGGGAGAGGTGTGCCTTCATTTTAAACAGCTCCCTCTGCTCAATAGAGGACCAAAAAAATACCTGAGGCCATTTCCACCTTCAGGCCTGTGACTTGGGGTGAGTGTAGCCCTTTATAATAGCATCCCAGAATGGCGACTGCACCTTCGCCGGTGGCGGGGCCAGCCAAGACGTATGCGGGAGTGGCAGCCACAGCCACAGCTGCCCCCGCTGCTTCTGCTGCCCCGTCACCATTCAGACTGATGACAAAAAAGCTTGGGGTGAAGAGCTACACTCACCCCACTATGACTCTTGAGGCCTGCGTTAAAGCCATGGCTGGGGTTGTCGGCCCCTCAGCCATCGTCGCGGCCTCAAAAATGTATGGGAAGGCTGTGTTCTTCCTGGGGTCGGAGCGAGCGGTGTCCCTGGCCGTCGCCAAGGGGCTCACCGTGGGCGGGACCTTCCTGCCGGTGGATCCTCTCGAGGCCACCGCGCAGAGGATCGTCATTTCCAACGTCCCGCCCTATGTTCCTGGTGAGCTCCTCCTTCCCCATCTACGTCAACTTGGGGAGGTGAGGTCGGGGATCACACCCACCCCGCTCGGCTTCCGGGAGGCCAGCCTTCGCCACGTCTTCTCCTTCCGGCGCCAGCTGTTTATCCAGCTGGCGCGGGAGGAGGACACTTACGGGGCATTCGTCGTCCACCACGAGGGGACCGCCTATCGCGTCTCCTGGACGTCGGACGGTGTGCGGTGCCACGCCTGCAAGGAGGTGGGGCACATCCGGAAAAACTGCCCCGCCTCCAAGGCCGCCGGATCATCTCGTGCGGCCGAGGCTGGCGCCGCCGACGCTCCTCCCCCCGGATCTGCCTGCGCGTCGGGAACGTCTGATGCGCGGTCGACGTCGGGGGCCGATGCCACCAAGGCCTCCGGCGGGGGGAGGGAGCGTGTCCGGCCGGAAAAAAGGCGCGGCGAAAAAATAAACACCTTAGGGCGGGTCCCCCCGTGGATGGCCAGCCCTTGCCTCTTGAGCCCCTTACAGCCGCGCTCCTCGCGGAGTTAATCGGGGCAGACGCGAGCGGGAGGGGCCTCGTGCCCGAGCCTGTGGCCGCAACCGCCGCAGCGGTAACGCCGATACCTGCGGCCGGGCTCGGGCCCGGGGAACCCGACAAACCTGCTCCGCCGGAGGGTGCTGAGGAGGAGGCCTCTGCAGGCATGGAGGTCTCCCTCGCTCCCTCCGTGCAAAAAAGAAGGCGCGACCCCCTGGAAGAGGAGGAGGACTGGGAGGAGGAGGGTCCCTCCGAGCAGGAGGAGTCATCGCCCGCCGCGGGTACTGCACCCCGCCCCCCATCACCAGCGATCGGCAGGGGTCGCCTGTCCCTCGGGAGGCTGAGGCAGATGTGTCTGTCCAGCATGCGCCTCCCGGGGACGGGGATGAGACCCTGCCCGTGGGGAGGGTCACGGAACAACCCGCGGTGGAAATAGATATTCTGTCGGTGCCGTTACCTCTCGCCGGGTCGGGCAGCCTGGGGTCTGGGTCGGGCGAGCTCGAGGATAATGAGCTCGCCCAATGCGACCCGGGCATCTCCCAGGGGCTGCTCGTCCTGGTAGAGCTTTTAATTCAAAACACCCCATCCGCTGGGTCGGAGGTTGGTGGCGGGGAGGAGGATGGCCCCCTGGCTGCGTCTCTGGTGCCGGACGTGCTGGAGGAGCTGGGAATTGTTCTCTCCCCGGTTTCTCCGGTCGTTCCGGTGTCTGGGGTGGAGGGGAGCTCTGAACCGCCGCCGTCTTCTGGCCCAGCACCCCTAGAGGAGCCCAGGGAGGAATCCTCTGCCGCCGATCCTGATGGTGGGATCCGGGCGGAGGCGGGGCTGGCTGGTGCAGCCGAGCCGTTCGCTGCGCACTGCGCGGCGGATGGGTCGGCCGCTGGTGACGACCCCCTGGAGGAGGATGGGGACTCGGTGATGGGAACGGAGGACGATTCGGACTCCAGCGCCGACGAGGCAATGGATGACCTCGTGCCCCTTGCCGAGTCTCCCCTCATTCCCGTAAGGGAACTCCGGGATTTTATGGCCACGTGCCTGGGCCGGCGCAATAAGGTCCGGCTGGCCCTCGACAGGTGGTCGGAGCTGGCGCTGCTCATCATATCCGTCCGCGCCGCCGTTAAGGTCATGGGCGCGGACGAGGGTGTGAACCCGCTCGAGCTGCGTCGGCTCAGAACGTTTCTCACTGGGCTGCTGAGGAAGTGGCGGCTGACCAGCGGCTGCGCTTCCTCTCCCCGTTAGGTGTAGGTAGAGGTTGCACTATGCTTCTGACATGAAGATAACCATAGCCAGCCTCAACATCAACGGCAGCAGGGAGGCGCACCGCAGATTCAATAACTTCTCGGTCTTTCGGGACGGGAAGTATGCGATGTGCTTCCTGCAAGAAACCTACACCGTTCCGGGAGATGAAGCCATGTGGCTCCTGGAGTGACAAGGAGGGGTCAGCATGAGTCACCTCTCCAACAATTCTAGTGGGGTGGCTATCTTGCTGGCCCCGCATTTTCAGCCGGCGATCTTGGGGGTCAAGGAGCACGTGCCGGACCGCTTGCTCCAGGTCACTGTTCACCTGGGGGGCGTGCCGCTCCATCTAGTGAATGTGTACGCCCCTCAGACCAGTGCGCAGCAAGTGCGCTTCTTCGAAGAAGGTCCGCTCTTTTCGGCTCCGTCGACGTGGGCGAGTGCGTCATCCTTGGGGGGGATTTTAACTGCACCCTCGAGGCGAGGGACCGTTCGGGTCCCCCACGAAGCCCGGCGGCAATGGAGAAGTTGAGGAACCTGGTCGGGTCCTTCGACTTGGTGGACGTCTGGCGAAATCTCCACCCCGACTCCAGCGCCTTCACTAGTGTGAGGTCCATGGGAGGAAGGTCCAGAATCGACCGCCTTTACATTTCCCAGGCGTACGTCTCCTGCGTTCCGGCGGCTTCCATGCAGCCGGTGCCGTCCACGGACCACCACCTGGTGTGGGCGGAGCTTGCTCCGCTGCGCGCGCAGGGGGGGTCCGTGTACTGGCATTTTAACAACCTGCTGCTGGAGGACGCACGGTTCCAGGATTCGTTTTGTCGATTCTGGGCCGACTGGAGAAGGAAGCGGGGGGGCTTCCCCTCCTTGAGGCTATGGTGGGATGTGGGCAAGGCTCACATCCGTCTCTTCTGTCAAGAGTACGCGAAGGGGTCGACCAAGAGGCGGGAGGCCTGGGTCGGGCGGTTGGAGAAGGAGGTGCTCGACCTGGAGTCCCGTCTCGGTCAGGTCGTCGAGGACCCGGCCCTGCGGAAGGTGTACGAAGGGAAGAAGGGCGCGCTGAAGGACCTGCAGCTCGTCGGGTCCCGAGGCGCGTACGTGAGGTCGCGGAGCCAGCTCCTGCGGGACCTGGACCGCGGCTCCCCCTTCTTCTACTCGCTGGAAAAAAGACGGGGGGTCCGTAAGCAGCTCTTGGGGCTGCTGGCCGACGACGGATCTCTGGTCTCGGATCCAGAGGGAATCAGCGCGGAGACCCGCGCCTACTACGGGGCTCTTTTCTCTCCGGATCCGTCCAGCGAGGATGCACGCAGAGTTTTGTGGGAGGACCTGCCAAAGGTCAGCCCGGAGGGCGCCGAAAAATTGGACACTCCGCTAAGCCTGGCGGAGCTGACCGGCGCCCTCCGCCAGCTCTCTAGGGGAAAGTCCCCGGGGCTGGACGGGCTGACCGTGGAGTCCCACAGGACGTTCTGGGACGTCTTTGGGGGCGACTACGCGCGGGTCCTGGGGGAAAGTTTGGCGACCGGGGAGATGCCCCTCTCTTGGCGCAGGGTGGTCATTGTCCTGCTGCCTAAGAAGGGCGATCTCCGCCTCCTTAAGAACTGGCGCCCGGTCTCCCTCCTCAGCATGGACTCTAAAATCTTTGCCAGGGCCATGTCTGCTCGCCTTGGCACCGTGCTGGCCCACATGATCCACCCCGACCATTCCTACACGGTCCCGGGCCGGACCATCCACGATAACATCCATCTGGTCTGGGACCTGGTCCACCACTCCCAGAGGGCTGGTCTGTCGGTCGCCTTCCTTTCCCTGGATCAGGAGAAGGCGTTCGACAGGGTGGATCACGAGTATCTCTTCGGGACTCTGCGCGCATTCGGGTTCGGAACGCATTTCGTCGCCCGGATCTGACTTCTGTACGCCGCCGCGGAGTGTCTGATTAAAGTTAACGGGTCCTTGACGGCGCCCCTTCGCTTCGGGAGGTGGGTGCGTCAGGGATGCCCCAAGTCCGGTTAGTTATACGCCGTTTGCGTGGAGCCATTCCTGCGCTTCTTGCGGAAGAGGTTGACGGGGCTGGCTCTGCAAGGGCCGGGTGTGGAGGTGGTCCTCTCGGCTTACGCCGATGACGTGCTCCTCACGGTCAGGGATCCCGCTGACTTGCGGAGGATGCGGGAATGCCAGCAGATTTACTCGGACGCATCCTCCGCCAAGATCAACTGGGAGAAATGTTCCGGACTCCTGGTGGGTCAGTGGCAGGTGGACTCCCTGCTGGAGGAGTTCAGGCCTTTCGCCTGGAGCACCACGCACCTCCTCTATTTGGGAGTCTACCTTAGCCCTGCCGAGGACGCCTGGCCGGCGAACTGGCAAGAGCTGGAGGCCAAATTCACCACTCGCCTAGGACGCTGGACAGGACTGCTCCGAGTGTTGTCCTACAGGGGTCGAGCGCTGGTCATAAACCAGCTGGTGGCCGCCATGTTGTGGTACCGGTTGGTCACTTTGATCCCTCCCCCTGCGTTTGTCGCCAAGATGCAGAAGAAACTCATCGACTTCTTCTGGGACAAAAGGAAGCACTGGGTCTCTGCCACGGTTCTGTGTCTCCCGCTTAGGGAGGGCGGTCAGGCGCTGGTGTGCCTTCACACCCAGGCTGCGACTTTCTGTCTTCAGATGCTGCAGAGATACCTGTACGTCGAGAATCCTCCGAGATGGTGTGCGCTGGCGACGTTTTTCTTCCGCCAGTTGCACGGCCTCAATTACGACACGCAGCTCCTGTTCGTGAAAGTGGGCAGCAGGCGTGCCGGCCTACGGGAGCTGCCTGTCTTCTACCAGGAACTGCTATGGGTTTGGAACTACGTTGCTTCCAGGCGAAGCTCTCCCCCGTCAGGAGCGGCGGCTCTCCTTCGGGAGCCGCTGCTCAGGAATCCGCACCTCCACGAACGCGGGTTCGGGCGGCTGGCGGAGGTCAGGGCTGTGCTTGGCAAGGTGACCAGAGTCGGGGACCTGCTCGATGGCGGAGGAGTGGGCTGGATGGCGCCGGAGGAGCTGGCGCGGCGCTTGTCCTGGGCCAACGTCCGGCTCGCGGTCGAAGCAATCGAACCGGTGAAAGCGGCACTGGGCCCCAACTCCACTAGGTGTATCGAGGCGGCTCAAGCACGTGCGGCGATCCCGTCCGATCTTACCCCCGTTCGGACGGAATTCCTCATCGGCACCCTGCCCCGAAACTCCCCTCGGGAACCGGCGCCTCACAACTTGAGCCATCTCGATGAAATACCCTCCGTGCCTTTTCATTCCGCACGGGGGGGTTTCCTGTACGGGCTGCTCCTGCACACTCTCCACTTTGCCATCTTCGCCTACCGTCCGAACACGCCTTGGCGTGGCGTCTTGCCGACTGGCGGTGGCGGAGGTCCCCAATGGAGGACTCTCTACGCGGGAGTCCTCCCTTGTTCCATCGGGGACTTGGCCTGGAGGGTGTTGCACGGAGCGGTCCCGTGCAATAAGGTTTTAAGTAGGTTCACGGACTCCCAGGCCGCCTGCATTTTTTGCGGCCTGGAGGAGTCCGTCTTTCACGTTTATATGTAATGTGAGAGGTTGCAGCCCCTCTTTCACTACTTGAAGGGGCTGCTCCTCGATTTTTGGTTGCACTTCAGTCCCACGCTCTTGATCTACGGTCACCCGGTGCGGAGGGGAGCGGACAGGTTGGAGGACCTCCTTGTGGGCCTGCTCCTGGACCTGGCTAAAAGAGCCATCAATTGGTCCAGGCAGCGGGTGGCCGAGGGGGTCATCCAGCCGGATTGCCTGCCTCTCTTCCGCGGCCATGTTCGCGCCCGGGTGGCCCTGGAGATGGAGCATGCAGTGTCCGCCGGTGCGCTTGAGTATTTCCGTGACCGGTGGGCGCCGCGGGGACTGGAGTGCATCATCAACCCGGAAAACCAAATTTTAATTTGATTTGTTAAGTTTTAGTTGAACTTTTGTTTACAGTCCAATTTTTTTTTTTTTTTCTTTTTGGGTAGAAACAAAAAAGTTACCCTCTGTTCAGTAAATACCTGTTTTATTGTTCTCCTGCAGTCCGTGTATTATTAAGGCGCGGACACTACAGAAAGAACAATGGAGAGGCCCAGGGAAAGAGCTCAGAGTGCATCCCCCACAGTCTCTTCTAAATCGATACAAGGAAGGGCAAATCAAAATGAACCTGCAAAGTGCTGCTCAGTACCCAAAAGTCCTTCACACGGCGTTGAATCTCTCCAGAAGTCTCTCTCTCTCTCTCTCAGAATGCATGGTGCAAAAATGTCACCAATAAAAAAAGGCAGGAAGCGGTCGCCTTTAAATAACGCTCCCCTAGTCCCTTTCTGACTGCAAAACGCTCCCCTCAACCTGTCGTTGCTAGAGGCAGGCAGTAAGGCAGGAGGCGCCACTCAATATCCGGTCCGGAGCACTACTGGGGTGTTGCGCACTCGACTGACGTCACGATCTGCTGGCGCAGGAGATCGTGGCAGTAGTGTTTAGTGCCGCCACAAAATGTCTAGTTAATTTCACGAGCGGCGCAAACATCGCCGCGCCTGGGCGCTAGTTGCTTTGCGCCCCATTAGCGCCCTCTTAAGGCGCTAATGGGAGGCGCAAACCAACTGAATTTTTCCCCATAGAGTCATAACGGCACAGAAGGAAGCCATTTGGCCCATCGAGTCCATGCCGGCTCTCTGCAGAGCAATGCAGTCAGTCCCATTCCCCCGCTCTATCCCCGTAGCCCTGCAAGTTTATTTCCCTCAAGTGCCTATCCAGTCTCCCCTTGAAAACATTGAGTGTCTCCGCTTCCACCACTTCCATCGGCAGCAAGTTCCAGGCCCTCACCACTCGCTGCGTAAAAAAGATTTCCTCACATACCCCCTGTATCTCTTGCCCAAAACCGTAAATCTGTGTCCCCTAGTCCTTGTACCATCAACTAGTGGGAATAGCCTTTCCCCGTCTAGCCTATCCAAACCCATCATAATCTTGTACACCTCTATCAAATCACCCTGCAACCTCCTTACAAACAGCAAATACTGCAAATACACAGCAGATACATTTCAACGTTTCTTGCACAGGCACTGACGGAAGATGGAGTAGTAAGCTCCACAAAAGCAGATTGTTTGTGGTGAAACTTGACAACAAAATCTAAGCTCAACATGTGACAAAGAGGGCAATTTCTGCAGTCTATGTGATGTCACTACAACTTAAAAATAGCTTCAGCCAAATACCTCTCTGGGAGGACACCATTGCCCTGCGATAGTGGTGATCAATACATATAACTGACTGAACGCTATCATACTTAAGTCAAAATATTCAACGGAAACCATCTTCAAGATGGAAAGAGTGGAACTGATAATCGCTAAATGTTGACTGAATAAGGGAATTGTTTGGTGAAGTGGCAAAGATCCAGACATTAACACTCACCTCAAAAGGTGTAAGATCTGTGAAACTTTGCCAAGAAAATGGTTGTAACATGAAGAAAGAAAGAAAGACTTGCATTTATATAGCGCCTTGCATGACCACCAGACTTCTCAAAGCACTTTACAGCCAATGAAGTACTTTTGGAGTGTAGTCACTGTTGTAATGTGGGATACGCGGCAGCCAATTTGCGCACAGCAAGCTCCCATAAACAGCAATGTGATAATGACCAGATAATCTGTTTTTGTTATGTTGATTGAGGGATAAACATTGGCCAGGACACCGGGGAATAACCCTCCTGCTCTTCTTCAAAATAGTGCCATGGGATCTTTTACATTCACCTGAGAGAGCAGACGGGGCCTCGGTTTAACGTCTCATCTGAAAGACGGCACCTCCAACAGCGCAGCACTCCCTCAGCCCTGCACTGGAGTGCCAGCCTAGCTTTATGTGCTCACGTCCCTGGAGTGGGACTTGAACCCACAACCTTCTGACTCAGAGGCGAATATGCTGAGCCACAGCTGACATCCCATGGTTTAAATAATAATAACACAAAAGCAAAATACTGCGGATGCTGGAAATCTGAAACAAAAACAGAAAATGCTGAAGAGTCATCGACCTGAAACGTTGGCCCCAATTTTCCCCCAGCCGTCGGGCGGAGTTTCAGGCGGGCGGGGGCTGAAAATCCCAATTTCAGGCGTCCCGACACCATCCCACCCAAAACCCCGCCCCACGTAAGTTTCAGGGGCGGCGGGTACCCGCCCCGCACTGGGACCCGCCGAAACCAGGCGGGAAGAGATTAGTGCCAATTAACTGCCTGTTAACAGGCAGTTTTTAGCCTAATCCCTATTTTGAGGGGTTTCGTGTGGGTTTCCCGACGGCTCCAAACCACGCCAGGTTAGAGCAGGCGGGCTGTCGGGTTGAAGGAGTTGGAGGGGTCGCGATGTTGGTGCTCAGATGAGTGATGGGTGCATGAGTGTAAAGGTAAGTGTGTTTGGTGTGTCTAAAGTGTGTAAAGAACTTTTACTTACCTGTACTTACCTTCACAGCCTTTCTTCCTGTAGCCATCGGGAGCGCATCACTCAGCCGGAACTGAAAGCTGAACGGCTGCGATCTGTCAAAAGTGACAGCCTTCAGCTTTGAGTGCTGGTAAGAGTTCTAACTGAGTCTGTGCAGAATGACTCATGTCAGAACTCAGACTGTCAGTGTTTGACAGCTTCAAACAGCTGTGAAACACTGATATTTCATCTGTCAAAAACTCTTGACAGATGAAATTTCAGTCTGTGACGTCACCTGTTGCCGGGTGGCCCTTAATTGGCCTTCTGAGCCCGCTGGGCGGGCTCAACAAGGTCAACCAAGGGAAAATCGCGCGTATTGGCCGGACGTCGAAGTAGGCGGGTCAAAAACCCGAAAGGGGAAGTCCCGCCTTCTTCCCGACAGGTTCGGGAAAATCTACCCCGTTAACTTTGTTTCTCTCTCCACAGAGCCTGCCTGACCTGCTGAGTATTTCTGTATTTATTGCATAAATCACAATACTCGTTCAGTTTTAATTCGGCCGGGAGATATGAGCTCCATGGATGAACAGGGATTTGTTCACACACGGGGCCTGTATTTTCTGATCGAAGGCTTCCTGCGTGCGGAGGCCTCCAATCTGGAAAAATCTACGAACTTACCTGAGGGCTCCCGAGGTGCGTACACTTCCGCTCCTGGGCCTCTCCAAACTCGAAATGCGCAGGGCCCACGTATCCCAGAGGCGCATGCGATTCGCAAGCGTCCCTGGGATCACGTGGATTGGAATACATGGCCCAATATTGCACCTTGAAGGTCAACTGAGAGGCAAGGCAGACTGTTTCATTGAAAAGCCCTGTCGCTTATCACACAGGCCCTGACTTTTTTCAGTGGGAATGGGTTGGTAGTGAGACCAAAATGGAAATAAATAAATAAACTTGCCGCTAAATTCCCACCTGAAGCTTGCCCGCTGCCACTTTCAAGTGGCCCTCGACTTAGGCGGCTAGCATTAGCGCCAGAAACAGGCGGGAGCAGAGCCTCATTATTCAATGCAAATCCGGGTCCTATGACGTCAGTCGGACCGATGCAAGTATTGCTCAGCACCTTGCGGCATCTTCTTTGTACTAATCAGCATTCCAACTGTGAGCACAAGATAAAGTTGCTGGGGAGAAAAAAAGCACAAACTACAACAAGGCCATTTGAATATATGGCCTCTGGTTTCAATGGAGCTGTTTAATTTAAATTATACTGCAGCTGCACTAACAGTCATACTCAGTCACTAGTTTATCTGTTTTTAATTACATGAAATTCCAAGAATTTTGCCCGTTTTGGGGAACTGCACTCTGCAATCCTATTAGATTTTCTGTAAAAATGAGGAACGACATGTCTCACCCGATTCCTGCTTACATTGACTACAATGGAAAGAAAAATTGGGCAGAGTGTATAATGGGCAGTTAATTTGATGTTTCCCATTTTACACTATAGCCCAGAGTTAAAATTACCCCCTAATGGTTTTGTGCTGGGGCGGGGAGGGGGAGAAACTTGTTGCTGTGGCATTTAAAAGCATGCAGCCACTTAAAGCGGCTACAGTTCCCTGGAATGTCCTTGTGCACCAGTCGCTGAAGGTAAGCATGCAGGTGCAGCAGACGGTTAAGAAGGCAAATGGTATGTTGGCCTTCGTAGCGAGAGTGTTTGAATACAGGAACAAGGATGTCTTGCTGCAGTTATACAGGGCCTTGGTGAGACCACATCTTGAGTATTGTGTGCAGTTTTGGTCGCCTTATCTGAGGAAGGATGTTCTTGCCATGGAAGGAGTTCAGCGAAGATTCACCAGGCTGATACCTGGGATGGCAGGAATGATGTATGAGGAGAGATTTGGTCGATTGGGCTTGTACTCACTGGAGTTTAGAAGAATGAGAGGGGATCTCATTGAAACTTATAAAATTCTGACAGGACTGGACAGACTAGATGCAGGAAGGATGTTCCCGATGGTCGGGGAGTCCAGAACCAGTGGTCACAGTCTAAGGATAAGGGGTAGGCCTTTTAGGACAGAAATGAGGAGGAATTTCTTCACCCAGAGAGTAGTGAACCTGTGGAATTCTCCACCACAGAAGCCAGTAGAGGCCAATACATTAAATATATTTAAGAAGGAGTTGGATATATTTCTTAAGGCTAAAGGGATCAAGGAGTATGGGGAGAAAGCAGGGACCGGGTACTGAATTTGGATGATCAGCCATGATCGCATTGAATGGCGGAGCAGGCTAGAGGGGCCAAATGGCCTACTCCTGCTCCTATCGTCTATGTTTCTATGTTTCTATGAATGACAACAGGTGGCTTCTCCTCCAACTTTTGTCAGCATGCAAACATAGACAAATGAGGGATAGGAAAAGACCAGCTGGTTCACCTAGCCTGTCCTATACCATCATGGCCTGATTGCTACACACCATCTACCCCAACAATCTCCTGGGAGAGGCAAAGAAAGAGACAAAGCCTTCGACCGATTCGGGAAAAAGTTCTGGTAAATTTCTCTCCGACCCCCCATAAGTGACCGATCAAGTTCCAGGAGACCGCAGTGAGTGGGAGACACGTCCACCAATACTCGCCTACCACCTAGTTAAGTCGGCCACGCTTAGGGATGTAAAACTGCATTGAGTTTCTTCCAAGAAAATTGTTCTTTTTCAACACTAGAAGGATGGCATCAACTTCTATCACTGGCAGAGCAGCCCAGGTCTAGATTCAGATAACTAATGGGAGGCCAGCTCAGAACTTCAGCGACACAGCCCTCCAGGTCCTCATGGATGAGATGGGACTGAGGAGAGACTAACTGCTGGCAGGGAGGGAAGCTATGTGGAGGGAGGTGGCAGTTGCACTGAGCACCAGCTCCCTCATCCCCAGGACACCTGGCTAGTGCCTCCAAAAATTCAATTACCTGACGCGGGCAGGTTAGTTAAGAGAACTTTTCACAAAGGCACCATGGATGCCCCTCCGTCCACACCGATCAGCCTCACTCACTTCATGCACAGCGCACCATGGTTCAACTGCTCCACAAGCCTACCACTTGTAACCTGTGTTTGGAACTCTCCATACAAGCCTTACTTGCACGCAACCTCTAACAGCCCAATTGTCTCCTGTGACAGGGTCCTTTAGCACTTCTACTCTCTATTACGTCAGCTGCCTGCGACTACCTGGAAGAAATATTTCATGTGTTTGCTTTTGCATAATGCTGTGGATCTTGTTCAAGGAAGAACTAACTCACAATTTCCCGGAAGAGGCAAGCGACTGAGGTCAGCACCCCAGATATCCGCAACCTAACGCCATGCAAGGCGTAGGTTATGGAGCTCCTGGAAAGGCATTCCGCTGTTGCCGTGGGAGATGGCTAGGTCGGTGGGCTGGTGCCTGCTGCAGGTTAATGGGTGCCTATCAGGACCTGAACCTATTTGCAGCACTTTAAGCAACCAATAAACCAAGTGACTGACGCCAACACAATTGCATCATAAGTCACCTCATTAGAACATAAGAACATAAGAAATAGGAGCAGGAGTCGGCCATTCGGCCCCTCAAGCCTGCTCCGCCATTCAATGAGATCATGGCTGATCTGATCTTGGCCTCAACTCCACTTCTCTGCCTGTTCCCCATAACCCTTAACTCCCCTGTAGTTCAAATGTCTGTCTATCTCAGTCTTGAATATATTCAATGACCCAGCCTCCACAGCTCTCTGTGGAAGAAAATTCCAAAGATTCTCGACCCTCTGAGAGAAGAAATTCCTCATCTCCGTTTTAAATGGGCGACCCCTTATTCTGAAACTATGCCCCCTCATTCTAGATTCCCCCACGAGGGGAAACATCCTCTCTGCATCTACCTTGTCGAGCCCCCTCAGTATCTTATATGTTTCAATAAGATCACCTCTCATTCTTCTAAATTCCAATGAGTATAGGCCCAACCTGCTCAACCTTTCTTCATAAGACAACCCCTTTATCCCAGGAATCAACCTGGTGAACCTTCTCTGTACTGCCTCCAATGCAAGCATTTCTGTTTCCAAACCTGGTAAAGTGACAAAGAAATCATTCTACTAGTTTGGCAACAGTCCTTTATGCAGCACTGCATTTTTTAAGATGTGTATTCTACATCGTTTAAAAGCAAAAATATCACTAAAACCTCCATCTGCCTTACGTATTTCAGGTTTGGCATAAATATCAATTTTAAACAGTTTTGAATTCTCTGATAGTGTTTACAACATAAAGGGGCAGAGTTTCCACTTTGGGTGCAATCGGCGATCCGGACGCAACTTGTGGTCAAAATTGTGCTAGTTTTGAGAAGTGCTTTTTTCCCCTCAAGTTTCCACTCAAACTCATTTGCATATGAACCAGTGCAATCGGGCAGTGCTTTAGAACATAATTAATGAATATTCCTCAATATATTTAAGAGTGGTAACCTGGTGCAGTTTGATTAATACAGCTGAAAATGGGTTTATCATAAAAAATAAGCCTTCTTATCCGAGTATCTAGTCCACCACCTGTGAGTGACCCAATTTTAAATAACTGAAAATGACTTTCATAAAAGCTGTTGTGTATGTATCTTTAAGGGAAGAACTGGTTTTAGACTGCAGTACCGGCAGTGACCACCCCTGTATAAAAGGCCCTAGCAGGCTTCTGTATTTCAGTCTGACGTTACCCTCCTGTTCAGTAAAGTACCTGTTAAACTGTTCTCCCGAAGTCCATGTATTATTGAGGCGCGGACTTTACAGTGGCGACGAGTAAGTTCGAACTCACCTGCAGTGTTGCATCATCTCACGGGGATCTCACCCTGAGAGGAGGTTTCTTGGAGGTCGTAGTCTGAGCAATGGGTGTCGACCGCGGGCAACCGCCCAAAGGATTCATCAGTGTTCGGAGAATTGCGGGAGAGGCTGTGGAGAGCTGAGCTTGGCTCCCCAGTTAAGGTGTTCCAGCAAATCGTGCTGGTAGCAGGTAGTGCGCTGACCCTTCCGGACTGCGGTGGGCTCAAGCTCAATCGAGCGGCTCTACAAAACGGGCCGCGCAGCGTCGCCGGGAAAAGAAAACAAAAGAGAGAGGGTGGAGCGCACAGGGCACGGTCGGTGCTCAAGAACCGGGCAGCGGAGAGAAAATAAACAGGGGGAAGGAAAGTGAGACGCGCCGAAGCCGCGGGTCGCCGCCATTACCCTGTAGAACGCTAGGAGCAGCGTGGCAGCAAGGGGAAGAAGGAAAAGCATGGGAGGCGCCATTTTATCCCATTGGGGAAGAAGGAAAAGCGCGGGAGGCGCCATTTTAAATCACCCAAGATGCCGAAAAGTGGCAGTATCACTACTTTCGACAACGAGGTAGAAGACTGGACCACGTATGTGGAAAGAATTGAAGTGTACTGCAAGGCAAATGAGGTGGCCGATGGAAAGAGGGCGTCGGTATTATTGAATTTGATGGGCGCGAGTACGTACGGCCGATTGCGGAATTCAATTACCCCAGCTAAACCAATGGAGAAAAGTTTTGAGGAGATTGTTAATATCTTACAGGAACACCTAAACCCTACACCGCTGCTGATAGCAGAAAGATTCAAGTTCCATAAAAGAAACCAGCACAAAGATGAGAGCAATGCTGACTATCTTATGGGACTACGCAAGTTATCGAAGCACTGCCAGTTTGGAGCAGGACTGGCAGACACCTTACGGGATAAGTTTGTCTGCGGGCTCCAGAATGGAGGAACCCAGAAACGACTACTTTCGAAAAAGGACCTGACGCTAGAACCGGCTTTCAGCGTGGCAGTATCCTACGAAGCAGCAGCACGGGGAGCTGCGGAAATACAACAGAAACCACAAGAATACAGCGCTAACGAAATGGCGTATGGAGCAGAAAAGTGCTATCGCTGCGGCAGAACAACCCATGATCAGAAGGGCTGCTGGTTTAAGGACAAAGTATGCAGGCAATGCGGAAAAATGGGACATATAGCAAGAGTCTGCAGGTTGGGAAAGAAAACCAACACGACAAGAACTACTAAGGAACAGTACAAGAAAGTAAAGAAACTGACAGACAGTAGTTCGGAAGATCAGGAGAGTGATAAGGACTCTGGGAGCAGGAGACTAAGTTGTCTAAAGTTACACAACGTGATCGCAAAGGAGGATCACCGAACCATTTGGGTCACCCTCATGATAGCAGGGTCCCCAGTAAAGATGGAATTGGACACAGGATCAGTCCTAACTGTCATGAATCAACAAGACTTTGAGCGGCTATTCTCACACATACCCTTAAAGGACACGTCCATTGTATTGAAGACATACACGAGGCAAAAGGTCTACCCCAGAGGAAAAATAAGGGTGCCAGTTAAATATAACGGCAAGGAAACACAGATACTATATATGTATATACTACGAGATGGAGGACCACCATTATTGGGACGTGAATGGATCCGAAAAATACAATTGGATTGGCATTCCATTCAGGCGCTAACTGTGACTGACAAAAAGGATGATGACATCGCACCTGGACGTCTGTCACAAATTCTATCTGACGCGGAAGAGGTGTTCCAACAAGGACTTGGGACTCTAAAAGGAGTAAAGGCAACCATAAAGATTGAAGATAACGCAACCCCAAAAATTTTTAAGGCCAGACTGGTGCCATACTCGAGCCGCCCAGCCGTTGAAGCTGAACTGCAGAGTCTGGAGCATTCGGGTGTGCTGTCCAAGGTGGACTGGAGCGAGTGGGCCACACCCATCGTTCCTGTAATGAAGAAAGCATTGAGCAGCACGCCTGGGGAGCCGAAGAAGGTTCGCATCAGTGGGGACTTCAAGGTGACTGTGAACCCAGTCCTGCACACAGTACAATATCCACTTCCGCGGATAGAAGATATTTTCGCCTCACTATCTGGAGGGAAACGTTTTACAAAGATTGATCTGGCCCAAGCGTATCTACAAATGGAGGTGGAAGAAGCATCTAGAAAATACCTCACGATAAACACTCACAAAGGCCTTTACCAGTACAATCGACTGGAATTCAGGGTAGCATCAGCCCCGGCTATTTGGCAGAGGGCGATGGAACAAGTCCTGCAAGGGATCCCGGGGACCCAGTGTTATTTGGACGACATCCTGGTTACGGGCGAAAATGACAGTGAACACCTTGCCAACCTGGAGCAGGTGCTCACGAGATTACAGGAATATGGGCTACGAGCCAACCGCCCCAAATGCGAGTTCTTCAGGAGACAAATCTCATATTGTGGCCACATGATTGATGAGGAAGGGTTGCATAAGTCGCCGGACAAGATTGAGGCTGTAGTCAAGGCTCCAGCACTGGAAAATGTGTCGCAACTGAGGTCGTTCCTCGGGTTGGTGAACTACTACCATAAGTTCTTGCCGAATTTATCTACAATTCTGCACCCACTGAACTCCCTGCTGCAAACTGGAGTCACATGGAAATGGAGTGATGAGTGTAAGCGTGCCTTTCAGGAATGTAAATGCCTAATCACTTCAAAAGAAGTATTGGCCCACTACAACCCAACACTACTGATCCGGTTGGCATGTAATGCGTCACCTTACGGCATTGGAGCGGTGCTGCCACACAAATTCCTTGACGGTTCAGAGAGGCCAATAGCCTTTGCGTCGCGCTCGCTAACCTCAGCCAAGCGTAACTACGCCCAGATTGACAGGGCCGCCCTCAGCCTGGTGTGGGGGGTGAAGAAGTTCAATCACTATCTGCACGGGCAGAAATTCACCCTACTGACTGATCATCAGCCCCTGGTCTCCATTTTTAACCCAAAGAAGGGCGTTCCGGTGATGACGGCGTAACAGCTGCAAAGATGGTCACTTTTTCTAGGGGCACATCAGTACGACATAGAGTACAAGGGTACGAAACAGCATGGAAACGCTGATGGGCTGTCGCGCCTACCGTTGCCTACGGTAGAGAAAGCACCTGCGGTGGACACTGTTGAGATATTCCATGCGACCATAGTCGAATGTCTACCTGTTACAATCTCAAGTATAGAGAAGGAAACCCGAAATGACCCGACACTCTCTTGGGTCTATGATTTGACGGTGAAGGGATGGCCAGCATATGGCGACTCACTGTTGCCAGCATTCTCGCCAAGGAGAGAACAGCTGTCAGTGTGCCGGGGGACCTTGATGTGTGGATCCCGAGTGGTAATTCCACCTAAGCTGAGAGATAGAGTGCTCAATGAGCTTCATGAGTGTCATCTGGGAGGGGTAAAAATTAAGAGCCTAGCCAGGGCGTTTGTGTGGTGGCCGGGAATCGATAAAGAAATCGAGGATATGACCAAGAGATGCACAGGATGCCAGAAGGTCCAAAACACTCCACCACAGGCCCCGCTACATCCATGGGAGTGGCCCTCATCTCCATGGCAACGGGTACACATTGATTTTGCTGGCCCATTTATGGACTCAATGTTTCTAATCGCTGTGGACGCCCATTCGAAATGGCCAGATGTCATTAAAATGTCCTCCACCACCACGGAGAAAACTATTGCAGTCCTAAGGACCATCTTCGCCAGGAATGGGTTGCCAGAACAGATTTGCACTGACAATGGGCCACAGTTCGTGTCTGAGGATTTCCGGACGTTTCTGAGGAATAATGGGGTGAAACATTACACATCTGCCCCATATCATCCAGCCACAAATGGATTGGCTGAGAGGTTTGTTCAGACCTTTAAAGAGGCCATAAAGGCAATGTATAATGGCGACATACCACTACAACACAAGCTGGATAATTTCTTGTTTGCTTACCGGAATGCGACACATGCAGTCACCAACCAAGCTCCAGCCGTACTGTTTTTCAACCGAAGGCTAAGATGTCGCCTGGATTTGCTCAAACCAAACATAAGACGAGATGTTGAGGATAAGCAGTTCCAGCACATAAATGAGAAGCCAACCAGGAGCTTCAAGATAGGGCAACCAGTCTTGGCCCGCGACTACCGAACAGAAAAATGGCAGCCAGGAACGACATGCACACAGCAGGGACCACTAATGTACACAGTGGACGTTGGGGAGAGCATCGTGAGACGCCATGCTGACCAGATTCTAGAGTCACAGGAACAAGCCAAACCCATACCACGAGCAGGTGCACCTGGTAATCAACCCGAAGTACAGATTGCGTCTACCTCAGAAGCAGTGGTATTGGAAGCTGACGAACCAACCAATGACAATGAACCAGAATCAACTCCACTGCAAGAACAGAATACTCGAGAAAGGCGCTATCCAGTCAGGATCAGGAAGCCTCCTCAAACACTGAACTTATAAATGATTATTTCAGTTGATGTATATAGTACCCAGAAAATTGTAATTAGTTATTATTTAGTTGTTAAATGAATGTTATGTACTGTTTATCTAAAAGGGGAGGAATTGTTGTGTATGTACCTTTAAGGGAAGAACTGGTTTTAGACTGCAGTACCGGCAGTGACCACCCCTGTATAAAAGGCCCGAGCAGGCTTCTGTATTTCAGTCTGACGTTACCCTCTGTCTCAGCATTTCTGGCTGTGCAGCTGCCTCAGTCAGCAGGAGGAGAAGGAGCAGCCAAACCAGGAGAGTGGAGAGTGGAAAGTTGTGGTCCCCTGACCAGGAAGAGGAGGAGAACAAAAGGCCACCACCACCACCTCCACCATCATCATCACATCAACAGAGGTGCCTGGAGGGAGAGGACAGAGGAGGAGAAGGAGAAAGGAGGCCAGCAACAACATCAACCAGGGGAGAGGCCTTTCCTATCACTGCCTCCCCAAATTGGCCTCCACTTCAGGAGAGGGAGAGAGGGGAGAGAAACCACCATCAGCAGAAAACAACCAACTGTTTGGAAGGAGGGAAGAAACACCTTTCTGAACATCTATAGGTGGGTGTTATTTGGGGCACTCTCCCAAAGACTTTGTATTTTAGGTGGGGGGAGAAAAGAAGGAACAAGGCCGGATCATCAAGGGGTGTCTGTGTGTGTGTGTGGCTCTTGTTAAAAACTAGGCCACACACACCACTAATAAGCACCCCTTCTATTGCCTGGCCTGGGACAGCTGGAGCTGCCTAGGTGAAGTCTTTAATTCCATTAATTACATCGTTAAGACCTGGTGCAGGACTGAGCCTGGGCATCTCCAGCTTTCCCAGGTGAAGACATCTTCTCCCCCTGCCAGAAGACCACCACCATCAGAGACTTTAAATTTCCATCAGGAGAGTGCACCCCTGCCAACACCCACCCACCCGCCATCCTGAGTGGCAACCCTGCCCTTGCGGCCTCCCTCCTTCCCAGCCCCCCCTCTCTCTCTCTCTTTTTGTCTCTCTCTGCCTCTTTCTCTAAGGCACCTCAATTTACTCTATTAATTAATTGCCTGTTGAGCAGAGGGGAGAAGGCCCCTCTCCCAATTTCAATCAATAAGGGGAGAGGAGTGCCTTCATTTTAAACAGCTCCCTCTGCTCATGATGCGCTATCAATTACTCAAAAGACTGAGGTTAAGCGAGTAACTAACAGGCTTTTATTAACAAGAGAATGAAGGTCTGCCTCGAGTGGCCGACCAGTCCAGAATACAGAGGGACTGTGGAGCAGTCACCTTTATACCTGGACTCGTGGGAGGAGTCAGCCGAGGCATGTACAGACATGTACACAGTGGAATACAAACACACACACAGGCAGGTATAACAGTGGTTTACCACAGCTCAATAGAGGATCAAGAAAATACCTGAGGCCATTAACACCTACAGGCCTGTGACTTGGGGTGAGTGTAGCCCTTATAAAAACACCCCATAATGGTGACTGCATCTTTGCCGGTGGCGGGGCCAGCCAGGATTTATGCGGGAGTGGCAGCCACAGCCACAGCTGCTCCCGCTACTTCTGCTGCCCCGTCACCTTTTAAACTTATGACAAAAAGGCTTGGGTGAAGAGCTACACTCACCCCACTATGACCATTGAGGCCTGCGTTAAAGCCATGGCTGGGGTTGTCGGCCCCTCAGCCATCGTCGCGGCCTCAAAAATGTATGGGAAGGCTGTGTTCTTCCTGAGGTCGGAGCGGGCGGTGTTCCTGGCCATCGCCAAGGGGCTCACCATGGGCGGGACCTTCCTGCCGGTGGATCCTCTTGAGGCCACCGCGCAGAGGATCGTCATTTCTAACGTCCCGCCCTATGTTCCTGGTGAGCTCCTCCTCCCCCATTTACACCAACTTGGGGAGGTGAGGTCGGGGATCACGCCCATCCCGCTCGGCTTCCAGGAGGCCAGCCTTCGCCATGTCTTCTCCTTCCAGCGCCAGCTGTTTATCCAGCTGGCGCGGGAGGAGGACACCGACGGGGCGTTTGTCGTCCTCCACAAGGGGACCGCCTATCGTGTCTTCTGGACGTTGGACGGTGTGCGGTGCCACGCCTGCAAGGAGGTGGGGCACATCAGGAAAAACTGCCCCGCCTCCAAGGCCGGCAGATCGTCTAGTGCAGCCGAGGCTGGCACCGCCGCCGCTCCTCCCCCCGGGTCTGCCCGCGCATCCCGAGTAACCGATGCGCGGTCTACGCCGGAGGCCGATGCCACCAAGGCCTCTGGCGGGGGGGAGGGAGCGCGTCTGGCCGGAAAGAAGGCGCGGAATAAAACTAAACACCTTGTGGCGGGTCCCCCCGTGGAGGGCCACCCCTTGCCCCTTGAGCCCCTTACACCCGCGCTCCTCGCGGAGTTGATCGGGGCAGACGTGAGTGGGAGGGGCCTCGTGCCCGAGCCTGTGGCCGCAACCGCCGTAGCGGTAATGCCAATACCTGCGGCCGGGCTCAGGCCCGAGGAACCCGACAAACCTGCTCCGCCGGAGGGAGCAGAGGAGGAGGCCTCTGCAGACATGGAGGTCACCCTCGCTCCCTCTGTGCTAAAAAGAAGGCGCGACCCCCTGGAAGAGGAGGAGGACTGGGAGGAGGAAGGTCCCTCCAAGCGGGGGGAGTCGTCGCCCGCCGCGGGTACTGCGCCACCCCCCCCCTCCCAGCTGTCATCATCACCAGCGATCGGCAGGGGTCGCCTGTCTCTCGGGAGGCTGAGGCAGATGGGTCTGTCCGGCACGTGCCTCCCGGGGATGGGGATGAGACCCTGCCCGTGGGGGGGGCCACGGATCAACCCGCGGAAATTGACATTTTATATGTACCGTTACCCCTCGCCGGGTCGGGCGGCCTGGGGTCCGGGTCGGGCGAGCTTGAGGAAAATGAGCTCGCCCAATGCGACCCGGACATCTCACAGGGGCTGCTCGGCCCGGTCGAGGTTTTAATTCAAGATGCCCCATCCACTGGGTCGGAGGTTGGTGGCGGGGAGGAGGATGGCCCCCTGGCTGCGTCTCTGGTGCCGGACGTACTGGGGGAGCTGGGAATTGTTCTCTCCCCGGTTTCTCCGGTCGTTCTTGCGTCTGAGGCGGGGGGGGACTCCGAACCGCTGCCGTCTTCTGGCCCGGCGACCCTAGAGGAGCCCAGGGAGGAATCCTCTGCCGCCGATCCTGGGGGTGGGATCTGGGCGGAGGCGGGGCCGGCTGGTGCGGCCGAGCCGTTCGCTGCGCACTGCGCGACGGACGGGTCGGCCGCTGGTGACGAACCCCTGGAGGAGGATGGGGACTCGGTGATGGGCACGGAGGATGATTTGGACTCCACCGTCAACGAGGCGCTGGATGACCTCGTGCCCCTCGCCGAGTCTCTCCTCATTCCCGTAAGGGAACTCCGGGACTTTATGGCCACGTGCCAGGGTCGGCACAATAAGATCCGGCTGGGCCTCGACAGGCGGTTGGAGCTGGCGCTGCTCATCGTGTCCATCCGCACCACCATTAAAATCATGGGCGCGGATGAGGGCGTGGACCCGCTCGAGCTGCGTCGGCTCAGAACGTTTCTCACTGGGCTGCTGAGGAAGTGGCGGCTGACCAGCGGCTGCGCTCCCTCCCCCCGTTAGGTGTAGGTAGAGGTTGCACTATGCTTCTGACATGAAGATAACCATAGCCAGCCTCAACATCAACGGCAGCAGGGAGGCGCGCCGCAGATTCAATAACTTCTCGGTCCTTTGGGACAGGAAGTATGCGGTGTGCTTCCTGCAAGAAACCCACACTGTTCCAGGAGATGAAGTCACATGGCTCCTGGAGTGGCAAGGAGGGGTCAGCATGAGTCACCTCTCCAACAATTCCAGCGGGGTGGCTATCTTGCTGGCCCCGCATTTTCAGCCGGCGATCTTGGGGGTCAAGGAGCACGTGCCGGGCCACTTGCTCCGGGTCACTGTTCGCCTGGGGAGTGTGCCGCTCCATCTTGTGAACGTGTACGCCCATCAGACCGGTGCGCAGGAAGTGCGCTTCTTCGAAGAAGTGTCCGCTCTTTTGGGCTCCGTCGACGCGGGTGAGTGCGTCACCCTCGGGGGGGATTTTAACTGCACCCTCGAGGCGAGGGACCATTCGGGTCCCCCGCGAAGCCCGGCGGCGATGGAGAAGTTGAGGGACCTGGTCGGGTCCTTCGACTTGGTGGACATCTGGTGAAATCTCCACCCCGACTCCAGCGCCTTCACTAGTGTGAGGTCTGGGGGAGGAAGGTCCAGAATCGACCGCCTCTACATTTCCCGGGCGTACGTCACCTGCGTTCTGGCGGCTTCCATGCAGCCGCTGCCATGCACGGACCACCACCTGGTGTGGGCGGAGCTTGCTCCGCTGCGCGCGTGGGGGGAGTCCGCGTACTGGCAATTTAACAACCTGCTGCTGGAGGACGCGCGGTTCTGGGATTCGTTTCATCGATTCTGGGCCGACTGGAGAAGGAAGCGGGGGTGCTTCCCCTCCTTGAGGCTATGGTGGGACGTGGGCAAGGCTCACATCCATCTCTTCTGTCAGGAGTACGCGAAGGGGTCGACCAAGAGGCGGGAGGCCCGGGTCGGGCGGTTGGAGAAGGAGCTGCTCGACCTGGAGTCCCGTCTCGATCAGGTCGTCGAGGACCTGGCCCTGCGGAAGGTGTACGAAGAAAAGAAGGGCGCGCTGAAGGACCTGCAGCTCGTCGGGTCCCGAGGCGCGTACGTGAGGTCGCGGGTCCAGCTCCTGCGGGACCTGGACCGCAGCTCCCCCTTCTTCTACTCGCTGGAAAAAAGACTGGTGGTCCGTAAGCAGCTCTTGGGGCTGCTGGCCGACGACGTATCTCTGGTCTCGGATCCGGAGGGAATCACCGCGGAGACCCGCGCCTATTACGGGGCTCTGTTCTCTCCGGATCCGTCCAGCGAGGATGCGCGCAGGGTTTTGTGGGAGGACCTGCTGAAGGTCAGCCCGGAGGATGTCGAAAAATTGGACGCTCCACTAAGGCTGGCGGAGCTGACCAGCGCCCTCCGCCAGCTCTCCAGGGGAAAGTCCCCGGGGCTGGACGGGCTGACCATGGAGTTCCACAGGGTGTTCTGGGACGTCTTGGGGGGCGACTACGCGCGGTTCCTGGGGGAAAGTTTGGCGACCGGGGAGATGCCCCTCTCTTGGCGCAGGGCGGTCATTGTCCTGCTGCCTAAGAAGGGCGATCTCCGCCTCCTTAAGAACTGGCGCCCGGTCTCCCTCCTCAGCACGGACTATAAAATCTTTGCCAGGGCCATGTCTGCTCGCCTTGGCACCGTGCTGGCCCACATGATCCACCCCGACCAGTCCTACACGGTCCCGGGCCGCACCATCCACGATAACATCCATCTGGTCTGGGACCTGGTCTACCACTCCCAGTGGGCTGGTCTGTCGGTCGCCTTCCTTTCCCTGGATCAGGAGAAGGCGCTCGACAGGGTGGATCACGAGTATCTCTTCAGGACTCTGCGCGCATTTGGGTTCGGGACACATTTCGTCGCCCGGATCCGACTTCTGTACGCCGCCGCTGATTAAAGTTAACGGGTCCTTGACAGCGCCCCTTCGCTTTGGGAGGGGGATGCGTCAGGGATGCCCCATGCCTGGTCAGTTATACACCATTTGCGTGGAGCCTTTCCTGCGCCTCTTGTGGAAGAGGTTGACGGGACTGGCTCTGC
Source organism: Somniosus microcephalus (assembly GCF_052327205.1). Taxonomy (NCBI): domain Eukaryota; kingdom Metazoa; phylum Chordata; class Chondrichthyes; order Squaliformes; family Somniosidae; genus Somniosus; species Somniosus microcephalus. The sequence goes on along the minus strand of NC_140991.1, from coordinate 35,332,488 downwards.
AAGGGCCAGGCATGGAGGTGGTCCTCTCGGCTTACGCCGATGATGTGCTCCTCACGGTTACGGATCCCGCTGACTTGCGGAGGATGCGGGAATGCCAGCAGATTTACTCGGACGCATCCTCCGCCAAGATCAACTGGGAGAAATGTTCCGGACTCCTGGTGGGTCACTGGCGGGTGGACTCCCTGCCGGAGGAGTTCAGGCCTTTCGCCTGGAGCACCACGCACCTCCTCTATTTGGGAGTCTACCTTAGCCCTGCCGAGGATGCCTGGCCAGCGAACTGGCAAGAGCTGGAGGCCAAAGTCACCGCTCGCCTAGGACGCTGGACAGGACTGCTCCGAGTGTTGTCCTACAGGGGTCGAGCGCTGGTCATAAACCAGCTGGTGGCCGCCATGTTGTGGTACCGGTTGGTCACTTTGATCCCTCCCCCTGCGTTTGTCGCCAAGATGTAGAAGAAGCTCATCGACTTCTTCTGGGACAAAAGGAAGCACTGGGTCTCTGCCACGGTTCTGAGTCTCCCGCTTAGGGAGGGCGGTCAGGCGCTGGTGTGCCTTCGCACCCAGGCTGCGACTTTCCGTCTTCAGATGCTGCAGAGATACCTGTACGTCGAGAATCCTCCGAGATGGTGTGTGCTGGCGACGTATTTCTTCTGCCAGCTGAACGGCCTCAATTACGACACGCAGCTCCTGTTTGTGAAAGTGGGCTGCAGTCATGCCGGCCTGCGGGAGCTGCCTGTCTTCTACCAGGATCTGCTATGGGTTTGGAACCACGTCGCTTCCAGGCGGAGCTCTCCCCCGTCAGGAGCGGCGGCTCTCCTTCGGGAGCCGCTGCTCAGGAATCCGCACCACCACGACCGCGGGTTCGGGCGGCTGGTGGAGGGCAGGGCTGTGCCTGGCAAGGTGACCAGAGTCGGGGACCTGCTCGATGGCGGAGGAGCGGGCTGGATGGCGCCGGAGGAGCTGGCGCGGCGCCTGTCCTGGGCTAACGTCCGGCTCGCGGTCGAAGCCATCGAGTCGGTGAAAGTGGCACTGGGCCCCGACTCCACTAGGTGTATCAAGGCGGCTCAAGCACGTGGGGTGATCCCGTCCGAGCTTACCCCCGTTCGGACGGAATTCCTCATCGGCGCCCGGCCCCGAAACTCCCCTCGGGAACCGGCGCTTCACAACTTGAGCCGTCTCGAGGAAATACCCTCCGTGCCTTTCATTCCGCGCGGAGGGGTTTCCTGTACAGGCTGCTCCTGCACACTCTCCACCTTGCCATCTTCGTCTGCCGTCCGGACACGCCTTGGCGTGGCGTCTTGCCGACCGGCGGGGGCGGAGGTCCCCAATGGAGGGCTCTCTACGCGGGAGTCCTCCCTTGTTCCATCGGGGACTTGGCCTGGAGGGTGTTGCATGGAGCGGTCCCGTGCAATATGGTTTTTAGTAGGTTCACAGACTCCCAGGCCACCTGCATTTTTTGCGGCCTGGAGGAGTCCGTGTTTCACGTTTATGTCGAGTGTGAGAGGTTGCAGCCCCTCTTTCACTACTTGAAGGGGCTGCTCCTCAATTTTTGGTTGCACTTTAGTCCCACGCTCTTGATCTACGGTCACCCGGTGCGGAGGGGAGCGGGCAGGTTGGAGGACCTCCTTGTAGGCCTGCTCCTGGGCCTGGCTAAAAGAGCCATCAATTGGTCCAGGCAGCGGGCGGTCGAGGGGGTTGTCCGGCCGGATTGCCTTCCTCTCTTCCACGGCCATGTTCGCGCCCGGGTGGCCCTGGAGATGGAGCACGCGGTGTCCGCCGGTACGCTTGAGTATTTCTGCGACCGGTGGGCGCCGCGGGGACTGGAGTGCATCATCAACCCGGAAAACCAAATTTTAATTTGATTTGTTAAGTTTTAGTTGAACTTTTGTTAATTTATAGTCCAATTTGTTTTGTTTTTTTTTGGGTCCAAACAAAAGAGTACCCTCCTGTTCAGTAAAGTACCTGTTAAACTGTTCTCCTGAAGTCCATGTATTATTGAGGCGCGGACTTTACAAAAGCTATACAGAACCACTTGCTAGTTGTATTGGTGTACAGTAGTCAGTTTCAAAGTCCTTTCAAACATGTCTATCAGTGTCCTTGCGCCTAAAAGCAGGTTCATTTTTGGAGCCTCCTCGGAGGCTCACAAACAGGCGCAAACTTCCACTGGCGATGAATCCCCCCCTCCCCCGGGGGAGTGGGCAGCCTTGTGGGCGGGGGGCAGGACTCCAGCACGATGTTTTTTAAACCAGCGCAAAAGATCGCAGGAACCCGATTTACGCTGGACGTAATTTGCGTGTGAAATTCCGCGACCTTTTTTTTGCGCTGCTTTGGCAGGTTTCGGAACCTAGTGGAAACTCCAGGCCAAAAGGTTTTTTCCGAATAAATTTAGTAAAGGATGTCAGCATAGTAGAAAACCACAGCGAAGCACATTCCCTGCTTTAGGGTCATATATCAATGACATTGCTGGAGTGGGTCCTGCTAAAAATTAAATGGATGCATAGCATTGCTCTTTCTTAGCATTTGTTTTTGGCAGATGCTTGATCTATTTCCTTGGGCTACAAACACATTAAATTGTCTCTCCCACAGCCCATCCAGCAACTTTTAATTTGATGGTTTCATACATAAATTCTGTGTTTTGTCCTTGCTTGTTTGCTTCAGCCTTACCTTTCATATGGAGATGCAGCTTCACAGTTCTTTTATGTACTCTCAGTTTGTCAAAACTGCTGGATTCAAAGCTGCTTCCCAATGATTGGCTGTGAATCTGAAGTCCACGAGTCGTAATTGCCTTGGGCCTTGTGCAGTGAGAATCTCTGCACAAAGCTGCCAGCTGAAACCTAAGGGGGATTTCAAGAGGTTTATCCACTTTCCTTTCTTTCTCAGTTTTTCTTCCAAGTGTCTATTGACACCACTGTGTCAGCCATAAGTTGGAGGCGGGGCAGGACTTACGGCAGGACTTGCAACAAACAAAGCCTATTTACTCAGCAAACAGCAAACAGAGTCTATCTAAACAGAGTCTCTACGAACTACAGCAAACTGAACTCATTTAAAAAAAATTCGTTTATGGGATGTGGGCATCGTTGTCAAGGCCAGCATTTGTTGCCCATCCCTAATTGCCCTCGAGAAGGTGATGGCGAGCCGCCTTCTTGAACCGCTGCAGTCCGTGTGGTGAAGGTACTCCCACGGTGCTGTTAGGGAGGGAGTTCCAGGATTTTGACCCAGCGACAATGAAGGATCGGCGATATACTTCTAAGTCAGGATGGTGTGTGACTTGGAGGGGAACTTGGAGGAGGATAGCCACGTAATACAAATTATGTACGTAAAATCAATCCCAGCCACTTACAGCAGTGCCGTCTCCAGATGTGATTGACCGGGGGAACTAGCCAATCATCGCCATTCTGGCCGGGAATAGTGGTGTCACTACATGCAGCCGTTTTTCTTGCTTTTGGAACAAGATTTTATTTGGTGTCCTGGCCAACGTTTATCCTTCAGCTAACACCACTAAAACAAATTCCCTCGTCATTTATCTCCTTGCTCTCTGGGGGAACCCTGCTACGCACAAATTGGCTGCCGTGTTTGTCTATCAACAACGGTGGCTACATTTCCAAAGTTCCTGATTGGTTGTGATGTGCTTTGGAATGTCCTGAGGCAGTGAAAGACACTATATAAAGGCAAGTGCTTCCTTTCACATCATATGTGCAAATACTTATTGACCAACTTTTCCCTTTCTATGTTGGATGGACATGCACAGTAGCAGTGTAAGGGTCTGCTTCTCATTGTTTGGGAGGCTGCTGAGCTTGGTCAGTTGATTGCAGTGAAAGGATATGCTCCTGATCTAGGTCAGGCTATTTTCTAGCTGCAGTGGCTTTTAGCTTTTTCAAGGGTTCTCGAGGTGGTGTGTGGGAACTTCAGTTTTGCTCAAGATGCCCTGCTTAATTGCTCTTAGGAAGTAAGGGTTTATTGTGCCATGGAGCCGATTGATCTCTTATACTTTCCGCAGACAATATCATCATTCCTTATTGTGCCTCAAGAATTATTCTATAATCAATATTTGCACTGGACGTAATTTGCGCTTGAAATTCCGCGCTCTTTTGCGCTGGTTTGGTCGACTTTGGAGCCGAGTGGAAATATTTGAATATTTGAGTGCTATAGTCTAGAATGCTTCCGTAGCAAAAGGCGTTAAGAAGATAATTGCATTAATTCATGCGCCAGTGACTGCAGTTCATCTATATTTATGAATCCTGTTTCTCTGGAATCCTGTAGTTTTACTTGTCTCAATCAATTAGCTTTCCTCATGAGTAAAGCTGGACACTTGCTATTATGCTAGCTTGTGTAACAGAGCCATATAGCACGGAAGGAGGCCATTTGATCCAACATGTGCCTGCTCTTTAAGAAGAATCCTAAACTAATCCCACTCCACCACTCTCCTTTCTCGTAGCCCAGTATTTTCCCTGCTTCAAACATTTATCCAATTTTCCCTTACAGGATGCAATTGTTGCTGTCTCAATCGCTCCCTATGGTAAAGTTTTCCAAGTTCTGACAACCCTCTGTGCAAAGAAATTTCTCCTCGCCTCTCTCATTGGAAGACATAACAGTTACAACATGCAAACAGGCCATTCGGCCCAACCAGCCCGTGTTGGCATTTACCCTCCACACAAGTAAATAGCCATCAATCACATTTAATTGCCCTGTTCCCATATCCATTCATCCCCTTTTCCTTCATCAATATCCAATCTAATCATGTATAGTTACATAGTTTCTGCCTCAACCACTAACTCTGGAAGTGAATTCCACAGCCACACAACTCTCCTCATGCTCTCTGTAAGGGGTTTTAGATCGCAGAGGTTTCTCTCTCTAGAAGCCTCTCTCTCTTGCACAGTAAAACCTTGAGTGGTTCGACCCACTCGCCCCTTAGATTCTGTACTCTGGACTTTGGGGCAGGAACTACAATGTAGAGAAAACTCTTATAGACCAAGTTTGATGAAACAAAATGAAATTTTATTGCATATGGTAACACAAATCAAATGCAAGCAAATAAGGCACGGTGGCATAGTGGTTAGCACTGTTGCCTCACAGCGCCAGGGACCCGGGTTCAAATCTGGCCTCGGGCGACTGTCTGTGTGGAGTTTGCACATTCTCCCTGTGTCTGCGTGGGTTTCCTCCGGGTGCTCCGGTTTCCTCCCACAGTCCAAAGATGTGCAGGTTAGGTTGATTTGGCTATGATAAATTGACCCTTAGTGTTAGGGGATTAAATACGTGGGGTTACGGGGATAGGGTGGGATATGTGTCGGTGCAGGCTCGATGGGCCGAAATGGCCTCTATCTGCACTGTGGGGATTCTGTGATTCTGTGATTGTGATACATGGGAGTGGAAAACACAAACAAATCATAACGACACAATACTAACTAAGGCAAATACAGGCATATTATACTCTACAAAGATCATCATGAAATAGGGAAACACACGGAACATCGAGGGATAACAACTCATGTTAATTATACCCTTAAATATCCACCCCCTTAAACCTATCTAGATCTGATTATGGAGGGCCAGAAACATGCTCACCATTCCAACTAGGAAGTGCAAGGTTTTGAAACAGGTCTGCGTTTTGATCCCTTTAGGCGTCCCGTCTCCTCGTGGATCATGGAGCCCCAGCGAGCTGCGCCACACCTCTCTCCTGAGGTGGGGGTCGGCTGCTCGACCTCGGCTTCTTCTGTCGTTTTTTCTTGTCTCTTCTCCTGGGCCTTGCTGTGGGTCGATGGCCTCTCGTTTTGTCAACGGCCCGGGGTTGGTCGATGATCTCCCGATGTTTTACTTCGGGGCGGGATGCCGGCTCGAACGACCTTCTTGATGGCGGCTTAGTCTTCTTCTTCTTCCTCTCCGACGGTGGAGAGGAGTCACGCTGATCTTCTCCCAAAGCAGCTCCTCTTTTCCCAGCTCGAAAGCTGGACAGGCCTGCAAGCTGGAAAGCTGAAGACAACCCAATTCCTACCCGTGTGTTCTCTCAATTATACTTCTTTCCAGAAGCTCTTATCTCGTGCCAAATCAGGTTAGTCTTTGTTTAACTTTTGGCGGGCTTGTTGCACAACGGGGTAGTTATTATACTTTAAGCTGTTCTTGGATGGCCGGTAACAGGCCATCTCTGGTCTGGAATGACCTTCATTGTTTTTAATGTCCTGGTGATGTCCTTAACGGGTCCTTGATGCTCTTCTCATGATTATGAAACTGTTCCCTTTTGTCTGGGTCAACATTTAGATGGCCTTTATCTACAGGCCGATCTTGACTGGATCTGCATCCAATCTATATGTATATGTGGGTGTCTGGTTTCGTTCTCTCAGAAACGGCTTCCAGAACTTACTTTGGGCTGAATCCACAAAGCTGTCTGAGGATTTGCAGGAACCATTTTAAAGTGTCCCAATAAGTTGATCACGGGGTCTGGCGGCCATTTTGTATGCCCCTTTTTCTGGGCTTCTTTTAAAATAGCCTTTAAAATCATGGCCTCTTCTGCCATTCGACCCTTTATAATATAAAGTTCAATTTTGCAAATCCTACACTCCCTCCTGATGATACTGTAACTTGCTTGAAGTATCATAATTCTGGGTGAGCAAAATTTTCTGACTCTCCATAATCTAACCATCCCCAGTATTTACCTATCTATGACCCCATGACACATGCATTTCCCATTTCAGAAAAAACCTAGTGTATATTAAGCATCTCTAGATGGCAATACCTTGGAGTTAAAAATCTGGCAACTTACTTCCAGGCGTGGAGGGGGGCCTTATACCCCTACATCACCTGGTGCATACACACTATCTTTTAATAATAACAACACATCTAATAAACTTCAATAAGAAAAAAAAATAAAGTACACACACGAAAATAAAATGCACATGAATACACGTCAAAAAATAATACAGAGGAGGGAGGGAAAACTTTAACTTTATACAAAGCAGCAAAAATCTAAACGGGTGTTTCTTCTTCTACCCGCACATAATGCTCCCTCCATTCCCCTCTATTCTCGTACTTTTGCGAATGTTTGAACTTTCTACAGTGTACAAACAGTAAATAAACTACAATGATAACCTGGCACACTACAAGAATGTGGGAGGCTATCCTAATCCAAGAAGGGACTTCTATATTAGTGAACAGGTCCCACCACGGTGGGGTCACTATATCCAATATGTTTGCCCCTATCTCTAAAGTCTTCTGCTCCAGTGTATAGAAATGTTTCTGTGAAACAACAATGGCTTTTAATATCTTGGTGAGGTATTCAGGGAGAGGCGGAATGATATATTCAAAATGTGCAATGAATCGCTACAGATCGGTGAAATTCTCTTTAACAGTGATGTGAACAGTGGAAGGTTCAGGAATGGGGACAATTCGCTCTTGGGCCACTTGAACTTCTGCCCTGGGCTTGAAACAGAAGCTGCTGTCACTAACCAGACACCAACCGTGCTGTCCATGTTGGTAGTGGGGCGCTGCAGTGGTGACACAGTATGTCCCACCTCCTATATATACCACCTGCGGGGGCACATGGCCTTGTGCCATTGCCTCCATGGTGCAATTTATAGGCTCCGCGCCAGCAGTTCTGAACCCGCACTGTGGTTTTGAATGGGCATTCAAGAGCTGGGGACACAGGATGATGTGTGCTCCCCGGCTCCGGCACCCCGAGAGGTTGGTACCTGTCATTGCATGCTCCCATCGAATGATGTAAGGTGGGACCCCTGTGTAGCGAATGTGCGCACCCCCCTGAATGACTCCAATGTTCTCCACCCTGTATACCGGGGTGGGTTTAGCTGTCTTTCCCATCACCGGCATTCTTGCCACTATACCTATAATGGTGTGATTAGACCATCCACAGTCCACTGGGACTGGGTAGGCCTCTGGAGCTAGTCTGAGCTGGCATGGACTCAATGCATTCTAAAAGGGTGGAGGGCTGCGAGGTGCTTGTTGCTGATCCAGGAGGGGACTAAACCTTGTTTCAAATCCTCCAGGTTACTGCGGCCCTCGCCCAGTAACCACGCCCCGTACAGCACACAAGCTTCGTTCTGCGCAGCCTGATCGGACGCATTCCGATCCTCCCTGATGAGAGCATTTACCGTTTTTGCGTGTTTCTCCAGCTCAGCTATTATCTCTTTTAAGTGTAGTGTCATGGCCTGGTCCTCATGTAACTCAGAACCCACTACCTTATTCTCGTCTTAACTGTGTTTTCAAACCATTGATTTGGGTTTGCAGCTCCACATCATCCAGTGTGTTGATGACGGAAGTTCCTGTATTAAAGCTGTGAAAATATCATTTGCTGCACCACTTCTTTGCCTCCCTATCCTGTCCAAGACCTCATGTGGTGTGGTGTACAATTCGGCTCTGTCGACATCGGCAAAGTCGAATTTGTAAAACTGTTTAACCATGTTTGTTAACAGGACCTGGTATAATTGCTCCGTTTCCCTGGAGCACCACTCTGGCAACTGTACCTCGGTGAGGTTTAAAATCACCGAAGCCACCGCGTAGTGCACCCCTTTGTACAGCACCTGACCTGTGGGTACTAATACCAATCCGTTCCTGGGTCCCTTTGTTGTGGTGGGGCACCCTTCCTTGAGGGCTTTAGCTACCGGAATTGTGGGCAGGGGCTTGCGGGGTCGGGTGATGAGCTCAGTGGCGTTTACTGGGATCTGAGAGTATGGGACTCCGCACGCCCGTGTGCTGACGTCCCACCTCATTCCTTGTCCAGCATCCTGCCACTGCCTTTGGAAAAAGATGGAGACGCCTGTGGGGCAAGCGCATTCTGAACCCCACATACAGATGTAGATCCCCTCATCTGGTTCCCACCATTTGTCCCAACAGACACTCAACCCCCCATGAGTTCCCATAATAGTCCGATGGGTGTTGTTACCCAGTCTTTCCCACTCAACTGTGGAGTTCTTCATGGTGCTGCTCAACTTGCGCAGCCACCACCAGCGATTCAAAGGTACCTGTCCGTTGCAAACAAGGCAAATCTTCTTCCCGGCGGTGACACTGATCCTGGGTGCAATGACCCTCACCCTAAGGCACATCAGAGATGTTTCTCTGTATGCAAACCCCGTCTGGCTGGAGTATTCAGTAGAGTTCGACCCCAGCCAGCCTGGCCATCTCCCTTCATGGAAGTATACGGCAGTCTCTTCAGCGTCCCGTGGGCCGGTTCCATCAGTCGCGACGGGGCCTCTGCTGCCAGAGCACCCATAAATGGTGGAGTCCTTAGTGCAGCCCCAATAGGCTCAGCTCCACCCGATCATCATGAACACGACGAAGATCCCTCTCATCTTTCTCCTGGTTCCTGCAACAAATTAAACAATGCTGCCAGGCTCCCGAGAGATTCTGGCTTAGGTGAAGGCATGATCGGGTCTTTCGACCTCAATCCAAAATAACACACATACTGGGCAGATTCCAAACTACTTAACACTAATCACTTTAATATTTACACACCTTAAACTTAAAACTTAAACTTAACTCATGTACAGCGCCGCCCATCGCCGGGCGGCTTGCCTAATCCCTATGTTTCTATGAATTCCTGTTCATTCATCCACACACTTCAGTATATTTCTAATCAGTGTGTACTCTCCTTACTTTTGTTTCCTCCCAAAATGTATTGTCTCACACTTCACATTAAATTGCATCTACTGCCTGTCTGCCCATTCCACTAGCCTGCCTATCTCCTCCTGAAATCTTTGGCAGTTCTCCTCGCTCATTGTCAACCCCCCTACTTCTGTACTGTCATCACACTTTGCCGTTACGATCCCTATACGCAAGCCCAAATCATTTATTTATATGCGAACAAAAGTGGGTCCTGCACTGACCCCTGGGATACGCACTTCCTACTTATATCCAATCCAAGCAACAGCCACTCACCCTAACCCTTTTTGTTTTTTGTCAGTCAACCAATTTTCTAACTTTGCTGCTCTGTTTCCTCTAACAGACCACCTATAGAACACTTTAGCAAATGTCATCTGAAAATTCATATCCACCATAGTTACTGCATTTATCTATCCAATTGGCACTCCAAAAAATCAATGTGTCACTCCATACAGCAAAGACCTTCATTAATGCCGAATGGTTCTACCTAACCTATTCCCTTTAGTTGGAGCCTGCTTTTATTCAGTGGATTCGATTATGGGTCCTCTGGTCTCAGTTATATTAAGTAGTGTTCCCACTACTCCCATTCTGTTTGGAAGGACTATAAGACAAGAATTGCCTTTTCCTCATTAATCCTTCAGCATCTGGCAAGGGAATATAGAACTGATCCCTCTATTCAGACCTGCATGTGAAAAGCCATTAACCGAAAATGTTCCTGTGTGCACGCTATCCTCCAGTTAGAATCATAGGATCACACAGCACAGAAGGAGGCCATTCAACCCATCGTGCCTGTGCCGGCTCTCTGCAAGAGCTATCCAATTAGTATCACTTCCCCAGCTCTTTCCCCAAAGCCGATAAGTAGCGATCCAATTCCCTTTTGAAAGTTACTATTGAATCTGCTTCCACCACCCTTTCAGGCAGTGCATTCCAGATCTCTGGGGAGTCTAGAACCAGGGGTCACAGTCTCAGAATAAGGGGTCGGCCATTTAGGACTGAGATGAGGAGAAATTTCTTCACTCAGAGGGTGGGGAATCTTTGGAATTCTCTACGCCAGAGGGCTGTGGAGGCTCAGTCGTTGTGTATATTCAAGACTGAGATCGATAGATTTTTAGATATTAAGGGAATCAAGGGATATGGGGATAGTGCAGGAAAGTGGAGATGAGGTAGAAGATCAGCCATGATCTTATTGGGTGGTCAAATGAAAGAAGTCACACAACACCAGGTTATAGTCCAACAGTTTTATTTGAAATCACAAGCTTTCGGAGTGCTGCTCCTTCGTCAGGTGAAGTGGAGAGATGCATAAAGACCCAGCTTATATAGTCAGAGAATAATGCCAGATGATTACAGGTAATCTTTCTAACTGCCATTTATCACACCTCGGCAGAGAGATAATCACAGCAATCAAAGGCGTGAATGGTGTCCAAACAGGTCAGTCAGGAAAACATTACATCAAAGAACAATGAGGTGGGGTCACAAGGGGTCAAATGTTGCAGATGCTGGGGTCTGTATGAAAAATCATAAACAGACAAAAAAACATTTTTTTTTGCTGGAAATCACAGCAGGTCCGGCCGCATCTGTGTAGAGAGAACAAGCCAACGACAACTCGAGTCTGGATGACCCTACATCAGGTGGGGTTACATGTAGCGTGACATGAACCCAAGATCCCGGTTGAGGCCGTCCTCATGAGCGCAGAACTTGGCTATCAATTTCTGCTCTACGATTTTTCGTTGTCGTGTGTCTCGAAGGCCGCCTTGGAGAATGCTTACCCAAAGATCGGAGGCTGAATGTCCTTGACTGCTGAAGTGTTTCCCGACTGGGAGGGAACACTCCTGCCTGGCGATTGTTGCGTGGTGTCCGTTCATCCGTTGTCGCAGTGTCTGCATGGTCTCGCCGATGTACCATGCTCCGGGGCATCCTTTCCTGCAACGTATGAGGTAGACAACGTTGGCTGAGTCACATGAGTATGAACCATGTACCTGGTGAGTGGTGTCCTCACGTGTGATGATGGTATCTGTGTTGATTATCTGGCATGTCTTGCAGAGGTTGCCGTGGCAGGTTGTGTGGTGTCGTGATCGCTGTTCTCCTGAAAGCTGGGTAATTTGCTGCGAATGATGGTCTGTTTGAGGTTAGGCGGCTGTTTGAAGGCGAGTAGTGGAGGTGTGGGGATGGCCTTAGTGAGGTGTTCGTCGTCATCGATGACATGTTGAAGGCTGCGAAGAACATGGCGTAGTTTCTCCGCTCCGGGGAAGTACTGGACACACGAAAGGTACTCTGTTGGTTGTGTCCCGTGTTTGTCTTCTGAGGAGGTCTATGCGATTTTTTGCTGTGGCCCGTCGGAACTGTCGATCGACGAGTCAAGCATCATATCCCATTCTTACGAGGGCATCTTTCAGCGTCTGTAGGTGTCCATCGCGTTCCTCCTTGTCTGAGCAGATCCTGTGTATTCGCAGGGCTTGTACACTGCCTACATGCACACCAAGAACAGGAAGCTTGAGAAACTCGGCATCACCACCAGCAGCAACCAAGCCTCCCCCGGTACCAAGGTTGAAACCACAGGGAAGTCCATCGTCAACTTGTCCGACCACACCCTTCAACCAGACGAAATTGAAGTTCTCAGCCGAGGGCTCAATTTCTGCCCCACCACCAAAATGGACCCCATCGGTCTCGCGGCAGACACAGAGGAATTCATCAGGAGAATGAGGCTCCGGGAATTCTTCCACAAATCCCAAGATGTCAGCAGCGAACCCAATGAGACAACCAATGATCCGGAACAGCAGACAGAGGGATCCGCAGTGCAGCAACCGAAGAAGAAAGAGTCAAATTGGACCCCTCCAGAGGGTCGCTGCCCTAAGCTTGACATGTATGCTCAAGCTGTCAGGAGATGCATCAACGCCAGATTCATCAGCCGCACTCACAAGACAGTCCAGAATGTCACCCGAGCACAATGCAATGCCATCCACGCTCTCAAGACCAACCGCAACATCGTCATCAAAGGAGGAGCCATCGTCATACAGAACAGAACGGACTATTGCAAAGAAGCATACCGACAACTGGACAACCAGGAACACTACGGACAGTTACCCGCAGATCCGACCAAAGAACACACCCGCCAACTCAACAGACTGATCAAGACCTTCAAAGCATCCTACGCACTCTCATCCCGCGCACTCCCCGCGTGGGAGACTTCTACTGCCTCCCAAAGATACACAAAGCCAACACACCCGGACATCCTATCATATCAGGCAATGGAACCCTGTGTGAGAACCTCTCTGGATATGTCGAGGGCATCCTGAAACCCATCGTACAGGGAACCCCCAGCTTCTGTCACGACACTACAGACTTCTTCCTAAAACTCAGCACCCATGGACCAGTTGAACCAGGAACACTCCTCGCCACGGTGGACGTCTCGGCACTCTACACCAGTATCCCCCACGATGACGGCATCGCTGCGACAGCCTCAGTACTCAACACCAACAACAGCCAATCTCCAGGCGCCATCCTACAACTCACCCGCTTCATCCTTGACTACAATGTCTTCACCTTCGACAACCAGTTCTTTACCCAAACACGCGGAACAGCCATGGGGACCAGATTCGCACCCCAATACGCAAACATCTTCATGCACAAGTTCAAGCAAGACTTCTTTGCTGCACAGGACCTCCAACAAACACTATACACCAGACACATCGACGACATTTTCTTCCTATGGACCCACGGCGAAGAATCACTGAAAAGACTACACGATAACATCAACAAGTTCCATCCCACCATCAAACTCACCATGGACTACTCCTCAGAATCGGTTTCATTCTTGGACACACGAATCTCCATCAAAGACGGACACCTCAGCACTTCACTCTACCGCAAGCCCACGGACAACCTCAGGATGCTCCACTTCTCCAGCTTCCACCCTAACCACGTTAAAGAAGCCATCCCCTATGGACAAGCCCTGCGAATACACAGGATCTGCTCAGACGAGGAGGAACGCAATGGACACCTACAGACACTGAAAGACGCCCTCGTAAGAACGGGATGTGACGCTCGACTCATCGATCGACAGTTCCGACGGGCCACAGCAAAAAATCGCATAGACCTCCTCAGAAGACAAACACGGGACACAACCAACAGAGTACCCTTCATCGTCCAGTACTTCCCCGGAGCGGAGAAACTATGCCATGTTCTTCACAGCCTTCAACATGTCATCGATGACGACGAACACCTCGCTAAGGCCATCCCCACGCCTCCACTACTCGCCTTCAAACAGCCGCCTAACCTCAAACAGACCATCGTTCGCAGCAAATTACCCAGCTTTCAGGAGAACAGCGACCACGACACCACACAACCCTGCCACGGCAACCTCTGCAAGACATGCCAGATCATCAACACAGATACCATCATCACACGTGAGGTACATACTCATGTGACTCGGCCAACGTTGTCTACCTCATACGTTGCAGGAAAGGATGCCCCGGAGCATGGTACATCGGCGAGACCATGCAGACACTGCGACAACGGATGAACGGACACCGCACAACAATCGCCAGGCAGGAGTGTTCCCTCCCAGTCCGGGAACACTTCAGCAGTCAAGGACATTCAGCCTCCGATCTTCGGGTAAGCATTCTCCAAGGCGGCCTTCAAGACACACGACAACGCAAAATCGTAGAGCAGAAACTGATAGCCAAGTTCCGCACTCATGAGGATGGCTTCAACCGGGATCTTGGGTTCATGTCACACTAAATGTAACCCCACCTGATGTAGGGTCATCCAGACTCGAGTCGTCTTTGGCTTGTTCTCTCTACACAGATGCGGCCGGACCTGCTGCGATTTCCAGCAAAAAAAAAAATGTTTTTTTGTCTGTTTATGGTTTTTCATACAGATCCCAGCATCTGCAACATTTGACCCCTTGTGACCCCACCTCATTGTTCTTTGATGTAATGTTTTCCTGACTGACCTGTTTTAATATGATAAGGCAGGATCTGGCCAAAGTGGACTGGGAGCAGCTACTTATAGGAAAATCCACATCAAAGCAGTGGGAGACTTTCAGAAGGGAAATAGAGAGAGTACAACGCCAACATGTTCCCGTAAAGGTCAAGGGTGGGACCAACAAGCAAAGGGAACCTTGGATGACAAGGGATATACAAAAATGCATTAGGAAAGAAAGAGGGGCTTTTGGCAGTTACAAAAGACTAAAGATGGAGGAAGCCCAAGAGGAGTATAAAAAGTGCAGGGGCATACTTAAAAAAGAAATTAGGAGAGCAAGGAGGGGCCATGAAATAACACTGGCGAGCAAAATAAAGGAAAATCCTAAGATGTTTTATAAGTATATTAAGGGCAAGAGGATAACCAGGGAAAGGGTAGGGCCCATTAGGGACCAAAGTGGCAATCTGTGTGTAGAGCCAGATGATGTAGGCGGGGTTTTAAATGAATTTTTTGCATCTGTGTTCACTATGGAGAAAGACGATGTAGACATAGAAATCGGGCAAGGGGACTGTGATATATTTGAACATATTAGCATCGAGAGGGAGGAGGTACTAGCGGTTTTAGCAGGCCAAAAAGTGGATAAATCCCCAGGCCCGGATGAGATGTATCCCAGGCTGCTGTGTGAGGCAAAGGAGGAGATTGCAGGGGCTCTGACACAAATTTTCAGAACCTCTCTGGCCACAGGGGATGTACCAGAGGACTGGAGAACAGCTAACGTAGTACCATTATTCAAGAAGGGTAGCAGGGATAAACCAGGGAATTACAGGCCAGTGAGCCTAACATCTGTGGTAGGGAAATTATTGGAAAAAATTCTGAGGGACAAAATTAGTCTGCACTTGGAGAGGCAAGGATTAATCGGGGATAGTCAGCATGGCTTTGTCAAGGGTAAATCATGTCTGACCAATCTGATTGAATTTTTCGAGGGGGTGACTAGGTGTGTGGATGAGGGAAATGCGGTGGATGTGGTATACATGGACTTCAGTAAGGCTTTTGACAAAGTCCCGCATAGGAGACTGGTCAAGAAGGTAAGAGCCCATGGGATCCAGGGTGCCTTGGCACGTTGGATCCTAAACTGGCTGAGTGGCAGGAGGCAGAGGGTGATGGTCGAAGGTTGCTTTTGTGACTGGAAGCCTGTGTCCAGTGGGGTATCTCAGGGATCGGTGCTGGGTCCCTTGCTGTTTGTGATCTACATAAATGATTTGGATGAGAATGTAAAAGGTATGATCAGTAAGTTCGCAGATGACACGAAAATTGGTGGGGTGGTAAATTGCGAGGAGGAAAGCCTCAGGCTACAGGACGATATAAGCGGGTTGGTCAGATGGGCGGAAAAGTGGCAAATGGAATTTAACCCTGAAAAGTGCGAGGTGATGCATTTTGGACGGACAAATAAGGCAAGGGAATACACAATGAGTGGTAGGACCCTAGGAAGTACAGAGGGTCAGAGGGACCTTGGTGTACATGTACATAGATCCCTGAAGGCAGCGGAACAGGTAGATAAGGTGGTTAAAAAGGCATATGGGATACTTGCCTTCATTAGCCGAGGCATAGAATATAAGAGCAGGGAGGTTATGATGGAGCTGTACAAAATGCTGGTAAGGCCACAGCTGGAGTACTGTGTGCAGTTCTGGTCGCCTCACTATAGGAAGGATGTAATTGCTTTGGAGAGGGTGCAGAGAAGATTCACCAGGATGTTACCTGGGATGGAGCGCCTCAGCTATGAAGAAAGACTAAACAGGCTGGGGTTGTTTTCCTTGGAGCAAAGAAAGCTGAGGGGGGACCTGATTGAGGTGTACAAAATGATGAGGGGCATAGATAGGATAGATAAAGAGGAACTTTTCCCCTTAGTAGGGGGGTCAATAACAAGGGGGCATAGATTCAAGGTAAGGGGCAGGAGGTTTAGAGGGGATTTGAGGAGGAACTTTTTCACCCAGAGGGTGGTTGGAGTCTGGAACTCACTGCTTGAAAGGGTGGTAGAGGCAGGAACCCTCACAACATTCAAGAAGCATTTGGATGAGCACTTGAAATGCCATTGCACACAAGGCTATGGACCAAATGCTGGAAAATGGGATTAGATTGGACAGGGCTTGATGGACGGCGCAGACACGATGAGCCGAAGGGCCTCTTTCTGTGCTGTATAACTCTATGACTCTATGACACCATTCATACCTTTGATTGCTGTGATTATCTCTCTGCCGAGATGTGATAAATGGCAGTTAGAAAGATTACCTGTAATCATCTGGCATTATTCTCTGACTATATAAGCTGTGTCTTTATGCATCTCTCCACTTCACCTGACGAAGGAGCAGCGCTCCGAAAGCTTGTGATTTCAAATAAAACTGTTGGACTATAATCTGGTGTTGTGTGACTTCTTACATTTGTCCACCCCAGTCCAACACCAGCATCTCCACACCATGGCTATTATTGAGTGGCGGAGCAGGCCCGAGGGGCTAAATGGCCTACTCCTGCTCCTATTTCTTATGTTCTTATCTCAACCACTCGCTGAGTAATCTTAGTCCCACTTTTTACAAATCTTGGAGTGCTCCGACAGATCCCACAAAAAAATAGTTTGGTCCGCTGCCGCCATGTCCCCCTACACCCCGCTCTGCAGTTTCGAAGCCCTCTTGAAGCCCACCTGCCCCCACCACAACAAATTACCTCCCTGCCAGTCCGATATTGTGCTGGCCTGAACCTAGCAAGCTGCCTCTGTGCGCCCATTTGGGGCGAGCCGATCGCCCGCTCCGTTTCAAATGAGTCTCAGCCGTTAAAATGAAGCTGGCATCCTGCTGCATCTCCCGGTCGATTTGCCCATGTGCTCCACTGCCCGGGGGTTCAAAAGCTGGGCACCACAACTGGGCACGATCCTGGCATCCCCACTTGTAAAGGTTCACCAGACTGATTCCTGGGATGGCAGGTCTGTCGTATGAGGAGAGATTGGGTCGACTAGGCCTGTATTCACTAGAGTTTAGAAGAATGAGAGGGGATCTCATTGAAACATATAAAATTCTGACAGTGCTAGACAGACTGGATGCAGGGAGGATGTTTCCCCTGGCTGGGGGGCTCTAGACCAAGGGGTCACAGTCTCAGGATACGGGGTAGGGCATTTAGGACTGAGATGAGGAGAAATTTCTTCACTCAGAGGGTGGTGAACCTGTGGAATTCTCTACCACAGAAGGCAGTGGAGGCCAGGTCACTGAATATATTCAAGAAGGCGATAGATAGATTTCTGGACACAAAAGGCATCAAGGGGTATGGGGAGAGAGCGGGAATATGGTATTGAGATAGAGGATCAGCCATGATCATATTGAATGGCAGAGCAGGCTCGAAGGGCTGAATGGCCTACTCCTGCTCCTATTGTTTTCTAAACTTTTCAGCAAGGTCATTGAATAGCTATCAAGAGTGGGAATCCTGGGGAAGCTGCAGAGCAGTGGAATATGTCAAGAGAATAATAGATTTGATAGGGCTGGTGCATTGAGGCGGAGAGAACTGATGCCCTTCTAATAAATACAAATGGGATTGTTCTCCGCAACCTCAGCTTAGCCCTGATTCCCTGACCCGCACTCCAGGCTCTCCAGTAAGACCATGGCATTGCACAATTACCCTCTATATTTATTTTTGTACATCGCCTGTAACAAAATGTGCTGCTAAATCTTCACCAGCTCGTCAGCCCCCGTCCTTAATGTTGTAATAGATTCTAGCATTTTCCCTACTATTGATGTCAGGATAATTGGTCTGTAGTTCCCTGTTTTCTCTCTCCCTCCTTTCTTGAATTGCGGGGTTACATTTGCCACCCTCCAATCTGCGGGGACCATTCTAGAATCTAGCGAATTCTGGAAGATCAAAACCAATGCATCTACTGTCTCTATATGTAGTGTATGTGCCTTTAAGAGCCCCATGTGTACTGTAATGCCGGTAATGGCCACTCGGGCTATATAAGCCTGTATATTCTGTTGTATCAGTTAGTTCCCCTCCAGACTTTGTTTAGTAAACACCTATGAAACCAACTCCTGTCTTCAGTGTCTCTATCAACACACAGACAAGGCCGTGATATGTGCTGTAGATGAGAGGATACCCTTCCAGGTAGAGAGCGATTCATCTGATTTCACGTTGGCTGCAACCCTCAACCAGGCCGGGAGACCGGTAGCCTTCTTTTCCCGTACACTACCGGGTCCTGAAGTCAGGCATTCTTCCGTTGAGAAGGAAGCACAAGCAATTATCGAGGCGGTCAGACATTGGAGACATTATCTCGCCGGCAAACGTTTCACACTCCTCACTGACCAGCGGTCTGTGGCCTTCATGATTAACACGAAGCAGAGTGGCAAGACAAAAAATGACAAGATCCTAAGATGGCGGATAGAACTGTCCACTTACGACTACGATATTATGTACAGGCCAGGAGCACTCAACGAGCCACCCGATGCCCTATCTCGAGGGGTATGTGCCAGCCTTAGTACTGACAAGCTCCAAAGTCTCCACGACGCACTCTACCACCCAGGAATCACCTGATTGAATCACTTCATCAAGTCTCGCAACTTACCCTACTCCATTGAGGAGGTCTGAACGATGACCAGAGCCTGCCGCGTTTGTGCGGAATGCAAACCCCGCTTCTACCGGCCCGAACAAGCTCACCTCATCAAGGCAACTCGGCCATTCGAGCGCCTAAGCCTTGATTTCAAAAGTCCTCTCCCATCGGTTGATCGTAATGTCTATTTCCTCAACGTTATAGACGAATACTCTCGTTTCCCCTTTGCCATTCTCTGCCCGGACATGACCAGTGCTACGGTAATGTCTGTTCGGTATGCCCAACTATATCCATAGCGACAGAGGGATGTCGTTTATGAGTGATGAGTTACGCCGGTTCTTACTATCAAAAGGGATTGCTACTAGTAGAACCACTAGCTACAACCCCCGGGGCAATGGGCAGGTTGAGAGGGAGAATGCGACAGTGTGGAAGGCAGTCGTTCTGTCTTTAAAATCGAAAGGCCTACCAACCTCTCGCTGGCAGGAAGTTCTTCCTGATGTACTGCATTCCATAAGGTCTCTGCTGTGCACCGCAACAAATGCTACTCCTCATGAGAGGATGTTCGGTTTCCCCAGGAAATCTCCCTCAGGTATTTCACTACCCGGGTGGTTGATGTCCCCGGACACTGTACTGCTACGAAAACACGTGAGAGGTCATAAGACTGATCCCCTAGTGGAGGAAGTACAGCTCCTCCACGCCAATCCTCAGTACGCATATATTCAATACCCTGATGGGCGTGAGGATACTGTTTCAATAAAGGACCTGGCTCCGGCAGGAGAAGAGAGAGAGAGCGATGCTGCTAGCGAAGATGCGGGTGTGGAGCACCGTGATGCGCCGCCTGTGGGGGTGGGATGCCCGGAGGTACAAGACGTACAAAACGTCATTTTGGAAAACCCAGCAGACGCCGGGACGGCGGAGGAACCTGAGCAAGTCCCCCAAGAGGTTCCTCGGCCGACGCTACGTCACTCACTACGAACTGTAAAACCCCCGGTCAGACTTAACTTATAGGAGGGGTGAATGTGGTGAAATAAGTCTTATAAGTATATATCTTATTCTACCTGTGTATAGTTTCCTATTGTAATCTATTGTAACCCTGCTGTTTTCTTGGTTGGCCAGGAATGCTGATGTACTATATACCACTCTGCTGTGCCATTGATTGTCCTGATCTGTTACTTCGCCCCTGGCTCCGCCTCCTAGTTCACTTCTGAGAAGCTGGTCAGAAGGCTAACATGTGTGTTCTGTTCTGTCCAGTTCTAAGCTATTAAAAGCCAACTGTTTGAGTTATAACTACATGTCTCTGTAGCTATTTAAGGTATATCAACAAGGCTTTCAGTATGGCTGTATCATACGAAGCAGCCGCAAGAGGAGCTGCAGAGATACAACAAAAGACACAGGACTTCGGCACCCATGAAATGACACAGGGTTTCGAGAGATGTTATCGCTGCGGCAGATCCACCCATGACCAGAGGAACTGCTGGTTCAAGGACAAAGCATGCAGGCAATGCGGAAAGATTGGACACATTGCACGGGTATGCCGATCTGGACAAAAAAAATCCACAGACAGGAAAAAAAAAATCAATAAAGAAAAGTACAGAAAGGTACAAATGATGACGGACAGTAGCTCCGAAGACCAGAAGAACGATAGCGACTCCGAAAACAAGAGACTAAGCTGTCTCAAATTACATAATGTAATTGCCAAAGATGATTACCAGACCATTTGTGTTACCCTCACGATAGCAGGGTCCCCAGTTAAAATGGAGCTAGATACAGGATCAGCTCTGACCGTCATAAATCGACGGGATTACGAGCGGCTATTTCCGCATATACCTTTAAAAGACACATCCATTATCTTAAAAACATATACGGGGCAGAAAGTATACCCCAAAGGAAAAATAAGGGTGCCTGTTGTATACAACGGCAAGGAAATACAAAAGTTGTATTTATACATTCTACAAGATGGTGGTCCACCGCTGTTGGGACGTGAATGGATCAGGAAAATACGTTTAGACTGGCACTCCATTCAGGCACTGACGGTGACCAGTAAGAAAAAAAACGATGATGACATCATACCTGAACGATTAAAAGACATCTTGGCCAACGCCAAAGAAGTGTTTCAAGAGAAACTAGGAACCTTGAAAGGCATCACCGCCTCAATAAAAGTGGAAGATGCAGCAATTCCCAAGTTTTTTAAGGCAAGACCGGTGCCATACGCAACTCGTCCAGCAGTCGAGGCAGAGCTGGAGAATTTGGAAAAGGCAGGCGTATTATCCAAAATAGATTGGAGCGAGTGGACAACACCTATCATTCCAGTCATGAAGAAAGCATTGAATAATGATAAACCTGAAGAACAGAGAAAAATTTGCATCTGTGGAGACTTCAAGGTGACTGTAAACCCGATCCTTCACACGGTACAGTATCCTCTTCCGAGGATAGAAGATATTTTCGCCTCACTATCTGGAGGGCAACGTTTCACCAAAATTGACTTGGCACAGGCATATCTACAGATGGAGGTTGAAGAGGCCTCTAAAAAAATATCTCACGATAAATACACACAAAGGTCTGTACCAGTACAATCGACTGGTTTTCGGAGTAGCATCCGCTCCAGCTATCTGGCAAAGAGCTATGGAGCAAGTCCTCCAAGGGATTCCGGGGACTCAATACTACCTAGATGACATCCTTGTAACAGGAGAAAACGACAACGAGCACCTTGCCAATTTGGAGCAGGTGCTCACTAGGCTGAGAGAACGGGGCCTACGAGTAAATCGCCCCAAGTGCGAATTTTTCCAAAATCAAATATCATATTGTGGCCACATAATTAATAAGGAAGGGTTGCATAAGTCACCTGAAAAAATTGAAGCGGTCATAAAAGCCCCAGCACCTGAAAATGTTTCACAATTAAGGTCGTTCCTGGGATTAATAAATTATTATCATAAATTTTTACCGAACTTATCAACTCTTCTACACCCTCTTAATGAACTGCTACAAACAGGAGTAATTTGGAAATGGAACGAAGACTGTAAACGTGCCTTCCATAAATGCAAAGACTTAATCACGTCCAAAGAAGTTTTGGCTCATTACAACCCATCACTGCCAATCAGACTGGCGTGCGATGCATCCCCTTACGGCGTAGGAGCAGTATTATCGCATAAATTCCCTGATGGCTCGGAACGGCCGATAGCTTTTGCGTCACGCTCATTGAACTCAGCTGAGCGTAACTATGCCCAAATCGACAGGAAAGCACTCAGCCTGGTATGGGGAGTGAAGAAATTCAACCATTACCTACACGGACAAAAATTTACCTTGTTGACTGACCATCAACCCCTCATCTCCATATTCAACCCTAAAAAGGGTGTTCCCATTGTGACAGCGCAAAGGCTACAGAGGTGGTCCCTTTTTCTAGGGGCACACCAATACAACATAGAATACAAAGGATCAAAACAGCATGGGAATGCTGACGGGTTATCGCGCCTACCGTTGCCAACGGTAGAAGAAGCACCTACCGTGGACCCAGTGGAGATTTTCCACTCTACCATAGTCGAATGTCTACCAGTAACAAATTCTGCCATTGAAAAGGAAACGAGAAATGACCCGACTCTCTCACGAGTCTACGATTTAACAGTGAAGGGATGGCCAGCACATGGCGAACCACTGTTGCCAGCATTCTCGCAAAGAAGAGAACAGCTGTCAGTGTGCTGAGGAACCTTGATGTGTGGATCCAGAGTGGTGATTCCACCCAAACTCCAGGATAAAGTGCTAAAGGAGCTTCACGAGGGGCATCTGGATGGAGTGAAAATGAAGAACCTAGCCAGGGCGTTTGTATGGTGGCCAGGTATCGATGGAGACATCGAAGAAATGACCAAGAGCTGCCTAGGATGCCAGAAGGTCCAAAACGCTCCACCACAAGCCCCTCTACATCCATGGGAGTGGCCCTCATCTCCCTGGCAAAGGGTACACATCGGCTTTGCTGGTCCATTTATGGACTCAATGTTCTTAATCGCGGTTGATGCACACTCCAAGTGGCCGGAGGTAATAAAGATGTCCTCCACCACCACGGAAAAAACCATCACAGTATTAAGGACCATATTTGCCAGGAATGGGCTGCTGGAACAGATCTGTTCTGATAATGGACCGCAATTTGTGTCCGAAGAATTCAGGAAGTTCGTAAAAAACAATGGGGTTAAGCACTACACGTCCGCCCCATACCATCCCGCCACCAATGGATTGGCTGAAAGGTTTGTCCAGGCCTTCAAGAAGGCCATAAAGGCCATGGGTAATGAAGACATAAAACTTCAGCACAAGGTGGATAACTTCTTGTTCGCATACAGGAATGCAACACATATGGTTACAAACCAAACTCCCGCCATGATGTTCTTCAATAGAAGCCTAAGATGCCAGTTGGATTTGATCAAGCCCAACATCAGAAGGGACGTGGAGAACCGGCAATTTCAAGGCATGAATGAAAGGCCAACTAGAACCTTCCAGATAGGTCAACAAGTTTTGGCCCGGGAGTACCGTACCGAGAAATGGCAGCCTGGAACTATCTGCACATGACTAGGACCGCTGATGTACACCGTGGACATCGGAGAAAGCATAATAAGGCGCCATGCTGACCAAATCATAGAGTCATCTGAAAAGGGACAACCTACACCACAACTCTATACGCCTAACGATGAAGTAGAGATACCCATATCTACCTCCGATCCGGTGATACTGGAACCCGATGAACCCGACACTGGCATTCAAGCCGAATCAGCCTTGCCAAAAGAACCTACTACACCACCAGAAGCTACTACACCACCGAGGCGTTATCCGGACTGAGTCAGGAAGCCTCCAGAGAGACTGACTTATAATTAATTAACTGCAGCAATGTGTAGATAATTTTTCTTGTAACATGTAATTAATAATTACTTAAAATATTATGTACTGGTTGGCTAAAAGGGGAGGAATTGTAGTGTATGTGCCTTTAAGAGCCCCATGTGTACTGTAATGCCGGTAATGGCCACTCGGGCTATATAAGCCTGTATATTGTGTTGTATCAGTTAGTTCCCCGCCAGGCTTTTTTTAGTAAACACCTATGAAACCATCTCCTGTCTTCAGTGTCTCTATCAACACACAGACACAACACTATAGCCACCTCTTTTAAAACCCTAGGCCATCAGGTCATGGGGATATGTTGGCTTTTAGTCCCATTAATTTCTCTAGTGCTATTTCTTTACTAATATGAATATCTTTAAGTTCCTCATTCTTACTAGACCCTTGGTTCCCCAATATTTCTGGAATATTTTTTGTGTCTTCTTCCATGAAGACAGATACAAAGGCCAGAATTTTGCCAGTCGTCAGAGCGCGGGATTGGAGACGGGACCGCTGTCAAAAACACAAAGATTGACAGCGGGTAGGAAACCCGCTTTCAACCCACCTCCAATCAATCTTCCCAAGTGTCGGGTCCCCAATTTGCACATGGACCCGACACCTAGCGGCGGGAAGAGAATTATAGCCACTTACAGTTGCAGAGGTCGGCAGAAAAATGACGAGAGGTAATTCGCTTGCTTCAGCAGAAAACCTTAAAGGAAATACCACTGGAAAAGGGTATAAATATTGAACTCTCAAATGGGATAACAGACTCACTTTAATCAGGCAAAGTTGTTCTCAGCTTCAGAGGTGGCTCTGTGGTCTCCAACTCTTTGTACCTCAGAGATCAAAGGTATTTGATATTGGTGGATATCCTGTAGAACACTTTAAGAACTGTAATACTGTAGTTAAGAGTTAAAAGTAAGATTCTCTGTTAATAATAAGATAGCACTTTTTCTCTTTTTTAAATTGTTAATGTTGCGATTGACTGATTCACCAACTATAAATTGCATGTCGGTTCTTTAATAAATCTATATATTTTAGAATTGTCTCACATAAGACTTCTGTATCAAAAACTCATGAACTCAATCTCTGTACACTCTTTGGTATGGAGTTGCAGAATTCTGAGGGAGTTTTCTGGACCCTCATAATATCTGGAACATTACAGTCTAGCTAAACTTATTAAAAGTGCTATCTGGAGGATGGTAACATTCTCGGGTTGTTCCTTTCCTTTAGGGAGAGATAGTCCAGACATTTAGACCCAACTAAGCATCTTTAGGATTCGGCTACCTCAAACTTTAGTTGAAAGTGGACGTCTTGAGAAATACGCCTGATCCGGGGTAGCCCTAAAGGGACTAGGGCTAGTAAATATCCCTTCAGCTGGCACCCAAAGTGTGTGTTAACGAGTTGATACAGAACCCTATACTTATATTTATATCTATATCCATCTTGTATAGACTGTTAAATATAGAAGGAGTGTTTTACTGACAGTGGTACTAAGACCCAGATTTAAGTCTCTAGAGACGACAAGTCCCTGATCGGGCCTTGTAGAACTTAAATCAGAACTCCCTCAATATACCATTGTGGTCTAGAAATTTCTTATAAAGTTCATATTAAATCCTAACCGGGGGTAGGTCCTGACGAAATGGCAAACCCTGTCGGAATTGGCCAAGTCTTTTTATTAGGAAATTCAAACGATTGCTACCATCAAGTCATTTACAGTGATGGGTCGTCAATGACGATTAAAAAAGGGACATCCCAACAATCCTCACCTGGGATGGGGATAGTAGTAGGGGCTTTTCGAGATTCCTATTCTTTTTATCCAGAAGAATTACTGTCCATACCCCTTGGCCATAAGACAGCGAAATATGCTTAAGCCGCAGCACTAAGTTATGCTTTAGAAAAGGCAGACCCTATTAAACCCACATAAATCTGTACGGATAGTGACTATTGTAAAAGAGGATATAACCAAGATCTAGTTTTCTGGGAACAAACAAACTTTACCAATCATAAGGGTAAACCTATAAAACATAAGTCATTGTGGGAAGACATTCTCCGTTCGAGGATGGAGAAACAGAATTGTCAGGTGTTTCATATAAACGGGCATACCACTGGGACAGTGCACAGTCTTGCAGATGAACAAGCGAAGCGTTCGGTCTGCATGACATGCCCTCGAGAGGGGCCTGCCAATATTAGTGTTATCACTAGGGCAGAACGGGCAGCTAATCAGGATGAGGAACTGATTCAGCTATTAGACCCAACAAAAGAGAATCTACCAGGATACCCATCAAAGTACTTTTACTTGGAAACCCCTACTGGTATTGTGCTAGTTAAATTGCCCAAGGGAAACCGAGAGGTACCCCCGAGACACAAACGAGAACAGCTTGTAAAAGAAGCTCATGAGGGCATAGGTCAAGCACATTGTGGTGCCAGAACAACATTCTGCAAATTGACTCCCTTATATTAGTGGCCAGGCATGCTTAAGGCCTGTAAAACATACGTGGCAAATTATGAGCCATGCAATTTAACCAATAAGTCATCACTAATTAAGCCACCACCATTGGCTCCTGTGAAAGCTGATGAGCCAATGGGAAAATTCTTTATTGATTTCATTGGACCACTTCCCCCATCTTTGGGATACAGACATGTTCTCGTTTGTGTAGATGGATACACTTCCTTCTGCTGGCTGGTCCCCACAAAAACTGTTTCAGGAAATGCACTCGCCAATGCTATTACAGGTAGACTACCTTTTATCCGAACTTCCGAAAACCGAAACCCTCTAAAAACCGAAGGTTTTTTCGTTCAGCGTAAGTCGTGCGCACGACATGACCTGAGTGGCGCACGACTTACGCTGAGCAGAGGGTCAGCATAAGTCGTGCGCACGACCCCGACCCCCGCCGATGGCCCCCCGCGGACCCCCGCCGACGACCCCCCACCGACCCGCCCGCCGACCCCCGCCGACCCCCCGCCGACCCGAATCCCGCCGACCCCCCCGCCGACCCCCGCCGACCCCCACCCCCGACCCCCCGCCGACCCCCGCTGACCCACCCCCGACAAATTTCCCAGTCTTATAAAATACCTTCCAAAATCCGAAATTTTCCAAAAACCGAAACACGGCTGGTCCCGAGGTTTTCGGATAAAAGATAGTCTACCTGTACTGACATAATTACTGTAGCTGGTGCACCCAAAATCCTACACTCCGATCAAGGCGGAGCCTTTGTCTCCAAGGTCTTCAAAGACCACTGCGAACAAAGGGGGATTAGGTTAGAGCACAGCACGCTACGTCATCCGCAATAGCGGGACTGGTGGAACGTAAAAACCAGGAAGTAAAAAAGCTATTGGTCAAACTGTTGAGAATCAGAGGAAATAAGTGGACCACCATCATTCTGGAGGTGCAGCTATCACTTAATAATCATCAGGGACAGTGTCCCCTAAAACTCCATATTATCTAATGTATGGGGTTGAGATGCATACACCGCTTACCCATGGTTCTTCTATTGCCTCTGCACACTCTGAGTCCTTGACCCGACAGCGACAGTTAGATTTTTAAAAAGTAAGAGGAGATACATCAAATTGTCAGAGGATAAGGGAGACAAATAGGCAGAAAAAATTGACAAACAAAGCATGGCAACCCCTAGCAGGAGAATGGGTACAGGAAAAGAAGTTCGAGCAAAAACCTGGTTTAAGAACTAAGTGGAAAAAAGCTTTTCAAATACGTTCCGTTATTAACAAAAGAACTGTTAAAATACATATTAATCAGCCAAATGGCATGCATATTCTTAAAACTGTCTCCATAGACAATCTCAAAAGATGTCCTGCGGGATACCGAAATGGAGGAACGATACAAGGTGCAGTCGTACACTGTCTTCCAAGACCCAGCTTGGAGCACGACACAGGAAATGGATGCGATCGAACTACTGACGACGGCCAGCCAGACAGTGTCGCTGACTCCTCCACACGATGCTTGGCAACGCCTCAGAAATTGGATTTGCAAAAAGCCACAACCAAAACAAGTAAAGACCAATGAGTTACTTCAACGAAGGAGGAAAACACTGCAGATGGGGAAGGAATCAACTGAGCTTCTGGCAAGGCCTTTACGAAAGCAAGAATCTGTCCTCATGCTGGATCAATGAAACAGCATGTCAAGCTTCAGCCAGTTCCAAATGAAGTCTCCTTGATTCGTATGAATAACTCACCTCTACGGAACGTACATCTGTCAAATGGACATTTTAATTACATGTTGTTTCGCTAATTGCATGACAATGTATCTATCATTCTTTTAATTTGTGTTCAATTTCAAATAAGGCAAAGCATTGTCCTGGGATGACTTAAAGGAATTTTCATGTGGCACATGATTGGGCTCTTGTGAATCTCATGAAATTAATGTACTATTGTAACCTTATTTGTAACATTGACCAAACTCTGCCCTGATGCTCGAGCTCATTTTTTGGTCAAGAGGGGGGTGTGAAGGAATAAGCCATATAACCTAGTCAGAAATATACAATATCTTATGAAAGAATTCTGGCTTTATTAAAACATGACAAACTGGGTTTGAAAATTTAGAAACCTAACTATGAAATAGCTGTGAAAGCATTCTGGCTACTGATATGATAGTTGTTGACCCTGAATAAATAATCTTATTGAAACAGAAGGCGCAGGACTCCGACAGGCTGAACTTTTGGGAATGAAACAATGGTTCTCCCTGGGTAAGGTGTTCTAATTTACACTTCATAAAGAAGCACATAAGATAAGGAACCTCTGCCCTCATAAAGATGACATAAAATAAGGAACACCTGCCATCACACCATTTTTAAATGGTAAACTTAGAACACCGAGAGATGAGATATGACTCTGGCTGAGGTGGCAGTAAGAGTTTCAGAGGTCGGCAGAAAAATGACTAGAGATAATTAGCTTGCTTCAGCAGAAAACCTTAAAGGAAATACTGTAGGAATTGACGAATTCCTAACTAATAATTAAGGCCGACTCAGGCGATCAATCAAACAGGTCTTTAATGTAAAGCGAAACGAGTTCAAACAGTTTGATGAGATCGATACAGGAGAACCACGAAAACAGGTCTTAACAAGATGGAGCTTCCACGAGGACCGCCAGGGCGGTCCCGTGGATGGTGTCATGACGTCATCACGTTTTTCCGCGCTTGGGGGGTCACATGATTAGCAGCATGACGTCATCGCGTTTGTCCTCGTTTTACTGCAGTCTTAAAGGGACCACACCTTGTACATGCAAACAGTATGTACAAACACAGAAATAACTAACAGACTGGTACAGGCTTAGGCTGGAGTAAAACATCGTTAAAGGGAATTATGTACAGCTGCTCAGAGTCCCTCAGTGGCTCTGCCACATGCGCCCCCCCAGAATTCTCTTTAACAGAAAAATCCAAACGGTGAGGGGGTCTGACAAGCCTGTCAGAATGACTCCTGTACTCCCGAAGCAGAGGCTGCTGGACGGCTGGCGGTCCAGCGGGCGATTGCACTTGGTCTGGTGTGATGACGATGGGTGGCCGACCTCGTCTTGGCGGCTGTGCTGCCTCGATGGGGCGGTCGAGGTCCAAGTGTGCTGGCTTGAAATGGTCGACTGAAATGTGGTCCGGTTTACCACCGACATCAACCGTGAAGGTTTTGCCTCCTGCCTCTAACACGCGGAAAGGACCTGTATACGGGGCTTTGAGTGGATCCCGATGTGCATCGTGGCGAATTAAAACGTATTCAGCCTTTTTTAGCTCTGTGGGAACGTGCGATCTCTGAAGTCCATGGCGCGAAGTGGGGACCAGCGCGAAACATCTGGCTGCCTCCTGGTGACTGTTAAACTGGCCTGACGCGGACCATGGCTCCATCGGCGTTGGCAGGAAATCCCCTGGGACTTGCAGCGGCTGACCATATACCAACTCTGCAGAGGAAGAGTGAAGGTCTTCTTTGGGGGCCGTGTGAAGGCCCAACAGGACCCACGGTAGCTTGTCCGCCCATCCAGCATCCTGGAGGCTGGCCCTCAGGGCGGCTTTCAGTGATCGGTGAAAACGTTCACAGAGGCCATTCGCTTGTGGGTGGTAGGCTGTGGTGCGGTGTAATTTGACACCGAGCCCCTGGGCCAATGCATTCCAGAGTTCGGAGGAAAACTGTGGTTCCCGATCCGAAGAAATGTCAGCAGGCACTCCAAAACGGGCGACCCAGGAAGAAATGAACGCCCTGGCCACGTCCGCCGAAGTAGTGGATGACAGGGGCACCGCCTCTGGCCATCGGGTGGTGCGGTCTACCATGGTCAGTATGTGAGAAAAACCATGGGAAGGTGGGAGTGGTCCTATCAGGTCCACATTGACGTGGTCAAAATGCCGCTCCGGATTTGAGAAGGTGGCCAATGGGGCCTTGATGTGGCATTGTACCTTGGCCTTTTGGCAGACGACGCAGGTGTTGGCCCAGTCACGGACATCTTTGTGCATGCCATGCCAAACGAATTTAGCTGACATCAGCTTCTGAGAGGCCTTCATTCCCGGGTGTAACAACCCATGTATGGCGTCGAACACTTTGCGGTGCCAGCTGGCCGGTACGATAGGGCAAGGGTCCCGTACGGAGACGTCACACAAGAGCATGGTACCTGCCGCATGGAACTTGAGGTCGGCCAACTGGAGGCCAGTGACGGTGGTTCTGTAGACTTGGACTTCTGGGTCCGAGGCTTGATCCGCTGCCATGAGGGCGTAATCGATGCCTAAATGAACCGCATTGACGGTCGCGCGGGAGAGGCAGTCGGCCACCAGGTTGTCATTACCGGCCACGTGCTGTATATTCGTGGTGAACTCAGATATATAGGTCAGTTGACATTGCTGTTGGGCTGACCACGGTTCGGCTGTCTTGGCCATGGCGAAGGTGAGCGGTTTACGGTCCACGAAGGCAGTGAAGGGACGTCCTTCGAGGAGGAAACGAAAATGGTGGATGGCCAGAAAAACAGCGACCAACTCCCGGTCGAAAGTGCTATACTCTCTCTCGTTCCACCGTAGTTGACGGCTGAAGAATGCCAACGGCTGCCACGTCCCATTCACCCACTGCTCTTGTACGGCGCCGATTGCGTAGTCTGACGCGTCGGTGGTGAGGCCGATGGTGGCTTCTGGCAGCGGGTGCACCAGCATAGTCGCATTGGCCAAGGCACTTTTGGTGTCAGCGAACGCCCGGACCATGTCATCCGTCCAGTCTACCGTATCCTTGCCAGTCTTGCCCTTGAGGGCCTCGTACAGGGGCTGCATGAGTAGTGCTGCCTTAGGCACAAAACGGTGGTAAAAATTTACCATGCCTAGGAATTCCTGCAGGGCCCTAATGGTTTGCGGGCGTGGAAAGGCTGTCACCACCTCTACCTTCGCTTGTAAAGGAACCGCTCCCTCTGAAGTGATGCAATGCCCCAGGAAATCAATTTGTTGCAGGCCAAACTGACACTTGGCCGGGTTGATAATCAGGCCGTGTTGGCTGAGACATCGAAAGAGGGTGCGTAGGTGACAGATGTGTTCTTCTTTATTGGGACTGGCAATGAGAATATCGTCCAGGTAGACGAAGAGGAACTTGAGGTCCCGCAGCACGGAGTCCATCAGGTGTTGGAAAGCCTGGGCGGCGTTCTTCAACCCAAAAGGCATTCTTAAAAATTTGAACAGGCCGAATGGGGTGATGACTGCGGTCTTCTGGACGTCTTGGGGATGAACGGGGACCTGGTGGTAGCCCCGGACGAGGTCGACTTTCGAGAAGACAGTGTTCCCTGCCAAATGGACAGAGAAATCCTGGATGTGGGGGATCGGGTACCGATCAGGAGTGGTGGCATCGTTTAGGCGTCGATAGTTGCCGCATGGCCGCCAACCGCCGCCAGGCTTTGGGACGATGTGGAGGGGTGAAGACCAGGGACTATTTGACTGGCGAATAATCCCTAATCGTTCCATGGTCGCGAACTCCGCTTTTGCGACCGCCAGCTTGCCAGGTTCCAGGCGCCGGGCCTGCGCGTCGACCGGGGAGCCGTTGGTGGTGATGTGGTGTTCCACACCGTGCTTCATGGCTGTGGAGGAGAACGTGGGTCTGGTGAGGTCGGGGAATTCGCCGAGCAGGCGAGCGTACTCATCCGGAGCCGGAAAAGCACAGGCGACGGTGCGCGATGTAGTGTTACTGCGGTTACAAGAGATAGAATGAAAAGTTGCCGCGTTGATCAACCGCCGGTTCCGCACGTCGACCAGGAGGCTGTTGGCGCACAGGAAATCCGCGCCGAGAATGGGTTGCGAAACCTTGGCCTAACAAAGTCCCAGTAAAAGCGTTGGCCCCCGAAACACAACTGCACCCACCATCTGCTGAAGGTCCTAATTGCTCCGCCATTGGCCGCTTCAAGGGCGAGGCCTTGAATCCCGGTCTGCACGTCAAGGGCGGACGTGGGTAAGATGCTGCACTGCACTCCGGTGTCGCACAGAAAACGACGACCGGAGAGAGTATCGGTGATAAACAGCAACTTGCCCGTGTTGCCGATCACCATCGCGGCCGCGGGGCACCCGTTAGACCCGTTCCCCAGTGGTCGTAGTCATTTTTTTGGGGGGGGGGGAAGCTGCAGGGAGGGCAGCAACGTCGTGCTTTCGCGCCGAACTGCGCGTGGTAGAAACACAGCCCAGCAGGCTGACGAGCTGGGGCGGCATCTGTGGGGGATGGGCGCCTCGTGGCGGCGCAGTTCTGCTGGGTAACGGCGAAAATGTTGTCCGCCTCTGCTGCGAGTGCAGCGCAGTCCTCAACTTCGGATCTGGCCAGGGCAGCTTGCACCTGCTCCGGTAGCTGGCTGAGGAATATTTCCCAGAATAGGAAGCATTCTGGTTCGGAGCCAAGGAGTGTGAGCATTTGGCTCATTAACTCCGAAGGCTTGGAGTCCCCGAGCCCAGGCATAGTGAACAATCAACGGGCGCACTCCGCCTTAGTGAGGCCGAAAACTTGCAGCAACCGCGCCTTGAGGGTTTCATACTTGCGGTCCACCGGAGGGTTCTCGAGGAGGCTGACGATCCGTGAGGCGGTAGAGCCGTCGAGTGCGGAAACCACATCGAGATATTTGGTGTGATCCGCAACGATCTCCCTCAGGGCGAATTGGGCCTCGGCCTGAATGAACCACGAATTCACTTGCTGCTCCCAGAACTGCGGTAGCTTCAGCGAAACGGCATTGGTCTCCATGCTGTGTCCTTTTTGCGAAAAACGTTCACAAAAGACGGGGTCACCAATGTAGGAATTGACGAATTCCTAACTAATAATTAAGGTCGACTCAGGCGATCAATCAAACAGGTCTTTAATGTAAAACTAAACGAGTTCAAACAGTTTGATGAGATCGATACAGGAGAACCACGAAAACAGGTCTTAACAGGATGGAGCTTCCACGAGGACTGCCAGGGCGGTCCCGTGGATGGCGTCATGATGTCATCACGTTTTTCCCGCGCTTGGGGGTCACGTGATTAGTGGCATGATGCCATCACGTTTGTCCGCATTTTACTGCGGTCTTAAAGGGACCACGCCCCGTACATGCAAACAGTATGTACAAACACAGAAATAACTAACAGACTGGTACAGGCTTAGGTTGGAGTAAAACATCGTTAAAGGGAATTATGTACAGTTGCTCAGAGTCCCTCAGTGGCTCTGCCACATGACCACTGGAAAAGGGTATAAATATTGAACTCTCAAATGGGATAACAGACTCACTTTAATCGGGCAAAGCGATTCTCAGCTTCAGAGGCGGCTCTGTAGTCTCCAACTCTTTGTACCTTGGGGATCAAAGGTGTTTGATATTGGTGGATATCCTGTAGAACACTTTAAGAACTGTAATACTGTAGTGAAGTTAAGAGTTAAAAGTAAGATTCTCTGTTAATAATAATATAGCATTTTTTCTCTCTTTAAAATTGTTAATGTTGCGATTGATTGATTCACCAACTGTAAATTGCATGTCGGTTCTTTAATAAATCTATATATTTTTAGAATTGTCTCACATGAGACTTCTGTATCAAAAACTCGTGAACTCAATCTCTGTACACTATTTGGTGAGGAGTTGCAGAATTCTGAGGGAGTTTTCTGGACCCTCATAATATCTGGAACGTTACAGTCTAGCTAAACTTAATAAAAGTGCTATCTGGAGGACGGTAACATTCTCGGGTTGTTCCTTTCCTTTAGGGAGAGATAGCCCGGACCTTTAGACCCAACTAAGCGTCTTTATGATTCGGCTACCTCAAACTTTAGTTGAAAGTGGACGTCTTGAGAAATATGCCTGATCCAGGGTTGCCCTAAAGGGCTAGGACTAGTAATTATCCATTCACAGCAAGGTGCTGTCAAGCCACTTGCTAGCTCTGAAGTGGGGCTGACTCATGAGAGAGATGTTGGTGGCAGACAACAAGGAATTGGGGGCTCCTCTCCAAGCGCTCACATGACCATGCCACTGCAGAGCCCTCGGTCAGAGCCCCACCAGAGTCCTCACCCAACTGAGATCGGCATCTCAGCCCCTGCACAGCCGCAGGAGCAACAGATTGTTGCCGAGCCCTCACAGGCTTGCAACCCCAGAGGATGCCCGCCAAAGCTGTCAAGGCAGGAGTAGCAAGAAAGTGAGCAAGGGGCCTCCACATCTGCTGAAGCCACAGGGGAAGCACCACGTAAGAGCACGCGTAAGAGGAAGATAATGCACAAGTAGTCACAAGGGTAGTCATTTGGGTGTTCTGTTATGTTTATTTTTGAAAAGCCATCCGTGAATTTATGTGATAAAATAACTTGATGGCAAACTTTTGAAGTTGTGGGCTGTGTCATTTCGCAAATGAGACTTCCACATTGAGGGCTCAGGGTGACTTGGAATTGTCCAACTTGGAATTGTCAGTATGGTAGTCAGAGTGACAGGAAGCCGTAGTTTCTTGTCCATTGTAGATGGTGTGGTGAGACGCTTGAATGGCACGATATAAATGCTATGCTCTTTTACAGGCTCTGCTACATCAGCCTAGCACATACACACAAACATACTCCTACTGTCCTCCTCCCTCCTTCCTGCAGGTCCTCTCTGCCTGGGTTTCATAACGTGCAGTGTGATCCTCCCCACCTCGCTGCTGTCCACGCTGCGCCACTCCTGGGCCCTGTCCTCGCTCCTGGGTCCCGACCTCGCTCCTGGGCCTCGACCTCGCTCCTGCGTCTTGTCCTTGCTCCTGGGTCCCGACCTCGCTGCTGGGCTCGTCCTTGCTCCTGGGCCTCATCCCCGATCCTGGGCTCGTCCTCGCTCCTGGGCCTCGACCTCGCTCCTGGGTCCCGACCTCACTCCTGGGCCTCGACCTCGCTCCTGGGCCTCGACCTCGCTGCTGGGCTCATCCTCACTCCTGGGCCTCGACCACACTCCTGGGTCCCGTCCTCGCTCCTGGGCCTCGACCTCATTCCTGGGTCCCGTCCTCGCTCCTAGGCCTCGACCTCGCTCCTGGGCCTCGACCTCACTCCTGGTTCCCGTCCTCGCTCCTGGACCTCGACCTCGCTCCTGTGTCCCGACCTCCTTATAGTGTGTCTCCTTCCAGTGAGTGTGTCCCGCGGTATCTCCTTCCAGTGAGTTTGACAGAGAGGCCGTCAGTGCCCGCTGGAAGGAGCACTTCGAAGATCTCCTTAACCGAGACTCTGTCTTCAACGCGAGTGTCCTCAACTCTATCCCACAGCATGCTACCCGCCACCATCTCAGCACAACCCCAGCCTAGCATGAGGTTGAAAAGGCCATCCGACAACTGAAGAACATCAAGGCCTCAGGAGCAGATGGAATTCCTGCCGAGGCACTAAAACATGGCGGAGAAGCACTATTGGTGCGAATACATGAACTCATTTCTCTTATTTGGAAGGAGGAGAGCATGCCAGGGGATCTCAGAGATGCCGTAATCGTGACCATCTTCAAGAAAGGTGACAAGTCCGATTGTGGTAATTACAGAGGAGTCTCCCTGTTGTCTGCCACAGGGAAAGTCATCACAAGAGTCCTCCTCAATCGCCTTCTCCCAGTGGCTGAAGAGCTCCTCCCAGAGTTGCAATGCAGATTCCGCCCACTAAGGGGCACAATGGATATGATCTTCACCGCGTGCCAATTACAAGAGAAATGCAGGGAACAGCACCAACTGCTGTACATGGCCTTCTTTGACCTCACAAAGGCCTTCGACACTGTCAATGCTGAGGGATTATGGAGTGTCCTCCTCAAATTCGGCTACCCTCAAAACTTTGTCACCATCCTCCGCCTGCTTCACAATGACATGCAAACCATGATCTTGACCAACGGATCCACCACAGACCCAATTCACGTACGGACCAGGGTCAAGCAAGGCTGTGTCATTGCATCAACGCTCATCTCGATCTTCTTGGCTGCAATGCTCCATCTCACCCTCAGTAAGCTCCCTGCTGGAGTGGAGCTAATCTACAGAACAAATGGGAAACTGTTCAACCTCCATCGCCTCCAGTCCAGATCCAAGGTTGTCCCATCCTCTGTCATCGAATTACATTATGCAGATGATGCTTGCGGCTGCGCTCACTCGGAGGTCGAACTCCAAACCATCGTCAACACCTTCACCGAAGCGTACGAGAGCATGGGCCTTACACTACACATCCGTAAGTCCTCTACAAACCTGCCCCCACCACACAGTACTGCCCCCCGATTATCAAAATCCACGACGAGGCCTTGGACAATGTGGACCACTTTCCATACCTTGGGAGCCTACTGTCAACAAGGGCAGACATCGATGACAAAGTCCAACACCACCTTCAGTATGCCAGTGCAGCCTTCGGTCTCCTGAGAAAGACAGTGAAAGACCAGGATCTCAAACCCAGCACCAAGCTCATGGTCTACAGAGCAGTAGTGATACCCGCCCTCCTGTATGCTTCAGAGACATGGACCATGTACAGCAGGCACCTCAAAGCACTGGAGAGGTACCACCAATGCTGCCTCCGCAAGATCCTGCAAATCCAATGGCAGGATAGGCACATCAACGTCAATGTTCTCATTCAAGCCAACATCCCCAGCATTGAAGCTTTGACCATGCTCGATCAGCTCCAATGGACGGGCCACATCGTCCGCATGCCCAATACGAGACTCCCAAAACAAGCACTCTACTCGGAGCTCTGACACAGCAAGAGAGCCTCAGGTGGGCAGAGGAAACGCTTCAAGGACACCCTCAAAGCCTCCTTGAAAAAGTGCAACATCCCCACCAACACCTGGGAATCCCTGGCCCAAGACCACACAAAGTGGAGGAGAAGCATCCGGGAAGGCGCCGAACACCTCGAGTCTCTTCGCCGGGAGCAAGCAGAAGCCAAGCGCAAACAGCGGAAGGAGCGCACGTCAACCGAAGCACCTCACCCACCCACCCCTTCAACCACCGTCTGCCCCACCTGTGATATTGGGCTCATCGGTCATCTGAGAATTCATTTTTAGTGTGGAAGCAAGTCATCCTCGGTTCCGAGGGACTGCCTAAGAAGAAGAGAAGCTCTTTTACATGAGAAGGTAGACGGGGTCTCGGGATAAAATCTCATCTGAGAGACAACACCTCTGACACTACATCTTCCCCTCAGTACTGCACTGGTGTGTCAGCCTAGAGTTCATGCGCAAGTCTCTCTCAACCTTCCTACTCAGAGGCAAGAGTGCTACCACTGAGCCATGGCTGACCCCTGATGTTATGCCATCATTTCCACCCTCTTTGAATATGCCAGGTTATAGTTGCGTCGATATATTCAATCCCCACCATCACTTCAGGTGGAATCCTGGGCAAAATGGTGAATAGCAGAAAGGCTGATTTCCTGCCCCAGTCAGCCACTGAGCCACCTGAAATTGGGCAGATAAAAACTGGAAAATCTTGCCTGGTGTCACCAGATTAGGCCAATTGCACCTTGGGAGCCTTGCACCATTTTGTTGCCAAATTTTAAATCAGCAATAATAAATCAATTTGATCAGAAGCTTAACTGGACCAGTGACTACAAGAGCAGGTCAGAGGCTGGGTATTCTGCGGCAAGTGTCTCACCTCCTGACTCCCCAAAGCCTTTCCACCATCTACAAGGCACAAGTAAGGAGTGTGATGGAATACTCTCCATTTGCCTGGATGAGGGCAGCTCCAACAACACTCAAGAAGCTCGACACCATCCAGGACAAAGCAGCCCACTTGATTGGCATCCCATCCACCACCATAAACATTCACACCCTCCACCATCAGTGCACCGTGGCTGCAGTGTGTACCATCTATAAGATGCACTGCAGCAACTCGCCAAGGCTTCTTCGGCAGCACCTCCCAAACCCATGACCTCTACCAGCTAGAAAGACAAGGGCAGCAGGCGCATGGGAACATCAGCACCTCCAAGTTCCCCTCCAACTCCCTCCCTAACAGCACAATGGGAGTACCTTGACCACACGGACTGCAGCAGTTCAAGAAGGAGGCTCACCACCACCTTCACAAGGGCAACTAGGGATGGGCAATAAAAGCATCCCAGGAATGAATTTAAAAAATCAAGAAAGTGCTACAAGGATTTTCAATTTCACAGAAAGAATTCATTGCACAACTTTTGAGATTTGAATGGTAAAAAAAGTCTCTTTGGGCAAAGTGTGCTGACTGGACCTGTAAAAGACTTCTAACTTCCATAAAAGCAAGGAGCCGCTTTTCTGGCTAAATGAACAATTGAACGCAACTTGCTGCATTTAAGCAAACATTACAGAGTTAAAGCTGTGAGTGGTAGTTACATACAGTAATCACTGAACACATTTCGATAGTTTCACACTACTTTTAATAACTGCAATTAAATTATGATTTTTACCAACAACAGCTTACATGTATAGAACCTTTAATGTCGAAAAACGACCCATGGTGCTTCACATAATAATCACCCGACCGGTTCTTCGCACGAGGTATTAGCTTGACCCTTTCTGATTGAATGATCCCGATGTTTGTGTAGCAGACACGTTCATTATCCTCATGTAGACATTATAAGAACATAAGAAATAGGAGCATGAGTAGGCCATTTGGCCCCTCGAGCCTGCTCCGCCATTCAATAAGATCATGGCTGATCTTCTACCTCATCTCCACTTTCCTGCACTTTCCCAATAACCCTTGATTCCCTTAATATTCAAAAATCTATCGATCTCTGTCTTGAATATACTCAACGACTGAGCCTCCACAGCCCTCTGGGGTAGAGAATTCCAAAAATTCACCACCCTCTGAGTGAAGACATTTCGGAGACTGTGACCCCTGGTTCCAGACTCCCCAGCCAGGGGAAACATCCTCCCTGCATCTACCCTGTCAAGTCCTGTAAGAATTTTGTATGTTTCAATTAGATCACCTCTCATTCTTCTAAACTCTAGAGAATATCGGCCTAGTCTACTCAATCTCTCCTCATAGGACAATCCCCCCATCCCAGGAACCAGTCTGGTGAACCTTTGTTGCTCTCCCTCTGTGGCAAGTATATCCTTCCTTAGGTAAGGAGACCAAAACTGTGCACAATACTCCAGGTATCACCAGGGCCCTATATAATTGCAGTAAGACGTCTTTACTCTTATACTCAAATCCTCTTGTAATAAAGGCCAACATACAATTTGCTTTCCTGATTGCTTGCTGTACCTGCATGTTAATGCTCAGTGGTTAGTGTACAAGGACACCCAGGTCCCTCTGAACACCAACATTTCCGAATCTCTTACCATTTAAAAAATACTCTGCTTTTCTATTTTTCCTACCAAAGTAGAAACTTCACATATCTCCACATTATATTCCATTTGCCATGCTCTTGCCCACTCACTTAGCCTGTCTATATTCCCTTTAAGCCTCTTTGCATCCTCCTCACAACATATATTCCCACCCAGCTTTGTATCATCAGCAAACTTGGATATATTACATTTGGTCCCCTCATCCAAACCATTGATGTAGATTATGAATAGCCTAGGTCCAAGCACTGATCCTTGTGGTACCCCACTAGTTACAGCCTGCCAACCCAAAAATGACCCATTTATTCCTGCTCTCTGTTTTGTGTCCATTAACCAATCCTCAATCCATGCTAGTATATTACCCCCAATCTCATTGTGGTAAACCACTTTTATCGTTCACTATCGTTACACTATGGTTATCACTGTTTATATCGTTACACTATGGTTATCACTGTTTACACTGTTGTATCACTACACAAGGTCACCTCTTGTCACGCTGTTATACCTGGGCTGACCACAGCTGACTCCGCCCATGGCTCCGCCTGCTTGCCCAGGTATAAAGGTGGTCGACTGGCTGGTATTCCTCCTTGTTGGACCCGATCACCCACGAGGGTGGGCTCTGTTATTTAGCCAATAAAAACCTATAGTTACTTTCTTAACTCGTCGCTTTTCATTGAATGAATTGATAGGTATATCAATTTTATTGGCTAAATCTTGAAATGAGTGGATCGGAGCAGCCAAATGACCAGCCAAACGGCCAGCTACAACAGCCACAGCAGCCGGCCTGGCTGCGAGCCCTCCGACCGCCGTACCTGGATCTAAACCCACAGGCAGCGAACTCAGCCCTCGACTTCGAACACTGGCTAAGCTGTTTTGAATCCTACCTGGGAGAATCCGGCGTGCCTCCGGGATCCAAACTAAGAGTTCTGACTGCCCAGGTGAGCCCTAAAGTATTTGCATTCATCCGGGACCTTGCTACATACGAGGACGCCCTCAACCTGCTGAAAGAGCAGTACCGGAGCCTGGTAAATTCTATGTATGCCAGACATCTCCTAAGATCCCGCTCGCAACAGCCAGGAGAGTCTGTAGATGAATTTTTACGGGCACTACAAACACTCGGCAGGGACTGTGACTTTAAAGCTGTAATGGCTGCAGAAAATACCGAAGGGAATATCCGCGATGCCTTCGTGAAAGGCCTTCGGTCCGACTACTCACGGCAAAGACTGCTCGAATCAAAGGACCTCGAGCTGAATACAACTGCAGCCCTCGCTCGCTCTCTGGAAGTGGCCCATCGGGACCTCGAGGCGTACTCCAGGTACTGTGCTGCGCGACCCTGGGACTCGGGCCCGACCCCGACCGCAATACCCCTCGCACCGCCGCCCCTGGGACCTACCTCAGCGTCGGCGTCCCAGAACCGATCGGGACTGCCACCCCCGGTACCGGCTGCGACATCGGAGCCCCGCGATCGGGCCGCCGGCTGCTTCTTCTGTGGCCAGGCGAAACACCCGAGGACGCGCTGCCCTGCAAGAAACGCGACTTGCTCCGACTGCCACAAGAAAGACCACTTCGCGAAGGCCTGCAGGGGGAGAGCCACAGACGCCAGCAGTGCCTCATGCGAGTTGTGGGGGCGGCCATCTTTCATCAAGGCCACAGATGCCAGTATCCCCTCGTGTGAGTCGTGGGGGCGGCCATCTTTGATCAAGGCCACTGACACCAGCAGTGCCTCATGTGAGTTGTGGGGGCGGCCATCTTCTCCGCCATTTTATTCAATGTCGTGGGCGCCGCCATTTTGTCCACCACACTCGACCGCCACCTTGTCTCCAGACCCGACCACCGCCTCACCCGCAGACTACAGCAGCTCGCTCAGCCATACACTAGCCTCCGTCACACTGGACCAAGCTCGCCCGCATCACCTGTCCAAGTCCATGATGGACATCAAAGTAAACGGCCACGCCACGACCTGCCTGTTCGACAGCGGAAGCACGGAGAGTTTCATCCATCCAGACACGGTGAGCCACTACTCCCTCACTGTCCGGCCAACGCGCAACCGGATCTCAATGGCGTCGAGGTCCCATTCTACAGACATCAGCGGCTACTGTGTTGTGACCCTGTCGGTTAGGGGCACGGAGTATAAGAATTTAAAACTCCTCGTCCTGCCCCAGCTCTGTGCTGCCGTCCTACTAGGGCTGGACTTCCAATCCCACCTTCAAAGTGTCACTTTGGCATACGGTGGACCCCTCCCCCCACTCACAGTCGACAACCAGCAGCCTTTAATCCGCCCACCGCGTACCACCTGCGGCCTATCCACCCTCAAGGTCCCGCCCCCCTCCCTGTTCGCTAACCTCACCCGCGACTGTAAACCCGTCGCCACCAAGAGCAGGCGGTACAGCGCCGGGGACAGAGCTTTTATTAGCTCTGAGGTGCAGCGTCTCCTGAAGGAGGGCATCATCGAGAGGAGCAACAGCCCCTGGCGTGCCCAGGTCGTAGTCGTTAAGACCGGCAATAAAAACCGCCTGGTCATCGACTACAGCCAAACCATAAACCGGTACACCCAGCTGGACACATACCCCCTTCCCCGCATATCTGATATGGTCAATCAGATTGCACAGTACCGGGTATTCTCTACCATCGACCTTAAGTCGGCCTATCACCAACTCCCTATCCGCCCTGAGGACCGCCAGTATACCGCCTTCGAGGCGAATGGCCGCCTCTACCACTTCCTTAGGGTTCCTTTCGGCGTCACCAACGGGGTTTCGGTCTTCCAAAGGGAGATGGACCAGATGGTTGACCAGAACGGGCTGCAGGCCACGTTCCCTTATCTAGATAACGTCACCATCTGCGGCCGCGACCAGCAGGACCACGATGTTAATCTGGAGAAATTCCTCCGTACGGCCCAACGGCTGAACCTCACTTACAATAAGGAGAAATGTGTGTTTAACACCCCACGTCTTGCCATCCTCGGCTGCGTAGTAGAGAACGGAGTCATCGGCCCCGACCCCGAAAGAATGCGCCCCCTCATGGAGCTTCCCCTCCCCCACTGTCCAAAGGCGCTGAAGAGAACCCTGGGGCTCTTCGCCTACTATGCCCAATGGGTGCCGAATTATGCGGACAAAGCCAGACCCCCCTCATGAAGTCCACCTCCTTCCCCCTGACGGCAGAAGCGTGCGCAGCCTTCTCCCTCATAAAGTGAGACATTGCTAAGGCCACAATGCACGCGGTGGATGAGTCTATCCCTTTCCAAGTGGAGAGCGACGCATCCGACTTCGCCCTAGCTGCAACCCTTAACCAGGCGGGGAGACCTGTGGCCTTCTTCTCAAGGACCCTCCAGGGCCCTGAGATCCGACACTCTTCGGTCGAGAAGGAGGCCCAGGCGATCGTGGAGGCAGTACGATGCTGGAGGCATTACCTGGCAGGCAAACGATTTACCCTCCTCACCGACCAGCGTTCGGTCGCTTTTATGTTTAATAACAAGCTGAGGGGCAAAATCAAGAACGACAAGATCTTGAGGTGGAGAATCGAGCTCTCCACCTATGATTATGATATCTTGTACCGGCCTGGTAAACTGAACGAACCCCCAGATGCTCTATCACGAAGTACATGCGCCAACGCGCAAATTGATAGACTGCAGACCCTCCACAACGACCTCTGCCACCCCGGGGTCACCAGACTTTACCACTTCATTAAGGCCCGCAACCTGCCCTACTCCATCGAGGAGGTCAGGACCATGACCAGGAACTGCCAAACCTGTGCCGAATGCAAACCGCATTTCTTTAGGCCGGACAGAGCAAGCCTGATCAAGGCCACCCGCCCCTTCGAGCGCTTGAGCATCGATTTTAAGGGGCCCCTCCCGTCCTCTGACCGTAATGTGTACTTCCTCAACATCATTGATGAGTACTCCCGTTTCCCCTTTGCCTTCCCCTGCCCAGACATGACCAGTACCACGGTCATCAAATGCCTGAACGACCTCTTCGCCTTGTTCGGGTTCCCGAACTATATACATAGCGACCGGGGCTCATCCTTCATGAGCGAGGAACTTCGCCAGTTCCTACTAGCGAGAGGTATTGCTGCAAGCAGGACCACCAGCTACAACCCCCGAGGGAACGGCCAGGTGGAAAGAGAGAACACAACTTTCTGGAAGGCCGTTCTCTTAGCCTTAAAGTCTAAGGGCCTCCCAGCCCCCAGTACGCCTATGTGGCATACCCAGACAGGCGGGAGGACACCGTCTCCTTACGAGACCTTGCACCCTCGGGCACCCCTGAGACACCACCGTTACCCCCCACCACCCCCGCAAATCCAGCCCAGGTAGACGGCATGCCGGAACCCCACGAGCCTTCGCCGACCACGCAGACACCAGCATTAACATCGGATACTGCACCACCGACGCCGCTGCTGCGCCGATCAGAAAGACTTACGAGGCCTCCGGACAGACTGACATACCCGAACTGGTAGTACACTTCACCCCGCCGGACTCAAATTTAAACAAGGGGTGAATGTGGTAAACCACTTTTATCGTTCACTATCGTTACACTATGGTTATCACTGTTTATATCGTTACACTATGGTTATCACTGTTTACACTGTTGTATCACTACACAAGGTCACCTCTTGTCACGCTGTTATACCTGGGCTGACCACAGCTGACTCCGCCCATGGCTCCGCCTGCTTGCCCAGGCATAAAGGTGGTCGACTGGCTGGTATTCCTCCTTGTTGGACCCGATCACCCACGAGGGTGGGCTCTGTTATTTAGCCAATAAAAACCTATAGTTACTTTCTTAACTCGTCGCTTTTCATTGAATGAATTGATAGGTATATCACCCATGAGCCCTAATTTTCTTTAATAACCTCTTGTGTGGCACCTCATCGAATGCCTCCTGAAAATCCAAATACACCCCATCCACTGGTTCCCCCTTATCTATTCTGCTAGTTACAACCTCAACAAACTCTAACAGAGTTGTCAAACACGATTTCCCTTTCATAAATCCATGTTGACTCTGCCCTATCCTATTATTATTTTCTAAGTGCCCTGCTAACACGTCCCTAATAATAGATTCTAGCATTTTCCCTACCACTGATGTCAGGCTAACTAAAAACTTATATAACCATAACTGAACTACACCGCAACATCCCACGGAGGAGTCTGAAAGGGTTAAGTTATGTACAGGGCTACGCGATTCTCCTCCAGCAGGAGGCTTCATCTTTTTGCATTTATATAGTGCCTTTCACATCCTCAAAATGTCTCAAACGCTTCACATCCAATTAATGCAGGCAAATGCGG
Organism: Somniosus microcephalus; assembly: GCF_052327205.1. Taxonomy (NCBI): domain Eukaryota; kingdom Metazoa; phylum Chordata; class Chondrichthyes; order Squaliformes; family Somniosidae; genus Somniosus; species Somniosus microcephalus. The sequence goes on along the minus strand of NC_140991.1, from coordinate 35,287,604 downwards.
CAGCCAATTTGCACAAGGTAAAGTTCCACAAACAGCAATGAAATAATGACCAGATATCCTGTTTTCGTGATGTTGATTGAGGAATAAATATTGTCCAGGGCACCAGCTATGTTCCCTGTAATTTTTTTTGGCCATGGGCCATTCAAAATGCCGCACAGTTTTTACATTGAAATGTCGGCAAGCCGGCTGCACGAGTTCCCTGGGTCAGCAGCGCATCTTACAGGGAACACTGGACACCAGGGAGAACTCCCCTGCTCTTCTTTGAATAGTTGCATGATCTTTTGTGTCCACCTGAGAGTGCATCGGTTTAATGTCCCATCTGAAAGGCAGCACCTCTGACAGTGCAGCTCTCCCTCAGTACTGCACTGGAGTGCCAGCCTACATAGTGCAGTCAGATTTCTGGAGTGGGGCTTGAAGCCACGACTTTATGGCTCAGAGGTAAGGGTGCTACTGATGTAGAAGGAGCTAGCTCCATTGCGATGCAACAGACCCCTGAAAACCACCATGGCCATTTTCTTCTCCCCGCCGCACCCCCCCCCCCCCTAACTGAGGTGGGCTCCCCAAATGAGGTGGGACTCTTCCCGATAATATGTAACTGAGCGTGCCCCAGAAAGTCAGGCAGGGCAGGAGCACAGTGTGAGGCAAGTGCAAAGCCTGCCTCATCGACTTTCAGACAGAGCAGAGAATTCTGGCTCAAATATTTAGCATGCTTTTTTCTGTGCTGGTGTCAAGCTTCTCAGGTGTCAGCCGTGACTCATTGACAGCACTCTTGCCTTTGAATCAGAACGTTGTGAGTTCAAGCCCCACTCCAGAGACGTAAGCACATAATTCAGTGCAACTCTCTCTCACACACTCTCTCTCTCTCTCTCACACACTGAGGGAGTGCAGCACTGTCGGAGGTGCCATCTTTTCGATGAGATGTTAAACTGAGGCTCTGTCTGCCCTCTCAGGTGGACATAAAAGAATCCATGGCACCATTTTGAAGGAGAGCCGGGGGCACTCTCCCTGGTGTCCTGGCCAATATTTATCCCTCAACCAAAATCAATAAATTAAATTATTTGATCTTTATCTCATTGCTGCTTGTGGAACCTTGCTGTGCGCACATTGAGTGCCGCGTTTCCTACATTGCAACTGTGACTACATTTCAAAAGTATTTTATTGGCTGTAAGGTGCTTTGGGACGTCCATTTCAGGGAACAAAGTCCTGTGCTCAAAGGGTGCCTGCAAGACATCCGGCCCGATATTGGATTTTTCAGGCATCCCTGGTGGCCACCTAAAATGAGCGTCAGGCCTCTTACATATGTAAGTGAGGGTACGAATGCCTGTTTTAGGCCCCCTGTACTAAATTGAATATCACAGAGCAGGAGCCGGGCTTGCTTTGATCGGGATTCTTAAGCGGTCGCCACAAAATGGTACGTGACGTAATAAAACTCACTACGGACTTGGTTTGAGCATAAAGCAAGGCTTTAATCAACTTGTTTCAGAACATGGAGGTCTAGTTGTACTTCACTAGTTCCTTGTCTTACAAAATGTCCCTGGAAAGCTGGGGCCGACGCCTGAGTATTTATACTCCTTGGACGGCGCCACCAGCTGGTCGTCCAGCGTTATTTCACGAGTAGTTTCTTGATGAATGATGAGATTTATAACAGTAAAAACATTGTTGTGGCGTCAGGAGGAGCTGGACTACTCCCTCAACACCACAGTATCCCGCCACCCTCCCCCCCACCCACCCCCACTCACATTGCCACACTGCTCCCCATCCCAGGACTTACCTTTGGCCCGCTGCTGGAAATGCAAGTGGCTCGGTATTTATTTCTTCAAATGGGTGAGCTGCCTGTGGTAACGCGACAGGTGATGGTAGCTTGCCAGTAAATATTAATCAGGCACAAGGCCAGCCCAAAATTCGGCCTCGGGCCTCTTGGTTCGGGCACAGGTCGCAGCTGCATCACTGCCTTCATTCCCGAAAGCAGGAGCCGACGAACTTCTACCCCAAGTTCTCCCATGCTCGTGTGCCCTTAATGTGAACTGGAATAAAAAAAGGAAGAACTTGCATTTATATAGCGCCTTTCATGGCTTCAGGATCTCTGAAAATGCTTCACAACCGATTAAGTACTTTTGAAGTATTGGGGGCGATTTTGCCAGGGGAGGTGGGTTTGGAGGTGGGACTGCCAGGAGAATGGCAGAATCTGAGGGCGGGTACCCATCTTGCCCCCAACCCGCCTTCGTGCCAATTTCCCAGGAGGCAGGTACCCGACCTGCGCCGGGTCCCATCTGCTCGCGGCAGGTAATTAACAGGCAGTTTTTTGGAGAATCCCCATTTTGAGCCCTGCAGTGTGGGCTTCCCGATGGCACCGAACCTTGCCAGGGTCAGCGAGGCGGGCCGTGGGTCTGCGGGGGTCGGAGGGGCCAAGATGTCCGGTGTTCAGGTGAGTGATGGGTGCAAGTGTGCAGAGGTAAGTGTGTGAGGTGTGTTTAAAATGTTTTAGTAAGTTTTACTCACCTTTACTTCTTCCTGCAGGCTTCCTCCCTTCAGGTCTCGGAGTCCCTCAGCTCACCGGCACAGAAGGCAGAATGGCCGCTGAACTGTCAAAAGCTGCATCCTTCTGCTTTCTGCTCAGGAGAGCTCTCTAATTGAGCCTGAAGGTAAGGACTCAATGTAGAGGGCAGATTGTCAGTGTTTGACAGCTTCACAGAGCCGTCAAACGCTGACATTTCATCTGTCAAAAGCTCTTGACAGATGAAACGTCATACGCTGACGTTCTCTGTCACTGGCTTTCCCTTAATTGGCCTGCTGAGCCCGCTGGGCGGGGCTTAACAAGGTCAATCAAGGGAAAATAGCGTGGGTTGGCCAGAAGTTGTTGGAGGCGGGACTAAAACCCGACAAGTGGGAGTCCCACCTCCAAAAGTTCTCCATTGACAAAATCCAGCCCGTAGACACTGTTGTAATGTAGGGAAACACAGCAGCTAAGTTGCGCACAGCAATGGGATGCTCGTGGAACCCTGTTGACCTATCCTGGGGTCTATGTAGGGAGTTGGTAGGGAGGCCTCAGCGTTAATTCCCAGACACGAGCTTTGATGAGCGGTTAACCAGTAACAGTGCCTGATGTTTGGAAAGAAAGATTAGCATTTACATAGATACATAGATACATAGAAGATAGGAGCAGGAGTAGGCCATTCGGCCCTTCGTGCCTGCTCCGCCATTCGATGAGATCATGGCTGATCCTTTAATTCAGTATCCCGTCCCCGCCTTCTCTCCGTAACCCTTAACCCCTTTTGCCCGTAGAAATATATCTAATTCCCTCTTAAATATATTTAATGAGCTGGCGTACACTGCCCTCTGTGGCAATGAGTTCCACAGGTTCACCACTCTCTGAGTGAAGAAATTCCCCCTCATCTCTGTCCTAAATGGTTTAGCCCTTATCCTTAAATTATGTCCTCTAGTTCTGTTCTCACCCGCCAAGGGAAACATTCCTTCTGCATCCAGTCTGTCTAGACCTGTCAGAATTTTATACACTTCTATGAGGTCCCCTCTCAATCTTCTAAACTCCAGTGTGTACATCCCTAAACTACATAGTCTCTCCTCATAGGTCATTCCCGCCATTCCTGGTATCAGCCTGGTGAATCGCCGCTGCACCCCCTCCATGGCAAGAACATCCTTCCTCAGATGAGGCGACCAAAACTGTACACAGTACTCGAGGTGTGGTCTCACCAGTGCCCTGTACAGCTGCAGCAAGGTATCCCTGTTCCTGTATTCTAACCCTTTTGCTATGAAGGCCAGCATACCGTTTGCCTTCTTGACCGCCTGTTGCACCTGCATGCTCGCCTTCAGTGACTGGTGTACAAGAACACCCAGGTCTCTCTGTACTTCCCCCTCTCCCAATCTATTGCCATTTAAATAATAATTTGCCCTCCCGTTCCTGCACCCAAGGTGGATAACTTCGCACTTGTCCACATTATAGTGCATCTGCCATTTATCCGCCCAATCGCCCAGTCTGTCCAAATCGCTCTGGAGCTTCCTGGTCTCTTCCTCTGAGCCCACCCCACCTCCTAGTTTAGTGTCGTCTGCAAATTTGGAAATGCTGCATCCGACTCCCTGATCCAGGTCATTAATGTAAATTGTGAACAGCTGGGGGCCCAGGACAGATCCCTGTGGTACCCCACTTGTTACTGCCTGCCATTCAGAAAATGAGCCGTTTATTCCAACTCTCTGTTTTCTATCTGACAGCCAGTTCCCTATCCACGCCAAAACTTTCCCCTTTATCCCATGAGCCTCAATTTTCCATGCTAATCTTTTATGTGGGACCTTATCGAAGGCCTTTTGGAAGTCCAGGTACACCACATCTACTGGCTCTCCCCCATCTATTCTACCAGTTACTCCCTCAAAAAATTCCAATAGATTAGTCAAGCACGATTTACCCTTTGTAAATCCATGTTGACTCTGTCCTATCCTGTCCCCATTTGCTAAGTGCTCCGCTATTTCATCCTTAATGATGGACTCCAGCATTTTGCCCACAACTGATGTAAGGCTTACAGGTCTGTAATTACCTGCTTTTTCCCTACCCCCCTTTTTGAATAGTGGGGTAACGTTAGCTACCCTCCAATCCATCGGCACTGTTCCCGAGTCTAATGAATTCTGAAAAATCATCCTTAGTGCATCCGCTATCTCTAGGGCCACCTCCTTCAGTACCCTAGGATGCATGTTATCAGGCCCTGGGGATTTGTCCACCTTCAATCCCTTTAGCTTCCTTAACACCATATCCTTAGAGATATTGATTTGCGTCAGTTCCTCCTTTGCCAATGTCCCTATTTTTCCCGATATCCCAGGGAGGTTTTTTGTGTCTTCCTTCGTAAAGACTGACCCAAAGTATGCATTTAGTTGATCTGCCATTTCCTTATTTCCCATTATATATTCCCCCGTATCTGACTGCAATGGACCAACTTTGGTTTTCACCAGTCTTTTCCTTTTGATATATTTATAAAAGCTTTTGGAGTTAGTTTTTATATTTTCCGCCAGCTTGTTTTCGTAAGCTATTTTGCCCCTCTTGATCATGCCCTTTGCCCTCCTTTGCTCTATCTTAAACTGTTCCCAATCTTCCGCTCTGGCGCTTTTTTTGGCTATTTTATACGCCCTATCTTTGGATTTTATGCTGTCTCTAATTTCCCCTGTTATCCACGGTTGAGTCACCTTTTTAGATTTCCTTTTATGCCAGATTGGTATAAACAATTTTTGCAATTTTGTCATTCTATCTTTAAATGTTTGCCATTGTTTATCTACCTCCAGTCCTCCCAGGAACGTTGTCCAATCAGACCTACTCAGTTCCCGTCTCATGGCATCATAATTCCCCTTGTTTAAATTCAGGACCTTAGTCTCTGAGTCAATTTCTTCGCTCTCCATTTCGAGTGAGAAATCGATCATGTTATGATCGCTCTGACCCAAGGGTCCCCGTACAACAAGATTACTGATTAGTCCCTTCTCATTGCACAGTACCCAGTCCAATATAGCCTGTTCCCGAGTTGGTTCCTCGACATATTGATCCAGATAACCATCCCTTAAACACTCAAGGAATTCCTCCTCCTCATTATTTTTACTGATTAGGCTAGTCCAATCTATATGTAAGTTAAAGTCACCTATGATGACAGCTGTGCTCTTATTGCACGCTTCTCTAATTTCCCTCGTGATGCCCTCCCTAACCTCTATTTTACTATTTGGAGGCCTATATACCACTCCTATTAATGTTTTTCGCCCCTCGCTATTTCTTAGCTCCACCCATATAGATTCTGTATTAACTGAGTTAATATCCTTCTTTTCAATTGCATTTATCCCCTCTTTTACTAGCAATGCTACCCCTCCTCCCTTTCTTTTTTGTCGATCCTTCCTAAATACTGAATACCCCTGTATGTTAAGCTCCCAGCCCTGCTCACCCTGCAACCATGTTTCCGTAATCCCAATTAGATCATAATTATTAACCTCTATTTCCACAGCTAATTCATCTACCTTGTTCCTGATGCTTCTCGCATTAAGGTATAAAACCCTCAGGCTTTTTTTATGCTCACATTTTTTATGAATTAGTTTGGCCCTTTGTTTTTTGTTCCTCACCCTTTTACCATTTATTTCTGTCTTTCACCTGGTGTCTAAGGTGGATGTAAAAGATCCCATGACACTATTTTGAAGAAGAGCAGGGGAGTTATTCCTGGTGTCCTGACCAATGTTTATCCCTCAATCAACAGCACTATAACAGATTATCTGGCCATTACCACATTGCTGTTTATAGGAGCTTGCTGTGCGCAAATTGGCTGCGGCGTTTCCTACATTACAACAGTGCCTACACTTCAAAAAGTACTTCATTGGCTGTAAAGCGCTTTGGGACATCCTATATAAATGCAAGTCTTTCTTTCTTTCTCAGGAAGTCGAGTTGCTGAATGGCCTATTGCTGTTCCTATGTTCCTATTTTCCTATCCCACTCTATTCTTTCAGAGCCTGTGTTCCTGCTTCCGGCTCATCCTATGTTAATTTTCCCCTCTGTCCTATGATACATAAATGCTGACATTTCCTGCCTGCATTGAGGTAATTTGCTTGTACAGCGTGACCACGACTTAACGTGGGGAGTATGTACCCTCAGACTGACAGGTAGCAGTCGCCATCAAGCTTGTCATTAAACAGGATCCAAGTAATATGCCCCGACCTAGGTAATCACAAACAATCACATTGAATTTTGTTTATATGAATGTGCTCATATATGTACAGCACAGTCTGATTCCTGAGGCAGGGATAATAGATGTTACTGAAATCACCATCTATGTAATACCAAGCTTGATTTATTCTTCCTAACCTTGCAGAAATACCCTTTAACGTCAACTAAGGCATATCATGAAATCCCTACTGTGGGTAATTACACTGAAAATGTCAGCATGGCTACAAACCGCAAAATACTGACAGCAACATTTTTACTGAAGTTATCAACAGATCCGACTTTAACCCCTTATAGACATCTGGCTAAGGTCCAAAATCTTCTGCAATATAGCACTGGTACACGTTTGGCTCAGAAGTAAAGATCGGGGATCAACGGTTTACTTTGTGCCTTGAAATAGTGAAGGAAATGAGTTGACATATGCATAAGCAGACTCCCCAGCTCCCGATGCAAAATGTGGGAGGTGAACAACTGTCCCTTAACCAGTTGTGTTGCACCACGTGAAGCCACTATGAAGAGGAGCTGGCTGCCAAACACTTGAGAATATTTTCACAATATTGAACAATGCCACAAATAAAGCCACTTCATCAAATTAGCGCCGCTCGTAAAACATGATAGAACCCTCTTTTAACCAAAGGCCGTGGCATTTTGTTAAATACATAGAATTACATAGGAATTATTACACCATTCGGCCCAACCAGTCCATGTTGGTGTTCAGACTCCATGTGAGCAGTAGTCCTAATACCACGTGCCTACCATGTCCCCATATCCCTTTATCCCCCATTCCATCAACCACCTATCTAACCTGTTCTTAAATGTTGACACGGTCCCTGCTTCAAGCATTAACTCTGGCAGTGCATTCCACAGCCTCTTAACCCTCTGTGTAAAAAAACGTTTCTCCTGCCCTCTGTCTTAAATCTCTTACATTTGAGTTTATATCTATGTCCCTTTGATGTAGACTGCACCCGCCACCCCCCCGCCGTCAAACACCGGGAACAATGGGCCAGATTTTGCTGAAAAAAATAGCGGCGTGGGAACGATGCTCGCCGTTATTAACGTGCAAATCAGCCAGCATCTTATGGCGAGGGAGCGATACTCCCGTGAATTGCGAATTGCCACAAGTTGCTGGACGATTTGCACTGCTCCACCATTACCTTCGCGAAAATGGCATCTCGCGTTTAATCTCCCCGTGATTTTCAAGAAGTTGCTGCATGTGCACATTAATCGCCCATTAAACTCACCACACAAAGTTAGGTCTTGTACTTAATGGCATAAGTACTCTGTTAACGATGTGATCATTATTAATGACTGCCAAGCAACCACTCTTGCCCACAAAGTAAACAATTAAAAGTGTGGGGTCTCATTCCTTCAGGTTATGTAATGTTTTAGGAGATTTTAACAATGTCAAATTTTAAATTTTACATTGTTTTTTTTCCTTTTCCTTTCTGTCTCTTTTTTCCCTGTCTCTTAATCCAATCTTAATTTCCCTCTCTTTATTTCTGTTTCTGTACTTGATTTAACTCTAATTCACCCTCCTTCTCAGTCCTTCTCAATCCTTCAATCTCATTGGTTAAGGAGATGCACTGTTGGGCCCGCCATTCACTGTGGTCCCAGATGCCCCGTTACCCTCGCCATGCCCTTGTCACCTCGCACTTCCAGCAAGCTACGGCACAAAGGTTTTTCGAGCTGATGGGTGCGGGAAAAAGTCTAACAAATGGCACACGCCGCAAGGTTCCAGCACGATCTGGCCCAATCTGTTTCTGTGCTGTCCCATAATTTCAAACACCTTTAGCAAATCATCCCATAATGTCTTCTGTCCTAATGAAAACAGCTCCAATGCTTCAAGTCTCTCCTCCCGCCAGTACCTCCTCATGCCAGGCAGTACCTCAGTGAACCTGCACTGCGCCCTCTATATTGCCCCCACATCCTTCCTAGAGTGTATAATGGTCCCTGTCTGGGAAATGAGCAGTAGGATTTTATCACATCTGAAATGTTAGCAGCCTTTGGGGGTGATTTTGCCAGCCCTGGGGAGGCAGGTTTGGAGGCGGGACTGCCGGGAAAATGGCAGAATCTGGGGGCGGGTACCCATCCTGCCCCCCAACCCCCCTCCGTGCCATCTTCCCAGGAGGCGGGTACCCGACTCGCACCGGGTCCCGTCTCCTCGAGGCAGGAAGGGGATTAGTGCCAATTAATTGCCTGTTAGCAGGTAGTTAACAGGCAGTTTTTTGGCTAATCCCTATTTTGCCACCTAAAGTGTGGGATTCCCGACGGCTCCGAAACTTTGCCAGGGTCAGCGAGGCGAGCCGTCGGTCTGCGGGGGTCGGAGGGGCCGAGATGTCCGTTGTGCAGGTGAGTGATGAGTGCAAGTGTGCAGAGGTAAGTGTGTGAGGTGAGTGTAAAGTGTTTTAATAAGATTAATTACTGTTAAGTCCGTGAATGATTGCGACACGGACTAGCAGGAGAGAAAACAAACAGATCTTTACTGGTGAAAGGCATAAACGAAACTAAACAACAGAGGCTCTCTAGCGCCTTTTATACAGGGGTGGTCACTGCCGGTACTGCAGTCTGAGACCAGTTATTCTCTTAAAGGTACATACACAACAATTCCTCCCCTTTTAGATAAACAGTACATAACATTCATTTAACAACTAAATGATAACTAATTACAATCACAATTACTGTTGCTAGATACATTGGTTAAGTTTAAGCAATTATAAGTTCAGTCTTTGAGGAGGCTTCCTGATTCTGTCTGGATAATGCCTCTTTGGGGTATCAGGTTCTTCTGGCAATGTTGAGTCGGAATCAATGTCGATGTTTGGTTCATCTGCTTCCAATATTACCGGTTCTGCGGTAGCTGCAATTGGAACGTCGATTTCATTACCAGGTGTATCAGATTGTGGTGTGGAGTTGATGTTTTCCAGTGACTCTAGAATCTGGTCAGCATGGCGTCTTACAATGCTCTCCCCAACGTCCATGGTGTACATGAGAGGTCCTTGTCGTGTACAAATCGTTCCTGGCTGCCATTTCTCAGTGCGGTAGTCCCGGGCCAAAACTGGTTGACCTATCTTAAAACTCCTGGTCGGCCTTTCATTCATATTCTGAAACTGCCTGTTCTCCACATCTCTTCGGACGTTTGGCTTAACCAAATCCAAGCGGCATCGTAGTCTTCGATTGAAGAACATCATGGCTGGAGTTTGGTTGGTAACCGCATGTGTCGCATTCCGGTAGGCAAACAAGAAGTTATCCACCTTGTGTTGTAGGGGTATATCTTCATTACACATTGCCTTGATAGCCTTCTTGAATGTTTGGACAAACCTCTCGGCCAATCCATTAGTGGCTGGATGATATGGGGCAGATGTGTAATGCTTAACACCATTGTTCTTTAAGAACCTCCGGAACTCTTCAGACACAAACTGTGGTCCATTGTCAAAGCAAATCTGTTCAGGCAGCCCATTCCTGGTGAATATGGTTCGTAAAACTGTGATAGTTTTTTCCGTGGTGGTTGAGGACATTTTTATTACCTCTGGCCACTTTGAATGTGCATCCACCGCAATTAAAAACATCGAGTCCATGAAGGGACCAGCAAAATCAATGTGCACCCTTTACCATGGAGATGAGGGCCACTCCCATGGATGCAGAGGAGCTTGTGGTGGGGCGTTTTGGACCTTCTGGCATCCTGCACAGCTCTTGGTCATCTTTTCGATTTCTCTATCGATTCCCGGCCACCATACAAACGCTCTGGCTAAGCTCTTCATTTTTACCCCACCCAGATGACCCTCATGAAGCTCACTGAGCACTCTATCCATCAACTTAGGTGGAATTACTACTCTGGATCCACATATCAAGGTTCCTCTGCACACTGACAGCTGTTCTCTTCTCGGCGAGAATGCTGGCAGCAGTGGTTCGCCATGTGCTGGCCATCCCTTCACTGTTAAATCATAGGCCCGTGATAGTGTCGGGTCATTCCGTGTTTCCTTTTCTATGTTTGCATTCGTCACAGGGAGACATTCGACTATGGTCGAGTGGAATAACTCCATTGGATCCACTGCAAGGTCTTCTTCTTCCACCGTCGGCAATGGTAGACGTGACAATCCATCAGCAGTTCCATGCTGTTTAGTTCCTTTGTACTCGATGTCATATTGGTGTGCCCCTAGGAAAAGGGACCATCTCTGCAGCCGTTGTGCTGTCATTATCGGTACGCCCTTCTGAGGGTTGAAAATGGAGACAAGAGGTTGATGATCGGTTAATAGAGTAAATTTTTGACCGTGCAGATAGTGATTGAACTTCTTCACCCCCCACACTAGGCTGAGGGCCTCTCTGTCAATCTGGGCGTAGTTACGCTCGGCAGAAGTTAACGAGCATGACGCAAAAGCTATCGGCCTCTCCGAACCATCAAGGAATTTATGTGACAGTACCGCCCCAATGCCGTAGGGAGACGCATCACATGCCAGCCTGATTGGCAGTGCTGGGTTGTAGTGAGCCAATACTTCCTTTGAAGTGATTAAGTCCTTACTCTTCTGAAAAGCACGCTTACAATCATCACTCCATTACCATGCTACCCCCGTTCGTAGCAGGGCGTTCAGTGGGTGCAGAATTGTCGACAAATTCGGCAAAAACTTATGACAGTAATTCACCAACCCGAGGAATGACCTCAGCTGCGACACATTTTCAGGCGCTGGAGCCTTAACAACCACTTCAATTTTGTCAGGGGACATATGTAACCCCTCTTCATCAATCACGTGGCCACAATACGATATCTGTTTCTTAAAAAATTCGCACTTGGGGCGGTTGGCTCGCAGCCCATGTTCCCGTAGTCTAGTGAGCACCTGTTCTAGGTTGTTAAGGTGTTCACTGTCATCTTCACCTGTTACAAGGATGTCGTCCAAGTAACACTGAGTCCCCGGAATCCCTTGCAGGACTTGTTCCATCGCTCTTTGCCATATCGCCGGAGCCGATGCTACTCCGAATACCAATCGATGATACTGGTAAAGACCTTTGTGAGTGTTTATCGTGAGATACTTCCTAGAGGACTCTTCAACCTCCATCTGCAAATATGCTTGTGCTAGGTCAATTTTTGTAAAACGCTTCCCTCCAGACAGCGAGGCGAAGATGTCTTCTATCCTTGGAAGAGGATATTGTACTGTGCGAAGGACAGGGTTCACCGTCACCTTGAAATCCCCACAGATGCGAATCTTCCTTGGCTCTCCGGACTTATTGCTTAACGTTTTCTTCATGACAGGAACGATGGGTGTCGCCCACTCGCTCCAGTCGACCTTAGACAACACGCCCGCCTTCTCCAGATTCTCCAGCTCTGCCTCGACGGCTGGGAGAATTGCATATGGTACCGGTCTTGCTTTGAAAAACTTGGGAACTGCATTCTCTTCTATTTTTATCGAGGCGGTTACGCCTTTAAGCGTGCCCAGTTCTTGTTGAAATACCTCTTTGGCGTTAGCTAAGATTGTTGACAATCGTCCAGGAGTGACGTCTTCATCTTTTTTACCGTCCACCGTCATTGCATGAATGGAATGCCAATCTAAGTTTATCTTCCTGATCCATTCCCGTCCCAATAACGGTGGTCCACCATTTGGCAGTATGTAGAGATACAATTTCCGTATTTTCTTGCCATTGTATTCGACAGGCACCCTTATTTTTCCTCTGGGGTATACTTTTTGCCTCGTATACGTCGTCAAGACGATGGATGTCTCTCTCAAGGGTATGTGTGAAAATAGCCGCTCGTAGTCTCGTCGATTCATGACGGTTAGCGCTGATCCTGTATCCAATTCCATTTTAACTTGGGACCCTGCTATCGTGAGAGTGACCCAAATGGTTCGGTGATCCTCTTTTGCGATTACATTGTGAAGTTTGAGACAGCTTAATCTCCTGTTTCCGGATTCACTATCGCTCACCTGGTCTTCGGAACTACTGTCTGTCATCTTTTGTACTTTCTTGTACGGTTCCTTAGTAGCCTTTTTGTGGTCGCTGGTCTTCTTCCCAGACCTACAAACTTGTGCAATGTGTCCAATCTTCCCGCATTGCCTGCATATTTTGTCTTTGGACCAGCAGTCCTTCTGGTCATGGTTAGTTCTGCCGCAGCGATAACATTTTGCAAATCCCCGTGTCATTTCGTGGGTGCCGTATTCCTGTGGTTTTTGTTGAATTTCTGCAGCTCCCCTGGCTGCTGCTTCATACGATACTGCCACGCTGAAAGCCTTATCTAGCGTCAGCTCTTTTTCTGTGAGTAACTTCTTCTGTGTTCCTTCACTCAGGAGTCCACAGACAAATTTGTCCCGTAGGGTATCTGCCAGTCCTACTCCGAACTGGCAGTGCTTTGATAGCTTGCGTAGTTCCGTAAGATACTCAGCATTGCTCTCATCTTTGTGCTGAGTTCTCCTGTTGAATTTAAATCTTTCTGCTATCAACAGCGGTGCAGGCTTTAAGTGCTCCTGTAGAACAGCAACAATTTCGTTAAAACTCTTCGCCTTCGGTTTGGCTGGAGTAATCAGGTCCCGCAATAGGCCGTACGTTCTAGCGCCCATTAAGTTTAACAATATCGATGCCTTTTTCCCCTCCGCTATATCGTTTGCCTCGAAATATACCTCGACTCTTTCCACATACGTGGTCCAGTCCTCTAATGTATTATCAAAAGCAGTGATACAGCCAGTCTTCGGCATCTTGCAAATCTTAAATGGCGCCTCCCGCACTTTGCCTTCTTCTCCGATTTAACAAAATGGCGCCTCCCGCGCTTTTCCTTCTTCCCCGCTGTTGTTAGCACTGCTTTCCACGGTTTCTTGCGCGTATTCTTTTTCTTTTATTATTTTCCCGTCGTGGAGCGGACCCTCTGGGACACTTCCCTCCCTCTTCTGAGGTCCAAACGCTGCCCAGCTTCGAAACACCGGCCGCGCCCTGTATGCTCCACCCTCTCTCTCTCTCCTTGCTTCCCGACTCGCTGCCCGGCCCCGTTGAAAGGCCACCCGATCGAGCTTCAGCCCGCCGCAGCCCAGGAAGGATCAGAGCACTACCTGCCACCAGCCCGATTAGCTGGGAAACCACGGACCGAGGAACCCAGCCTGGCTCTGGACAGTCTCTCCTGCAAGTTTTGAAATCGATGATTGACGGTCGACACCCGTTTCTCGAGTTTCAATGGCTTATTTTTTCTTCTTTCTTCTGGCTCCGACCTTCAACAACGTCGTCGGAGCTGCTGCTGAGTTGCAGGTAAGTTCGTTTCTAACTCATCGCCAGTGTTAAGTCCGTGAATGATTGAGACACGGACTAGCAGGAGAGAAAACAAACAGATCTTTACTGGTGAAAGGCATAAACGAAACTAAACAACAGAGGCTCTCTAGCGCCTTTTATACAGGGGTGGTCACTGCCGGTACTGCAGTCTGAGACCAGTTATTCTCTTAAAGGTACATACACAACAATTACCTTTGCTTCTTCCTCCAGGCTTCATCCCTTTAGGCTGCGGAGCTGCCTCACTCAATGGCAGAGAAAGCAGAATGGCCGCTGCATTCTTAAATGCACCAGCCTTCTGCTTTCTGCTCAGCAAAGCTTTCTAAGTGAGTCTTCAGTAAAGGACTCAACTTAGAAAGACAGATTGTCAAAAAATCGACAGATCAAACGTCATACGCTGACGTTCTCTGTCACCGGCTTTCCCTTAATTGGCGGGCTTAACAAGGTCAGTCAAGGGAAAATAGCGTGGGTTGGCCGGATGTCGTTGGAGGCGGGACTAAAACCCGACAAGCAGCAGTCCCGCCTCCATCACGTCCCCATTGGCAAAATCACCCCCTTTATTTCTCTTTTCTCTACCTCTAGGCAAACAATTTGTCAACATAGTAAAAAAAAAAATGATTGCTGAACAGAGGTGTTTTAACACCACAGAAGAATGCGGAGGGGGAGGGCGTGATTGATGTCTTCTGTCAGCTACACCCCATAGAAACATAGAAATTTACGACACAGAAGGAGGCCATTCGGCCCATCGTGCCTGCGCTGGCTGAAAAAGAGCTATCCAGCCTAATCCCACTTTCCAGCTCTTGGTCCGTAGCCTTGACACTTCAAGTCCATATCCAGGGTACTTTTTAAATGTAATGAGGGTTTCTGCCTCTACCAGCATTTCAGGCAGTGAGTTCCAGAACCCCACCACCCTCTGAGTGAAAACATTTCTCCTCAACTCCCCTCTAATCCTTCTACCCATTACTTTAAATCTATGCCCCCTGGATATTGACCCCTCTGCTAAGGGAAATAAGCTCTTCCTATCCACTCTATCGAGGTCCCTCATAGGTTTATACACCTCAGCCTCCTCTGTTCCAAAGAAAACAACCTCAGCCTATCCAATCTTTCCTCATAGCTAAAATTTTCCAATCCTGCCAACATCCTCGTAAGTCTCTTCTGTACCCTGTCCAATACAATCACATCTTTCCTGTAATGTGGTGACCAGAACTGTATGCAGTACTCTAGCTGTGGCCTAACTAGCGTTTTATACAGTTCCAGCATAACCTCCCTGCTCTTATATTCTATGCTTCGGCTAATAAAGGAAAGTATTCCATATGCCTTCTTAACCACCTGTCCTGCTACCTTCAGCGATTTGTGGACTTACCACGACAAGTTACTGCCGCAATCCGGTCAAAAAATGGCGGCCGCCACTCCAACACCCTTCTCTGGTGTGGGACTCGGTGGGCGCCATTTTGGTGATGGCCTTAGCACTGCCGAGAACAGCACTGGCCCTGGAAATGTAAATGAGGGGAAGGATACGTCGCACCTCGACTTAACGGCACCTCAATGAACTTTGACCCTAAGCTCGCCATGAAAATTCAGCGTTCAGCAGACTGACAGAGACACTGTCAGCACCTCTTAAAGGGACACACACATCTTTCAGGCAAGTTTGCATTTAAGCTTTTGAACTGGAATTTCTTTATTTTATTCAAGTAGTAGCTTGGTGCAATACATGTTAAAAGATTTTTATGTGTGCAGGGAACGCTGCTGGATGCTTGTAAGGCCTCAGATGGTAAAGGAAGGCCTGGAGAAGACAGAAAATGCTGCAAAAACTCAGCAGGTCAGGCAGCATCAGTGGAGAGAGAAACAGAGTTCATGGGCTGGGTTTTCTCAGCCCTGAGGAGGCGGGCATGGAGGCGGGACTGCCGGTAATGTAGCAGAAAGTGGGGGCAGATGGCAAACCCGCCCCCATCCCGCCTCCGTGCCCTTTTGCCAGGAGGCGGGAAGATGTGTTGCTTCGGGTCCCATCTCCTGGATGCGGGAAAGGGATTAAATCCTTTTAACTGCCTGTTAACAGGTAGTTAACAGGCAGGAAAAAAGATTAGTGCCATTTTACCTTCTCAGGTGAAGGTTTCCCGACCTCGGAGAACCTCGCTGGGTTGGAGGAGACGTGAAGGAGATCTGCGGGGGTCAGAGGCACCTAAAAGTAAGATGTAGAGGTTAGTGATGGGTGCAAGTGTGGAGTGGTAAGTATGGAAGGTGAGTGCGAATTGTTAAAAAATGTTCACTTACCTTGTTTTCTGCCTACAGCCTTCATCCACCCTGGATTGGGAGACCCGACATTTCCGTGTCGATTTCACAGACTGGCTGTTGGATCCTCTGACCCAACAGCCATCTGAAATCTACAAAGTTGAAAGTTGAACACAAGGACTCATCAAACTACAGAGAATGTCAGTGTTTGACAGCTTCACAGAGCTGTCAAATGCTGACATTTCTTCTTTCAAGAAGTCTTGACAGATAGCACGTCAGACGTTGACGTGCTGTCAGTGACTTCTCCCCTAATTGGCCTGCTGAGCCCGCAGGGCGGGCTTAACAAGGTCAATCAGGGGGAAATCCCTCTGGTTGGCCAGAAGATGATGGAGGCGGTGTAATGATCAATAACATGTCAATCTATAGTGGACACTAGGTGGAGCCGTAGAGCTGTGTAGAGCTGTATATAGCTGTATGTATAAGACTACACTACCCAGCTGTATATATATTAAGACTACGTTACCCATGAGGCACTAGGCTACCCACAAGGCGGCAGTCAAGATGGAAGCCTCTACAGATACAGTACCTAGTCCACATGTACTCAATAAAGTAACTAGCAAAAGCTAGCTGTGTTCATCGTAAGAATGTCTATTTATCAATGAACATAACATGGTACCAGGGTGGTGAAGATCTGCTGAAAATTGTGAAAAGCGACATGGAGAATTTGAAGCCACCAGAGCGTTTGAATCTTGAGGGAAATGTCGACTACAATTGGCAGATTTTTAAACAACAATTCGAACTTTACATTGCTGCCATCGGATTCGGTACGAAGCCAGGCGCAGGGAAGATAGCGTTGCTGCTTATGGTTGCAGGCCCACAGGCGATAGAGGTATTTAATACATTTGTATTTAATCCAGTGGAGAACAGAGACAAATTTGACGATGTTCTACAGAAATTTGATGCACATTGTTCTCCCAAAAAGAATGAGACGTATGAAAGTTACATCTTCCGTTCTCGGACACAGCAACAAAATGAGACTTTTGATAGCTTTATAACTGATCTGAAACTGAAAGCACAGACATGTAATTTCTCTGAGCTCAAAGCATCCATGATTCGTGACCAGATTGTGTTTGGTATTCATGATAAAAAAGTCAGGGAACGTCTGTTGAGAGAAACCGAATTAAATTTGGAAAATGCGGTGAAAATATGCCAAACCAGCGAGCTAGCTCGAAAGCACGCGAAGACTTTCAGTGAAATCAATAATGATGCGATTGTAATGAGTGATAATGCTGCTGTCAGTGCTGTGTCCTATAAGGGGAAGAAACATGGGCAGAACAGAAATGAAAAGCAATCGAAGGATGAAATTTTTAATTGTAAACGCTGTGGTTACAAACACCAGTTAAAACAATGCCCAGCATTTGGAAAAATGTGCACAAAGTGTAATGGAAAGAATCACTTTGCCAAACAATGCTTTTCAAAAGTAAAAACTAAGAATGGGCAACGAGTTAATGTAATTGAGGACACTGATTTAAGTGAGACATTTTTTGGACGAATGGTGTCATGTGACAATATCAAAAAGGATACAGAAAATGTGCAGCCCTCAGAAACGGACAATGCTGAACATAAAGTTAATGCAGTAAAAGAGGACAAATGGATGATCCCACTGCAGGTAAATGGAGCATTAGTTACCTTGAAACTAGACACTGGGGCAAAAGCAAACTTAATCAGTATGAGTGACATTAACAATATGAAAGAAAAGCACAAAATACAGAAAAAGTCAGTACTACTGAAGGACTATAATGGACAGAAAATAGATAGCTTAGGTGTATGCAGACTTAAAGTGACAGTCAAAGACAAAGTGCATCATCTCATGTTTTCTGTTGTGGCTGAAAGACTTGATTCTCTACTAGGTGACAAAGCTTGTGAGGACTTAGAACTGGTCAAGAGAGTCTACCGTATAAACTGTGCCATAAGCAGACCAGATGACTCGGTGGATTCTGTAGTGAATAATTTCCAGGATGTGTTCAAAGGATTTGGAGTTCTACCATTCACTTACAAGATCCAGCTAAAGCAGGATGCTCAGCCAGTGGCACATGCTCCACGAAGAGTTCCAGCACCCCTGCGTGACCGGCTCAAGAATGAACTGGACAGAATGACCACACTAGGAGTCATCAGGAAAGTCGAAGAGCCAACAGATTGGGTTAACTCCATGGTATGTGTAAAGAAAAAGAACAATGATCTAAGAATATGCATGGATCCAAAGGACTTAAATGCAAACATAAAACGTGAACACTACCAGATTCCCAAGCGAGAAGAAATCACCAGTGAAATGTCAGGTGCCAGATACTTTACAAAGCTCGATGCCTCACAAGGATTTTGGCAACTAAAACTGGATGAAGAGAGCACCAAATACTGTACCTTCAACACACCATTTGGCAGGTATTGTTTCCTCAGAATGCCTTTCGGGATAATATCTGCATCTGAAATCTTTCATAGAGTGATGGAACACATAATTGAAGGTCTGGAAGGAGTTCGGGTCTATGTTGATGACATCATCATCTGGGGCTCCACACTGAAAGAACACAATGAGAGACTGACTAAAAAGCTACAGAGCATACACCGGAATGGACTGAAGCTCAACAAAGCCAAATGTCAGTTTGGCATCCAGGAAGTCACTTTCCTAGGAGACAATCTATCTGGTAAAGTAATAGAGCCAGATATGGAAAAAGTAAACGCCATACTCAAAATGCCCCGACCCGCTGACAAAAAAGGAGTGCTACACATCATGGGGATGATAAACTTCATTGGAAAGTTCATTCCTAACTTGTCAGCCAAGACAGCCTGTCTGCGAGACCTGCTACATAAAACAAATGAGTTTGCATGGACAGAAAGACATGAACAAGAGTGGATAAACCTCAAAACAGTGCTGACAACCACACCTGTACTCACCTTCTTTGACCCAACAAAAAGAATCAAAGTGTCAACGGATGCATCAAAAGATGGCCTAGGTGCGGTCTTGCTACAAGCAGAGGGTGAAGATTGGAAGCCTGTTGCCTATGCCTCCAGGTCTATGACTGATACTGAGTGTCGATACGCCCAGATTGAAAAGGAATGTCTAGGCTTGGTAGTTGGACTAGAAAAGTTTCATGGCTACATATATGGACTTCCCACCTTCACAGTTGAGACAGACCACAGCCCACTGGTTGTCTTCATAAAAAAGAACCTGAATGAGATGTCTCCAAGGATTCAACGACTCATGATGAAGCTGCAAAGATATGACTTTGAACTGATCTACACACCAGGCAAATACATAGTGTTAGCAGATGCACTATCCCAAACACCCACAATGAGTCATGTGAGCTCTACTGAAGAAGACGTGGATGGTCATGTGAGTATGGTCACTGCTGCGCTGCCCGTGTCAGACACAAAATCAAAGCAAATAGCAGAAGAAACAGTAAAAGATACAGTATTGCAAACAGTAATAGAGAACATTCATCATGGTTGGCCAAAAGGTTCCTGTCCAAAATATTTTCACATGAGGTCAGGATTGAGTGTCACAAGTGGACTATTACTAAAACAGAACAGAATAGTCATTCCACAGGCTCTACGTCAAGACATGCTCAAAAGGATTCATGAGGGACACCTCGGAATTGGAAAATGCAAATGGAGGGCAAGAGACACTGTTTATTGGCCTGGCATAAATAAGGACATTGAGAACATGATAGGCAAATGTGAGACATGTCAGAAACACCAAAACAAACAAGCAAAGGATCCAATGATAGTAGCTGACATACCAACAGCACCATGGCAAAAGGTTGGTATGGACCTTTTTCATTTAAATGGTAAAGACTATCTAATAGTGATTGACTACCATTCTAACTATCCCGAGATGGCACTGCTCTCAAGCACCACAGCAAGCAGTGTCATAATGCATGTGAAATCTATCTTCGCCAGACATGGAATTCCCAGGATTGCCGTTAGCGACAATGGTCCGTGCTTCAACTATAAGGAGTGGCAACAGTTTGCAGCACAGTATGACTTTCAGCACATCACATCCAGTCCTTTGTATGCTCAGTCAAATGGTAAGGCAGAGAAAGGTGTTCAAGTTCTCAAGCAGCTACTGAAGAAAGCGACAGAAAGCAAGTCGGATCCTTATCTCGCCCTGCTGAGCTACCGAGCCTTACCTTTAGACTGTGGTTCTTCACCTGCTGAACTACTAATGGGTCGCAAGTTGCGCACCACGTTACCCTGCTGTGCAAAAGAACAGCAAAGTGAGGAACTGAGACAGAGACTTCAACTGTTAAAGCTGAAACAGAAATCATACTATGACAAGTCATCCAAAACTCTAAAACCATTGACAAGGGATGATGTTGTCAGGATTGAGGATCCAGATGCATGGAACAGGAAAGCTACAGTTCTTGAGGAAGTAGGACCAAGGTCATACACTGTTAGAACTGAGGAAGGACAGATTCTCAGGAAGAACCCTCGTTCCCTCCTAAAAACACAAGAGACTATTCAAGAGCAGATTGATGACAATGCCGCAACTGCATCTTGTCATTCACCGCCAGAACAATCTCATGAAGACACATCAGGCTTACCCGTGTTTAGAAGATGCACACGTGAAGTAAAAGAGCCTGACAGACTTAATCTTTGAGTACAATGTAAAGCTTTGAAAATGTGTTGACTGTTTTGAAAATGTTTATGTTTATGGAGCACTAACAAAAGTGTTACTGATATTATCTTTATTGTTGTCTTGAAAGTTGATTGATATTGATTTTGTTAAACCTCAAAGAAAGGGGGATGTAATGATCAATAACATGTCATTCTATAGTGGACACTAGGTGGAGCCGTAGAGCAGTGTAGAGCTGTATATAAGAACATAAGAACATAAGAACATAAGAATTAGGAGCAGGAGTAGGCCAATCGGCCCCTCGAGCCTGCTCCGCCATTCAATATGATCATGGCTGATCTGAACCTAACCGCCAATCTACTATCACAGAACTATCTCCTGAATCTAACAGAATTAGACACATGAAGTAGGAGCAGGATCAGGCTACACGGCCCCTGGGCCCGCTCCGCTACCCACAGGGCCATGACCGACCCGAACCTAGACTCAGGTCCAAATTCCTGCCCGCTCCCCGTAACCCTTAATTCCCTTTACTTCTAGGAAACTGTCTATTTCTGTTTTAAATTTATGTAATGATGTAGCTTCTACAGCTTTTTGGGGCAGCATATTCCATGGACCTACCACCCTCTGAGTGAAGTAGTTCCTCCCCATCTCAGTTTTGAAAGAGCAGCCCCTTATTCTAAGACTATGCCCCCTAGTTCTAGTTTCACCCATCATTGCAAACATCCTCCCCGCATCCACCTGATCCAACCCCTTCACAATCTTATATGTTTCAATAAGATCGCCTCTCATTCTTCTGAACTCCAATGAGTAGAGTCCCAATCTACTCAACCTCTCCTCATATGTCCATCCCCTCATCCCCGGGATTAACCGAGTGAACCTTCTTTGTACTGACTCGAGAGCAAGTATGTCTTTTCTTAAGTATGGACACCAAAACTGTATGCAGTATTCCAGGTGCGGTCTCACCAATACCTTGTACAACTGAAGCAATACCTCCCTATTTTTATATTCTATCCCCCTAGCAATGAAAGCCAACATTCCATTGGCCTTCTTAATCACTTGCTGCACCTGCATACTAACCTTTTGAGTTTTGTGCACCAGGACCCCCAGATCCCTTTGTACTTCAGTACTTTCCAGTTTCTTGCCATTAAGATAATAATTTGCTCTACGATTTTTCCTGCCAAAGTGCATAACCTCACACTTTCCAGCATTGTATTCCAGCTGCCAAATCTCTGCCCATTTACTTAGCCTGTCTATGTCCCCTTGCAGGTTTTTTATGTCCTCCTCACTCACTACTTTCACTCCCATCTTAGTATCATCTGCAAACTTTGATATGTTACACTCGGTCCCCTCCTCCAAATCGTTAATATAGATTGTAAAGAGTTGGGGACCCAGCACTGACTCCTGCGGAACACCACTAGTTACCGATTGCCAGTCTGAGAATGAATCATTTATCCCAACTCTTTGCCTTCTGTTAGACAGCCAATCCTCTATCCATGCCAGAATATTACCCCCAATCCCGTGATTTTTTATCTTAAGCAATAATATTTTGTGTGGCACCTTGTCAAATGCCTTTTGGAAGTCTAAATACACTATGGCCATTGGTTCCCCTTTATCCACCCTATATGTTACTTCCTCAAAGAACTCCAGCAAATTTGTCAAACATGACTTCCCCTTCATAAAACCATGCTGACTTTGTCTATTAAATTATGATTATCTAAATGTCCTGTTACTGTCTCCTTAATAATGGACTCCAACATTTTACCTACCACAGATGTTAGGCTAACCGGTCTATAGTTTCCAGCCTTCTGTCCACTGCCCTTTTTAAATAAGGGTGTTACATTAGCAGTTTTCCAGTCTGCCGGGACCTTTGCTGAGTCCAGGGAGTTTTGGAAAATTATTACCAATGCATCCACAATCCCTACCACCAATTCCCTCAAGACCCGAGGATGTAAGCCATCAGGTCCAGGTGATTTATCCGCCTTGAGTCCCATTATTTTACCGAGTACCACTTCCTTAGTGATTTTGATCGTGTTTAGCTCCTCCCCCCCATAGCCCCCTGTTTGTCCAGTGTTGGGATATTCTTAGTGTCCTCTACTGTAAAGACTGATACAAAATACTCATTCAGTGTTTTTGCCATCTCCATATTTCCCACCATTAATTTCCCGGTCTCACCCTCTAAGGGACCAACATTTACTTTAGCCACCCTTTTTCTTTTTATATAACTGTAAAAACTCTTACTATCTGTTTTTATATTTTTTGCTAATTTACTTTCATAATCTATCTTCCCTTTCTTAATCAATCTTTTTGTTATTTTTTGCTGTCTTTTAAAGTTTTCCCAATCCTCTATCCTCCCACTAGATTTGGCTACCTTATATGCCCTTGTTTTTAGTCGAATACTATCCTTAATTTCTTTACTTAGCCACTAAGTGTCTTTTCTTTTACACCCTTTTCTTTTCAGTGGAATATATGTTTTTTGGAAGTTGTAAAATAACTCCTTAAATGTACACCACTGATCATGTATCGTCTTACCCTTTAATATATTTTCCCAATCCACTCTACTCAATTCCACTCTCATACCTTCATAGTCTCCTTTATTCAAGCTTAACATGCTTGTTTGAGATCCAACCTTCTCACCCTCTAATTGAATATGGAATTTAACCATGTTATGGTCACTCATTCCAAGGGGATCCTTTACTAGGACATTTTTAATTAATCCTGTCTCGTTACACAGGACCAGATCTAAGATTGCTTGTCCCCTGGTCGGTTCAGTTACATACTGCTCAAGAAACCCATCCCTAATACACTCAATGAACTCATCCTCAAGGCAGCCCTGCCCAGTTTGATTTGTCCAATTAATATGACAGTTAAAATCCCCCATAATTATAGATGTTCCCTTATTACAAGCCTCAACTATTTCCTGATTGATACTCCGTTCAACAGAGTTGCAACTGTTCGGAGGCCTATAGACTACGCCCACTAGTGTTTTTTTCCCCCTTATTATTCCTTATCTCCACCCAAACTGTTTCATTATCCTGATCTTTTGACCCAATATCATTTCTCTGTACTACAGTGATTCCTTCCTTTATTAACATAGCCACCCCACCTCCCTTCCTTCCTGCCTGTCCTTCCTGATCGTTAAATAACCTGGTATGTTTAATTCCCAGGCATTGTCACCTTGCAGCCATGTTTTTGTATTGGCCACAAGATCATACCCATATGTAATTATTTGTGCCATTAACTAGTCTATTTTGTTATGAATGCTACGTGCATTCAGATAGAGAACTTTCAAATATGTTTTGTGACATTTAATTCCTGCTTTTGCCCTTTTTATTACTTTACCTTTTACTCCATACCTTCTGCCCCTTCCTGACACACTCTGGTTTTTAATTTCCCCACTGCTACCTAAGTCTATGACCTTCTCTGTTGTTATTTTTATTATTTGCTCTCTAGGAACCTCCCCCCCACTAGTTGGTTTAAAGCCCTCTCTACAGCCCTAGTTATATGATCCGCCAGGACTCTAGTCCCAGCACTGGCCAAGTGAAGCCCGTCCCAACGGAACAGCTCCCTCCTGCCCCAGTACTGGTGCCAGTGTCCCAGGAAGCAAAACCCATTTCTCCCACACCAGTCTTTGAGCCACGCATTTAACTCTCTAATTTTATTTGTCCTAGCCAAATTTGCTCGTGGCTCAGGTAATAATCCAGAGATTATTACCCTTGAGGTTCTGTTTTTTAATTTGACCCCTAGCTGCTCATACTCCTTTAACAGAACCGGCTTCCTAGTCCTATCTATGTCATTTGTACCAACATGGACCACGATGACTGGATCCACCCCCTCCCACTGCAAGTTTCTTTCCAGCTCAGAGGAGATGTCCTTAACCCTGGCACCGGGTAGGCAACACAGCCTATGGGACTCTCGCTCTTGGCTGCAGAGAACTCTATCTATCCCTCTAATAATACTATCCCCTACCACTACAACATTTCTATTTACTCCCCCCTCTTGAATGGCCCCCTGTTCCACGGTGCTGTGGCCAGGTTGCTCATCCTCCCTGCAGTCCCTGCTCCTGTCCACACAGGGAGTAAGAACCTCGAACCTGTTGGCCAAGAGCAAGGGCTGCGGCTCCTCCAACACTACCTCCTGGATCCCCGTACCTGCCTCGCTCGTAGTCACACCGTCCTGACCCTGGCCATGTGCTACATCTGGATTAATTAACTTCATAGGTGTGACCACCTTCTGGTACACTGAGTCCAGGTACTTCTCCCCCTCCCTGATGCATGTATGTATAGCTGTATGTATAACATATAGCTGTATGTATAAGACTACACTACCCAGCTGTATATATATTAAGACTACATTACCCATGAGGCACTAGGCTACCCACAAGGTGGCAGTCAAGATGGAAGCCTCTACAGATACAGTACCTAGTCCACATGTGCTCAATAAAGTAACTAGCAAAAGCTAGCTGTGTTCATAATAAGAATGTCTATTTATTAATGAACATAACAGGCGGGACATTGACCCGACAAGCAGCAGTCCCGCCTCCAACTCATCTCCATTCACAAAATCCAGCCCCATGTCTCAGATTCAGATGCTGCTTGACCTGCTGAGTATTTCTAGCATTTTATTTTTTTATTTTAGATTTCCAGCATCCGCTCACAGTTGGAAGAGGAAGATACAGAAGACAAAGACACGGAAGAGGAGGAAGACGCAGAAGAGGAAGAAGCCGAAAAGGAGGAAGCAGAAGGAAGGATGCAACCCAAACAGCCTCTTTCTGGCCGGGATATCTGGGATAGAATGATCCACCTGCGGTACCAGTGACCACAACCCCAATTCCCCTTTCAACATTTGTCCCACACCTTACCTTCCCTCTGTTACTGACCATCACAGCGTCCTCTTGGTCACGATGCTGAAATAAAAGCCACCACAAAACAAACTTTCCAATCCAACTTTATACATGTATCCATCCAATATGACATCAAGAAATCAACCCATCACCCATATGCATTCCCTTCATGACTATATTGTGTGTGCCTTTGCCTATCCTACTGATGTCATGCAGTGCTACCCCAGAAATGCGAGGGTATACCTATCAGGAAAGGGTGAACAGGCTGGGTCGCTTTTCACTTGAAAAAAGAAGGCTGAGGGGTGACCTAATAGAGGTCTTTAAAATTATGAAAGGTTTTGATAGAGTGGATACAGAGAGAGTGTTTCCACTTGTAGGGAAGAGCATAATGAGAGGTCATCAATATAAGATAGGGTAGGGTTCTCAAAATTCCCACATTCCCCAAAGTTACTAATAAAGGGACACTGTAGGACAAGTTATTAATAAGGGTACCCAAAGGAAAATGGCTTTTTGGACTTTGTGGCAAATACCTGCAAGATTAAAAGCAGGGCACTGCAAAAGCATGTCACGTTCAAAAGGTTTTGAAAAAATCTGACATGTCTGGGCCTGTGGGAAATTTGTTATTTTGAAACCAGACGACTAGATAAGAGACAATGCGCATTCTCAGGAAAGGACTTAACCTTGCACAATTTCAAACCCATCAAAAATTCTGCATAAATAATCATTTACAGTTTAAGGCAGTTACCAAGCCAGGAAGACACCAATTTGTCTTATGAATAACAAATGACATAATAAAGACTCACTACGCACTTGGTTGAACATAAAGCAAGGCTTTAATCGACTTGTAACAAAACATGGAGGTCTAGTTAGTAGTCACTAGCTTCCTGTTTCCAGATTGCCCCTGGCCAAGTTGGGCCCACGCCCCAGTATTTATACTCCTCGGATGGCACCCTCAGCTGGCCGTCCAGTAGTACTTCCTGAGTTACTTCTTGTAGAAGTTGCGATTTATGACGTTCTTCCTCCCTAAAAGGTTTGGAAGTCCAGTCTTCCTTTAACGGATTAGGCGAACCAAAAATAGCCGTAGTCGTTTAGCTTTCTGTTTGTGACCAGAAGGCACGTCTCCCCAGACCGTGTCCTGGTCCCTAGGTCGCTTGGCCCGTTCCGGTAAGTCGGTAGAGTCTGCGTCATCTTGATCATCCTGTGGAGGACTGGGAATATCATGACTATGAGTGCGGGTCCCCACAGGCGCAGAGCTGGCCTCATCCTGGGTCGTAGCTGGAGATTGTCCGGCATCCTGGTTTCGGGTGGCCATCCTTCGGGGAGCGTTCGGCTCCCTGAGTTGATCCGGTAGCACTGCCGGCAGACCCCTCGATGTCCCAGGTAGGCCGTCATCTTCATAGGGGTGCGGAGTGTGGATATCATCGTCGTGGGATCCTTCATCATTCGGGCCCATGTGACCGGTTAGGCAGGGAGCCAGATCTCTGAGCGAGACGGTGGACTCCCGGCCATCGGGGTACCGCATATGCGCATACGTGGGGTTTACCTCCATTAACTCCACCTCGTCAACGAGAGGGTCGTTCTTGGCAGACCAGACGAACCTCCGGAGTAGCACAGGGCCTGGAGCCACCAACCATGACGGTAGAGATGTCCCATGTGTAGAGCGACGCCGGAAATTGAAGAATCGCTCATGAGGCGTGACATTAGTGGATGTGGAGAGAAGCGACCTGATAGAGTGTAACACGTCGGGGAGCACAGTTTCCCACTGCTGGTCTGGTAGGTTGCGTGACCTCAGTGCCAGACGGACAGCGTTCCAGATGATGGCATTGTATCGTTCAACCTGTCCGTTGCCGATTGGGTGATATGGTGTCATCTTACTCGAGGCGATTCCCCGTTGGGAAAGATACTCTTTAAGTTCACTCGACATAAAGGAGGGACCCCGATCCGTGTAGATAAAATTGGCCGTCCCGCAACGGGAAAAGACCTGATCGAGGCATTTAATTACCGTAGAGGTAAGCATATTAGGACAGGGGAAGGCAAAGGGAAAGCGTGAATACTCGTCTACCATCGTAAGTAGGTAGGTGTTCCGCATCGACGAAGGCAATGGCCCTTTAAAGTCTATGCTGAGCCTCTGCATAGGCTGCATTGCATGTATGAGTAAGTCATCTGATGGGCGGAAGAAATGTGGTTTCAATTCTGCACAAATCCTACAGGAGGAGCATGTTTTCTTTACGTCCTCCGTTGAGAATGGTAGATTTTTGGAGCGCACAAAGTGCAACATACGGGTAACGCCAGAATGGCATAAGTCCATATGCAGATCCGCCAGAGGCGACGTTGACATTGAAGAGCAAAATGCCCGTGTGAAGGTATCTGGGGCCACATTCTGTTTGCCGGGTCAGTAACGGATAGTATATCCAAAGGCGGCCAGCTCCATCCTCCAGAGTTGAATTTTATTATTTTTGACTTTCGTGCACTTCCGGTTATCCAACATGAAGGCCATGGAGCGCTGGTCAGTTATGAGCATGAAATGACGCCGAGCAAGAACATGACTCCATTGGCGTACAGCCTCGATGATGGCTGTAGCCTCGTTCTCGACGGGGGGGGGGGGTAATGGAGCTCGCTACCCTGCAAGGTTCTGGATAGGAATGCCACGGGTCGACCACCTTGATTCAAGATAGCTGAGATCGCCACCTTCGATGCATCGCATTCGACCACAAAAGGAAGATTTTCATCAATGGAGCGAAGTGTGGCTTTCTCCAGCTGTCGTTTGAGGAGGTTGAAGGCAGAAATAGCCGTTGCTTCCAATGGAAAAGACTTCGCATAAAGCAGGGGCTGTATTTTATCAGAGAAGTGAGGTATCCAC
Source organism: Somniosus microcephalus (assembly GCF_052327205.1). Lineage (NCBI taxonomy): Eukaryota > Metazoa > Chordata > Chondrichthyes > Squaliformes > Somniosidae > Somniosus > Somniosus microcephalus. Next base: position 35,259,127 of record NC_140991.1, on the reverse strand, counting down.
TTTGCGTAATAAGCAAACATGCCAAGTGTCCGATGAAGAGAGCCGAGATTTGTAGGGGGAGGGAGCTCCTGAAGTGGACGAATTCTCTCTGGGTCCGGTTTAATAACACCGTTGCCCACCCAATAGCCGAGAATGTTCACTGATGGCACCGATTCCACCGATTTGGATTCGTTTAACGTTAAGTGGCGACGACGGAGAACGTCAAAAAATCTCTGAAGATTGGCATCATGCTCCTTTTGATCATGGCCGGCAATAGTAATATTGTCTAAATATGGAAAGGTATCCATCAAGTTCTCTTGCCGGACTAGGCCATCCATTGCCTGTTGGAACACGTCCACCCCATTGGTGACCCCAAATGGAAGGCGACAAAACTGATAAAGCCGACCATTGGCCTCAAAGGCCGTATACTTTTTGTCAGAGTCTTTCAGCGGTACCTGATGGTACGCGCTTTTTAAATCCAAGGCTGAAAAAACCTTGTATTTGGCAAGGTTGTTGACCATGTCATCTATGCATGGTAGCGGGTAGGCATCCAGATCGGTATATTGATTAATAGTCTGCGAATAATCAATACACAGACGTTTCTTATGTTGTTTTAAAGGGTTTTTCACAACAACGACTTCAGCCCGCCAGGGAGATGAACACAGCTCGATAATACCATCAGTCCAAAGATGTGTGGGTTAGGTTGATTGGCCACGATAAAAAAAAAAAAATTGGCCCTTAGTGTGGGGGGGGGGATTAAATACGTGGGGTTATGGGGTTACGGGAATAGGGCTTGGGTGGGATGGCTGTCAGTGTAGGGACCAGGTGCTAGGGTTTGGATGATCAGCCATGATCTCGTTGAATGGCGGAGCAGGCTCGAAGGGCCGAATGGCCTACTCCTGCTCCTATCTTCTATGTTTCTATGTAAAAGGCGAGAGATTTCTGCCTCGATAAATGCTTGGTCATCTTGGCTAAAGCGCCGCGATTTGGTTGCTATGGGTTTACAGCGGGGGGAGAGATTGGCAAACAGGGAGGGCTCACCGAGTAAGGCCGCCGAGAGCGCACAAAACGGCACCTTAGAAATGGTAAGCTCCGGCTTCGACCCTCCAAACTCAAAAGTGAGTCTTTTGTGCTGCTTCTGGAAGTCCTGTCCCAGAAGCACATCACTGCATAAGTTTTCGAGTACTCCGAGCCGGGTGGAGAGATAAGTGTGGCCATTGAGGATGAGGTTGAAAAGACAGAAGCCAGGAGAATTGGTGGTCAGAGTCATCAGAGCCATTGCAATCTCCCTGTCCGAGGGATAAATGCGCAGTTTTAACCTGCTGACAGCCCGCTTACTAATGAAGCTGTCAGAGCTGCAGGAGTCGATTAGCGCGCTTAGAGTGTGCCCATTTACTGAAACCTTCGTGGCTGCATGGGACAAACTTTGGGGAAAAACAGCTGTGATGGGAGGAGGGGCAATTTTTCCTTCAGCAGCTGTAGCCATAGCAGTGGTTCTTGGGGGAGGAGTAGCTCCATAGATAGCAGCTGTGAAGCTAACAGCAGCTCTTGACCGGTATACTTTAGAGGAGCGGCCTTTCTTGTTAGCAGAGGCCCGTGACTGGCATGTCTTGGAAAAGTGTCCTTTCTTGCTGCAATGATTGCAGGTCGCATTACGAGCCGGGCAAAATTTTCTGTACTGGAACGTACCTCCACAAAAGAAACACTTTCTTCCTGATTGCCAGGATGCTGCTAGGGTGTGGTCGTCATCAGCAAAGGCCTCTAGGGTAGGGTCGTCGCCCGTTAGAGTAGAGTCATCATCAGCGGGGGGCATCCGCCCGAGACCTATTGAATGACTCATTAAAGGTGATAGCCGCCGTCCGTGCATGTGGTGGGAGATAAGTGTCTGCATTCTTCTTGGCCAAGTCTAGGGAACACGCCTGGTCATAAGCAGCCCATAAATTGAGGGTTTTATTTTCCAGCAGGCGCTGACGTATAAAAGGGGACGCAATCCCATTGATAAAGGAATCGCGGATTAGTTCCTCTTGATACTGTTCAGCTGTAACCGCTTTAAGGTTACAATCTTTGCCGAGCCTGCAAAGTTTCTGGAGGAATTCATCGAGTGATTCCCCAGGCTGCTGTCGAGTTGTGGGCAGTAGGTGTCGAGCAAAGATTTCATTCGGGGACTTGACATATAGCTGCTGTAAAATTTGGATAGCAGCATCGTAGTCTATACAGTCCTCAATATAATCATACACATGAGGGGATACGTAGTTAATAAGCATTCGTAACTCATTAGGGGCATCCGCCCCACATTCTTCAAGAAAGTTGCTAAAGGTACAAAACCAATGCTTCCATACCTTCACTGCTGCAGGTGCATTCGGGTCCAGGTCGAGACGAGCGGGTCTAAGGAGTTTTTCCATGATGGATCAGTTTCTTGCCCAAGTTCCTTTCTGCGGTTCGAGTTGCAGCTGGTTGTTCCGAATCACCCAAAGCGTGGAGATGATAACAAGTCGATTAAATTGACGTAACAAAGACTCACTATGCACTTGGTTGAACATAAAGCAAGGCTTTAATCGACTTGTAACAAAACATGGAGGTCTAGTTAGTAGTCACTAGCTTCCTGTTTCCAGATTGTCTCTGGCCAAGTTGGGCCCATGCCCGAGTATTTATACTCCTCAGATGGCGTCCTCAGCTGGCCGTCCAGTAGTACTTCCTGAGTTACTTCTTGTAGAAGTTGCGATTTATGACAACAAACACCCAAGATATTAAAGCCATTTAGCAACGAGACACCCACCCCAAAACCAGTTAAAGTGAATGGCCATAATCACTTTAATGAGCCCGCCAAAATTCGGACAAAGAACTCACCCTGATTTGGCGCGCAGATAACGAAATCCAAATTAGTATAATTGTAGGCCCACCGGTAACCAGACGGGACAGCAGAAGGGCAGCCATTGACAAGGCAGCGGGAAGAACGGGGCAAAACACTGGCCATCACGACGAGGAATCGAGCCAAACAGCAAGATTTACGCGACATCACGGCGGGGCAGGCTCGACCAAAGACGACTAGGCTGCAACCGTAGCCTTACACAAAGAACGACCACGAGCACCGCGGTAACAAAAAGGGCCAGGTAAACCATACCTTCAAATCATTTACCAATGCACAGGTAATGATCTAGGCCACCGCGACCGAGCCGACACCGAATGCCGCCAGCCGAGCCCCAACCGCAGCAAAACACGACGACCAAACCACCACCAGAAGAACAAAACCCGAAGTTTTCCACTCTACAAACTAAGGTATCCAACAAAGACTTTACTCTCCCTATTTCTAACCAAGAAAGAAGGGACTCACCAGACAAATCCACAACCGCGCCCTTACCGCAACTGCGGACTCCACCCAACTGAGGAACCTTTGCAGATTCCCAAGACTGTGACCACGTGGAGACGGCAGGCCCCAAAGGACACAAAGAACGAACCCCAAAACGCAACCAACTTAATTGACAGGATTCGAACTGTCAAGGAACCCCCATTGGTGAGCATAAATCCCTGGCCCCTCTTAGCTCAATTAAGTTAGATATGGGGGGGTGGGACAAGGGTAGGGGGGATTATTAATGTGATTTTTCCCTCATTGTGCCGTGTGTTCCCCATTCCTAATTAAGTGTATTTTTTGTATGCCTGTAACTATTCCAGTAATTTTCAGTGTTGTAATTTTATTGTGCCTTTAATAAAATAGTTTCCTTGCACCAAACCAGTTGTCTATTCCAATTTGTATCGCAGCCTGTACCTAAGTCCGGAGTCTAGAACCCCAGGGGTGTGGGAACAATTCGAACCACTCAAAAACAGTCAGGTGCAAGCTGACTGCGCACACCAACCCCCTACAATAGTCACCAAGAAATCAAATAGGGAATTCAGAATAAACTTCTTTACCCAGTGAGTGGTGAGAATGTGGAACTTGCTACCACAGGGAGTGGTTGAGGCGAATAGTATAGATGCATTTAAGGGGAGGCTAGACAAGCATATGAGGGAGAAGGGAATAGAGGGTTATGTTGACAGAATTAGATGAGGAAAGACGGGAGGAGGCTCGAGTGGAGCATAAACGCCGGCATGGACTGGTTGGGCTGTATATCCTATGCAATCCTATGTAGCTGCAGCATGGCTGGTGGAAGGCTGCTGACTTTCAATGGGGGACACTAACTGGCCTTGCTGGTCGACCTTGAGGAGCTGGTGGCAGGGAGTGTGAAATTGAGTGACAGTGTTTCTTCTTCTTCTGCTTTTTCTTCTTCTTCTTCACTCTGCTCTCCCTCTTCTTGGTCAACCAGTGGCTAGGCAGGCTGCATTTCTTGGGTGTGTGTAGAAATGAGGAAGGCACAAAGGAAGAGGGAAGAAGTTTGGGGCCAGCCACTGGAGGATCGTCGTCGTCCCATCAGGCTGATCGGTGGCGGGTTGTCCGGGAAGGTGATCGGAGGCCTCGTGGTGGGGTCTCCGATCACGGTGGGTGGGTTCGGCAGGGAACCTGGCTCCAGGAGGTAGGTGTAATAACACTACCTTAATAATACTCATGTCTTTCGCCTCCACACACAGGTTACCTTTTTGGTCTCTAATAGGCCCTACTCTTACTTTAGTTATCCTCTTGCTCTTTATGTATTTATAAAACATCTTTGATTTTACTTGCCAATATTTTTTCATGCCCTCTCTTGCTTTCCTAATTTCCTTTTTCATTTCACCCCTGCACCTTCTACACTCGTCTAGGCTTTTTGCAGTATTGGGCTCGCGGTATCTGACATAAGCTTCCCTTTCTTGTCTTATCCTACCCTGTGTGTTGCTTGACAGCCACGGGGCTCTAGATTTGGAAGTCCCAGGGTGAGAGATTCACTATCAGCCTGTTTGCGGCACTAACGATTTCATAATTTTGAAAAATTCACTGTTTGCGCTCCAGGAAGGAAGCGCTAAATCAAGCGTTCCACTTCCTTCTTGGAGCGCAATCGGCAGCAGGCGGGGCGGAGACTTCAGCAGTGCTGCACACTGGGCCATGCAGTACTGTCACGTTCAAAGGCTCCTTCCCTCCCTTAAAGGCAAGGGCCATCGCTGCAGGCTCTGCAATATAAAAAGTACCTACCTGGACCACCAAGGCAGTCGTTCAAGCAGAGTTGCCGGGCTGATTGATCACGGGCAAGAACCCATGAAAAAAGCTGGAACAAGAAAGGTAAGTGTTTTTTTTTACTTACCTCGGCCACCTCGCCTTCAATCATCACCCCCAAAGCGGCCGGCCGCCTGATGCACGCCTCCTGCAGCTGTCGGTGTTTTCGCCCGGCGCAGCTGCAGGGGGCGGAAGTCAATTCCGGGTCTGGGGTGCTACCGGGGCGATGCGCACGGCGATGATGTCTCGATCTCGGGGTGAAGGAGATCGGGGCACAACGTCATAACGTCGCCGCAAAACTCCCACCAATATGGCGGGAGTCGATGTCAGCGCGACGACCGGTCACAAAGCAATTTGCGCCCCATTAGCGCCCCCGGGGGCTCTAACAAGAGGCACCAAGGCACCCAATTCCACCCCCCCCCAACTCTTTTACTTTGAGGGAACATTTGCACTGAACCCTCACTATCTCCTCCTTGAATGCCTCCCACTGCTCTGACACTGACTTACCTTCAAGCAGCTGGTTCCAGTCCACTTTCGTTAAATCACATCTCAGTAAAATTGGCCGTTCCCCAATCGAGAACTTTTACTCCTGGTCTATCTTTGTCCTTTTCCATAACTACGCAAAATCTAATTGAATTATGATCACTACCACCAAAATGCTCTCCCACTGATACCCCTTCCACCTGCCCAGCTTCATTCCCTAAAACCAAGTCCGGAACTGCCCCCTCTCTTGTTGGGCTTGCAACATACTGGCTAAAAAATTCTCCTGGATGCATTTTAAGAATTCTGAGCCCTCTAAACATTTGACACAGATTTTATCCCAGTTAACAGTAGTAAACAGTGAGGAATATAGTAGTAGGTTTCAAAAAGAGATAAAGAGGCTGGTGGAATAGGTGGACACAAGGCATAGAGGCACTGAGTACAAAAGCCAGAAATTTATGCTAAACCTATATAAAACACTAGCTTGAGTATTGAGCTTTGGCCCCAGCTGGAGTATTGTGTCCAAATCTGAGCACCACTCTTTAGTCTTCAAAGGGGAATTGGATAAATACTTGAAGGAGAAAAAATTGCAGGGATATGGGGAAAGAGCGGGGGAGTGGGACTTCTTGCCATGGAGGGAGTGCAGCGAAGATTCACCAGACTGATACCTGGGATGGCAGGAATGACGTATGAGGAGAGATTGGGTCGATTGGGCTTATACTCGCTGGAGTTTAAAAGAATGAGAGGGGATCTCATTGAAACTTATAAAATTCTAACAGGACTAGACAGACTAGATGCAGGAAGGATGTTCTTGATGGTCGGGGAGTCCAGAACCAAGGGTCACAGTCTAAGGATAAGGGGTAAGCCATTTAGGACAGAGATGAGGAGGAATTTCTTCACCCAGAGAGTGGTGAACCTGTGGAATTCTCTACCACAGAAGGCAGTAGAGGCCAATTCATTAAATATATTCAGAAGGAGTTGGATATATTTCTTAAGGCTAAAGGGATCAAGGGATATGGGGAGAAAGCAGGGACAGGGTACTGAATTTGGATGATCAGCCATGATCTCATTGAATGGCGGAGCAGGCTCGAGGGGCCGAATGGCCTACTCCTGCTCCTATCTTCTGTGTTTCTATGTTTCTATAACTGGATTGCTCTTCGAAAGAGCCAGTGCAGACTCGATGGGCCGAATGACCTCCTTCTATGCTGTACTATTCTATGATTTAATATTTGGGTTTTCCAGTTCTGATGGAAGGTCATCGACCTGAAACGTTAACTCTGTTTCTCTCTCCACAGATGCTGCCTGGCCTGCTGAGTATTTCCAGCATTTTCTATTTTTATTTTAGATTTCCAGCATTCACAGTATTTTGCTTTTGTAGAGCGACCTGGGGGTTCACAAACACAAATCTTTGAAGGTGGCGGGACAAGTTGATAAAGCTATTAAAAAAGCATACAAGATCCTTGGCTTTATAAATAGAGGCATAGGGCTGGATTTTGCCAATGGGGACGTGGTGGAGGCGGGACTCCCACTTTTATGGGTTGTAGTCCCACCTCCATCGACTTGTGGCCAACCCATGCTATTTTCCCTTGATTGACCTTGTTAAGCCCACCCAGCGGGCTCAGCAGGCCAATTAAGGGACACCTGGTTACTGGTGACATCTGTCAAGAGCTTTTGACAGATGAAAAATCAGCATTTGACAGCTCTGTGAAGCTGTCAAACACTGACAATCTGTCTTCTAACGTGAGTCCTTCTACTCAGACTCAGTTAGAGATCTCTCCAGGCCAGAAAGCAGAATGCTGCAGCTATTGACATTTCAGCGGCCATTTTACTTTCTGTGCCGGTGAACTGAGGGACTCCCGACAACTGAAGGAAGGACGCCTGCAGGAGAAAGTAAAGGTAAGTAAAACTTATTAAAACACTTTACACTTACCCCACACACTTACCTCTGCACACATGCACCCATCACTTACCTGCACAACGGACATCTTGACCCCTCCAACCCCTGCAGACCGACGGTCTACCTCGTTAACTTGGCATGGTTCGGAGCCGTCGGGAAACCCACACTTCAGGGCTAAAAATAGGGATTAGGCAAAAAACTGCCTGTTAACTACCTGTAAACAGGCAGTTAATTGGCACTAATCCCCTTCCCGCTTACAGGAGGCGGCTCCCAGCACAGGTCGGATACCCGCCTCCTGGGACATTGGCATGGAGGCGGGTTGGGGGCGGGATGGGTTCCTGCCCCCCGGTTCTGCAATTTTACCACCACTCCCGCCTCCAAACCCGCCTCCACGGGGCTTGGAAATTCGAGCCCATAGAGTACAAAGGCAAGGAGATTATGTCACTGGCTAGATCTCAGCTAGTGTATTGTGTCCAATTCAGGAGGGTCGGTAACCAAAGGACACAGATTTAAAATAATTGGCAAAAAAGCCTGGGGGAGAATTTGCCCTGCAAATATTTCTTTTTTAAGTAGAGATCCAATTCTCTTTTGAAAGTTATTATTCAATCTGCTTCCACCACCCTTTCAGGCAGCGCATTCCAGATCATAACAACTCATTATAAATTCTCCTTATCTCCCCTCAAAGTAGGTAGCTGTACAACTGCTTAGTGCATGGTTTTCATTGCTGAAAGAAATGAGCATCATGAGCTACTTCAGAAGGCCCGCCTCAAGGTGGTTGCCAGAGATACCGCGTGCAATCAATCTGGAGTCTGCTCCTCCAACTAGATGTGGCATAGAAACATAGAAGATAGGAGCAGGAGTAGGCCATTCGGCCCCTCGAGCCTGCTCCGCTATTCAATGCGATCATGGCTGATCATCCAAATTCAGTACCCTGTCCCTGCCTTCTCCCCATACCCCTTGATCCCTTTAGCTTTAAGAAATATATCCAACTCCTTCTTGAATATATTTAATGAATTGGCCTCTAATGCCTTCTGTGGTAGAGAATTCCATAGGTTCACCACTCTCTGGGTGAACAAATTCCTCCTCATTTCTGTCCTAAATGGCTTACCCCTTATCCTAAGACTGTGACCCCTGGTTAAACATAGAAGGTAGGAGCAGGAGTAGGCCATTCAGCCCCTCGAGCCTGCTCCGCCATTCGATGAGATCATGGCTGATCATCCAAACTCAGTACCCCGTACCTGTCTTCTCCCCATATCCCTTGATACCTTTAGCTCTAAGAAATATATCTAACTCCTTCTTGAATATATTTAAAGACTTGGCCTCAACCGCCTTCTGTGGTAGAGAATTCCACAGGTTCACCACTCTCTGGGTGAAGAAATTCTTCCTCATCTCTGTCCTAAATGGCTTACCCCTTATCCTTAGAGTATGACCCCTGGTTCTGGACTCTCCGACCATCGGGAACATTCTACCTGCAGCTAGTTTGTCCAGACCTGTCAGAATTTTATAAGTTTCGATGAGATCCCCTCTCATTCTTCTAAACTCCAGCGAGTATAATCCCAATCGACCCAATCTCTCCTCATACGTCATTCCTGCCATCCCAAGGATCAGCCTTGTGAATCTTCGCTGAACTCCTTCCATGGCAAGAACATCCTTCCTCAGACAAGGCGACCAAAACTGCACACAGTACTCAAGGTGTGGTCTCACCAAGGCCCTGTACAACTGCAGCAGGACATCCTTGCTCCTGTACTCAAACCCTTTCGCTATGAAGGCCAACATACCATTTGCCTTCTTCACCGCCTGCTGCACCTGCATGCTTACCTTCAGTGACTGGTGCACAAGGACATTCAGGTCTCGTTGCACTTCCCCTTCTCCCAATCTATTGCCATTCAGATAATAGTCTGCCTTTCTGTTTTTGACACCAAAGTGGATAACCTCGCATTTATCCACGTTATATTGCATCTGCCACGCTTCTGCCCATTCACCCAACCTGTCCAAATCATCCTGGAGTTTCTCGGTATCCTCCTCGCAGCACACACGCCCACCCAGCTTTGTGTCGTTTGCAAACTTGGAGATATTACATCTAGTTCCCTTATCTAGATGATTAATGTATATTGTGAATAGCTGGGGTCCAAGGACTGATCCCTGCGGTACCCCACTAGTCACTGCCTGCCACTCGGAAAAAGACCCGTTAATTCCTACTCTCTGCTTTCTGTCCGTCAACCAGTTCTCTATCCAAGTCAATACCTTGCCCCCAATCCCATATGCCTTAACTTTACACGCTAATCTCTTATGCGGGACCTTATCGAAAGCCTTTTGAAAGTCCAAATACACCACATCTACTGGTTTTCCCTTATCTATTTTCCCAGTTACATCCTCAAAAAATTCCAGTAGATTAGTCAAGCACTATTTACCTTTTGTAAATCCATGTTGACTTTGTCCGATCCTGTCACTGTTTTCCAAGTGCTCAGCTATTACATCCTTTATAATGGCCTCTAGCATTTCCCCCACTACCGATGTCAGGCTTACCGGTCTGTAATTCCCCGCTTTCTCTCTACCACCCTTTTTGAATAGTGGGGTAACATTAGCTACCCTCCAATCCATGGGTACAGTTCCAGATTCCAGCGAATTTTGGAAGATGATCAGCAATGCATCTACTATTTCTAGGGCCACCTCCTTAAGTACCCTAGGATGTAGATTATCAGGCCCTGGGGATTTATCGGCCTTCAATCCCATCAATTTCCCTAACACCATTTCCCTACAAATACTGATTTCTTTCAGTTCCTCCCTCTCATCAGACCCTATGTTCTCCAACATCTCTGGGAGGTTAATTGTGTCCTCGTTTGTGAAGACAGAACCAAAATATGCATTTAATTGGTCAGCCATTTCTTTGTTCCCCATTATAACTTCCCCTGCTTCTGACTGCAAGGGACCTACACTTGATTTCACTAATCTTTTTCTCTTCACATATCTATAAAAGCTTTTACAGTCAGTTTTTATGTTCCCTGCAAGCTTACTTTCATATTCTATTTTCCCCTTCTTAATTAATCCCTTTGTCCTCCTTTGTTGAATCCTAAACTGCTCCCAATCCTCAGGGTGACCGCTTTTTCTGGCCAATTTATATGCCCTCTCCTTGGATCTTATGCAATCCCTAATTTCCCTTGTTAGCCACGGTTGAGTCACCCTTTTTGTTTTATTCTTATCCCAAACCGGGATGAACAACTTCTGTAGTTCATCCATACGGTCTTTGAATGTTTGCCATTGCCTATCCACCATCAACCCTTTGAGTGACATTCCCCAATCAATCCTACCCAATTCGTGCCTCATACCATCGTAGTTTCCTTTATTTAAATTCAGGACCCTAGTCTCTGAGTCAAATACTTCACTCTCCATCCTAATGAAGAATTCTATCATATTATGATCACTCTGACCCAAGGGGCCTCGTACAACAAGATTGCTAATTAATCCACTCTCATTATATAATACCCAGCCTAAGATGGCCTGATCTCTGGTTGGTTCCTCGACATATTGTTCCAGAAAACCATCCTGTAAACATTCTAAGAATTCCTCCTCCACAGTATTTTTACCAATTTGGTTAGCCCAATCTATATGTAAATTAAAGTCACCCATGATGACTGCTGTGCCCTTACTGCATGCTTCTCTAATTTCCCTTTTAATGCCATCCCCAAACTCCGTATTACTGTTTGGCGGTCTATATACAACTCCCACTAACGTTTTCTGCCCCTTGATATTTCTCAGTTCTACCCATACAGATTCCACATCATCAGAGTTAATATCCTTCCTTTCAATTGTGTTAATCCCCTCCTTAACCAGCAATGCTACCCCACCTCCCTTTCTTTTTTGCCTATGCTTCCTAAATATTGAATACCCCTGGATGTTGAGTTCCCAGCCTTGGCCACCCTGGAGCCATGTTTCTGTAATCCCAATCAAATCATATTCGTTTACCTCTATTTGCGCAGCTAATTCATCCACCTTGTTCCGAATGCTCCTTGCATTAAGACGCAAAGGCCTAGAAATTCAGTATAGCCACTTTTGGGGCGGTAAAGTCGGGCGGCCGCTAAAGTTTGCGCCCGCCGGAAAGTGGAGGGCAGTTCGCCAAAATTCAGTAGCTTTGGCCAAGGAGTTTGCTCGAGCACTAAAACTGGCGATGCACGGCTATCCTTAGGCGCTAAGCCAGCGGTGCAGACTGATACCGCCGAGGCCGGGCGCAGCGCAGGTGCGGTCATGTTTTGATTGACAGCAGACACCCTGGCGCCGGCCAGCTCTTAAAGGGGGAAGGGTCGACTTGGTCTGCTGCCACGCCCTGGATACTGCAGCCCTCCAGCTAGGCCTAAACACTGCTGCTGGAGAGAAATAGCGCCAGGAAGGATGCAGAGGGCCCGTGAGCGAGCGCAGCGCTTCTCTGGCCATGATTTAAAGGTGCTGGTTAGGGCTTTGGAGAAGAGAAGCCATATCTTGTTCCCGGACAGTGGCAAGAAGCCTCCCAACAGGGTGTACAGGAGAGCCTGGAGGGATATCGCCCGGAGGGTCACAGCCACCTGCGATGTCCCCCGGACTGTTGTCCAATGCCGGAAAAAGTTTAACGACCTCACTCGGATTGCCAGGGTGAGTACCCTTTCCAGTGTCCTCCTCATCCTTGCATGTGCACCTCACATTATGGGCAAAGGGACCTCAAAGGCCTAATAGCCGGCCCTCATCCAGCAGCTATGGCACTGGCATGAACATCAATTGCACTTTCTGCACTTTACACACTGGCCAAGCTATTCGACCATGGGAGGCAGTGCACACAACAACAGGGCACCACACTGGCCAAGCTATTCGACCATGGGAGGCAGTGCACACAACAACAGGGCACCACACTGTACTTAGAGGCCATCCTTTCTCTTGCAGGCCAAGCTGGCCCAGAATCTGAAGAGCCGGACTGTCACCGGGGGGGGCCGTCCCCAGTTCCAGCAGCTCAGTGACCTGGAGGAGCGCGTGGGTCGACTCATGGGTGCCCAGGTGATTGGCCCCGTTGCAATTGGAGATGCCGACCCTGTGCTGGGCCCCAATGGTAAGGACATGACCTTTTGGACCTCTCTCGTTCCCCTTGCGCTTCAGATCTACATCCTTTGCCACTGTCCAACCAATGCGCAGAATGCCACCACTCATGCCTCCCTCGCTGACGCCCTGTCCTCACTCTAAAGCTACTCTTGTGCCTTCCTGCTTTCAGCTGGTGAGGAGGAGGTCCCTGAAGCTGCGAGTGTCAGTCCCTCGGAAGAGGAGGACGAGGAGGAGCAAGAGGAAGGCGGCCCATCGGGGGAACCCTCATCCGCGCCAGGGGATGGCAATGGAGGGGACACGTCTTCCCCGGAGGAGAGCCAGGGGGAAGTGTTGCAGGGGGGTGTAGCTCCTGTGCCCAGTGGCGTCCAGCCACGCGGGAAGGGTCGGGCAGCACGGCTGCCTTCTCCCCAGAGGGGGGAAGTGTTGCAGGGGAGTGTAGCTCCTGTGCCCAGTGGCGCCCAGCCACGCGGGAAGGGTCGGGCAGCTCAGCTGCCTTCTCCCCAGAGGGGGGAAGTGTTGCAGGGGAGTGTAGTTGCTGGGCCCAGTGGCGTGCAGCCACGCGGGAAGGGTCGGGCAGCTCGGCTGCCTTCTCCCCAGAGGGAGAGTCCGGCCTCCAGTCCGGAGACGGTCCTCGCCCAGGAGGTGCGCCTCCTTGATCAAATGTCCGCGGACTCGGATCGTCGGCACACCGAGTTCATGGGGGTTGTGGCACGGTTGCCTGAGGCCATTGAGTCCCTGGCTCATAGTGTGTCCGATTTCGGGGGCCTCACAGGCCAGGGGTTTCGAACAACTCGCGGCAGCACAGGCCAGGGGTCTCGAACAATTCGGGGCATCACAGGACGCGAGTCGGGCCGAATTCGGGGCATCACAGGACGCGAGTCGGGCCGAATTGAGGGCAGCACAGGACGCGAGTCGGGCCGAATTCAGGGCAGCCCAGGCAGCGAGTGGACAGTTGATCAGTAGTGCCGTGCAGTCACTGGCTGGTCTGATGCGGGCACAGACCAGGGCAGTACGGGCACTCACTGCTGCCACACTCGCTGTGTCAGGCAGGCATCGCCAGGGCACCCGCCGCACTGCAGCAGCACAGCAGTCTGGCCTTCACCAGATTGCTGCGCTTGCTGCAGTGCCAGCCCGGCCGAGTGCCAGTGTCTCAGGCGAGCAGCGAGCGCCTGGCATCAGCCAGCTTGCCCCCATTGCTGCAGCTGCCACTGCCACTCCCCCAGCGAAGCTGCGACGAGCTGCTGGAGGGACTGATGCTGCCCAGCCACAGCTGCAGCAGTCAGCAGCCGGCCCCTCGAGGGCCAGAGCTCGTCTAGGCTGACCCCCAAGGGCATCTGCCGTCACGCAATGTGCCCCTCAGGAGCCTTCCCCCAGCCTTGCAGCACCCACAGGACCCAGGTTGAGGCGGAGCAGCAGGTCGGCCAGGGGCCGGAAAAGCCTGGACAAGGACTCGCCCTCTCGGCACACAAAGTAGAGTGTGTTGGCAAATGTTTTTTTATATGGGGGTGGTTGTGTTGTCTATGGGGGGGGTTCTTTTGGTAAGGCCGAGGATGAAGGCCATTTGGATGGACAAGTTTTGTTATTCCTCCCCAGGTTGTGGGAGTGAGATATGTTTTTGACTGTTTTTTGGGGGTGTTGTCTGTTTTTGGGTTTCATGTGGGAAGGGCCCTGAGTTTGTTCAATAAAGCTTTTTCTTTATTCAGCTTGTCCATGTGTGATGTTTCAAGTGGTTGTTGCGTTAACCGGCTGAGGGCTTCATTGCCACAAGCCATTCCCTGACAGGGGGCCTAGAAGTGTCGTTCAATAAGCCGCCGACGGACGGCCCTTGGACCTTGTGGCTCCCTCCTGGGCTGGTACTCCTCCTCCTCCTCCTCCTCCTCCTCATGGTCCTCCTGCTCGTCCTCCTGAGGTGGTGGTCCAACGTGAGGTGGCAGTGCCTGAGTCCTGCGGATAGCCAGGTTGTGCAGCATGCAGAAAACGACGACGAACTGGGAGACTCTATCCGGCGAATACTGGAGAGATCCGCCGGAGCGATCCAGGCAGCGGAACCGTTGCTTGAGGATGCCAATCGTTTGCTCTATGATGTTCCTTGTGGCTTGATGGCTTTCGTTGTATGCCTCCTCAGCAGGGGTCCTGGGCACGCGGAGCGGGGTCATGAGCCATGTACACAAAGGATAGCCTTTGTCCCCGATAAGCCATCCTCTTGGGGGAGGCTGTGCCTGGAACATGTCAGCCACAGTAGTCTGGCGCAGGATAAATGCATCGTGGCTGCTGCCTGGAAAGCGGGCATTGACAGCTAGGATGCGCTGCCTGTGGTCACACACCAGCTGTACATTGAGGGAATGGTAGCCCTTCCGGTTGCGGTAATCCTCGGCATTGTCGATAGGTGCCCGCAAAGCCACATGCGTGCAGTCAATGGCGCCCTGCACATTGGGGAAGTCGGCGATCCTCGCAAATCCGACTGCACGCTGCTCCTGCCTCTCTAGGGTCATGGGGAAGGAGATGAATTGGTGTCTCCTTGTGAAAAGGGCATCGGTGACCTGTCGGATGCAGCGATGCACGGCGAACTGGGAGATGTTAGCTATGTCCCCAGCAGCGGCTCGGAAGGAGCCGCTTGCATAAAAGTTCAGAGCCACCGTGACCTGCACTTCCACCGACAGAGACGTCCTGCACATCAGCTGTGGATGCAGATCTCTGTGAAGCAGCTGGCAGATCTCTGCAACCACCTCCCTTCTGAAGCGCAGCCTCTTAACACACTGCGCGGCAGCCATGGTGAGATAGGACACCTGCTGGCGGTATTCCCTGAGTGGGTAAGGCCTACGTTGCCGACGCCTGATGGCCCCTCTGTGTCTAGGCATGGCTGCCCCTGTCACACAGCGTCTGCGAGCCCTTCGCACATAATGCTGGAACTGAGGGTTGGAACCCCATGCAGCCCCCATAATATGCTTGCAAACAATGAAATCACAATGAGGCAAATTTCCAAGCTCTGGCCAGAAGCCAAAAATACCTCTCCTATGTTGGGCCAAATCAGTAAGGTCTCTTCCTTGGTCTCTGTCCAGAAATCCGTTGCAGAAAAGTCATTGCAGCAAAATGGCTGGCCTTTATAGTTCAGTGTAAGTGCCCTTTAATTAGCGCTCCCCGAGGCCCACAGGGCCTCTGCTGCGTTCCACTTCACAGTTCTTAACACCGCCACGCCCACATTGGGCGGGCGCGACTGAAGTTCCGGTTTGGGGCGCACAAAGGGCGTTGCACGACGAAATGACGTCATAAGTTGCGCGCGCAGCTGAGCGCGCGCAAACACTTTGCGCCGGCGCTAAATGTCTACTGAAGTTGGGCGTAGGCGCAGATCGTCCTGCGCCCGGGCGCTAAGTGCCTAGCGCTCGAGATCTACCCCTCCTAAGGCGCTAACGGCTGGCGAACGCAACTGAATTTCTAGACCAAAGCCTTCAGGCTTGTTTTTTTAATGCTCTCAGACCTATATGAATTATTATTTACTGTGACCATGTTTGATTTAAACCGTTGAATTCTTTGCCTACTAATTTTGTTTTTCTCCTTCCTGTCTTTTGCTCATACTAGGTTCCTGTATGTTGTATATTTAAACAGCTACTTAAACGAGTCTGGAAAAATCTACCCTTATATGTTAGTGATACCATAAACATAGTGGGAATAAAGTTTCTATTAGGAGATGGTTAGATGACCCGAATGGCACCCTCGCCTGTACTTGCCTTTGTGAGTTCCCCTGATCACTATTACTAGCAAAATCTTAAACCTGTTGGGGGAGAAATTCGGCATGTTAGCGCCCCCAGTTAACGCCTGGCAGGGGCACTAATGGGGCGCTCAGGCAGTAGCGCTGCAGCGGGGCAAATCCCGCGCTGCACAGCAAATTCACCAGCCCCATAGCGCCGCCGATAACAGTTAGTGCCTCGGCACCTTTCGCCATGCAGATCGTGATGTCAGCGAACGTGCAACGCTCGCTGGGCGTCCAATCTGCAAACTTCAGTAGCGCCCCCCGTCTTACCGCCTCGCACCAACAGCGCCAATGAGCGGAGGCATGAACCAGCTGGCTGGTGGCTGGCGGGGAGCTACTTAAAGGAATGCGCCCCTGCTGTCAATGAACTTCTGTTCCAAAGGTCAGTTATGAGTGGCAGGGAGCGCAGGATGTATCTGCAGCCAAATAAAGGCTGCTTAGTTCCTGGAGTGTTGTGGGCCGTCAAAGCACTTTGCATTTCATCTCACAGCATATCGCCGTTCTGCACTCCCTGAATCACTGGGGGCTGGTGTGCAGACTCCAGTGACCCTCCCCTTTAATGGCTGCAAGGCGCCTGCACCAATGTTCACTTAAGGGCCACCCGGCAACAGGTGACGTCACAGATTCATTTTTCATCTGTCAAGGCCTTTTGGCAGATGAAATACCAGCGTTTGACAGCTGTTTGAAGCTGTCAAACACTGACAATCTGTACTCCAGGTTAATTCCTTCCTCTCAGGATGATTTAGAGATCTCCCCAGAACAGAAAGCTGAATGCTGGAACTTTGGACAGCTTGCGGCCATTCTGCTTTCTGTGCCGGTGAGATGAGGGACTCCCGAGACCTGAAGGAAGGAAGGCTGTAAAGGTAAGTAAATGTAAGTAAAACTTCTTTAAACACTTTATACACACCAAACACACTTACCTCTGCACTCATTCACCCATCACTCACCTGAACACTGGACATCTCCACCCCTCCAGGCCCTTCATCCCGATGGTCCGCCTCGCTAACTTGCCGTGGTTTGGAGCCGTCGGGAATCCCACATTTCACCAATGAAAATAGGGATTAGGCTAAAAACTGCCTGTTAACTACCTGTTAACAGGCAGTTAATTGGCAATAATCCCCTTCCCGCCTCGGGGAGGCGGGTCCCACTGCGGGTCGGGTACCCGCCTCCTTTGAAACTGGCATGGAGGTGGGTTGGGGGCGGGATGGGTTTATGCCCCCCGATTTCAGGATTTTAACCCCCCACACGCCTCCAATCCCGCCTCAACGGCCCAATGAAAATCCTGCCCCAAGAGTCTGGTAGTGAAATCGGGGGCACGGTTGTTTATGGTACTGGACTAGCAATCCAGAGCAATCCATGAGCTCATAATCCCACTGCGGCAAATGGTGAAATTAAAATTCAGTTATCTGGCCATTTGTGGGATTGCACCAAAAATAAAAGACCGTGGAACCTGCTGGATTGTCATAAAAAACTCAAATGGTTCACTGATGTCCGTCAGGGAAGGGAACCTGCCACCCCGACCCATTCTGGCCTTCACAGGACTCTAACCCCTCACGATGTGGTTGAATCTTATTGCCCTCTGAAGTGACCTAGCAAGCCGCTTAGTTGTAAAAGCAATCGCAGGAATGGGCAATAACTGTGACCTTCACAGTTTTGCCCACTTCCCTTGAGAAAATGTTTAAATAAAATAGTAACTGGATCAGTATCTTGATTAACAAATAACTAGATTAGTATGTCTAAAGAACCAAAGTAGACTACATTGAAGGTGACTAAAAAGGGACACCAAAATGTTTAAAATGCCCATGGTTGCTCAGTCCATTTGGAATCCAACAGATGTGTTTGGCAGGATCTTCAATAATCAATCCAACCTTATCCATTTCAAAATGACACAGGATCACTCAGTGTTCTGAACTTTTTGTGATATAAATCATCATAGAGAATCAGACCAGAGAGTTTGCAGTTGACTCTAAGAATGATGTTGAGTTCTTGAAATGACTACATAGAAATTTACAATCAGTAAACTTGACCTCTGAACACATAATGTACTCATACTAGGTTCCTGTATGTTGTATATTTAAGCAGCTACTTAAACGAGTCTGGAAAAATCTACCCTTATATGTTAGTGATACCGTAAACATAGTGGGAATAAAGTTTCTATTAAGAGATGGTTAGATAACCCGAATGGCTCCCTCACCTGTACTTGCCTTTGTGAGTTCCCCTGATCACTATTACTAGCAAAATCTTAAACCTGTTGGTGATAAATTCGGCATGTTATCGCCCCCAGTTAACGCCTGGCAGGGGGCGCTAATGGGGCGCTCAGGCAGTAGCGCTGCAGCGGGGCGAATCCCGCGCTGCACAGCAAATTCACCAGCCCCATAGCGCCGCCGATAACAGTTAGTGCCTCGGCACCTTTCGCCATGCAGATCGTGACGTCAGCGAACGTGCAACGCTCGCTGGGCATCCAATCTGCAAACTTCAGTAGCGCCACCCCGTCTTACCGCCTTGCACCGACAGCGCCAATGAGCGGAGGCATGAACCAACTGGCTGGTGGCTGGCGGGGAGCTACTTAAAGGGATGCGCCCCTGCTGTCAATGAACTTTTGTTCCAAAGGTCAGTTATGAGTGGCAGAGAGCGCAGGATGTATTTGCAGCCAAGTAAAGGCTGCTTAGTTCCTGGAGTGTTGCGGGCCGTCAAAGCACTTTGCATTTCATCCCGTAGTATATCGCCGTTCTGTACTCCCTGAATCACTGGGGGCTGGTGTGCAGACTCCAGTGACCCTCCCCTTTAATGGCTGCAAGGCACCTGCGCCAATACTCACTTCTGGTTGCACAACACCTCATATTCATTATCGCTTGGATCTTAACGCCACTCACCTTTGCTATTAGAACCTGATTTAGCGCTCCCCTGCATTCTTTAAGCGCTGAGACTGAATTTAGCGGGCAGCGCGATTGATTAGCGCCTGGCGCTAAACATCCAATTTCTCAAAAGTCAGCGCCCCTTCCTGGGCGACATCGAATTTTTAGCCCATTCTTTTTGCGCGCTTTTACTGTTTCAATAGATATAGTAAACATAGAAAATTTAGCATTATGTCCAGAATAAATCCTTCACTGAACGGGCTGCCTGATCTGGGAAAGCGCTCTATTCCCCAGTGCTGGACCTTGATGAGCAACGCAACAAAATGTAGTAAGGATAGGGGTTCATCAGGTGCAGTGTGTACTGTGCCAAAATGAACTGGCCATTGTATGATAACACCAGGTCAGCTCAGTTAGATATTTTAGTGCCGCTCTCAATAGTTAGCAGGAGGCACTGGGAACATCTTGGGAGTCACCAACAGCTATGAAAGGCATTACTGGGTTTTTTTCCCCCAGAGGAACATCCTAGACATAAGGGCCTAGAAAATTAGGCGCACCCATTTTTGGCCCTTCAGACGTGGGTAACGGACGCCTATCCTTTCCCAATGTGCTGGGCGGCGCACTTCCGGATGCAACTGTGCACCCTCTCCCTGCCCGCCATATTGGGGGCTTAGTAGGCTAGTTAGCGCTCAAAGAAACAGGTGTTGCACGGCCGAATTTATAGGCCAACATTCCTACACTTGGATCGGAGGAAAAAAGAACATAAACACATGAAAACCTAAAGGGGAAATACAATGTGAGAGGCACATAATTCGTGCATTTCTGATAGGGGAAGGTTGGGAGCTGCTCCTCTGGGAAACGTTTTATTTTTACATTAAAAATGATGCAATCTGGTTAATTTTAAGCATTTTTATATTCCAAGATGAATGAATAGATGTTTATTCTAAAGAAAAACAAAAACAAAAGCCAGGGACATTTGTATTTGCAACATATCAACCAGACCATCACTTCCCTAAAACAGTAATACTTAACAGTCACCCTCCCACACCCAACACTCCATCAACCCAGTTCAATGGCAATCAATGGAATGAAAGCTAGCAGGTTCTCTAAAGGGCAGGCAGTCTTTACCCCACCAGATTGCTGTCCAGGCAAAGACAGAAATTACCCAACTGTATCCCATCCAATTCCTCACCCTTCCACAGAAATACCCCCTTCTCTAACCAATGCAGTTAAATTGGTAATGGGTTTGTGCTGGCACACTTCCCTACCCCAGTTCATGCTGACCCTCAACCTGGCAATGAAGCTGGCACACTCCTTCGTCCTCACCCTAAAGTGCCTCTCTGGCATTTCCTCTCTATCCTTCAAAGACTGCCTCCAACTTCTGCCCCCTTTCCTCTCCCCCACATTATTCTGCAACAGCACCTCCCAATCCTGTGACCTCTTCCAACTAGAAGGACAAGGGCAGTAGGTGCGGGGAACACCACCACCTCCATGTTCCCCTCCAAGTCACACACCATCCTGATTTAGAAATATATCGCCGTTCCTTCATCGTCGCTGGGTCAAAATCATGGCACTCTCTCCCTAACAGGCTTAGACAGCACTGCGGAGGCGGAGCAGCGAGACGAGTCAACCAAACAGGCCCCACAGACAGTATTCAAGGAGGAGGTTGGTGATCAGCTGGTTGGTTGGTTTTCTTCCTTCTCTTTTATTCCTTTAAGTTGGTAAGTCCTATTGAATAGTGGTGTAATAGTATCATCTACATCGGGGCAGAGTGCCTTCATAACTAATAATAATAAATTTAATTAATTACATAGATATGGGTGAACAGGTGATGTGTCACTGTTGCGAAATGTGGGAGCTGGTGGACCCCATTGAGGCTCACGGTGATTACATTTGCGATAAGTGTTTGCTGCTAGAGGAACTCAAGCTCCATGTTAAAGAGCTTGAGACTGAGCTTCAGACACTGCGACACATCAGGGAGGGGGAGAAGTTCCTGGACTCTATGTTTCAGGAGATGGTCACACCTATGAAGTTAATTACTGCAGATGTAGTCCGTGGTCAGGGGCAGGACGGTGTGACTACGAGTGAGGAAGGTACAGGGATCCAGGATGTAGTGTTGAAGGAGACGCAGCCCTTGTCAAGCAGGATCAAGGTTCTTACTCCCTGTGAGGGCGGGAGCGGGGACTGCAGGGAGGATGAGCAACCTGGCCACAGCACCGTGGTACAGGGGGCCATTCAAGTGGAGGGAGTAAAAAGAAATGTTGTAGTGGTAGGGGATAGTATCATTAGGGGGATAGATAGGGTTCTCTGCAGTCAAGAGCGGGAGTCCCGAAGGCTGTGTTGCCTGCCCGGTGCCAGGGTTAAGGACATCTCTTCTGGGCTGGAAAGAAACTTGGAGTGGGAGGGGGAGGATCCAGTTGTCGTGGTCCATGTTGGTACAAATGATGTAGATAGGACAAGGAAGATGGTTCTGTTAAAGGAGTATGAGCAGCTAGGGGTCAAATTAAAAAACAGAACCCCAAGGGTAATAATCTCTGGGTTATTACCTGAGCCACGAGTGAATTTGGCTAGGATAAATAAAATTAAAGAGTTAAATGCGTGGCTCAAAGACTGGTGTGGGAGAAATGGGTTTTGCTTCTTGGGACACTGACACCAGTACTGGGACAGGAGGGAGCTGTTCCGTTGGGACGGACTCCACTTGGCCAGTGCTGGGACTAGAGTCCTGGCGAATCATATAACTAGGGCTGTAGAGAGGGCTTTAAACTAATTAGTGGGGGGGAGGTTTCTAGAGAGCAAATAATAGAAATGACAACAGAGAAGGTCATAGACTTAGGTAGCAGTGGGGGAATTAAAAAACAGAACGTGTCAGGAAGGGACAGAAGGTATGGAGTAAAAAGTAAAGTACTAAAAAGGGAAAAAACAGGAACTAAGTGTTACAAAACATATTTGAAAGTTCTTTATCTGAATGCACGTAGCATTCGTAACAAAATGAATGAGTTAACGGCACAAATAACGACATATGGGTATGATCTTGTGGCCATTACAGAAACATGGCTGCAGGGTGACCATGACTGGGAATTAAACATACCAGGTTATTTAACAATCAGGAAGGACAGGCAGGAAGGGAGAGGAGGTGGGGTGGCTATGTTAATAAAGGAAGGAATCACTATAATACAGAGAAATGATATTGGGTCAAAGGAGCAGGATAGTGAAACAGTTTGGGTGGAGATAAGGAATAATAAGGGGAAAAAAACATTAGTGGGTGTAGTCTATAGGCCTCCGAACAGTTGCAACTCTGTTGGACGGAGTATTAATCAGGAAATAGTTGAGGCTTGTAATAAGGGAACAGCTATAATTATGGGGGATTTTAATTATCATATTAACTGGACAAATCAAATTGGGCAGAGCAGCCTTGAGGATGAGTTCATTGAATGTATTAGGGATGGGTTTCTTGAGCAGTATGTAACTGAACCGACCAGAGGGCAAGCAACCTTAGATTTGGTCCTGTGTAATGAGACAGGATTAATTAAAAATGTCCTAGTAAAGGATCCCCTTGGAATGAGTGACCATAACATGGTTGAATTCCATATTCAATTAGAGGGTGAGAAGGTTGGATCTCAAACAAGCATGCTGAGCTTGAATAAAGGAGACTATGAAGGTATGAGAGCGGAATTGATTAGAGTGGACTGGGAAAATAGATTAAAGGGTAAGACGGTACATAATCAGTGGTGTACATTTAAGGAGTTATTTTACAACTTCCAAAAAATATATATTCCACTGAGGAAAAAAGGGTGTAAAAGAAAAGATAGCCATCCGTGGCTAAGTAAAGTAATTAAGGATAGTACCCGACTAAAAACAAGGGCATATAAGGTAGCCAAATCTAGTGGGAGGATGGAAGATTGGGAAGTCTTTAAAAGACAGCAAAAAATAACTAAAAGATTGATCAAGAAAGGGAAGATGAAAGTAAATTAGCAAAAAATATAAAAACAGACAGCAAAAGTTTCTATAGTTATATAAAAAGAAAAAGGGTGGCTAAAGTAAATGTTGGTCCCTTAGAGGATGAGACCGGGAAATTAATGGTGGGAAACATGGAGATGGCAAAAACGCTGAACAATTATTTTGTATCAATCTTTACAGTAGAGGACACTAAGAATATCCCAACACTGGACAAACAGGGGGCTCTAGCGGGGGAGGAACTAAATACGATTAAAATCACTAAGGAAGTGGTACTTGGTAAAATAATGGGACTCAAGGCGGATAAATCCCCTGGACCTGATGGCTTGCATCCTAGGGTCTTGAGGGAAGTGGCGGTAGGGATTGTGGATGCATTGGTAATAATTTTCCAAAACTCCCTGGACTCAGCAAAGGTCCCGGCAGACTGGAAAACTGTTAATGTAACACCCTTATTTAAAAAGGGTAGTAGGCAGAAGGCTGGAAACTATATACCTGTTAGCCTAACATCTGTGGTTGGTAAAATGTTAGAGTCCATTATTAAGGAGACAGTAACGGGACATTTGGATAAACATAATTTAATAGGACAAACTCAGCATGGTTTCATGAAGGGGAAGTCATGTTTGACAAATTTACTTGAGTTTTTTGAGGAAGTAACATACAGGGTGGATAAAGGGGAACCAGTGGATGTAGTGTATTTAGACTTCCAAAAGGCATTTGACAAGGTGCCACACAAAAGATTATTGCTCAAGATAAAAAATCACGGGATTGGGGGTAATATTCTGGCGTGGGTGGAGGATTGGCTCTCTAACAGAAAGCAGAGAGTTGGGATAAATGGTTCGTTCTCAGATTGGCAATCAGTGGTGTTCCGCAGGGGTCAGTGCTGGTTCCCCAACTCTTTACAATCTATATTAATGATTTGGAGGAGGGGACCGAGTGTAACATATCAAAGTTTGCAGATGATACAAAGATGGGACAGAAAGTAGTGAGTGAGGAGGACATAAAAAACCTGCAAAGGGACATAGACAGGCTAAGTAAGTGGGCAGAGATTTGGCAGATGGAATACAATACTGGAAAGTGTGAGGTTATGCACTTTGGCAGGAAAAATCATAGAGCAAGTTATTATCTTAATGGCAAGAAACTGGAAAGTACTGTAGTACAAAGGGATCTGGGGGTCCTGGTGCACGAAACTCAAAAAGTTAGTATGCAGGTGCAGCAAGTGATCAAGAAGGCCAATGGAATGTTGGCTTTTATTGCTAGGGGGATGGAATGTAAAAACAGGGAGGTATTGCTGCAGTTGTACAAGGTATTGGTGAGACCTGGAATACTGCATACAGTTTTGGTGTCCATACTTAAGAAAAGACATACTTGCTCTCGAGTCAGTACAAAGAAGGTTCACTCGGTTAATCCCGGGGATGAGGGGGTGGTCATATGAGGAAAGGTTGAGTAGATTGGGACTCTACTCATTGGAGTTCAGAAGAATGAGAGGCGATCTTATTGAAACATATAAGATTGTGAAGGGGCTTGATCGGGTGGATGCGGTGAGGATGTTCCCAATGATGGGTGAAGCTAGGACTAGGGGGCATAATCTTAGAATAAGGGGCTGCTCTTTCAAAACTGAGATGAGGAGAAACTTCTTCACTCAGAGGGTGGTAGGTTTGTGGAATTTGCTGCCCCAGAAAGCTGTGGAAGCTACATCATTAAATAAATTTAAAACAGAAATAGATAGTTTCCTAGAAGTAAAGGGAATTAAGGGTTACGGGGAGCAGGCAGGAAATTGGACATGAGTCTCGGTTCGGAATGGTCATGGCCCTGTGGGTAGTGGAGCGGGCCCAGGGGCCGTGTAGCCTGGTTCTGCTCCTACTGTGTTCTAATTCTGTGTTAGATTTCAGGAGATGGTTTTATTCCTGTTCCTGGCTTGGGTGGAGATCGCCTTTACAGAAGGTAAGTACTGTAGAAAATATAGGGACAGAGTGATTTCCTGGGTCGGAGAGGAATTTCCCAGATTTTTTTCTCCCGAATTGGCCATTGGGTCTTTTATCTGTTTTTTCGCCTCTCCCAGGAGATCACATGGATTTGGGTGGGATGGAGAGTGATAGAAGATTTGAGGTTAGGGTCAGATCAGCCATGATCTTAGTGAATGGTGGAGCAGGCTCGAGGGGCCGATTGGCCTACTCCTGCTCCTATTTCTTATGTTCTTATGGGACTACCTTCACCTCACAGACTGCAGCGGTTCAAGAAGACGGCTCACCACCACCTTCTCAAGGGCAATTAGGGATGGGCAATAAATGCTGGCCTTGCCAGTGACACCCACATCCCACCAACGAATAAAAAAATCAGTAATTTGCTCTTCTCTCTATTGTTATCCACTCCCTCCCCTTCATTGCCATCCATTTTCCCCCTTTCATTGGCATTGTTTACCAACTGCCCTCTCTGGACTGAGGTGAGGTGCTAACGTACCGGACTTCCGAATTCAACACCAGTCCCAAAACTAATGGCGGACATTGCAGTTGTTGTAACAAAGAGTCTGGACCCTTTCCAATTGGCGCGGAATGCCGTGCACCTGGAGGATGGACCAATGGCGGGAGTGTGAGGACGGAGCAGTTCGAGGCGGGCGGCCATGCGATGGAACCTCCGGGAATACATCCAGCCAGAGTTGGCAATTCTAATATTGCCTGCAACACTGTGCTGGTTCAGGGTCCCGTCACTGCATTATCGATCCCATAGGTTCAATCCTAGGAAAGCTGAAGTTGTCTTCAGCGACCTCTGTTTTACGTTGCTATGGCAACCTAGAAAAATACTTGTGCAACTCTGTACGGTGTGGGTTCGGAAAATCCCACAGCAATCACTGATATACAGCATTATGCTCATTTTAATTAGACTTATACATCATACTAATGAAATGGGGTCAAGGAGGCGTTTATAAATGTCTACTTTTATACCTTAAATATAGACGGAAAATTATCACAATTTACTGAGGATAGAGCAACACAACTGGACATTTTAATCTGTTACCTGACAGATCTAAAAAGGAAATGACAATGCAAGCAGCTAGAAGCATTTTGGTAAAGCGGATATAGATTCTGTCTCATCAAAATTAATGTGGTACCCTATCTACAATCTGAGCGGCCTGACGAGGCATAAACATAGAAAAACATAGAAACATAGAAGATAGGAGCAGGAGTAGGCCATTCGGCCCCTCGAGCCCGCTCCGCCATTCAATGAGATCATGGCTGATCATCCAAACTCAGTACCCTGTCCCTGCCTTCTCTCCATAGCCCTTGATCCCTTTAGCCTTAAGAAATATACCTAACTCCTTCTTGAATATATTTAATGAATTGGCCTCTACTGCCTTCTTTGGTAGAGAATTCCACAGGTTCACCACTCTCTGGGTGAAGAAATTCCTCCTCATCTCTGTCCTAAATGGCTTACCCCTTATCCTTAGACTTTGACCCCTGTTTCTGGACTCCCCGTCCATCGGGAACATCCTTCCTGCATCTAGTGTCCTATGGGCACTCACAATGAGAAGATTGCCTTCGTTTCCTAAGCAGGTGGTTTTGAACACTGCATGAAAAACAGTTTCTGCCCAGTTAAAGATAGAGGGAAAAATTCAGACGCTCAGAAAATCAGTCAAAAAATAAATTCCTGTCAGCATTCAATTTTTCTGCTTAACAGAAATTAGACAGGGAATTAACCAATCCCTTGCAGATAGTCGATATCATATTACAGTAAACTCTTTCTTATCCGGCACCTGTGGGACCAGGATGGTGCCAGTTGATGAAAAAGTCTGGATAACAGAGAGGTATACTACCTGCTTTTCCACTCACCATCACCACTGACTAACTCGGCCACCGCAGGAGACTCGGACTCGGCAAAACGAGTGCTGGATGGATTCGGCAAGATTACCGGTTATTGAGGTGTTGTTTTGTATTGAGATATATCTATTTTGCCGGTTATTAAAGTATTCCAGATGATAAAGTGCCATTTAAACAAGAGTTTACTGTATTTAGCTTCTTTGAACTGTAATGTATCCTTCCTTGTAATCACAGCCAATGAAGTACTTTTTTGAAGTGGAGTCACTGTTGTAATGTAGGAAACGCGGCAGCCAATTTGCGCACAGCAAGCTCCCACACAAACAACAATGTGATAATGACGAGATAATCTGTTTTTGTTATGTTGGTTGAGGATAAATATTGGCCAGGACACCAGTGATAACTCCCCTGCTCTTCTTCGAAATCACGCCATGGAATCTTTTACGTCCACCTGAGAGAGCAGACCGGGCCTCGGTTTAACGTCTCATCCGAAGGACGGCACCTCCGACAGTGCAGCACTCCCTCAGCACTGCACTGGAGTGTCAGCCTAGCTTTTTATGTGCTCAAAGTCCCAGGAGTGGGACTTGAACCCACAACCTTCTGACTCAGAGGCGAGTGTGCTGCCCACTGAGCCACAGCTGACACTGTCATGTCTACAACAACAACAACAACAACAACTTGCATTTATATAGCGCCTTTAACATAGTAAAATGACCCAAGGCATGTCACAGGGGCGTTATCAGACAAAATTTGACACTGAGCCACAGTTGAAAGAGGTGGGCTTTAAGCAGCATCTTAAAATAGGAGAGAAAGTTAGGGAGGCGGGGTGGTTTAGGAAGGGAATTCCAGAGCTTAGGGCCGAGGCAGCTGAAGGCATGGCCGCCAACGGTGGAGCGATTAACATCGGAGATCAAGAAACCAGAATTGGAGGTCAGCGAGCACAGGGGTGATGGGTGAAGGGGGCTTGGTGCGAGTTAGGATAGCGAGCACAGGGGTGATGGGTGAAGGGGGCTTGGTGCGAGTTAGGATAGCGAGCACAGGGTTGATGGGTGAAGGGGGCTTGGTGCGAGTTAGGATAGCGAGCACAGGGGTGATGGGTGAAGGGGGCTTGGTGCGAGTTAGGATAGCGAGCACAGGGGTGATGGGTGAAGGGGGCTTGGTGCGAGTTAGGATAGCGAGCACAGGGGTGATGGGTGTAGGGGGCTTGGTGCGAGTTAGGATGCGGGCAGCAGAGTTTTGGATGAGCTCAAGTTTATGTTGGATGGAAGATGGGAGGCCGGCCGGGAGAGGGTTGGAATAGTCGAGTCGAGGGGTAACGAAGGCATTGATGAGGGTTTCAGCAGCAGATTCTTTTCCGTTGTTTTAGTTATTTATCTGTAGCCGTGTAATTGTGTTGCTTTTTTAAAATCTTTGCTTTGTGTGTGTGTGTGTCCATTTCTGTGTGTGTTTGTAAGGTTCTATGTGGATTATCTTGAATTTGGGCGATAGTGTAAGACGGGCACTGTCGATTCAGCCGCCTGTTATATGTCTCTCTCGATTTTCATTTCCATTGTAAAGGAGGTGGGTGAACCAATATCGTCCGTTTTACACCATTGCCCAAAGTCGGCATGATGCGGCTGATAATGGCTTGAATTTCCACTCTTACCACTGGGTGGAAGACGGGCAGGATGTGAACCGACCGCCCGTTATAGGCCCCGCCCGATTATCACTTCCATTGCAGCCAATGGAACCAACGATCGGGCAGGGTGTGAAACCAGCGGCTGATTCGCTATTGCCCGTTCTAAGCCCGGCGGTTAGAGTGAAGATTCACTCGAACGTAATGGCTGGCATCCATTGAACAGCAGCTAAGGCATTGTTTGTAAAACTGGCAGGAAAGGTGGCCTAGAAAGTCAATGGTACAGCATCTGTTTTTCAGGTGCAAAACAGTGCCTAAGCATTCAATATGGCAGGCAGGGTGCACACGCTCATTACGCACCAGAAGTGCGTCACCCGCTGTTTAGTAAAGGCAGGAAAAGAGGCACCTGGGACCTTTCTTTCTTTCTGTGCCTGAAACAGGCAACACGAAACTCAGAGATGTAGTAAGTTGTGATATGCTAATGTAATACAAAAGCAAAATATTGCAGATGCGGGAATAAAAACAGAAAATGTTGGAAACACTCAGCAGATCAGGCAGCATCTGTGGAGAGAGAAACAAAGTTATCGTTTCAGATCGATGATCTTTCGAATATTGGCTTTTATCGCAAGGAATTAGATTACAAAAAGAAAATGATGTTTCAGTTTTACAGAGCCTTGTTCAGACCCCACCTGGAGTAGAGCGTTCAGCTTGGGCACCGAACCTCAGGAAAGGTATATTGGCTTCGGAAGGGATGAAGCGCAGATTCGCCAGAATGATGCCAGGGCTTAAAGGGTAAAATTATGAGGACAGGTTGTATCAACTTGGCTTGTATTCCCTTGAGTTTAGAAGGTCGAGGGCTGATCTAATAGAGGGCTTTAAAATGATAAAGGGATTTGATAGGAGAGAAACTATTTCCTCTGGTAGGGGAATAGAGAACGATGGGGCTTCTAATTAAAGCTCGGCTATTTAGGAGTGAAATCAGGAAGCAATCTTTCACACAAACAATAGTGAATATCTCAAACTCTCTCCCCAAAAGGCTGTGGATGTTGGGTCAATTAAAATTTTCAAGACTCTGAGATCCATAGATTTTTGTTAGACAAGGGTACCAAGCGATACACAAGGGAGCAATGGCACGTAAAGGGAGTTGAGGTACAGATCAGCCATTATCTAATTAAATGGCGGAACAGGCTCGAGAAGCCCAATGGCTTACTCCTGTATACACTAAAAGGACAAAATATCGCTATGGAACAGAACTTATATAAACTGCCTCTGTTACATATGACATTTCAAACATTTCCATTTAATCAAGAATTTTCTTCACTATTGTGCAACAAATTTAGTCCAGTATCAAAAATACACAGGCGGAAGAAACCAATTTGCATTTATATTGGAACCAATTGCTGTAGAACTTGGGAGCAGACTGTGATGCAAGTAGAATTCTGTGTTAAATAGAGAGATTTGTGTATCATATTATTAGCTAACTAGAGTAAATGTGATTTAAACATTAACTTCACATTGCATTTCAGTAACATGCTGTGTTCTCCTGCTTCTGTGCACTATTTAATCTTTTGAACAAGTCTGACTATTATTATTAATAACATTTGCCTATTGGTCTAACAGTATGGTACTTTCCGCTCTTCAAAAGTAGAAGGAGAACTTGGTAGGAACCTGTGGATGCTCAGCCTTTGAGTATATTCAAGATAGAGATCGATAGACTTTTGGGGTTTGATTTTAGTTCAGGTGCGGGGAATTGGCGGTTTCCCCGAATTTAGTGATTCTGACACGATTGTAAATGGGTCTGTGAGATTGATGCAAAGTTAACACAATTGGCCAATTGATTTCCAGCGTGTGGGAAGCCTTGGCAATTGAGTATTTCCAGTCAGAAAGTCGCAGAATATGACGTCATCATTGCTGCTGCTCTTACGGTCCACAGCAAGCCTTGCTTCCTCTGCAGCCCTCCAACCTTCACCATTAAGATGGCACAGGAGCCTGCAGGAGGAATGGCCAGCGAGAGGGCCAGATCTGCGCCCAAATTTGATGAGGCTTCACTACAGGCATTATTGGATGGTGCTAGGGCCCACAGGGAGGTCCTCTTCCCTTCCTCAGGGAGGAAGAGGCCTCCCAGTCAGACCAAGGCTGTGTGGCTAGAGGAGGCAGGTCAAGTCAACTCCTTGGGGCTAACACGAAGAACGTGGTTGCAGTGCTGGAAAAGATTCCATGACCTTCTTCGCACTGGAAAAGTAAGTACTGTATGATGTTTCCATCACCCTCAATCTGATCCCCATTGCCTTTCCTCACCAGCACTCAGCTTCAGCAATCTCTTCCTGCACATCCCACTAGACACTCACATCCATGCACCCTTACCCATTCCCTCTCTCTCTATGCTCACATTCACAGAACTATGACACCATGCAGCCTTCACATTCCCTCTCACTCTGATGCTTTGAACAGAACTGACAACACACAGGGAGGGCCCTTGGTCTTGCAACCTCACTCCATCTTTGTCTCCTTCTAAGTATCTATGCTATGCAATCTCTACACTCACTCCTTCATTCTCACTCAACCTCCACTTGTCTCCCTCATTGCAGGAAAAGAGAGCTCACAACAGGAGAGAGCGAGCCAGGACAGGAGGAGGACCACCCTCATTAGCCCAGCTCACCCCCTGGGATGAAGGCGTCCTGGAGATTGCCGGGGCTGACCGAGATGTGGACGTTGGGGAAGGACAGGAAGGAGCATCCCCACAAGCTGGTGACAGAATAGTTTTCCATCTCTCTCATTGGCATTGCATGAGTCGCTGATAATGATTCTGAAGCTACATCATTTGGACTTATGATCATCTGCAAAATGCAATGTGCATGTAACCTTGGCATCACATCTCTAACTTTTTCCTTGACTCCCCCACAGGACCATCGAGAGCCCCCATCCCCACGGTGCAGGAGGAAGGGCCTGAGCAGCCGGACTCCTCAGAGGAATCTGCAGCCTCTGAGGGCACAGCGTCATCAGAAATAAGCGCACCCAGCACCAGCGCAGACACTCACACCTCGGTGGGACCTTCGGGACATAGAGTAGAGTTGTCACCTGGTGTATCACAGCTCACAAGTGAGCATCAGCAGATTGTGGAGACAGGGACAGCAGTGGAGAGTCCTCGTCGGAGGGCGCAGGACTCTGCCAGCTCGGCTCAGCTGCATGTCGACCCTCTGCCTCTGGATCCATCCATAAGATCAGAGGTGATGGAACTCCAGGCACAGATGCAGGAGTTTCTGGCAGGTTTTGTCTCTAGGGTCGCTGCGAGTGTGGAGCGAATGGAGGAGTCCATTGTGAACATGAGCAGAGCCTTTGTGGAGTCATTGGCGCATGAACGCATCAACACGGAAAGGATGGCTACCTACGTGGAAATTATTGCTGCCTCCGTGGTAAGGCTGGCTATGGTAGAGGAGAGGAGGACTACAGCCATGGAGGAGGTTAGTCGCCACAGTATGGAAAACATGGTGAGTGTTCGGAATAGAATAACATCTCTTGAGGAGCGATGGGCATCTATTGAACAGAGAAACCAGACCTTCATGGAAGTCCTTCTGAGTAGGACTGCCATTGCAGATACGGGTCCCCATGGCCCCCCTGATGTGCAGCAAGCTGCTCTCAAGCCACTTGCAGGCACTGCGTGGGACCTGACCCATGAGAGGGAGGTTGGTGGCAGACCTCAAGGAAGTGGGGGCTCCTCTCCAAGCGCTCACACTTCCATGCCACTGCAGAGCCCTCGGTCAGAGCCCCGCCGGAGTACACACCCAACGGAGATAGAGGTCTCAACCCCTGTACAGCCGCAGGAGCAGCAGACTGCTGACGAGCCCTCACAGGCTCGCCATCCCAGAGGACGCCCGCCAAAGGTGTCGAGACAGGAGCAGCAGGAAAGTGAGCAAGGGGCCTCCACATCTGCTGAAGCCACAGGGGAACCACTACGTAGGAGCACACGTAAGAGGAAAATAAAGCACTAATAGTCACAAGGGTAGTCACTTAGGTGAAATGTTGTGATTATTTTTAAAATGCCATCAGTTGGTTATTGTAAATAAAATTTCTGATGGCAACTTCTGCAGTTGTGGCATGTGTCATTTCGCAAATGGGGCTGGAGGTCCTCTAATGCCAAGAGGGGAAGGAAAAAAAGGCCTCCCATGCTTCTGGTAAGTGCCTCAGTTGAGGAAGCGCTGAGTGAGGGTGGCGAGAGGGGTCTCGCAGGAGGTCACACTGCAGAAGTGTGTGCGGCTCCAAACTTCCACAGCTGTGGTTATGCCTTCTAAAAGTTCCCCCAGACCTGAGACAACAAAGTCCTGCCACCTGCAAATGATGACTGATCAAATATCCTCTTTAATGTTGGACCTGCAGCTGATAGTCAGCAAGCCAATAGTGTTCACGCCAGGTTTCACAGGCGTCATCCCCACCAGGCGCGTTTTACGTAGGAAAAGGGTTAAACAGGCAAGGGCCTGTTAAAATGGGATTATAAAGGCCAATCAGTGCTGCTTAAGGGCCCTAAAGACCAGTTCCACTTGTTGCAGGTAGGACTGAATCGGGTCAATCAGACACACCTAGGTTAAAATGGCGTGGAGACGGGAACCAGGCGGGGGGGGGTGTCGCGACCCCTAGGTTTTGCGATTTTAACACCCCGCACGCCTAAAAGCCCGCCTCACTGCCCAATGAAAATCGAGGCCTTGGACTCTAGGGGAATCAAGGGATATAGGGATAGGGTGGGAAAGTGGAGTTGAGGGCGAAGATCAGCCATGATCTTATTGAATGGTGGAGCAGGCTCGAAGGGCCATGAGGCCTACTCCTGCTCTTATTTCTTATGTTCTTATGTCTTGTAACTAATATCATAAACAAAATTATTGTTAATCCTGAGCACACTATTTAATTTACAACAAGTACAAGGATGCAGATTTTGGTTCATACGCAACTTGTTCTGCTTATGGAAACAATGGCAGGCGGTTTTAGCCCAACCGACCTGGCCAAAGCTGTGAACATTGACTCATGAGAGAGGACCTCTCCCTCCAGCCAGCTGTCCCCAGGGCTATCTTTCCACCACCATCCACTTCTGCTCACCGTGTACAGACCCATGTAACTCACTATCTAACCCTGCCAGGGTGCCTATCTCTGTGCTGGTGCTTGGGGGTATTGGAGCACATATGCCTCCTCTGAAGGATTGGCCACCTCCAAGGTTACTTCTTCAGTGAGGCTCCGGCTGTTGAGAAGGAGCTAAAGGGAAGTGAACAGGATGGTTCTGAGAGGCTGCAGTTGACATGCATCACAATGCAACTTGATGGAGTCAAGTTGGCTGAATGTGCATTATTTTGTGCATCATAAAGGGGTACAAGGAATAGTCACCGACCCTGTTCAGATAAGCCGCCAACCTCAAATTCCCTAAAGTTCACCGCTCTTGCAGGACCATTTACCTCAAGAGATTGCCGCTCCAGCCTCAATATGACCAAAAGGTTGGCTGGTCCTCCATGGGTCCTCCTCCTCTCCCTGGTGTTGCCTGCTGTTTTCTCCTGCAGAGAGAATCAGGGCCAGGGTTAGCGGCTGTCTCCTAGAAGAGAGAGTCTACATGTGTGGGGCTTTTCCTTGCATTACGCAAGCTGAGAGGGAGAAGAAGCAAGATACAAGCAGGATGGAGGGGTGATCAAATCAAAATCAAATCAACTTTTATTGTCATTGTTAGTGCACAAGTGCAGTACAACGAAATGTAGGCTTGCGGCTCCCGAGAGTGTACATTTAGATTAAGACATTTAAACATTCAACATACATTTGGCTTGTAATACATTAACATAAACATAACCATAATAAAGTGCATTGGCAGATGTGCAGGCTTTAGAGTTTATTTGTGGAGTTCAGTAGGATGACAGCCCTGGGAAAGAAGCTGTTCCTAAATCTGGTCATACGGGTGCGAATGCATCTGTAGCATCTCCCAGATGGCAGGAGGGTGAACAGACTGTGGCTGGGGTGGGTAGGGTCTTTGATGATGGACCGTGACCTCCGTAAACAGCGTTTCTGGTATATGTGCTCTATGGTCGGTAGCCGGGTGCCGGTAATGCGTTGGGCAGTTTTGACTACCCGCTGCAGGGCTTTCCGGTCATAGTAGCTACAGCTGCCATACCATACTGTGATACAGTTTGTCAGGATGCTCTCTATTGTGCAGCGGTAAAAATTAGAGAGGATCAGGGGTGACAGGTTACATCCCTTCAGCCTCCTTAGGAAATATAGGTGCTGCTGGGCCTTCTTCACCAGAGAGGAGGTATTGAGGGACCAGGAGAGGTCTTCCGTGATGTGGACTCCGAGGAACTTAAAGCTGTCCACCCTTTCCACCACAGCCCCATTGATGTGGATGGGGGTGTGACTTCCGCCTTTAGACTTCCTGAAGTCCACAATGATTTCTTTGGTTTTCTTGATGTTAAGGGCTAGGTTGTTATCGGCGCACCACTTCACGAGATGCTGGACCTCCTCCCTGTAGGCTGACTCATCGTTGTTGGTGATCTGGCCTACTACCGTGGTATCATCCGCAAACTTGATGATGGTGTTGGAACCATGAACAACCATACAGTCGTGGGTGAAGAGGGAGTAGAGGAGGGGGCTCAGCACACATCCTTGTGGGGCCCCCGTGTTCAGGGTCAGGGGGTGCCAAGTAGGTTCCTATGGCATAAACATTGAGGGCAACTGTAATAATCGGCAGATGGATGACTGTCCCTGCACACCTTTCTGGGCCAGATAGCTCATCACAGTCTCCTTGGAGAGCCCCAGTCTCCTCGCACAGTAACACATAAAGCGAAATATTGCCGATGTTGCAAAGCTCAACTGGTCTGGCAACATCTGTGGCAAGAGATCGTTGACCCTCCTTATACAGTGTTGCTCTGCCATACCCAGCTAGCTGACTCTGGGGCAGAGATACCTGCTGACGGCCCTTTGCCCTTTCCGGCCTCCCTCTTCTCCTCCTGCTCCAATACCAATGGATGCTTGCGATATAACAGCGAGGGAGACAAAAGCAAAAAACGTCCTGATTACAAAATCATTAACTTGCTTGATCCTACAAACCAGAAGTCACTGATGATAATGTACATTTACAATATGCTTATCCGATGATCAGAGAACTAAAGCAAAGCTGCCCCCAGTGCAATCCACACTCCAGTTCAAGCCTCAGCATCATTGACTGCTTAATATCTCATCTGAATAATGATCCTCTGGAAGTGCTCCCTATTGGTGATGTATGATTTATGAAATGACGCTTGCAATCAGGTACAATAGTTCTTTATAATAAAATGAGCATTTATTCTGACCTCCTGTTTTCTTCAATATAAATCACGGCCTAGAAGTTCGATCATGCCCGAAAACGGGGGCGGGGTGTGTGCCACACACGCTTGTTCACATGCTCACAGGGACCACGTTAAATTGGCGCTGCCAACTTATTATAATGACTCAAGCGTGCAGCCAGTGCTGCTCATGCTATTCATTGCCTGTTTAGGGAGCAGGAAACCGGGCTTCACTGACGCCACTTAAAGGCAGCCAGCACATCTTAAAAGGGAGGTGCACTCTGATTGCAGACTGCAGGGAAATGCTGCTGAAGAAAGAAATGGCTGCGAGATCAGGCCTCCAAGTTCACTGTTGCCGCTTTGGTGGCCCTGGTCCAGGCGGTGGACAGGAGGAAGAATGTCCTGTTCCCATCAGGGGGCCGAATGCCCTGCAGGCAACACCTCTGTTGCTGGTGGAAAGTGGTTGCAAAGGAGGTTAATGCCAAGAACTTAGCTGCCAGGACATGGCGGCAATGTAGAAAGAAGTTCAGTGACCTCACCAGAGTTGTCAAGGTAAGAATCCTCCTCTTGTACTCGTTCCTCACACCTTTACCACTCGCAGCTACACTACTTACAATCCTCCCCTCCCTGCTTCCCTTCACTCTCCTACAATCACTGCACCACACTTCACTCTACCTGCTTCTCCGACTCACACACTCTGCACTCCCTACTCTCATCACTATTGCAACCCTCACTTCCCCTTACTTCCCTTCACCTCACAACACGCAAACTATTCGACCATGACAGGTACCTTTTCTAAACACCGCCCACCCCGCCAGTGCCCTTGTTAGTGCTACAAAGCCAGCCAGGGCCAGACTGCTCCGGCCCATGCCAAGATGGTACAATCTGCAGCCGGGTCTTCTAAGCCTAGAGCTGCTCAAGATCGCTAACCACAGGAAAAGGGGCAGAGACCAGTGATACCAGGGCTCCGCCTGGGTTTGATTAGCTGAGGGTTTTTCTCACGTGGGAAACGGGATGCTTGTGCCTGGAACAGGTGCTAGCGTTCAAAAGGCATTTAAATGAAGGGAGAGGGCTCTTACACCCCTCTGCCTCATCAGCCTACTTTCTAGACACAAAAGGCATCAAGGGGTATGGGGAGAGAGTGGGAATATGGTATTGAGCTAGAGGATCAGCCATGATCTCACTGAATGGCGGAGCAGGCTCGAAGGGCTGACTGGCCTACTCCTGTTCCTATTTTTCTATGTTTCTATGTTTATACCTGGCAGGCACCCAATTGGAGGTGTGTCGGAACACCTGACTCAGAAGTGGGCCTCGGGCCTGTCGTCCAGCCCTGCTCTGATGAGAAGGATCTGAATGACACCTGGTTGCCAAATATTGCAGGATCAATTCCTCTTCTGCGACTTGATCTCATTTTCCGGATGAAATATGGTTCAGTGGCAAGTGTGGCAGATGAATGATTGAATTTGGCACTGCTGCTGGTACATTATTATGGCTTTCCACAAGATTGAGTAGTGGATGAAACAACAGTCCCCCCCGAGTCATTTTATGAGGCAGAAATTAAAAGAAACTCCATTGAACTGAGGATGAGTACAAAATAAGAAGTGAGAGTTGACTGGGTGGCACATTGCCCGTTGACCTCTGGGGCCTTGTTTCAAACAGAGCTCTGAAAATTCTCAAAGGGAACAGACAGGAACAGGAGTAGGCCATTCAGGCCCTCGAGCCTGTGTACAATCAGCGGCCAGAAATCCTTCAGCTCTGGTCCTTTTCTTAATGGGTGCTGAAAGAGGAGCTTAGCCAGTTTGTCATTTAATCTCTCCTGCCTTCCACCCTATCACAAACCTTCCCTTTTGTTCTACTTCCTCCCCTCCTCCCCTTTCTCTGCCTCTGCACTTGCTTAAAACCTTGTTACATCTCCAACTTTTTCCAGTTCTGACGAAAGGTCATCGACCTGAAATGTTGACTCTGTTGCTTTCTCCACAGATGCTGCCTGACCTACTGAGTATTTCCAGCATTTTCTGTTTTGATTTCATAATTTCAGCATCCACAGTATTTTGCTTTTGTTCAGCTTAACTTCTGTCTGGCTGCGATAGTTGGCAACCAGACCTTGTTCAGATCCTTCTGATCAGAGCAGGGCTGGACTGAAGCTCCAAGGTCCACATCTGACACAACTCCAAATGGGTGCCTGCCTGGCATCGAGGTAGGATAATGAGGCAGAGGGGTGTAAGAGCCCTGTTCCCTCATTTAGATGCCTTTTGAACGCTGGCACCTGCTCCAGGCACAAGCATCCCATTCCCCTTCGAGAGAAACCCTGCGAAACTCTCAGGCAATGCAAGCCTGGGTGGAGCCCTGGTATCACTGTTCTCCGCTCCACTTTCCTGCACTTTACACCAGGGAACTAAGCATTTCCCGGATACGAAGCAGACAAACATCAGCCTCTGTTTGCTATATGGTAGAATAGATTTTCCAGTCCCAGTGAAGTTCAGTCCAGGAAGTCTGGGAACCAATGCAAGTCTAAAAAGAAATACAATGGCCCAGAAATTTGGGTCGGGGGCTTCCCGCGGGTGTAAGCCCCCGACCTGCACTTACCTACCGTGCCGGCCGTTGATCTGTGGGCCCACATGGGATTCTGATCCTGGGCCTGCTCCAACTGCTGGTGCGCAGTGCTTGCGTATCCCAGGGGCGCAGTTAGTTCGATGCGTCCCCTGGGATCACATGGGCCATGGAGAGCCAATGGTAGCAGGGAATGCTTCATTCATAAAATTGACAGGAAGAGCTGTCAAAACCATAAATACTATAAGCCCCAAAACATCACTAAATCTTCAAATAAATTTTTAAAAACATCACATTTTTAAAATAACTAAATTATATAAAATAACTATTTTAAACAATAATTTAAATTTTTGAAAAAATGAATTACATTTTCTAACAGGGCTAAAAATAAACTTACCTTTCTTTAAAGTATTTAAAAATAATAAACCTGTGGAAAAAATGTTTTAATTTTAATTAATTCACCACTTACCTTGTTAAAAGCAGGCCTTGTGCCTGCTTTTTATATGTGTAACTCCTGGAGACTTACCCTCTCGGAAAAACCTGGGAAAAAAATGTAAGTTCGATGCGCACGCGCTGCCTCTCCGGTGCACGCATTCCACCTCTGAACCCCTTCTTTCAGGGGAACGGAAGTGCTGGTTTCCCCGCGCATGCGCAGTGCATGCACGAAACCGGCACTTCCATTGGGCCTACGGGTGCGTACCCCGTGCGTACTCACCCGTGGAGACCCGAATTTCTGGGCCAATATTCTTTGGTCAGCTCATTTGCATAGCCATCCATAGCTCCATGTCCTCTTTGGGTGTTGTGGAGGGAGGTGGCCTCATTGGGGAGGTACGGGGAAAAAATTGTGCTTCAGGCAAAACTCACTGCTGGCCTGTGCAGGTCTGTGCCCGGTTTCCTGGCATTGGTCACGATTCATTCATCCTGCGCCAGTCCTCTATGCCGCCTTTATTCAAACCAGGTCATCAGATCAAAGCCTGGCTGCTGCCCATGAAGTGGCCTAGAAAGCCATTCAGTTGCAAACAGTTGTCAGCGTAAGGAAAGGGTTAATTCTTCATATTAATTTTTTGCTTCTGCCTGTTAAGTGAGTTTCTGTCAGCAATGTTCAGCTAGCAAAAGGAATTCCAGCCAGACAGTGTTTCAGCTGATAAGGAGATTCAGCAGAGGCCTCAAGCTGACTTTGTTCACTCAGCCTTGAGAGCTGCCATTGATTGCTCAGCAGTGAGATATCTATGGACATGTTTTGACCATCAAGTCGAGAAGCTATGGCTTCAGATAGTGACTCCTTCAAGAACAGCTGTGTAACATCCCTGTCGAGGGCTGTAGTGGCGCTTCGTAATTTCCAAACATGCAGCCACTGAGCTTTGAGGCTTTTAACAACGAGTAGACGCGTGTCGAAATAAAACATTCCAAAACGTAACTTTGTCTTTAAACTGTTTACTGTAACACCTTACAAACAGAATTACAAAGCAAAACACGTTTAAACGAACACGGTCAAAAACTGTATTGCTCCAGCCCTCAAAAGCTTCTACCTTCTCCGGCCTCGTGGAGCTTGAGCTGTAAAATGGCTGGATACCATGTGACAAGCTTAAGGACTGTACCATTGTAGCAAGAATAAAGGGGGTATCTCAGACTATACTATTGGAACAAGAAAATAGGGGGTTTCTCAATACAATAAGTCAGCCAGGTAAATTAACTGTATTATACTATTTAACCAATATTTTAAAGTATTTTCTTTCTTAAACTTTCACGACTCTTACAAGGGCCTTTGTTCTCTGAAACTGTCGCCAGTTGAATGACTTCATTGACAGTTCATTCAAGGTGAAGGCTTGTGGAGTGATTCTTGTTAAAACAGCGACTTGGCCGTGGCTCAGTAAACGTTGGCACATTTGCCTCTGAGTCAGAAGGTTGTGGGTTCAAAGCCCACTCCAGGGACTTGAGCAAACTCCAGTGCAGTACTGAGGGAGTGCTGCATTGTCGGAGGTGCCGTCTTTTGGATGAGGTGTTAAACTGAGGCCTTGTCTGCCCTCTCAGGTGGACGTAAAAAATCTCATGGCACTATTCGAAGAAGAGCATGGGAGTTATCCCCAGTGCTTTTCCCTCAACCGACATCAATAAACAGATTGTCTGGTCATTATCACATTGCTGTTTGTGGGACCTTGCTGTGCGAAAATTGGCTGCCTCGTTTCCTACATTACAACAGAGACTACAGTTCGAAAGTAATTCATTGGCTGTAAAGCGTTTTGGGACGTCCTGAAGTCCTGTAAGGTGCTATACAAATGCAAGTCTCTCTTTCTAATTGGACGAGGTAATGTGGAAACATGTAGACGCTCATGTAGAAGGAGTGAAAGAAAGGTTTAAAAGGTGGGGGATTAAAATAGATACTTCAGAATTCGACAAGGCCTAATAAGCCGTTAACCCCTCGCACGCAAGAACTGTAACACGTGAATTCTCCGGTAACTTGTACAG